>NC_134687.1:156165626-156836126 GCF_050947455.1 Rhinoderma darwinii | reverse complement strand
TTAAGAAAGTAACTAAACAAAAAATTGAGACTTACAGTACAACTCTCAGGACATCTTACACTCTTTTCCAGAAGTCGCCTTCTCTAGTTAATAGGGAAGCCTGGAAAAAAGCCAAAAGCGACTACGAGCTGTGGTTAGATAAGGGTGAGGAGCTGAAGCGCTCGGCCTTAGAGGCGAAATTGTTTCGTTTTGGCAACAAGGCAGGTAGTCTTCTGGCCAGGCTCTCAAAAGGTCCATGGTCACACTCTGTTATCGCTAGGATGAAGGATCAATTGGGGCAGATGCAGAATCACCCCAAACAGATCAATTCCATTTTGAGGGATTTTTATGCCACTTTATACGCTAGTCGCCAGGGTATACCGGGGGTGACTCCTCTTTCTTTAGATTCCCTGAATTTGCCGGTTCTTACCGAGGAAGAGAAGGTCTTGTTAGATTCACCAATTACGGAAGATGAGCTCAAATCTGCGATCAATTCCCTGAAACTTAATAAAGCGCCAGGCCCTGATGGGTATACTGGGGAATATTTCAAAGCTCTGAGGGATCAAATGGCTCCATGTTTGCTTCAACTATATAATAGCTACCTGTCTGGGCAGCCGATTCCACCAGCCTCTAATGTCGCATATATAAAGGTATTGCCGAAACAGGATAAAGATCCTGTTCTAGCATCATCATACCGACCAATCTCGTTAATTAATTTGGATCTTAAGTTGATGTCTAAAATAATGGCAGATAGGCTAGCCTTCATTCTCCCTAGATTAATTTCCCCTAGCCAGGTGGGCTTCATCAAGGGCCGCTCAGCAGTGTCAAACATACGGAAAATTCTGAGTGTTCTAGATGAAGTAAATCTTAATAATTCTGCTCATCCATCTCCGGCAATCCTTACCGTGGATGCTGAAAAAGCTTTTGATATGGTGGACTGGGGATGGTTGGGTAGGACTCTAGATTCCATGCATATAGTGGGCCCTTTTCGTACATACTTGTCCGCACTCTACACTGAACCGTCAGCACGGGTATACACTCCTGGTTTCCTGTCATCCCCTATTCCTTTATTTAAGGGCACTAGACAAGGTTGCCCGCTTTCCCCTCTTCTTTTTAACATTGCCCTTGAACCTTTCATTAGGGCATTGGAGGCTGATGGGGACATTCATGGTATAGCGGTAGGTTCGACAGTAGTTAAGGCGTCATATTTTGCAGACGATGTATTGGTCTTTTTATCAGACCCGCTTAAGGACCTTCCTAGGGTTTTTTACCTACTGAGGGCTTTTGAGGCCTCTTCTGGGTTTAAGGTGAATGTGGAGAAATGTGAACTCCTAGATCTGTCCCGTACACGAACCTCAAGTAACTGGTCCACTTTAAACATCCCGGTGACTATAGCCAAAAGGTCAATCAAATATCTGGGAATCCATATAGGCCGTACCCCAGATTCTATATATACTCTCAACTACCCCCCCCTGTTGTCTAAATTGGTTAATGAATTAACGAGATGGCGCAGCTTGCCATTATCTTTTGTGGGAAAATGTCATTTACTTAAGATGATAAGCTTTCCCAGATTGCTGTATCCGATGCAGACTATACCCCTTCTCCTTAGACACACTGATATTTTGAAGCTTAATGCAGCCTTTACTTCCTTTATTTGGTCCCAAAAACGACCAAGGATAGCGCTGAGGAAGCTTATGTTACCTAAAGACCAGGGAGGCCTCAATTTCCCGGACCTTCGTAGGTACAATTTAGCATTCCTTGCTCGCCACGGGATAGATTGGTTGCAGCAATCTAACTTTTATTCCAATTATTCCCTAGAGGCAGGAGTGGTGTACCCGCTGCAGTTGTCATCGTTACTGCATACTGCTTTTGGTATACTTCCTGACAGTGTGAGACACAGCATATTACTACGAGATACAATAATGGCATGGAAGTCCCTCAGGTCTTCATTTGGGCTTCCTCAGCGAATATCCCCACACATGAATCTATGGGGACACCCGGGTTTCTCACAGGGGAGAGAAAACTCTAATTTTCGACATTGGCGGGCTTTGGGCATTACAACACTCAGGCACATTCTGCACCCCTCTGAAAACCGTGTAAGGAGCTTTCAGGAACTGGTAGATACTTTTAATGTCCCTTCGCATCATCATTTAGCTTACTGTCAGCTACACTCCTTTATACGCTCCTTAAGTCGAGGTGTGACTCAGGTGTGGTTGGAAAATCCCATTGACTCTATGATTGAATCTCCTCCAGCTAAAACCTCCTTATCACATCTGTATAAAACATTTCGGGATCAACAGGGGAGGTCTACGGCAGCACTTCTGTTTAAAGCATGGAGCAAAGAGTTCCCGGTCTCAGAATTATCTCAACAAATCTTGGAAGGGTGGTTAAAAGTGAGAAAAGCGGTAGTAAATGAGCAATGGCGTGAGACACATTTTAAATTTATACATCGCGCTATTTATGGTTTCAATATTCCCCCACACCCAAATGCGCCAGATAGATTGGAAGCTTGCCCAAGATGTGCCACTCCCAAAACCGATCTTTTACATGGATTATGGAAGTGCCCCAAACTCGTTCCGTATTGGACCGAGAGTGCAATTTATAAAAGATACTTGGGAAATCTCACTAACCCTGGACCCACTGCCTCTGCTGTTTCATGTCTTTCCTGACCTCCCTAGTGTACCAGAAGCCCTTCATGTATTCTTGCTGATCGCTAAAAGTTGCTTATTGGCACAATGGCTTACGCCCCTTATACCTACACTTACAGATCTAATGTACCAGATGAAGAAGGGTATACATATGGATAGGTTAGACATAGAGCGTACACCGGAAGCTAAAGCTTCCAAATTTTTTCAGAAATGGAAGACTTTTATTTCCAAGCATTACCGACAAAGCGAGATTGTGGAATTGATGGCACCATTTCATTACACGTCCTGGTATTTGACAAGAGCGGTGGCGGGGACGCTAGGTAACTTGGGGTCTCGGTGAGGGTCTAGCGAGGGGTGGGGGGGTGCACAGAGCTTGACCATGAAGATATATATATGATTATTAGATCTGATGTCCAAATGTCGTATATTGGTTGCTATTGAAGATTAATTGAAAACTGATGGGACCCTGAGCTATGGTGGGGGGGGGGGGGTATGTTTGTTTGATTGTTTAAGTTACTTTGGTCTAATGTCATTTGTAACAACAAGTACCTCAATGGTCATTGGCGATACTGCGAATGTTGCAGAATATAGTATTCTCTGCTGTATCTTATGCAATATGTTGCTATTACTGTACATTTCCTTTTCTCAGGGATCAATTCTGCTGTAGAATATTTGATTTCTCTTTGATTTTATGTTTCTTGTAATGTTATAAAATCCAATAAAATTTGTTTACAAAAAAAAGCACCGCATGGCAGCCACTGCCACCGCAGCACCGCTCCTGCAGAGGTAGCAACCCAGGGGCCCAAAAGCACAGATTCTATCAGGCTGTGCCAAGCCTCCTTGACTCTTGGCTGCGTCCCCCCACAAATGCAGCACCACAGCCACAGGCACCACCCCACAGCACCACAACATGTGAACAGATGGAATAAGCTCACCTTACCATGCGCCCCCAGTGGCCAACTAAGAGCACAAGTAAGAGCAGAAACACTTATGAGGGCATTCCTTGAATTAAAATCAGCTTGAGGATAGACTATACTTTATTAAAAGCATTATGAGAAAATAGACATGGACCGTACAATCCACAATGTATACGTTGATCTGAGCCGCTAGGCATAATTTATAAACATGAAGTCCTGTGTTAACATTTTGATCAAACTGTATAAGCCCACTTGCCACTTCATGGCGACCTCTTTTAAAGTGGGTCCCTACTCTATCGGTTGCAGGACCGCATGACGACCACCGCCACCGCAGCACCGCTCCTTATGATGTTACACTTACCCAGCTCTTTGGTGCAGCTAATGTCCCGACACCATCCAGCGTCGTGACATCATGCGCGGCGCACAGCGTCGTGATGCGAGAAGACCCTTGTAGAGGGAGTCGCTCGGGGATCCTGGGCACCGGGCCAAAGATCTGGGGCCTGGGCCCCGGAGGTCCGGTGCTAGCGACGCCCCTGATGCAGACACACAATAATATCTTAGGTTTTTTTATATGCCATATAAAAACAGCAAACTGATACTTTACATAACATATTTCTGCACATTTTAATGACACAATACCGGCATTTCTATTTACTTGTAAAACATATCCTAGTGGAAAATATTAAACAAGTTTGGCATTTATCTGGAAAACTTTGGGCACCCTGTCATTCAATATTTAGTAAGGCCCCATGGACACGACCGTAGATTTCGTCCGTAATTACAAACCGTAATTACGGACCCATTAATTTCTATGGCCAACACATATCTTCCCGTATATTTACAGGAAGGAGCCGTGCCGTAGAAACCTTCCATAAAAAATAGGACATGTTCTATTTTTTTATTTTACGGACCATGCTCCCATACTTTATAAAGGGAGCAAGGCCAGCAAATGCAGACAGCTGTCCGCGGCTGGCCATGCCCATAATCACTGACTGTGGTTTTAGGCACGGTCATGTGCATGGGGCCTTATACCCCCTTTGGCAGCTATAAGCCTCTAAAAGGTTTTGGTAGCCAACTAAACAGTCTTTGACCCAGATGTACTAAGAATGGAGTTTTTTTATGGCAGTCTTAAGGCCAGTTCACACTGAGTTTTTTGGCACTGGTTGTGACTCGGTAACCGCATTGGAATCAGCGCCAAAAAATGCCCGAAAACTGCCCACCATCTATTTTAATGAAAGGTGGAGGCGGTTTTCTCCCGCACGCGATTTTAGCCACTCGCGGGGAAAAGAAAGCAACATTCTCTTTCTACCCACAGTTCCGTGTCTGACCTCCCATTAAAATCAATGGGACGCAGAAAACTGTTTTTCGCTGAGTTTTTTGCCTGCGGCACTCAATGGCCGCAGCAGGATCGTGCAGGCAGGTAAAAATCTGCCTCAAAATTCCTGAAGGAATATACACATGTATGTTAGAGAACTGTATCATTTCCTATTCTATAAATAAATTATTAAAACAACAAAAAGTGGATAACCTTCAGTACTGTGAAATTTCATTTAAGTTGTTCAAACTGTATTTATAGAAGGCCTTTGAGGAAAGTCTCTAAAAATATTGTATTAGTGTATATTCACACTGGGTGGATAAGCTGCAGATTTTCCGCAGCGTATTTCATTGCGGAAAATCAGCAGCGTATTACAGTAGAAGCAAAGTGGATGAGATCTGAACAAATACCATCCATTCATTGCAGAAAAAATCAGCTGAGAAAACCTGCATAAACTTACCCCCGGGCGTTGTCATAGCGACAGCTCCTTGTTCTGCCAGTTGTTCTCCAAGCAACTCGGCCTCCTAGGATGACGTTTCATCCCATGTGACTGCTGCAGCCATTCACAGGCTGTAGTGGTCACGTGGGTTGCAGCGTTATCACAGGAGGCCGGACTGCACGGACGACAGAGGGATGCGTTGCTATGGTAATGAAAGTGAAGGTAAGTATTGGCTTTTTTTTCAGCTGTTTTCCGCAGCAGTGACTCTGGCCAAAAATCTGCACCACAATTGGGTGCGGTTTATCGGCTGGAATTCCCTGCAGGTTGTATGTCAGATACACTGTGTACCTTTATGCACCCTATCCGACCTGTGTGAACATACCCCTAATGTCCTATAAGGACAACAACCTGTCTCTCCCCATGAGGTTTCCCAAGTTGGATATCCAGCTCTTTTTTTAATGGGTGATATTTAAAGGGGTTGTCTCACCACAATGTTTTTTTTATTCAAAGTCTCTGTAAAGGATTTGCCAGACACAGCTTCTGTGTCTACGCCCGTGGGCAATCAGTCTGCACCTGCTCCTATGTCTGTGAGACTGACTCCATCTTCCACCACTCAGGATGGCAGGCTTAGGAGTGGGAGAGTTTATCACAGCCTGGCCAGACGGAGCTAGCTCCCGCCCACTGTCTATTTATACCTGCCTTTCATGTTCCTCCTTTGCCTGTGATTCTTCTATGCTTGTTTCCTGGCTTGCTGCTGCTGCTTGTACTATTCATCCTCTGTTTGTTATTTGACCTTGGCTTTCTGACCACTCTCCTGTTCAGCGTTTTTGTACCTCGTTCTCTTGCTGGTTTGACTCGGCTCGTTCACTACTATTGTTGCTCACGGTGTCTCCGTGGGCAGCTGCCCCGTTTCCCTAGCTTTTGGGTACCCTTGTCTGTTTGTCTGTCTTGCACTTACTCTCCCTACCCTGTCATTCCAGTCTCCCTAGTGGTAATATAGCGACATCTAATGCACTTTCATGTGTTTTGTTTTTGCTTTTTTTCAATATAGATCTCTGTGATCTCTGTAATCTCACCCCGCAGCAGCTTCTTGTATCTTCCTGGATCATGGGTGAGCTAAACCAGCACCCAGCATTGTCACCTGTAGCCTCCCTACACCGGGTAGTTTCTCCATGGCAGTACTTCTGCTCTTCAAATTACGGTTATGGGCATGAAATATTGACGTGCGCCATTTTAAATGTTTCACAAATAGCTGTACTAAAGTAGTTTCTCCACGATTTTACAACATTTTTGATGCAGTTTTTCAGAAAATAGTGGCATAATAACAATAGTACCGCTATTTGAGAAACCTATAATATAGTGCATGCCAATATTTCCTGAATATGAAAGAAATTTGGAGAGTAAATAAAGTGGTCCTCTACAATGTGCTTTCTGCTCTACTTTGTCCCCAAGAAACTCAGAGAGAGTTTACACATAAGAGCAGGTTATATCAGGGCATTAGTAATGGGCAGGACGAATGGATAGACCAGAAGCCAGAAGTCACCCTGCAGGAGAGCCCATGGCTTCCGTAATTCTCCCCTGCCGTTCTGCTTACAATTCACTCACACTGGTTCAGTAGGACGGCAAGAGAGAATCACAGAAATAGATAAATGTGCGCTACTTTTAGATTAGTTAAGCCAGGGAAGCAGCCAGATCTGCACATGCATGTCCTCCATAGCGATGTTCCCTTGTGGACGTAACCAGTAACAACATCTAAAAAATGTGAAACAGCCGTGTGCATTATACTGAGAAATATCTTTTGACACAGGCATTTTCAGTAAGTAAATTTGTACAGTAAGTTTGTACAACTCTTGATCCAAATCCTTGTATTCCAAGGTGGCAATCCTGAGAGTTTTTTTGATAGGTTGCATGAAGCGTTCCACTTCACCATTGGCCTGAGGCCAGTGAGGACTAATTTTCCTGTGTGTGAAGCCAAGATAAGTTACAGAAGATTGAAAGTCTGTACTATTGAAAGGAGGCCCATTATCGGTCTTTACTATTTCAGGTATGCCATACGCAGAAATATCTTGTCCAATTTTGGTATAAGGGTATGTTCACACGCTTAACAAAAAACGTCTAAAAAATACGGAGCTGATTTCAGAGAAAACAGCCTTTGATTTGAAAGCAATGGGCAGATGTTTGCTGACGTATTGGAGCCATTTTTTCAGACGTAATTCGAGGCGAAAAACGCCTCCATTACGTCTGAAAATAGGTTGTGTGAACCCAGCCTAACGGTTCTTGCAGAGGTGGTTGAAACGGCTTCAACAACTGGAAATCTTGAAAATTCAACCATGACGACTAGTAAGTAGGAATGATCTGGCAGAGAGCAGAAATCAACACTTAAATTAGTCCATGGACTTGCAGGCAAAGGCGTCATTTGTAATGGTGCACGCCTATGGTCAACAGTAGTCGCTTGGCAAGGTATACACGCTTTAATCAGTGCTTCCACTTTATTGTCAAGTCCTGGAAACCATACTTTCTCTCTAAGCAATTTGTTTGTTTTTACAACACCTTGATGAACCTCGTGAGCCAGATCAAGCACTCTATTCTGAAGTTTCTGAGGTATGACAATGCGATTTTCTCTCAGTAGTAAATTTGAGTCTGACACCGAGAGCAGTGGCGTAACTACCGCGGTAGCAGCCGTAGCGGCTGCTACGGGGCCCGTGGCTTGAAGGGGCCCGTGCTGCCAGCCAAAACGCCCCCCCATATGTTTGGTGCCGCTAGCAGCCGTTAAGGATGTAGCACCGCTACAATGGGGCCCGCGCTGCCGAGCCTCCAAGTATGGGCCGGACGACACAGGCCCTCCCATGCCTGTAGGCGTCGCTAGCACCGTTGGGGGCCCCGGTGCTAGCGACAGCCAAATACATGCATTAGCGCTGAATGGCCGGGCATGTTCCTCCTTCCAATGATGCTGATTCGCTAGCGGCGCTATAACGCTTCCATGCTTAAAAGGCGCTGATTGACGGGGCAAGTCATTCTGCCCTGCCAATCAGCGTCATTGGACGACATTCGTTCAGCTCCTGCAGACATGCTCAAAAGAGAGCAGATCTGCATCGCCAGTGAACAGGAATGGGATCATGTGAGTATGTAAAGTTGTTGGTTTTTTTTCTCAAAAAACTGTTAATGGCATTATCTATAGTGGGGGCTCTATCTACAGGAGGGTCGTCTATATGTGGGCCACTATATACAGGGGGGTCTATATGTGGGGATGTGGGGCACTAGCTACAGGGCTGGTCTGTATGTGGGGATGTGGGGCACAATGTACAGGGGGGTCTATATGTGGGGATGTGGGCCACTATATACATGGGGGTCTATATGTGGGCCACTATCTACAGGGGGGTCTATATGTGGGGATGTGGGTCACTATCTACAGGGTGGTCTATATGTGGGGCACTTTATACAGGAGGAGCTATATGTGAGACACTATATACAGGGGTGGGCTATATGTAGAGCACTATCTATAGGGGAGCTATTTTTTTTATGGCACTTTCTATAGGGGTGGGCTATATGTGGGACACTATATACAGGGGTGGGTTACCTGTGGGGCACTAGCAACAGGGTGGCTATATGTAGGGCACTGTCTACAGAGGTGGGCTATAAGTGGAGCACTATCTATAGGGGAAGCTATATGTAGGGCAGCACGGTGGCTCAGTGGTTAGCACTATTGCCTTGCAGCTCTGGAGTCCATATGTGGGCACTATCTACAGGGGCTGTATGTGGGACACTACCTACAGGGGCTTCTATGTAGGTCACTATCTACAGAGGCTCTATGGGGGTCACTATCTACAGGGGGCTATGGGTCACTATCTACAGGGGGCATTGTGTGTGTGTGTGTGTGTGTGTGTGTGTGTGTGTGTGTGTGTGTGTGTGTGTGTGTGTGTGTGTGACAGTGTATGGTACTATTAAAATCAGGGACACAGTGTATGGTGCTAATATTGTTAGAGGTGCAAGAGGTTTTGAGAATTTTAACTTTGTTTATAGGTGCAGAAATGTTTTAAAAGTGAGAAGCTGAAGACATCTGAACGGAAAACTGCAGAAATGGGTCATGGCCGGTAGAAATCCATCATAGATGTCTGGACCAGAGGGAGAAGAAAAGAACTAGAATCTGAGATGTCACCGGTGAGTCACTTAATGTAAATGTTTATTCTGCCTCTAATCAGCATTGTAGTCACTGTATGATCTGCAGCTAGATGATAGGTTGTACGATTATGATATGATTTTTTATTTGTGAACAGCATCTCCCAGCATATCCTCACCATTGTTCGGGCCATGCTGGGAGCTGTAGTTTTACGCCATACAAACCTATGCGGCAGGGGTTGAACTAAATTGAGCTGTATTTGTTCTGGTGTTGTATATATGTACTGATCTTTGTTCTGATGCTGTATGTAAGTACTGAGCTTGGTTCTGGTGCTGTATATACGTATGAGATTGGGTTTGGTGCTGTATATATATGTAATGAGTTTGGTTATGGTGCTGTATATGTACTGAGCTTTGTTCTGGGGATGTATTTATGTGCTGAGGTTGGTTCTGGTGCTGTATTTATGTACTGAGATTTGTTCTGGTGCTGTATATATATACTGAGCTTAGTTCAAGTGCTGTATTTATGTACTGAGGTTGGTTCTGGTGCTGTATTTATGTAATGAGGTTGGTTCTGGTGTTGTATATATGTATGGGCTTGTTCTAGTACTGTATTTATGTACTGAGCTTGGTTCTAGTGCTGTATATATGTACTGAGCTTTGTTCTGGTGCTGTATATATGTCAGAGCTTGGTTCTAGTGCTGTCTATATGTACTTAGCTTTGTTCTAGTGCTGTATTTATGTACTGATGTACTGAGCTTGGTTGTGGTACTGTATATATGTCAGAGCTTAGTTCTGGATCTGTAGTTATATAGGATATATTTATAATAACAAAATTGCAGGGCAGATGGAATTGTTCTCAATTCATTGTATATTTAATGAGAATCTGTCAGGTAGTTTTAACCCCTTAAACTGCCACAATGCGGTGATACATGACCTGACAATATTTCCAAACATTCCCTTGTATGTTTTTTTCAGATGCAGCAAAATTCTTAAAATCCATTTTTAAAATGGGAGTCAGAAGGTGAAGAGAAAAAAATGCAGTGTAATTACGGGTATCGGCGCCAGGCTGAAGAGGATCCTCTTCAGCCTGGCGCTGATACCCATAATTACACTGCATTTTTTTCTCTTCACCTTCTGACTCTCACCTTGTCCCAGGTACTAAGGTTTTAGCACCAAGGGACTGCAGTGGGTGGCAGCCGGCTATCTACACTTCACCACCTCATAAGAGTCTCGGAATAGCGCCGCCATCCCCTCACCTTTTTGCTGTACTAACTAATTTTTAAAATGGGGCACACTATATGCTAATTACTCATTAGAGGGTCATGGGGCGGTGCCGCTATCCTGAAGAGTAACATAGTCCTGCCTCCAAACCTACCTTTTCACGTTTGAGTGACATCTCCCTGGCTGATACAACTTTCTCGGATGTGCCATTGCCTTGTGGCACTATGCACAAGGGGGGGCTGTGTGGCACTATACACAAGGGGGAGCTGTGTGGCACTATACACAAGGGGGAACTGTATGGCACTATTTACAAGGGGGAGGGCTGTGGCTCTATCTACAGGGGGCTGAGTGTGGCATAATGTACAGGGGTCTGTGTGTGGCACTTTCTACTAAGGGGGGCTGTGCTATACTTTCTACTAAGGGGGGCTGTGTGGCACTATACACAAGGGAGGGGGCTGTGTGGCACTATATACAGTGGGAGCTGTATAGCGCTATATACAGAGGGGGCTTTATGGCGATATCTACAGGGGGGCTGTATGGCACTATCTACAAGGGGGAAGTGGGGGCGCTATCTACAAATGGGGTGTGACACTGTCTATAGGTGGGGCTATATAGCACTGTCTACAGGGGGGCTGTATGGCACATTTTACAGGGGGCACTATTTATAAGGAGGCTGCTTGTGGCACCCGGGGGGGGGGCACGGTCAAGAATTTGCTATGGGGCCCAGTCTTTCCTAGTTACGCCCCTGTTTAAAGGGGCTGTCTCACCACAATGTTTTATTTTCAAAGTCTCCCTAGTGGTAATATAGCGACATCTAATGCACTTTCATGTGTTTTGTTTTTTTGCTTTTTTTCAGTATAGTTCTCTGTGACCTCTGTAATCTCTCCCCGCAGCAGCTTCTTGCATCTTCCTGGATGATGGGTGAGCTAAACCAGCACGCAGCACTGTCACCTGTACCTCCCTACACCAGTTAGCTTCTCTGTGAAAGTGATAAGAATATGTTTAAAACATGACATTTTGCATGGACTCCATCTTGTATGGTAGGCGTCTATTTTGGATCATTGAAATTCATCTTGTGGCCTGAAGGAGCCATCTTGAGATTAATAAGTAAAAGATAATATATTAATCTAAGTCAGCAATTGTCTTGTAACAATTCCATGTTATGTGTTCTTGAGTTGAATGTTTTTTTTATTCTTGTAAGGAACAGATCAATCATCCTTGGTAGAATGGAGAATGACATTGCTTACCATAAGGGAGGGGGTCAGCCTTGAAGAAGTGCTTTGTTTTAAGAGGCTCTGTCACCACATTATAAGTGCCCTATCTCCTACATAAGGAGAAGGGCGCTATAATGTAGGTGACAGCAGTGCTTTTTATTTAAAAAATAATCTATTTTCACCATGTTATTAGCGATTTTAAGCTTTATGCTAATGAGTTTCCCAATGGACAACTGGGCGTGTTTTAGTATTGACCAAGTGGGCGTTGTACAGAGAAGTGTATGATGCTGACCAATCAGCGTCATACACTTCTCTCCCTTCAAGGACCTGAACAGGTGTACTGATGCAGGTGTTGGTTGACACCTAAATCTTCAGTCTAATATACTTTTGGCCAAACCTGCGTTGATGTTCTCCATGGCACTACTTCACCTGCTCTTCAAATTACTGTTATGGGCAGTAAATATTGCCATGCACTATTTTAAATGTTTCCCAAATAGCTGTACTATAGTAGTTTCTCCACGATTTTACAATATTTTTGCTGCAGTTTTTCTGAAAATAGTGGCATAATAACAATAGTACCGCTATGTAAGAAACTTATAAAATAGTGCTTGCCAATATTTCCTGCCCATGAAAGAAATTTGGTGAGAAGGTAAAGTGGTTCTCTACAATGTGGTTTCTGCTCTGCTTTGTCCCCAAGACACTCAGAGAGAGTTTAACAGATAAGAGCAGCTTATATCAGGACATTAGTAATGGGCAGGACGACTGGATAAAGCAGAAGCCAAAAGTCACCCTGCAGGAGAGCCCATGGCTTCCATAATTCTCCCCTGCCGTCCTGCTTCACATTCACTCAGGTTCAGTATGACGGCACGGAAGAATCACACAAATAGATCAATGCGCGCTACTGTTAGGGTATGTTCACACGCACTGTTTTCAGACGAATTAGGGCATTTTACGCCTCGAATTACGCTTGAAAAAATGCCCCTAATACGCCTACAAACATCTGCCCATTGCTTGCAATGGGTTTTACAGTATTCTGTTCCCACGAGGTGCAATTTTACGCGTTGCTGTCAAAATACGGCACGTAAAAAGACGACCGCAAAAAAGAAGTGCATGTCACATCTTGGGACATTTTTGGAGCCGTTTTTCATTGACTCCATTGAAAATCAGCTTAAAAAACGGTCATAAAATACGCAGCAAAAAACGCGAGTTGCTACAAAAACGCCTGAAAATCAGGAGCTGTTTTCGCCCGAAAACAGCTAAGTATTTTCAGACGTTTTTGGTCACTGCGTGTGAACATATCCTAAGATTAGTTAAGCCAGGGCAGCAGCACGATCTGCACATGCACGTCCTCCATAGGCAGTCTTGACATAGTTAGGGAATGTTCACACGCAGGGACCAAAAACATCTGAAAATAAGGAGCTGTTTTCAGACAAAAACTCCTGATTTTCAGGCGTTTTTGTAGCAACTCTCGTTTTTTGCGGTGTATTTTACATTTGAAGTCAATGAAAAACATCCCAAAAAGTGACATGCACTTATTTTTCGCGGGCGTCTTTTTACGTGCCGTATTTTGACAGTGACGCATAAAATGACACTTCGTGGGAACAGAACACCGTAAAACCCATTGCAAGCAATGGGCAGATGATTGTAGGCGTATTAGGGGTGTTTTTCAGGCGTAATTCGAGGCGTAAAATCCTCACTTAAACAAGGGGGGGCAATATTAAAAAAAGAGCAATAAAAATAAAACCACATAAAGCAATATGAATATCTACACCTTGATGTGTATTGTCATGAATGAGAAAATGCAAAGGAGAAGATAATGGTTAAAAAAATAGACAAATACAAAAACAATGACGATGGTTTTTCTTTTCTTTTTTTCTAGCATTAATGTATATGTATATATAATTCTAACTACTATGCAATGTGTGAACTGTCTTCTACACCTTGAACTAGTTCAAATGCTCTGTTTTGTACTTTTGTATAACATGCTTATATAATAAAAATCTTTGCTTAAAAAAAAAAACGCAAAAATGAATGTAAAGCCTTATTCACACGAGTGTGCTGCGTTTTGCGCGCGTTGCAGTTCCGTGTGTCATCAGTGAATGGTGCATGGCTGCGTGATTTTCACGCATATGCCATCCTTATGACACGCGGTTTTGATGTTTAGAAAAAGAATTTAAGGAAATGCTTTTTTTTTCCCCTTCATTTCTATATCTACTGTTGAGCGAATCACGCGCGACACACGGAAATGCTTCCGTGTGCCTTGCGCGATTTTCACGCCCCCATTGACTTCAATGGGTGTGTGATGCGCGAAAAATGGCCAAGTATAGGACATGTCGTGAGTTTCATGCAGCGGACATACGCTGCATGAAAAGCACGGACTGTCTGAACGGCCCCATTGACTAACATAGCACGCGCGTATCACGGATGTTAAACACGTTCGTGTGAATAAGGCCTTAATGTAAGTGCACAAATGTATAAAATGTCATTACCATTGTCATGAGGTCTCTGCATGTTATATGTTCACACTTCTCCATCTGGGCACACTATTATCTGGCCACTCAATGTTATAAAGGCCAATAGCTATAATTCTACAATGTCATATATCCTTTGACACTTTTCATTTTAAGCCTTAATAACATGGATAAGGGTACGCTGCTCCTAATCGCCAGCTGTATGACCTAGACCAGAGACATGTCCCGACACCCAAGGTACACATCCCTTCACCAAATGCCACCAAGTGTATGTAAAGTCCAGAAAATAGAAGCACAGTGGTAATCTGCTCCGGGATTTGGGTATATGCTTTATAGAGTCATGGTTCGGACAGTACCCAAAATATAACCTATTATCTTTTTTGCAGTATTCTTATGTTATATAATTTATTTTCAAGTTTTTGGTGAAGACATCATAAAAGATCCAGGGCCCCAACACAAAATCTGTAACAAGGCCCCCAAGTGTCCCTTGCCATAAGGAGTTGGGTGAACCCTATCAGTTGGGCCCTATCAGGCACCAGTGTAAGATGTGACTAGAACCTCTGCCACCTCTATGGTTATGCCCCTCATACCAGACTAATATGGTTTGGGATGTCACAATTTCTGCTTATTTCCATTTAAAGCTCTGTGATTTCTTTGAGAAGCAAAGAATATTAGTGAATATATACTCCATATTGTCATAGTAAGACTCCAGACATCGTAATGTGAAATATTACACAATTACTCCCACAAAGATGGTAAAAAAGACAATACAATATATTAATGACAATACTTTTTTATTTTAATCAATTCCTATGGTAAGGAGCTCTATAACAGGTAACGTGGTGAGTACAACCCAAGAGCTGGTCTATATTCAGGCTCGCAGTGTTATATCCATTTAGCAGCTTCACCAGTCCATAGAAATGCTGAGAGAAAGAGAACGTATTGTCCAGGCCTGTGTCCATTATCGCAGGAGGTGCGACCAACAAAGTTTATCATGGAACTGGTGAAGAAATAGATTTTGGATCTTTTAATATTTCTGTTTGACACAATTTGTAGTCTTTCAGCAGGAACATCTTTAGTTCTGCGCAATTCCATTCAAGTCATACACACTGTATTTATAGAAGGCCTTTGAGGAAAGTCTTTTTAGGTTTATAGTAATGTCCTGTGAGGTTAACAACCTGTCTCTCTCTCCCTATAAAGGTTTTCCAGGTTGGATATCCTTAAGTCCATAGTAAGATAGCAATGTATCCATTAGAGAGTCAAGAAATGCCGTGTTTCCATCATGTCTTCCAGTATTGATGTCCTTTTCTTTTTCTATTCAGTAAATTCCCAATTCAGAATTAAGATTTCCAGATCTTCCAAGGAGGTGAGTAGAAAGTAAACCTTTCAGAACATCTAAGCTTCCATCTGGGATCAAACTGTATCCTGGTAAGAAGAGGACAAGCACATTATTTAGTATAAAACGGTCACTATGTAATAAATCTGTCACTTCAATCCCCCCAACCGCCCCATAATCAATAAGACCCTTTTTACTTACCACCACTTTACTTTGATGGATTCTGTATTACACTTCTGCAAATAGTATGTGTGTTGAGAATCTTTATTTGCTAGACTGTCAGGAGACATTAGTACTACAAGGAAGAAGGGGAAGGTCTGTAGTGGTAGAATATCGGGTCTCCTTCCTTGGAAATGTCAGTGCCAAGAAGAGCCGCTCTCATAGCTATATTTTGACAGATCGCAGTCTGTTCTAATAAGGATTCATCGAGCTTGCTCAGGCCACTTTTCAGTTGTTACTGGAGTTCTAGTTCTCCACAGTCATTTTGAGCTTCAATGTTTAAGTAGATCGAATATAGGAAGGATTAGTAGACTGGTGATGATTCCTCTAGATACTTGTTACAGTATTCCAGGGTCCTCCCAGCAATTCCAGGATCCTTCTCACCTTCTCATCTTGTACAGCTATATCCCTCAAAACATCAATCAGTTCATTTTTGAGGAGCTTGTAATTATGCTTGTGTCTTGTTGAGCTTTCACGATATTCGCTGTTGTTTATCAGACGTGTAAGCTTCATCTCAACATATTCCTGACAAATAGCAGTCAAGGAACTAGAAAGAAATCTGATGAGCCAAGGCATTTTCATCAGTATTAAGTCAGAGCAATCGACCAACTAACCAACCAACCAACTGACAAAAAAGTCACTGAGAAAACTGGGGAAGAGACAGAAACCAGTAGGCATTCCGCTATGACATCACATGACTTGCTATGACGATGACCGTAGCAACCAGGTGGCGGAACTTTCTGCCAGTTGGTTGTCAATTTATTAAAGGGAAACGACAGTTAAATATGGATTGGCTACCACTTGATATCTCTATGTGTTCTCTAACCATACATTGTAAAGTCTAACCTATTAAAGAGGCTCTGTCACCACATTATAAGTGCCCTATCTCCTACATAATCGGATCAGCGATTTTCTATTTTGAAAAGCAATCATTTTTGAGCAAGTTATGAGCAATTTTGGATTTATGCTAATTAGGTGTTACCGATGGCTGCTTTGGCAGACCGGAGGCCTAACAATGGCCTCCTGTCTGCCAAGTACAGAAGCCTGTAAAAAGCTTCCAGTCTCGAATAGAAGATGGCGCAGGCTCAAGAAGTGAATGACTGACAGCTCTAATGCATTGCACTAAGTGGGTAGTGCAATTTATTAGAATAAAGATCAGAGGTGCAGGCCTTCAAGTCCCCTAGTGGGACGAAAAAAAAATTTTCATGTTAAAAAACAAAAACTGCCTTTAATCCTATAATAAGTATTTTATTATAGGAAAAAAATGAAAACATTAAAGAAAGTACACATATTTCGTATCACAATGCTAGAATCATTATTTTTTTGTAACCACCACTCACAAAACATAGAATAAAATGTTTAAAAACGTCGTATGTACCAAAATAGTACCAATAAAAACTAAAACCTATCCCGCAAAAATCAAGCCCTAACACAGATTTTTTGACAAAAATAAATAAAAAAGTTATCGCTCTCAGAATATGGTGAAACAAAAAAATGTATTATTTTTAAAAAAAAAGTGATTTTATTGTGTAAACGCGGCAAACTTAAAAAAAATATATACAAATGGTATCGTCGTAATCGTATCAAACGCAGAATAAAGTAAAAATTTAATTTATAGCCCACAGTGAACACTGTAAAAATAAGCATAAAAAACATTGTCAGAATTGATGGTTCTTGGTCACCTTGCTCACCAAAAAATGTAATAAAAAGTGATGAAAAAATCACATGTACCCCAAAATTTTACCAATGAAAATTACAGATTCTCCCGCAACAAACAAGCCCTCACATAGCTCCGTTGGAGAAAAAAAAAAAATGTTTTGGCTCTCAGAATATGGCGATGAAAAAGTGTGCACAGTATGTTCCAAAAGCGGATAAGATTGGACACATATCTATGAATTATTATTTATTTACCCCACTATTATACCCTCTCATTATACCCTGATGTACTCCACACAACTTAAATTATAAACTGAAATACCAGTAAAACCGATATCAGAACAACTACCAAGCAAAATCTGCGCTCCAAAAGCCAAATGGTGCTCCCTTCTTTCTGAGCCTGGCAGTGTGCCCAAACAGCAGTTTACGTCCACATATATGGCATCGCCGTACCCAGGAGAACCTGCTCAACGGTTTATGAGATATTTGTCTTCAGTGGCGCAAACTGGGCACAACATATTGTGCACTAAATTGGTATATCAGCGGAAAATTGCAATTTTCACTTTGCACCATCCGCTGCGCATTTATTTCTAATAAAAAACACCTGTGGGGTTGAAATGCTCACTACACCCCTTAAAATGCCTAAAGGGGTGTAGTTTCCAAAATAGGAGTCACTAATTAAGGGTTTGTTTTACTATTTGACCTCAGAGCCCTGCAATTGTGGGCCAATGCTGTGAAAATTACCAAAATAGGCCTAAGATGTGCATGGTGCTCTTTACTTCTGAGCCCTGTCATATGTCCAGGCAAATGATAAATGCCTTGAGGGGCGTAGTTTCTAAAATGGGGTCACTTCTAGGAGGCTTCCACTGTAATCTGGTACCTCATTGGTTTTGCAAATGCAACATGGTGCCCAAAAACCAAGTCAGCTAAATCTGCATGCCAAATAGTGTTCCTGCCTCTCTGAGCCCTGCCATGTGTCCAAGCAGTAGGATCGCTGGTTTAAGTCGCCTAGGGGGACTAATAAAATGTGTAAAAAAAAGTTAAAGTAATTAGTGGTGAAAAAAATATATATTAAAAGTTAAATAAAAAAACTCCTTTTCCCGTTTTTCCCCTAAACTAATGTAAAAAATAAACAAAATTGGAATCGCTGCATCCGTAAAAGTCCGAACTATTACAATATATCATTATTTAACTCGCCCGATGAACGCCGTAACTAATGGAAACCCACAAATTTGCAGTTTTTTTGGTCAACTTAACTCTCCAAATAAAGTGGAAAGAAAAGTGATCAAAAAACTGTATGTACCCAAAAATGGTACCTATAAAAACGACAACTCGTCCCGCAAAAAATAAGCCGTCACACCGCTCAATCGACCAAAAAATAAAAAAGTTATGGCTCTCAGAATGTGGAGAAAGAAAACATTTTTTTTTAACAAATAGTTTTCTTTGTAAAGGAAGTAAAATAGTAAAACTTATATAAATTTAATTCCACCGTAATCGATCACCGTAATCAATCACCGTAATCGTATTGAGCCGAAGAATAAAGTTAAGTTTTAGATTTTACCCAAAAAACAATGGAGGAATCAGTTTTTTCCAATTTCATCCCACATAGAATTTGTGTTCAGTTTCCCAGTACATTATATGGTACTTTAAATGGTCCAATAGAAACTACAACTCTTCCCGCAAAAAATAAGCCCTCACACCACTCTATTGACGGAAAAGTAAAAAAGTTATGACTCTTGGATGACGGGGAGTGAGAAACAAAAATGAAAAAGCAAAAAAAATTCTCAGTTCTGAAAGAGTTAATTAATCTCTAATGAAAAAAACACCTGTGGGGTCAAAATGTGCACTACAACCCTTAAAATGCCTTAAGGGGCGTAGTTTCCAAAATAGGGTTCTCTACTTGGGGGTTTGTTTTACTATTTGACCTCAGAACCCTGCAATTCTGGGCCAATGTTGTCACCAAAATAGACGTCAGATGCGCATGTTGCTCTTCACTTCTGAGCCCTGTCATATGTCCACGCAAATAATAACTACCTTGCGGGGTGTAGTTTCCAAAATGAAGTCACTTCTAGGAGGCTTCCACTGTACTCTGGTTACTCAGTGGTTTTGCAAATTCGAGATGGTGACCAAAAACGAATCCAGCAAAATCTTCAAGCCAAATAGCGCTCCTGCCTTTCTGAGCCCTGCCATGTGTCCAAACAGGAAAATTAAGAAGAAATAGACCTCCTTTTTTACTTTTTGTTTTTTTGTCTTATTATCTTATGTTTTTAAAACTGACAATTCTTGCCCTGGTGTACACCACCAATATTAGTCACAGAGTTTTTTGGGTATAGGGAAAGAGGAAAAGGGGGCAAGAAAAATCAATCATATGTCGCCTTCAATTATTATATTGATACCAACAGAGTATAGGGTGAGGAAAATAGTGCAATGTCACCTTAAATTGCACTATGATATTTTCTATTTTCTACTATTTTTTATTTTCAGTATTCTTATTTAAAACAGTTGTGTTTTTATTCCAGCATTTTATTTTTATTCAACTGAATTTCAAAGCCCATCGATTGGAGACATCCTTCTATGTGAAAGGCTGTGTCCACTTCATTGGGAAAAGGAGGGAGTGTTCATTGACGCTTTATTACCATAACTCTTATGCTGAAGTAATAAACGGGTATGTCATATCAGGCAGACCAGCATGGGCCTGTATTCCTCAGCTGTGGTTAAGTGTAGCGAAACAGCCGCTTGTCAGCTGTCACAGCTACGGTGCACCACCGTTTCCTATTAGGCAGCGTGATCAGAGCCACTGGCAAGGGTCTTCCTTGCGATGGTTCTAAATGATCAGCCACACTCTCCAAATCTGTGTCAGGGCCTGGAGAAAAGACCGGTGTATGCTATCTGTAAATCGCCTCTCCACAGTTTTCTATCAAGCTGCGAGTTCAGGACCGCAGCTCTGATAGTGCCTGTGGTCGCTAGACTGTACGCCGTGAGTGCTGTGACGTCATCAGCACTCGACGGCTAGGCAGTGTGAGCGAGCCGTGCAGGCGCTGTTCTTGCTCGCTATCTGCATTGGAGCATTCATTGATTAAGGTAGGATTATTAGCTATATCAATCTCTCCCTCTATATTCCTGTCCCTATTGCTAGGTCGGTATAGACCCGACGTACGTTTCGCTGATAAGAATCAGCTTCTTCCGGGGGCGGGAGCCTTTTGTTCATGGCACTTTTTATAGGTCAGAGTTTGACTGACAGGTCATTCTGCCAATCAACTTTAAAGGGGTAACGTTTTGCTAGACATAACAGGGTGAATTTTGTTACAAAAGTAACAGAACGTTTAGAAACAAAGTAACGTTCTTTAGACATAAAGTATCCCATAGATTGTGGATTGTATTTAAGTGTTTTAATCTTTCATCAGTATGACTCTTTTTATTGAAAATTTATGGACTGCAAGAGGAACAGAGGTTCAATTACATATTCTCTCTATTATCCCATAATTCCCATTATACAAGAGGTATTACATTTTCATATTTAGAGGAAACAGTCAAAGTTGAAAGATTCATTGAGTCCATTGGGGCTCACTGAATTCATATTATAGATCCATTTGCTTGGCTCTTTTAGCAAGATGGAATCTATATCACCCCCTCTTATCCCTGTAGTGAGGTGACATATGCCCCAGCCTGATAACTCCTTTAAGTTAAGATTATGATGGTATTTAAAATGTCGGGCAACCGGAGGTGGTTGAAATAGTTTATTTTGTTTCTAGTTTATCATTATTTTTTACACTGCACATGTGGCCTCTTATTCTAACTTTGAGTTCTCTTTTGGTTTTACCCACGTAGTATAAATCGCATGTACATTTCAGTGTATAAATTACCCCTTTTGAGGCACATGTAATGTGGTCTTGGATCTTGTGGTATCCACCACTTCCATTTATGAAACCCTTCTTTTTGTTGAGAATTTGACAGGCTGTACATAAACCACAAGGGAAGAAGCCTGGATATTTTTGTGATTTCTTGTTTATACAGTCCCTAGTAAAGTGGCTTTTGACTAAATGCTGTTCTATGGTATTTGTTTTTCTATACCCCAAAGAGACTGTTGTGCCAAAATGTTTTTTCAAATCCACATCAAGTAATAGTACATGCCAGTGTTGTTTTATAATGTCACTCATCTCTTGCCATTTTCCGTGCAGTGTAGTAATAAATCTCACTATGTCCCCGCTCTTCTCTTTCTCTTTCACCACCAGCAGAACATCCCTATTGGTACGAAGAGCTTGATTATATGCTTTTTTAATTTGACGCCCTGAGTAGTCTCTTTCCTTGAGTCGATTTTTGAGATCTTGAGCTCCCTTCTTAAAATTCTCAAAAGTGGAGCAGTTCCTCCTTAATCTCAGGAATTCACCTTTCGGGATTCCTCTGACGGTCCTGTTTAAATGAGCACCTTTTGCATCTAAAAGACTGTTGATAGCTGTCTCTTTTCTATATAGATTGGTGACAATTTTGTGATTCCTATCAGTGCCAATTTTAATATCCAGGAAGGTTACTTCCTTTCTACTGTAATTTGTAGTCAGTTTCAGGTTTAGATCATTTGTGTTGAGTTTCTCAATAAAAATCAGCAGTTCATTTTCAGTACCCCTCCAGATAAATATGATGTCATCAATATATCTTCGCCATATTGAAATTTTATCAACATGCATCCGGAAAGATTCACCAAAACAAATTCTTCCTCCCACCACCCAAGGAACAGGTTGGCAATGGTTGGAGCACATGCAGCTCCCATTTCTGTTCCTTGGGTTTGTAGGTAGAAACGGGAATCAAAGATAAAGTAATTCCTGGTTAGAATGAACTTTAGTGCTCTATTGACAAAGGACCTCCTATTGGGACTATAGTTATGCTCACGACCCAGGAAAAAATCAACTGCTCTACACCCCATATCGTGTTTGATGTTGGCGTAGAGACTCTCTACATCCAGGGTTACTAAACATTCACCCTCCTCTAGGTTAGCATTATCGAGCTCCTGAAGTATTGTATCTCGAGTGTAAGAAGGAAGCTTATATACGAAATTACGCAATTCCAAATCTAGCCATTGACTGCATCTCTCAGTCAGACAACCCTGGCGCGAAACTATTGGTCTACCGGGTGGTTGCCACATGTTTTTGTATATTTTTGGCAACATATAGAAAGTTGCCACCTTGGGGTGTCTGACTGAGAGGTACTTGACCTCATTCGAGGAGATAGCTCTCTCTTCCAGACCTGAACCGATGAGTCTCTCATATTCTAGTTGGAATTGTGAAGTGGGATCCCCCCCATAGGGATTTATAACAATCTCTGTTATTGAGCTGTCTCTTAGATTCCCTAACATAGAGATCGTTGGGCCAAATGACCATATTGCCACCCTTATCTGATTTTTTGAAGACTACATCAGTCCAGGTCTTGAGTTCATCCAGTGCCTGATATTCTTCAGTGGTAATGTTTGTTGGGAGCGAATTGTCACTCAAATTATTAACATCCTGCGAGACTAAGTCCACAAATATCTTTACCTGTGGGCATAGGTCCAAGGGGGGCATCTTTTTAGATTTTAATTTCAACTTTGGGTGTATGTCACCCAGTTCCCCAGAATCAGGAACCTCTAATTGTGAAATTCTCTCATCATCAGGGATTTCCCCTTCATTAGCCAACTATTCTAAAATATTTAAGGTTTCCTGTTCTTGTGTGCTGGTAATTAGGGGATCAATTCCCCTATCTTTTTGGGAAAAGATTTTCTTGAAGATCAATTTACGGCCAAACAAAAGAAGGTCTTTAATTATCGCAAATTTATTCAGCCTGGGAGTTATGCAAAAATTATAGCCTGTTTTTAAAATCTTGGTCTGTGCACTGGTGAGAACATAGAGAGATTGAATATCTGCATTGTACCGTCATTAGAGTGGGGTTTCATTGTCTTCTCCTCCTGCCTTTGAAGGGACCTCCCCCTCCTCTCTGTTGTCCCCTGTATCCCCAGCGTAGTCTGTCCCGTAAAACAGACGGTTGTTCTTGGTAGGATTGGTTGTCCTGAGGGAACTGTCCCCTTGTGATGTTGCCTCCGGTTCTATCATATTCTCCTTCTATTTCAGAGGAATCAGAGACATCAGACTCACTTATTTCTGGGTCGTGTCTTGAAACTCCAGGAGGAACTGCTCCACTTTTGAGAATTTTAAGAAGGGAGCTCAAGATCTAAAAAATCGACTCAAGGAAAGACACTACTCAGGGCGTTAAATTAAAAAAGCATATAATCAAGCCCTTCGTACTAATAGGGATGTTCTGCTGGTGGTGAAAGAGAAAGAGGAGAGCGAGGACATAGTGAGATTTAGGGTATAGAAAAACAAATACCATAGAACAGCATTTAGTCAAAAGCCACTTTACTAGGAACTGTATAAAAAAGAAATCACAAAAATATCCAGGCTTCTTCCCTTGTGGCTTATGTACAGCCTGTCAAATTCTCAACAAAAAGAAGGGTTTCATAAATGGAAGTGGTGGATACCACAAGATCCAAGACCACATTACATGTGCCTCAATAGGGGTAATTTATACACTGAAATCTATATGCGATTTATACTACGTGGGTAAAACCAAAAGAGAACTCAAAGTTAGAATAAGAGAGCACATGTGCAGTGTGAAAAATTATGATAAACTAGAAGCAGAGAGTAAGAGACAAAATAAACCATTTGAACCACCTCCGGTTGCCCGACATTTTAAATACCATCATAATCTTAAAGGAGTTATCAGGCTGGGGCATATGTCACCTCACTACAGGGATAAGAGGGGGCGATATAGATTCCATCTTGCTAAAAGAGGAAAGCAAATGGATCTATAATATGAATTCAGTGAGCCCCAATGGACTCAATCAATCTTTCAACTTTGCCTGTTTCCTCTAAATATATGATCCTTTCTGCTGAAAATGTAATACCTCTTGTATAATGGGAATTATGGGATAATAGGGAGAATATGTAATTGATCCTCTGTTCCTCTTACAGACCATAAATTTTCAATAAAAAGAGTCATACTGATGATAGATTAAAATACTTAAATACAATCCACAATCTATGGGATACTTTATGTTCAAAGAACGTTACTTTGCTTCTAAACGTTCTGTTACTTTTGTAACAAAATTCACCATGTTATGTATTTACAAGACATAACCAGCAAAACGTTACCTCTTTAAAGCTGATTGGCAGAATGACCTGTCAGTCAAACTCTGACCTACAAAAAGTGCCATGAACAAAAGGCTCCCGCCTCCGGAAGAAGCTGATTCTTATCAGCGAAACGTACGTCGGGTTTATACCGACCTAGCAATAGGGACAGGAATATAGAGGGAGAGATTGATATAGCTAATAATCCTACCTTAATCAATGAATGCTCCAATGCAGTGATAGCGAGCGAGTACAGCGCCTGCACGGCTCGCTCATACTGCCTAGCCGTAAAGTGCTGATGACGTCACAGCACTGACGGTTTACAGTCTAGCGACCACTCGCAGCTTGATAGAAAACTGTGGAGCGGCGATTTACAGATAGCATACAGCGGTCTTTTCTCCAGGCCCTGACACAGATTTGGAGAGTGTGGCTGATCATTTAGAACCATCGCAAGGAAGACCCTTGCCAGTGGCTCTGATCACGCTGCCTAATAGGAAACGGTGGTGCACCGTAGATGTGACAGCTGACAAGCGGCTGTTTCGCTATACTTAACCACAGCTGGGGAATACAGGCCCATGCTGGTCTGCCTGATATGACATACCCGTTTATTACTTCAGCATAAGAGTTATGGTAATATAGCGTCAATGAACACTCCCTCTTTTTCCCATTTAAGTGGACACAGCCTTTCACATAGAAGGATGTCTCCAATCGATGGGCTTTGAAATTCAGTTGAATAAAAATAAAAATGCTGGAATAAAAACACAACTGTTTTAAATAAGAATACTGAAAATAAAAAATAGTAGAAAATATCATAGTGCAATTTAAGGGGACATTGCACTATTTTCCTCTCCCTATACTCTGTTGGTATCAATATAATAATTGAAGGCGACATATGATTGATTTTTCTTGCCCCCTTTTCCTCTTTCCCTATACCCAATAAACTCCATGTGTCCAAACAGCAGTTTATGACCACATGTGGGATATTGCCGTATTTGGGAGAAATTGCATTACAAATGCTTGGTTGCTTTTTCTTCTTTTTTATCCCTTGTGAAAATGAAAAAATGCAACATTTTATTGGGAAACAATGTCGATATTCATTTTCACGGCCTAATTCTAATCAATTCTGCAAAAGACCTGTGGGGTCTAAATGCTCTTTATACCCCTAGATAGATTCCTTAAGGGGTGTAGTTTCCCAAATTGGGTCACTTTTGGGGTATTTCCACTGTTTTGGTCTCACAGGGGCTTTGCAAATGCGACATGACACCAGAAAACCATTACAGCTAAATTTGAGCTTTAAAGGTACTGTTTCGCAAATTAATTTTTTTATTTTTTTTTTTAAGTAAGTTACTTATTTTTATTATATTTTTTTTAGTTTTTTTGTGTACTTTCTTTTCTTCCACAAGGTTGGAAGTATTAAAAATGTAATAATAATTTGACATGTTTTCCTATGTTGGCCACCAGAGGGAGTACTTCTAAGAATTACAGCTAGATGAATCAGGCAAAGCAACCTGACTTACAGCTGCTGTAAATGTGGCAGGGAGAATCACACCGAGGTGCGATTAACATAGGAAATGGAGGAACGTAAACAGCCCCTCCGGTAGGATTTTAATGTGTCACATAACCGTAGCCCATTTTGTACTAGGCTATGTGCCTCTACAAACACATCAAGTTGATCAGGGATCCTATCATTTACTTTACCCAATTGTAACCAGAATGGGTGAATCTTATGAGAGCCTCTCATTCCTACACTCTGTTGCGTTAGTTGAAGTAGGATCGGGCAATGTTCCGAAACTCATCTAGGGAAGTGCTCGACAGATAATAAAGAGGAAAAAAGTGTGGGGGAACCGAATATGTAATCAATACGAGATAGAGCATTAAACTGGGGGTATGGCAAATAAACTCTCATATTCCCTGATGACACACCCTCCATAGGTCTATCCAACCTATCTCATCCATAAGTGAAGCTAATTGTGTAGTGCAAGAAGAAGCTCGGGGGTCTTCCGACGCGAAGAAATGGTCCATAGAAGGATCTATAGTTAGATTTAAATCCCCCATTAGCATAACTCTAGCTTCTTGGTAGCTTGAAGCAAATGATACGGCCTCCCTGGGTATTGCGAGAGAACTATGAGGTGGGTGATAACCCCCAGAATAACAAATGGGATAGAGTTTACATTAGCATGAACAAATACAAATCTCCCTTCCTCATCAACCTTAGTGTGTAGGACCTCCCACCAGAGACTGCTATGGACCAAGATGGAATCCCCCTTAGAGGAGGAAGACTGTAAGGAATGCTGCCCCCATTGAATCCACGGATTGCTCAGGAATCGCACAGTATCAGTGATCAAATTAGTCTCTTAGTCAACAAATAATGTGTGGTATGTGTCGACGAAGCACGGAGAAAACCATATTTCTCTTTCTAGGCAATCCCATCCCCCTTACATTCCAAGATAGTGTCTTAAGTGATGCCATCGGAAAGGTGAAAACATTGCATATAAAGGAGCCTTCTAGTCTTACAATAGCAGTGCACTAGATTCACAACATGAAAAATACATACACATCTCATTTCAAATATATAAAGAAGAATCGTACAGCACAGGACAAGGAACAATAACAATAAACCAAAATTAACGGAGGAGCTCAACAGGAGCTCGGTAAGTATATGTGGCATTCAGGTCGAGAGCAATGTGGGTAGTTTCCACAGATAAACACTGTGGAATCAAAGATGGAATTAACACTCCCCAGTAGCATCCCTAAGATACAAGCAATACCAAGCAATAATAAGCAAGTTGGACTACATCCCATTATATATATAAAAAAAAGAGAGGGAGCAGGAGACCTATGGGTTAAATACCACTATACAAATATACACTTATATGATTAGGCAATGGAGCATCCTAGCTCGCGATCTTGTAAATTGCTGTTCCCACTTGCCAGAGCGATAATTCAGAAGAGACACGGTCCAAGTGGTGTAAAAAACAAAAGGCACGTTGAAAAAGGGATAGAAAAACAACATGTTACCCCAGTACATAATTACCCAGTATCAGGAAATAGAGAGCAAATGTCTTAGAGTGATATTTCTTAAGCCATAGTCACCGTCCCGTAGAAAAGCACAAAGTATCAGCGACGAGGAGATCTACCATTTCTGGAAAGCCATTCATCAGCAGCTTCTGGCATAGTAAAAAATACTGAGTGTTCCCCATCGACCAACTTCAGGCGTGCAGGGTACGCCATAGAATATGGAATCCGTCGCTCGGTCAGCCTTCTATTTATCTGTACATGAGAGGCCCTTTCTGCTTGTAGCTTCAGGGAGAAATGGGGAAAAATGGAAACGGTAGTGACTTCAAACTTGAGCTATCTTTTTCGTTGAGCAGCTTGTAGTACTGTGTCCCGATCCTTGCAATTTAGTAGCCTCGCCAGTAACGGCTGTGGATTTGCGCTAGGAGGTGGTGGTTTGGCAAGGACTCTATGTGCCCTCTTAATGGCAAAGGCCTGCGAGAATAAAGTGTCCGGGAACAAATCTCACGACCATTTTTCATTATAAACATCTGGTCTTTGGCCCTCTACCCTTTTAGGGAGGCCTATGATTCGCAGGTTATTCCTCAAGTGATTTTTAAGATCATCGGCTTTTTGGCGCCACAGCTCCACCTTACCGGTAAGATCGCAGAGTATACAAGGCATAGCTGCAGTACGGTCCTCCAGGGCAGAGAGTCTAGTTTCAGCCTGAGTAACCCGATCTCTCAGGTTATGTAAATCCTGGCGTAGGAGGCCGATATCCACTTTCAACTCCTCAATTTTAGTAGTGACCGACGTCCGAGTATCCAGGATCGTAGCCAGAAGTGTCTCCGAGACCCGCTTCAGAGTCGGCTCGGGAGGGGCAGCTTCCAAATCTGAGGTATGTATCGCAGGCAATGCAGACTCAATAGCTACTGACCAAGCTGGCCCGCCTCGGGTGCCATCTTGTCCGGAGCTCCTGGCAAACTCTTTGAGCTTTTCGGCCGCAGCTGACGCCTTGGAAGGTCCCATGCTGTTTCTCAAGGGTCTCCTACCCTTATTCCTTAATTTGTAGGGAATTTTGGCATCGATAATTCCACCGCAGGATGAATAACAGGGTTTGCAACACGGAGCTAAGGCGCTGTGCGTCCACTCACATCAGTGCCTGGCCACGCCACCCCTTATAAATACATTTTATTAAAAATTATTTTTACTTTTTAATATACAGCTGCTCTGTATTCTCTATTCCTTCAGTCCCGCGGACCTGACTGGTTCAGTGTCAGCAGGTCCTGCGCGTCTCTGACACACAGGATCCACCTGTAATCTATCACATCTAAGTTATGAATACAGAGCAGCTGTATCTTAAAAAGTAAAAATAATTTTCGCTAAAATATATTTACAAAGTTTTTTAACACACACTAATACACGTTTTTATTTTATTTTTTTAAAACACTTTCAAGCCTTTAAACAATATTTACACTAAAAATTACTGTGGAGAATTACAGCTCCAATAACAAGGACCGACAATAGCTGCATTCAGAGATCTATACTTTCACCTCATCTAAACGCAGTGGAGAACTTATCTACTCCTCCGTGGCCAAAAAAAGAACTCAACATAGCCCTGTGCAAGCTCTGAGAGTTCATTAAAAGAACAAACGCGGTTCATTTACAAAGTGTCTCTGAGAATTACGGTACTCTTCTTCTGAGATTCTACTGGCACTTCCAAGCAAGCAGACATACTCTACCATTACAGACTTTCCCCTTCCTTTAACAGCTCCTTGTAGTATTCATGTATTTCTCCGGTCAGTCTAGCAAGTAAAGAAGTCCTCAAAAAACAAATGTTGGATGTTTGAAGAAGTGCATTACAGATTCCAACAATTAAATACATTTATTAGGAGAAGTTGGGGTTGGAATGGGAGTGACATAGTAACAGTTGTATACCAAACAATGTACTTGTTTAGTTCTTATTAGGATAAAGTTTGATCCAAGATGGAAGCTTAAATTCTCAGAGCATGGTATATGGACCTCACCACCAGTCACAGCAACTTTATGTCGGAAAGTATTGGTTCAGGAACAGCACCAGATGATCAATTTGTGTGGTCAAATGAAGTTAAACATGCAAATCATTCATTAGGGCTAGCGCTTACCAATACAACATATCCAACAAAAAAATAAGAATGGACGTCAGCATTACTGTAAAAAAAAATCCAGATTTATTCTACCATGCAAAAGTACAGTTTGCAACATTTTGGTTTCTCATAAGCTTTTATGAAGCAGTCAGACTCCTTGACACAAGCTTCTGTAAAGCCGAAACGTCAATACGTGTACTTTGCATGAAAGAATACATTTTGAAATTTTTGCAGTAATGCTGACATCCATTCTTCTTTTTATGCAGCAACTTTATGTCAAAACTACATTTACTCTCCAATAGACAATACTACTTCTTTTGGAACTCAATTTTCAGGGAATGTTTGGAAAACCTCATTTTAAAACCAAAATTCAAACATTGAAAAAAGAATGGAACATCAATACTAGAAGACCTAACAGAGGTAGTCGGGGTGCTGACATAATAGGACATTATTTGTTTACAAATTTCCTCAATGGCTTCTAGAAATATTATTGACTATGACTCTATTTACATATGCAACTGCACAGTACCAGAGGTAATCCTGTGGAAACACTGCAATGCTTAACTCTCTTAGGCTGTATTCACATCAGCGTTGCCTCTACGTTGAGGGGTTCCGTCTGAAGTTTCCATCGGGTTAACCCCTAAACGGAAAGGCAAAGGGAAACCTTAGCTTCCGTTTGCATCACCATTGATTTCAATGTTGACGGAAACATTGCTAAAGGTTTCCGTTTGTCACCATTGTAACAGGGTTCCGTTGTTTTTGACGGAATCAGTAGCGCAGTCGATTGCACTCTTGATTCCGTCAAAACAACGGAACTCAACGTAAAGGCAACGCTGATGTGAACAGGCCCTAATAGATACATTGCTATTATCTTAGTTTGGATTTCAATATAATCCATTGGAAAAAGAGCTCGATATCCAAACTGGAAAACCTCATGGGGAGAGACAGGTTGTTAACCTCACAGGACATTACTACAAACCTAAAAAGACATTCCTCAAAGGCCTTCTATAAATACAATATGTATGACTTGATTGGAATTGCAACAAACTAAAGATATTAATGCTGAAAGATTACAATTCCTCTCAAATAAGAATATTAAAACTCACCGGTTCCATGATAAACTTTTTGGGTCGCGCCTCCATGCTATAATGGACACAGGCCTGGACAATAAGTTCTCTTTCTCTCAGCATTTCTATGGACTGGTGAAGCTGCTAAATGGATATAACACTGGGAGCCTGAATATAGATCAGCTCTTGGGTTGTACTCACCACGTTACCTGTATCCAGAATCTGCTCTGCATCCTCACATGTATACTGAAATTAGTGGAAATATTACCACATATTTAGTAATTCAAGAATCTAAGATGTTCCTGGAATTCTGTATTTACAATTATTTCCAGAGGTGCTGGCATTATCCACCTTGACCTGTTATGGCGCTCTTTAACTTAGGAATTGATCATATGAAAATAAAAAAATGTCATTTATTGTATTGTGTATATTATCATCTTTGTTGGAGTAATTGTGTAATGTTTTACAATACAATGCCTGGAGTGACTTATTATTGTTTCCTTACATTAACATTGCAAATAGACATATATAACGATTCGGAATAAAATTGTCATATTGTCTATTTTACCTTTTTTGTGGGAGTAATTGTTATAAGTGTAACATTTCACAATACGTATTATGTCTGAAATAATTTTTTATTGTTTACATTTACATTCCAGGTATATTTCCCATTATAACATTTTATAAATATAGGTTTACAAACCAAAACCAAATGGTATGTAAACCTATATGGCCTTATATGCATGCTCCCAATGATGTTAAGGGGCATGTGGTGAGACTCTTTCCTGTGATTAGACCGTAATGGAGCACTTGTGATCCGTTACATCTGAACCAGAGGTTTTTTATTAATCTCACAAATAGGGAATGTCAGTGCCTCTGATCCCCTGAGGATGCGTTGGCGAAACATGTCGGGGAGACTTAGTGTTCTTTAGTTGTAATTATTGGCACCTCTATTGAGGTGTTAATGTAGGTAGGCTGCAGCTACCTTGCATCAATGTGTATACAGGGATATACTGTAACACCAGAACTAAAGGTGCCACATAGTGACATGGGATGAGAGATTAAAGGGGTTTGCCCATGAGGGACATTTATAGCATATCCACAGGACGCTGTTTCCGTAACTCCGTTACGGAAGCAGTGTAGCACGCGAGCTGCGCTGTTTCCGTAACTGCCATTCACTTCTATGTTTTCTGATTACATGGTCGGAAATTACAAGTGGTAGCAGGAAATGAGAAAGGTAGAACAGGGTTTAGGGGGCCCCGTTCTATTCTGTGGATATGCCAATTATGTCCCTGATGGGCAAACCCCTTTAAGTCTATACAATGTTGCTAGAATGATAAACACAATATTAGTGATTGGGTTATCGCAGCAAATGAGCTCTGCTATTACAATGAGAGTCTAAACCACTACTCTCACAGGGATACCAAAGTCTTATAATATTTTTTTCCAAACATATACCATTGAAAGTTTTAAAATAATTGAATCAAAGTTATATTTAATTAATTTCATTTGATAAGAAGCAAAGGTGGTTCTTTTTTGCCATTTGGGCAACTAGTAAATAATTAGGCACAAAGGAGGCACTGTTACTGTGTGGAGGCACCGAGGAGGCACGATTACTAGGTAATGCCACTAAGGGAGCACTAATACTGTGTGGGACACAAAGGGAGGCCCTGTTACTATGTATGGCACAAAAAGGGGCACCATTACCATCTAGGGCATTGTTTAACACCACCAATTTTTGTAAGAGGGAACTTTAGGTATGGGGGTACCTGGGCAGCAGCAGGCACAGTATTGGGGAAGCAGTAGGATGGTACAGTTAAAGTGGTAGCAGGATGAAGGGTGAGAAATAGGTGAGTAGGGTGCTGGAGAGGAGCCAAAGACGTCTGGGCGGCAAACTCTGGAGAGACCGGTTTTCGCTGGGAGAAGTCGTCATGGAGGTCTAGGCCAGATGATGAAGAAACGGAAAAGTGAACAACTCCAATCAGAGAAGAAGTCAACTGTATGTCACAGGATTTGACTGTTTGGTATTTACTTACACCTCCATTGTAAACACATTGTAAACCACATTGGGAGACTGATCACTAACTTTTACACACCCTGGAATGAAATGACGCATATTTACAAGAAGTACTGGCCTATTCTTAGGCAGGACCCTGATTTGAAGAGATTTCTACCTATCCAACCAAAAGTGGTGGACAAGAGGAGCCAAACTGTGGGTGATATTTTCGTACATAGCCACTACATGGCTCCAAGATCTAAATTCATCTTTAACTCACGTGGCCGTAAATGGCGCTCCTCACCTTGTGGAGACTGTTCTATTTGTCAACATATGGTGAAAATAGAGTGTTTTACCAACTCTTCAGGTGATAGGGACTTCCAAATAGTGCATCACATCAATTGTCATACATCTTCAGTAGTATACTATATTACGTGTCCATATGAACCCATTTATATTGACCTCACGTCCATGGAATTGCGAGTTCGAATTCAAGAACATATTGGTGACATAAAAGAGGCACATGCACTGTTATCATTAGAAACAGAAAAAATTAGGAAGTTGAAACCTGTGGCCAAACATTTTTGAGAATTCCATCAAGGACAATGGGGAAAATTACAAGTGAGTGGCATTGACCATATTACCCTAGGCCCAGGGGAGGAAATCTGATACAGAAACTACTGAAGATCCAGTACAAATGGATTACTATACTTAGGCCGATCTCTCCAATGGTATTTAATGAAAGATTGGCATTCTCATCATATCTTTGAGTACCAGCTTTAATGACCTATGCGATCTCATGTTACATCTGTGAAAAAATATATATTTTTTAATTAGATTTCTTTTTCATTTCATTGTGGTTTTTTTTTTAGTGTACCACACCATATAATATTTTTGTAGGAGGGTTGCTGACAGGTAGGGGCATTATGGGGCATATAAGGGTTCTGGTTTACTTACCCCTTTGGGGCGATAAATATTAATATCTAACAATGGATCACTGCTGATCATTTACAGTATAGGATTAGTGTTCATGTGACCATTATGTATTTGTGAATATTGTTTACTCTAATTCCTTTCTTTTTTAATGACTTATTCCTAGAATGGTATGTGACCAAATTAGTGTCTCGTTTCAAGACTGAAGAAGACACCAGATAATCTGGAGACACAGCCGATTTTTTCAAATATGAAATTTGTTCATTTATGTGGTAATAACTCTGGAATGCTTTTACTTATACAAGCGATTCTGATATTGTTTTCTCGTGCCACATTGTACTTTGTGATAGTGAAAAAATTGGTTTATAAATTCAGTATTTATTTTGCGAAAATTTTAAAAAATGTGCATTTTTCTAAATTCAAATGTATCTGCTTGTAAAACAGATAGTAATCCCACACAAAAAAGTTACTAGTTCACATTTCCCATATGTCTACTTTATGTTTGTATAATGTTTTGGACGTCCTTTTATTTTTCTAGGACGTTACAAGGCTTAGAACTTTTTTAGCGATTTCTCACATTTTCAAGAAAATGTCAAAAGGCCATTTTTTTCAGGGACCTGTTCAGTTCTGAAGTGGCTTTGAGGGCCTTATATATTAGAAAGTCCCCATAAATCCTCAATTTTAAAAACTGCACTCTTCAAAGTACTCAAAACAGCATTCCCAAAGTTTCTTAACCCTTTAGGTGTTTCACAGGAATTAAAGCAAAGTATTCATTTTTTATTTTTTTTTCAAAATTCACTTGTAATAAAAAACAATTTGTATCGCAGAAGGTTTTACCAGAGAAATGCGACTCAATATTTATTTAACTAGATTCTGCAGTTTTTATAAATATACCACATGTTGCTCTAGTGTCCTAATGGACTGAAACACAGGCCTCAGAAGTAAAGGAGCAGTTAGTGGATTTTGGGGCCTTCTTATTTTTAGAATTTATTTTAGGCACCATGTCAGGTTTGAAGAGGTGTTGTGGTGCCAAAACAGTGGAAACCCCCAAAAACTTACCCCATTTTGGAAACTACACCCCCCAAGTAATTTTCCTAGGTGTATAGTTAGCGTTTTGACGCCACCGTTTTTTTGCTGAATTTATTCAAATTAGTCTGTGAAGATGAAAATCTACTTTCTTTCTGAAAAAAACATAGAATTTTTTAATTTTTACAAGGAATAAAGGAGAAAAAGCACCCCAACATTTGTAAAGCAATTTCCCCTGATTACGGCAATACCCCATATACGGTAATAAACTGCTGTTTGGACCCACGGCAGGGCTCAGAAGGGAAGAAGCGCCAATTGGATTTTGGAGCTCAGATTTTGCTGTAATGATTTTTGAGCACCATGTCGCATTTGCAGAGCCCCTGAGGTACCAGTAGAGATGAATCCCACCCCCAAAGTGACCTTATTTTGGAAACTACACCCCAAACGTATTTATCTAGTGAAGTAGTGAGTATTTTGAGCCCAAGTTTTTTGTAGGATATGATGCAAAGCCGATGTGAAGAATTTAAATCTGATTTTTTTCTCACAAATGTGTCATTTATAGGACACATATTTCCTACTAAATACATTAAACAGAATAATTGCACCCCAATATTGATTATGCCTTTTCTACTAAAACATCTGCTCCTCGATCAAATGGTGGGCTCCAAAAGGAGCATCTTGCGGCTCTCAGAACACAATTTTATTTAAATTATAGGCCTTATTCCATGGCTTTAGAGGATTTCAGCTGACAGAACAATATAACACCCCAAGAACTGACCCAATTTTCAAAATGAAACCCCCTAAGATATTCATCTAGGGGGTTGTAGTGCACATTTTGAGCCCACATTTAGGTCCAGAAATGATACAAAGCTGGTGTGAAAAATTTTAATTTGCGTTTTTTTCCACAAAATTTTAATTTTAAGGGTATTTTTGTCATGCAAAATTTATGATACCGGAGGAATGCACCCCAATATTTATTGCACCGTTTCTTCTGTGTTCAGTAATACCTCTACTTTGGCCATAGTCTGCTGCCTAGCCACACCACAAGGCCCCAAACTGTACAACATGCCCAGAAGTTACTACATTTCGAAAACTATACCTCTTAAATAATTAATCTATGGATGTAGTGAGCAAAGTTTTTATAGCGGAAAATAATGGGGGTTAGGTATAAAAAAAATAAAAATGGAAATGTTCCAAAAATGTATTCTCACAATTTATTCCTCTACTCTGTTACTCCTATGTTTAGAGATATGCTGCATCCTGGGGATCAAACAATAGAGGAGCACCAATTTTTACTGGTAAAAAGGTTTTGTCCCTAACAGTGAATTTTTGCCCATAGATACTGCATGACCATATCATGCCAACAAAGCTGTTGACCATCAAACATAGCCCTGGTTTGATATATAGTAAGTTAGGGAGCCATGAAAAATTGCCTGTAGTGAAGGGCAATATATCTGAAAAATGGAGGAAAAATCTATACAACCGTGTTGAAACTCAAGCGTATTCACAGGATGAAACAACAGTTACAGGAAATATATTCAACATCTTTTTTCAAAGGGACTGGTTGTACAACGTCTCTTTAGCACCATCAATCCCTATATGGGAGACGGATGTGCTTAGTGATGTCGGCACACTATAACAGGTCCCTGCCCGGCAAGGTAGAAACTGAAATGTGTGCAAAACAACCTATTACCTGTAGAATATATAAGGGGCAGTGTCCAACACCCTATATATGGATAGTAAAGGATCACCAATCCACAAAGTATTGTCAGCTTTACCAGAAGTTTTGTCAGTTTTAAGAGGTCTTTGAAAAAACAGAATAACACCATCTAAAGTCCATACTGTGTTGATCATAAACTGCAGTGGCGTAACTACCGCCGTAGCAGCCATAGCGGCTGCTATGGGGCCCGCGGCATGAGGGGGCCGTGTCGCCCGCCGGCACGGGCCCCCACCATGGCCGGAGGCTCCGCTAGCAGCCGCTATGGCTGCTACAGCGGGACGCCTCTGAACACGACTACGGCAGAGCAGGGAGGTATCTCCCCGCTCTGCCATTAAGCAAAAGACATGTATCCCCTATCCACAGGATAGGGGATACATGTGTGATCGCTGGCATTGATAGGGAGAACGGGGGACTGAAAGTCCCCTGAAGTTTTCCATCACAAACCTCTGACTTCCGGGGTCTGTGTCGGCAGCTCCGTAGAAATGAAAGGAGCGCCGGTCGCGCTTGTGCGCATGCGTGACCAGTGCTCCTTTCATTTTTATTGAGCTGCGCAGACGCCAGAAGTCAGAGGTGAGGTTAGTCATGGAGAACATTGGGGGACTTTCAGTCCCCCGTTCTCCCTATCGCTGCCAGCGATCACACATGTATCCCCTATCCTGTATGGCGTTCCCTACAGGGGGGGCTGTATGGCGTTCCCTACAGAGGGGGGCTGTATGGCGTTCCCTACAGGGGGGGCTGTATGGCGTTCCCTACAGGGGGGGCTGTAGGGCATTCTCTACAGGGGGGGCTGTATGGCGTTCCCTACAGGGGGGGCTGTATGGCGTTCCCTACAGGGGGGTCTGTATGGCGTTCCCTACAGGGGGGCTGTATGGCGTTCTCTACAGGGGGGGCTGTATGGCATTCTCTGCAGGGGGGCTGTATGGCGTTCTCTACAGGGGGGCTGTATGGCGTTCTCTACAGGGCGGGCTGTATGGCGTTAGCGCCATACAGCCCCCTCTGTAGATAACGCCATACTGCCCCCCTGAAGGGCACTCCATACAGCCCCCACTGTAGAGAACGCCATACAGCGTCCCCCCTGTAGATAGTGCCATACAGCCCCCTCTGTAGATAACGCCATACAGCCCCCCCTGTAGGTAACGCCATACACCCCCTCTGTAGATAACTCCATACAGCCCCCTTTGTAGATAACGCCATATAGCCCCCTTTGTAGATAACGCCATACAACCCCCTCTGTGATATGATACATACAGCCCCCCCTGTAGGTAACGCCATACACCCCCTCTGTAGATAACTCCATACAGCCCCCTTTGTAGATAACGCCATATAGCCCCCTTTGTAGATAACGCCATACAACCCCCTCTGTAGAGAACGCCATACAGAGTCCCCCCTGTAGATAACGCCATACAGAGTCCCCCCTGTAGATAACGCCATACAGAGTCCCCCCTGTAGATTATGCCATACAGCCCCCCCTGTAGATAACGCCATACAGCCCCCTCTGTAGATAACGCCATACAGAGTCCCCCCTGTAGATAACGCCATACAGCCCCCTCTGTAGATATCTACAAAGGGGGCTGTATGGCGTTATCTACAGGGGGGACTCTGTATGGCGTTATCTACAGGGGGATGTATGGCGTTCTCTACAGGGGGGCAGTATGGCGTTATCTACAGAGGGGGCTGTATGGTGCTATCTACAGAGGGGGCTGTATGGCGTTATCTACAGGGGGGCTGTATGGTGTTATCTACAAGGGGGGGCTGTAAAAAAGGCACTATCTACAAGGGGGAGTTGTGTGACACCCAGGGGAGGGGGGGGCCCCAGTCAAAAATTTGCTATGGGGCCCAGTCTTTCCTAGTTACGCCCCTGATAAACAGCTTGATATTCTCCAACAAAAAAAACAAAAAAACAAGATGCTCATATCACTAGTTATGAGAATAAATATAATAGCTGAATATGGCAGAACATAGTCATAATAACAGGCAAACACAAGCAAAAATAGAAAAACCTTAGTTTATCAAAAGACATGACCATTATTCACTTTTGAAGGTATTCATCTAGGGGTGTAATAAGAATTTTTAAAGCACAAGGGGTTGGCAGAAATGTATGACGTTGTAGAGAGTAACAATTGTTATTTTTTTTCAGATGTGTCAGTTAGTTGCATTTTTTTGCAGTTGGTAACAATAGAGAAACACACGTCTGTTACACTTTTTTCTGTAGTACAGAAATATTCCATATGTTTTATTCATCTAGGGGTATAATGAGAATTTTTAGTTTTGTTTAGTTATTTTGTGTTACAGTTTGTAATGGGGCAATAAGGCAAGCGGTATAACAATAAATTTATCTAATTAAAAGGGGCAAAAATGGCAGTGAATAAATGTGAAAAATTGAATAAATGAACAAAATTTATAATCTGAAGAGGAGTGAAAGGTTTTAAAACAATCTTTAATACAAAGGCCGGGTTTGGAGGGGCATGTGTCGCATTGATAATGAGAATCTTTACTTTTTTGAGCATGTAATTTTTTTTGTGTGGGCGGCACTTCTGAAGGAAAATGTTGCCCTCGTACTATCCTTGAGGCTTCACTGACTGATGCTGAAGGTTCTCCTTCTTCCTCCTTAAAAAATAAATTTTCAGATTATGTTTTCCTGGTATTCCAGGTATTTTTTTATGCGATGGCAGCAGATCTGTACAAAATGTACAAGATGTACATCGCTACCCGGATAAGATGCATGACAATTTTTTTATACCAGGTCCTGGATTTCCTCATGGCATTATAGGACTTTATCATTTGGTCGGAAAGATCGACCCCCCGTCCCCATGTATTTATTATACACCTGTATACAAAAGGGCTTTGGGGTCTCAGCAGATCTGCCACGCACAGGGACGAGAGTGCTTGTGTCATTGTGAATTATTGAGAGCATATGGACATCTTTTTTGTCCCTATACTTCAAGAAGAGCACCCCGTCACTGCACATTGCACATTGCCCTGCTCTCACCAATTTGTAGCCTTTGGCCTAGGAGGGTCTTTGGGAGGCCTCTCTGATTTTTCCATACTGTTCCACAGGCAACGTTTTTCTTTAAGTTCAAGCATTCAAAAAGTGGAACACTTGTGTAATAATTGTCTAGGTACAAGTGGTAGCCTTGGTCTAGCAGGGGGTTAAAGATATCCCAGACAATTTTACCACTTGTACCTAGGACAGGAGGGCAGTCTAGGGGCTTAATCTTTGTGTCTTTGCCCTCATAAGGAAAGAGTTTATCCGGAGTAATAAAATATAACTTTTACTGAATTGATTAAAATGTACGTAACAGACATATATCAAAAATATGAGGATCCTATCTGCCAATACTGCATACAAATTCCCATTTATTTTCAATAATTTATATTGATATCAGAAATTCTGATGACAGCAATAGACCTTTATAAGGTTTCCTAATTTTGATGTGATGTTATGGTAGCTATTTTCAGGGTATTATTTCCAATTTCGCTCTTATTCCTCGGATCACATTTATAGGTAATGTAAAAGAAATGGGGCAATTGCCCTCCTACCCCGTGTTTTTCGGTGAGTAGTCCCCTACATGGATTTGTCCAAAGGAAATGGTGTGTCCTTTCCTGAATAGTAGATAATGATAAAAAGTTCTCCCAACACGTTTCTTGCTGACAAAGCAATTCCTCAGGGGAGATAGGTCAAGGAAGCAGCAGCGTCCAAATTCAGAGTTTGCTGCTTTAAATATGGCTGTCAATTCGTGTGAAGAGGAGTGCTCACTGATTAGAGCATGTTAGATCGAGAAGGCAGCTGCGTCCAGATTCAGAGTCTGCTGCTCAAAATATAGCTGTCAACTCGTGTGAGGAGGAATGCTCAACAATTGGAGCAAGTTTGCAGTGGCAAAAGGTATCCTGTAATTAGAACATCCTTGCAATGGCAAGAAGTTAAACTTTCCTGGTAGGAGGTAAAGAAAGAACGCCTGTTGTACTAGCAGGGGGTTAAAGATATCCCAGACAATTTTACCACTTGTACCTAGGACAGGAGGGCAGTCTAGGGGCTCAATCTTTGTGTCTTTGCCCTCATAAGTCCTGAATGTGTATGTGCAGCCAGTTTCAGACTCACATAATTTATCATTTTGATGCCGTATATGGCTCTTTTATTGGCGAGGTACTGCATGAATTTTAGCCCGCCCTTAAAATGAATGAGTGATTCATCAATTGCGATGTCTTTTTCAGGGGTGTATATTTCACTACAAATTTTTGTGAAATGTGTGATCACAGGCCGGATGTTACAAAGGCGGTCAGAGTTGGGGTCGCTTGGGGGTGGACGCTACAGGTTATCATTATAGTGCAAAAATTGCATTATTGGATCAAGCCTTCCCCTGAACATTGTATTGCAGTACATGGGTGTATGGTGCAACACATCTGTAGACCAATATGATCTCACTGAGGGTATTTTTGTGATACCCATTTTTAACTCCCAGAATTTATGCATTTCTGCTGCATTAACAGGATGCCAGCTGTTTGGCTCGGCATAAAATAACTGTGGATTAGCTGCAATAAATTGCTTCGCATATAGGTTCGTTTGCGTAACAATTAAATGAACAAACTCATTTGAAAAAAAAAGTTTAAAAAAAATCCCTGATGTAGCATGAAATTCTGGAACTTGGGTGGTATATTTAACTGGGGGAAACGCAGCAATGTTCGCTATTATCGAGGAGGATTTGACCCACTTCGTGACTCTGAAGAATTTCCTCATCATCACTGGAAGATGAGGAAAGAACAAATTTGGATCCCTCACTAGCTGATTCAGTATCCGAGCAAAGCATTTTGCAGGCCTGTTCAGCTGCATAGGATCGCTTAACCATACTGCCCTTTTGTGATATATCTATATATATATATATATATATATATATATATATATATATATATATATATATATATAGCAAAAAATCCAAAACACAAGACAGCACTCCAAGTTCAGTAAAAAATAGGATCACTTTAATCACCCCTTGCGACGTTTCAGCCCTACTCAATGGGGCCTTTCTCAAGCAATACATTTCAGTGAATAGTGCACATATAAATACATGGTTTACAAAATTGTATAATGAGGCAATAAAAATTCAATATTGCATAATTCTCTGAATTCAAATGCAAACAGTGCAGTGAAAAAACATCAACGTTGTTGAGCACACTCTTTTTGTGTACTTTGTGTACAAACGATTATAAGGGCATATCGCCCGTACTGTATAAAACTTAAAATGCAATATAATTGGCTAAGTACCAATCAATAAAGTGCAGGTGCAGAACATTATAAATATTAAAAACTTTTTGATCATTTCTTAATTCGGCTCACCATTCAGTGGATCCCCTCACTTCTTCCATGCTGATCATAGTCCTCGGCTTCTTCCGGGAGTGAGTGCGCATGCGTTAGCCAAAACGTCGCGCATATGGCTGTTCCTGCTCTTGACTTGAGAACGAGTCCCGATACGCATTGATTCAATGGAACGCATCTCGCGCTAGCTCAATTACCCTAGTTACGTTTTGAGTATATTGTGAACCGTTCGGGAACACTACATGACAATCGTAAGTTATCTTTTTCCTTTACTTTTACAGCGGAAAAGAAGTATATATAAACTCTATCCTCTGGATTAATCTAAGTCCTTAAGGTTAAGGGAATCCCATGGAAATGGGTACACCCAACCTTTGTCAGGGTATGTAATAATGCTAGATCGGTTATCCACAGATCATGCACATTTCATCCCTACGGACCGTTATAACCACATTCTGAGGACCATTAGAGATATATCAAACTTGATCTTTGTATTGACTTAGGGTTTTATCACAACACGTAGATTACATTATATACACATTCCATTTATTTTTGACATTTATTTTTGACATTTTTAGAACGTAGAATTAAGCATTTAGAAAATCAATCGATAAACCGATTTTTTTATATATAACATATGCATGATATTAGAATGAGGGGATCCATACTCGGTGAGTCTTCACAATTTATCTGTAATAGACAGAGAAAATTTTTTCTTGTTAATCCAAGAAAATATACACACACTGTCTACTCAAAATTCCCCTTGATATGTAAAGTAAACAACAAGGCCATGGGCAAACCACTTCCTATCCCACACCACTCAGCTTAAAGTCAACGTTTAACCCGTATGAACGTAATGTATTCAATCTGTAAATCCATTCTAACTCACGTTTTTAAAAAAAAGATATTCTATCACCACCTCGTCTTGGTTTAGTAATCTGGTCTATAATTCTAAACTGTAAATCCTTTTCTGTGTGGTTTGCTTCCAGAAAATGTTTTGATACTGGTAAATCCAGTCTTTTGCCTCGTATGGTAAACCTGTGGTTGTTTATACGTGTTTTGCAGTCCAATGTTGTCTCTCCTATGTATAGAAGATTACATGGACATTGCAACATGTAGATATCCCATTCTGATGTGCAAGTGAGAAATTGCTTTATTTTGTATTCAGTACCGGTTATGGGATGAGTGAAAGATTCCCCTTTAATCATATATTTGCAGTTCACACAACTAAGAAAGGGAAAACATCCCAACTTCTGGCTACCTAAAAAGGTCTGTATCTTTTTCTTATTAGAGCCCACATCCGCTCTTACCAATTTATCCTTCAGATTTTTAGGGCGTTTGTAAGACATGAGAGGGGGTGCTAAAAATTCTGGAACATATTTTAGGTTACTACCAAGTATCGACCAGTGTTTGTTAATTATCTTTGCTATATCCTTACTTGTTTAGTTATACGTAGACACAAATGGTATCCTCTTGTCAAGGTTCTTTTTGGTTACCTGTGTGGACAAAAGTACTTCTCTGTCAGATTTTGATACCTTATTCCTATGTTGTTGGACTAGTTTCTTTGGGTACCCCCGTGAGATAAATTTTTCACCCATTTCATCCAACCTCTTAATACTTGACTCTTCTGTGTCCAATATGCGTTTGACCCTCAATAGCTGACTATACGGAAGGGCCCTAATCAGGCCCCTAGGATGGCAACTTTCGAACCTCAATAGATTATTCCTATCAGTTGTTTTAGTAAAAATGTCTGATGTGAGTTTTGATTCTGATTTGGTTATCGTGGTATCTACAAATTCTATAGAGATACTGGACTGTACCAGCGTAAATTTTATGTCTGCATCAATCTGGTTGAGGTATTCATGGAACAGGTGCAGTTCCTCAACTGTCCCTAACCAGATAAAAAAGATATCATCTATGTATCTCCACCACCTCAGTACATGTCTGAAGTGGTGGGACACATAGATGGACTCCCTCTCTAAAGCCGCCATAAAAATATTGGCATAAGTTGGTGCCACGTTGGCACCCATTGCCGTCCCTCTCCAGAAATTTCCTCCATTTACAAGGCTCTGCTTGATAGCGAATACACACCTGCCTGCATAGAGTTCATACTCGCCTTATTGGATATTGTTCTGAGATACAATTACTTTTTGTTCCAGGATCAGTTTTTTATACAATTGAGAGGGACGGCAATGGGTGCCAACGTGGCACCAACTTATGCCAATATTTTTATACTAATCGATATGGGCGTGAATATCTATACATTCATCTCCCATACATTTATATATATGTCGACATAGTTTAATTATTCGAATGTCGCAATATAATAACTTGATCATATTAGTGTGTACATATATCTGGTTATATATATAACTTGATCATATTAGTGTGTTCATATACCTGGTTACATATATACTCCTTCTGCTTATTTTGTATTCAATGCCATTTTTGCCTTGTTCATAGATATATTTTGTCAGTGTTAGCCCATAACTAATATGGCCGCTCTTCAATATGGCCTATGCTTTTCTTAGAGATAAATCTATTTTTCCAGTTGCTAGCCCCTAACCAAAATGGCTGCTATGTCAGTATATGAAAAGTTATTTCTGCCCCATTGTAAGATGGCCACTATGGTGTTGTGCATTCACTGCGCATGCTGGGACGGAGATGTCATATCCGCTCCACTGAGCGCGCCTATGGGGCAGATTGGTGGTAGCGGTGGGCAGGGCCTTTTTCCTTGGGTCGGTGTGGATGGGTCCTTTTTCTTTAGGTCGGCGTGGATGCAGGGATAGCGCCATGTTTGTAACATCTGTCATATGCTCCAGCAGTAAGCTATTAACTTAATTTTATGCCTCTATATATACCTACTCTCTGCCCTCTGACCTCACCTTTCCCTGAAGGATTGCAAAACATACGTTGGAGGGTGCGGTGAGTGGACACAGCAGGAACTTTACGTGCAACATGGCCAATTCAGGTCCATATCATGCTTTCATTCAGTCTGCATACCTTTAGTGTCCAGCATTTAGGTGGGTACTAGTTCCCCTTTCTAGGGGTAATAACTTTATAGTATAGTCAGTGATATTTAAGGAATAATAGCCAAACTTATCATGTTTTTCACCTTTAGCATCACCCTTGATATATATACGCTATGGGGATAATTTGTTAAGACTGGCGTTTCATATTCCAGTTTTAATATAAAGAAAGGTGGAGTAAAATGCGTCTACTTTATTAGGTGAAATCTGGCATAGATTTGTGCCATAATTAACACCAATTTCTGGAGTAAATCATGGTAAATTTGTCGTAAAAAAGTGGCAAGTACAGAATAAAAGTTTAAAAAGTTGCGTTTCTTTTTTTCGCAAAACAGGCATGCACCCAAGTTTGCGACTTTTTTGGGGGTAAAATACTTGCTCTCAGTATTTAATAAATCGCCCCCTATGACTTTAAGATTTGAAATCATTAGGTCAGACAGAAACAGGTTTCAAGTGAAGCAGTCCGTGTTTTGTGCCAGCAATGGTTGACTCAAACCCCAGTTGAAGACATATTCCAAGATAAGCCAGTTCTGGCATCTAGCAGGTCTTCTGCTCATACTTGCATAGACCTAAAAATGCACATTAGATCTCTTTCACACGGCAGTATTTTGGTTAGTAGTTTGCATCAGTATTTTGAAGCCAAAACCAGAAGTGAAAGACACACAGAGTATAATAGAAAGATTTGTACGTCTTCCGCGTAATTGACCCACTCCTAGTTTTGGCTTCTAAATACAGATGCAAATTACTGACCAAAATACTGCCATGTGAAAGAAGCCTTAGGATGATCTAAATGCGTGTGTTCTGAGATATGTTTATATATGACCGCAGGGGAAGTAATTCACCCCCTCACCCTCGGTCCTTAAAGTTCGTCATGATAACAGATGGACAGTCATTCGGCTTATTCAAACGAGCGATGTTTAGGTCCATGTGCTGTCCGAGTGTAGAACGGACAGTGCGCTGACTGAACGCTGACACATTATAGTTAATAGGCCAATTCACATGCCCGATTTTCCATATGGACCATTGGTTCGTGCAGAGCAATTGCAGCATGCACCACTTTGGTCCAATTCTTGCACTGCACTCTCCCATTTAAAGCTATGTTATCATCTGCATTGTGACATTCTGTTGTTATGCTCTGATCAGAGGATCAGAACAACGGAATGCCGGAAGCATGGCGGACACCGCCGGTGGTGACGGAACGCATGCTGCGCTTTTGTCTTCTGTAATCTCAGCTGGATCTGGAACGGAGGCCCCTAATGGAGCTTCCAACGCAGATGTGAACGAGGCCTAAGTCAATAGTTCAGTGGAAAAAAAATAGACGGCAGATGGATGCCATCCTAATGCAGTCAGTTTTTCACAGATGGGTTTCTAGCAGATGCTGAAAAGATAGCCGAAAGTACTGCCAGAGCAGCATACAAATTTTTTTTGGACTCAAATCTGATGGAAAATCGTCAATTTTTTCCTGATGAAAGACAGACTAGTTTTAGAATGCTCATCTGAATAAGACCTTAGTGCAAGATCTCCTTCACACACCATTTTATGAATGGGATTTTATAGAGCAAACGCATCTAAAAACCACAAGTTTTAAAGTAAAATGGTAAATGTGTTTTTTTATGGTGCTTTTTGCAAATAGTGTGTTTTACTACATGCAGGGGTTTTTTTATGAGGCGTTTGTCACATTGCAAATCAAGTGATTCAAAGATCATGTGATGAAAAGATTTATCTTTGCAACACATGATTTAAACGCAATGAAAAACGGCATAAAAAATTCCACACATATTGATACTTGTGTTTCTTTGAGGAAGCAAGAAAAAACAATGGAATTTGTCCTAAAAATGCTGTGCAGTGACCTTAATGGTTGTGTCATACGGCAGAGAGTCGTTTTTTTTATTTTATTTAATCATTGTTTAATCGTCCCCCACACCAGGCAAAATGGGGGTCAGATGACCTCCATTTTCGATACAGGTGCGGGTTCCAGAGCTGGGACCCACATCTTTTAGACATTTATGGCAAATTCTGTGGATATCAATAGACATTTTGTAGACTTTTAAGAAGGAATTTTTTAAGCAGTATTTGATTACACAAAGTCTACGCCAAGGCAATCTTTCCTTAGGGCTCTTGCACACGACCGAGTGCCACTCGAGACGTTTGTCACGGCATCTGAGTGGCACCCGATAGTTTTCACGGGCTCATTCACTTCAGTGGGTAAATCGGGTCTGTGAAAACGGACCCGACTCTATGATCCGTGGAAAGATAGAACATGTCCTATTTTTCCACCGATCACAGACGGGACTCAGGCGGCACACATGGTCTTGTGCAAGACCCCTTAGTGTTTACTTCCAAATCCTTGGACTGGGGCACGCCAGAATATGTAAACACAGAAACATGATTTTAAAAAAAATAAAAGTATTATTGTGTAAAAGAAGTAAAACATATAAAAAAAAGTGTGTAACGTTGGTGTCGCTGTAAAAGTACTGACCCGCAGAACAAAGTTAACAAGCACATTATACCGAATGATTACTGTCGTAAAAACTAAACCCAAAAACTATTGTGAAATTGCTGGGTGGTTTTCTACACAGCAAAAAAAGCCCTTATACGGCTATGTTGATGGAAAAATTTAAATGTTGGAACGGAACGGAATGATGCAAAATGATGGCCCAGAATAATTTTATACACCCAGCAGTTTATTGCATAAAACCTCACGTCATCATTTGCTAGACCCCACAGTCTACAGGACTTATAAAACGCCAGAAAAAAAGCATGTACAAAATGACACCAAATGAAAAACGCGACTAAAACGCCTTAAAAAAAAACGCATGTTTCATTTTAATAATGGTAGCATTTTTAGAAGCATTTTTTTGATGCAGTATAAAATGCCAGAAAAAAAATCTGGTTGTGAAGGAGGGATAAAGAGGGAAAATACCCTGATCCTAAACTGGTTGAAGAGGATCTGTCACTAGTTTATTAATTCCCTATCTCCTAACTAATCTAATAGGCGCTATGATGCTGATAACTACAGTGTGATTTTTTTTTTTTCTAAAACATTTATTATTTGCAAAGTTATGTGCATTTTTCTAAATATGCTAATTTGGCTATACTTGTCAAATGGGAGGTAACTCTTTCTTTTCACTCTGGGTGGTGTAATGTTTAGAGATGAGCGAACCGGGACAACCGAACCCGGTTTCGGTCCGAACTTCAGGAAAAGTTCGGTTCGCAGCGAATCCGAACTTTACCGGGTTCGGCCGAACCCGTTTTGACCGAACCCGGCTACATTTTGGCGCCTGCCACATGTTACATCTAAAATGGAGGATTACAGAAGATCACCTGACATCAGGCTACCCCATAATGCCTTGCAAACGGCTCTCCCAGCCAATCGGGAGGCAGCATAGGGGCGGGCTCAAGCCTGCAATAAAAGTCTATGCACGGAGCTCAGCGGCCATTTTACAGACAGGAGCTGTAGGGATAGCATCTCTGTGCAGTAAGGGAAAGCTTTAGGAATCTAAAAGGCAGGAATTCAGAAATCGAAGGGGCTCATCCACTACTCACTACTCAGCCAGTGTGTGAATACACTTTCAGAAGGGGCTCATCCCCATTGCATCCAACTTGCAATACAGGCAGCCGTTGTAGTAGTGGTAGTAGTAGTACTACAAGGCCCAGCATTCCCTGAGTGCACTGCAGCGAGGCTGATTGAAATTCTCATTCATTGCCATTTGCCAAGCCAGTGTCCGTGTGTGAATACGCTTTTAAAAGGGGCTCATCCCTGGAATAACAATCCAACTTGCCATACAGGCAGCCTAGAAGTACTACAACGCCCAGCATTCCCTGAGTGCACTGCAGCGAGGCTGATTGAAATTCTCATTCATTGCCATTTGCCAAGCCAGTGTCAGTGTGTGAATACGCTTTTAGAAGGGGCTCATCCCCATTGCATCCAACTTGCAATACAGGCAGCCTTTGTAGTAGTGGTAGTAGTAGTACTACAAGGCCCAGCATTCTCTGAGTGCACTGCAGCGAGGCTGATTGAAATTCTCATTCATTGCCATTTGCCAAGACAGTGTCCGTGTGTGAATACGCTTTTAAAAGGGGCTCATCCCTGGCCGTTATTAACAGGAATAACAATCCAACTTGCCATACAGGCAGCCTAGAAGTACTACAAGGCCCAGCATTCCCTGAGTACACTGCCGCGAGGCTGATTGAAATTCTCATTCATTGCCATTTGCCAAGCCAGTGTCCGTGTGTGAATACGCTTTTAAAAGGGGCTCATCCCTGGCCGTTATTAACAGGATAACAATCCAACTTGCCATACAGGCAGCCTAGTAGTACTACAAGGCCCAGCATTCCCTGAGTGCACTGCAACAAGGCTGATTGAAATTCTCATTCATTGCCATTTGCCAAGCCAGTGTCCGTGTGTGAATACGCTTTTAAAAGGGGCTCATCCCTGGCCGTTATTAACAGGATAACAATCCAACTTGCCATGCAGGCAGCCTAGTAGTACTACAAGGCCCAGCATTCCCTGAGTGCACTGCAGCGAGGCTGATTGAAATTCTCATTCATTGCCATTTGCCAAGCCAGTGTCCGTGTGTGAATACGCTTTTAAAAGGGGCTCATCCCTGGCCGTTATTAACAGGATAACAATCCAACTTGCCATACAGGCAGCCTAGTAGTACTACAAGGCCCAGCATTCCCTGAGTGCACTGCAGCGAGGCTGATTGAAATTCTCATTCATTGCCATTTGCCAAGCCAGTGTCCGTGTGTGAATACGCTTTTAAAAGGGGCTCATCCCTGGCCGTTATTAACAGGAATAACAATCCAACTTGCCATACAGGCAGCCTAGAAGTACTACAAGGCCCAGCATTCCCTGAGTGCACTGCCGCGAGGCTGATTGAAATTCTCATTCATTGCCATTTGCCAAGCCAGTGTCCGTGTCTGAATACGCTTTTAAAAGGGGCTCATCCCTGGCCGTTATTAACAGGAATAACAATCCAACTTGCCATACAGGCAGCCTAGTAGTACTACAAGGCCCAGCATTCCCTGAGTGCACTGCAGCGAGGCTGATTGAAATTCTCATTCATTGCCATTTGCCAAGCCAGTGTCCGTGTGTGAATACGCTTTTAAAAGGGGCTCATCCCTGGCCGTTATTAACAGGAATAACAATCCAACTTGCCATACAGGCAGCCTAGAAGTACTACAAGGCCCAGCATTCCCTGAGTGCACTGCCGCGAGGCTGATTGAAATTCTCATTCATTGCCATTTGCCAAGCCAGTGTCCGTGTGTGAATACGCTTTTAAAAGGGGCTCATCCCTGGCCGTTATTAACAGGATAACAATCCAACTTGCCATACAGGCAGCCTAGTAGTACTACAAGGCCCAGCATTCCCTGAGTGCACTGCAGCGAGGCTGATTGAAATTCTCATTCATTGCCATTTGCCAAGCCAGTGTCCGTGTGTGAATACGCTTTTAAAAGGGGCTCATCCCTGGCCGTTATTAACAAGAATAACAATCCAACTTGCCATACAGGCAGCCTAGAAGTACTACAAGGCCCAGCATTCCCTGAGTGCACTGCCGCGAGGCTGATTGAAATTCTCATTCATTGCCATTTGCCAAGCCAGTGTCCGTGTGTGAATACGCTTTTAAAAGGGGCTCATCCCTGGCCGTTATTAACAGGATAACAATCCAACTTGCCATACAGGCAGCCTAGTAGTACTACAAGGCCCAGCATTCCCTGAGTGCACTGCAGCGAGGCTGATTGAAATTCTCATTCATTGCCATTTGCCAAGCCAGTGTCCGTGTGTGAATACGCTTTTAAAAGGGGCTCATCCCTGGCCGTTATCAACAGGATAACAATCCAACTTGCCATACAGGCAGCCTAGTAGTACTACAAGGCCCAGCATTCCCTGAGTGCACTGCAGCGAGGCTGATTGAAATTCTCATTCATTGCCATTTGCCAAGCCAGTGTCAGTGTGTGAATACGCTTTTAGAAGGGGCTCTGAAATGTCTGGGAAAAAAAAGTTTGTGAAAGGACGGGGTAGAGGAAGAAACACCCATGCCGTCTCCTCTTCCAGTCTAAAATGTTGGATCTGTTGGTGCCAGACCCAGTAGCAGCATTTGTGGCACAAGACATGTGCCCAGTTCCACTAGTAGCAGCTGCCATGTGCCTGCTCGTAGTAGTATCAGCAAGCCAGACTTGTCCATCTCCTCCGGTGGGCGGGTTACTTTAGACAATACGGCCATTGTGGACTGGTTGGCTGGCTCGCGGTCATCTCAGCAGGAAGACTCTGACGATCTGGCTTCAAGCCAGGTTTCGTTGGATTCCAGATCCTCTACAGTTCCTTGGCACGGTGACAGTAGTAATATAGGTATTTCTAGCGTTTCCATTCCATCATCTATGTCTTCGCTCCCCCTTCCTAGCGGGAAGCCATCTTTCCTGAGAGTCCTAAGAGACATCTCCTCGGGTGCGAAGGAAGATACTGAACAACATAGTGATGATGATGATTTGTTTTCCGCGAGTCAGCCAACGGAGTGTGTTGCGGCGGTGGTGGAGGTGGAAGCGGTGACCGAGATGCATAGCTGCGGTAGTGGGGGTGTTGGTGGTGGTAGCCGTGGTGGCAGACGCAGTAATGAGGGGGGCATGGAGCCCGCCATGATGTCACATCACATTCACAACACAGTGACAGAAGTGGCGGGGATGATGAGGAAGGCTATGATGATGATGATGTTGTTTTAGACAGGACGTGGGAACCAGGTGACGAGGTGATGACGGCGTCAGAGGAGGAGGGTAGTAGTGGCGGCACTGGATGTGATAAACAGCCAAGCCGAGGTAGGGGCAGAAGTCAATCTGCAAAACGTTGCAGTGGTAGGGTCAGCTCAGGAGCCGGTGACGGCGACACAGATGCTGGTGTAGGCTCCCGAAAAAAGCCTGCCAGACAAGGGGCAAGCTCGGGTGGTTGTGGTGGTGGTGGTGGTGGACGTGGTACTACCTCTTTACGGTACTCTGCCGTGTGGCAATTTTTCTGTACCTTCCCAGAGGAGGAAAACATGGCACAGTGCCGTATCTGCAAGCAGAAAGTAAGGCGTGGGCAGGGCAGCAATGTAGGAACTACTGCTCTACGTAAACACATGGAACGGCATCACAAGGCCATGTGGGACAATCAACATGCCCCACCATCATGTACATCTAATGAAGAACCCTCTTCCGCTGCTGCTGCTGCTCCGAGTCCCTGTCATCTAAGTAGTAGCCAGGCCTTATCCACCATGTCGTTGTCATCATCATCATCACTGTCATCTAGTGCTCCTCCTATGTCCCGTCAGTTATCCATTACGGAATCGTTGTCCAATAAGCAACAATATATACCCAGTCATCCACTTGTCGTGCGGCTTAATTCACACCTGGCTAAGTTGTTGGTGGTGCAGTCGCTGCCGTACCACCTGGTCGACTCCGCCGGCTTCAAGCAATTGATGGCGTGCGCTCAGCCTAGGTGGCGAATACCTAGCCGACATTACTTCTCCAAAACAGCTGTCCCTGCCTTGCACAAGCATGTGGAGGAAAAGGTGTCCAAGTCCTTGCAATTATCCGTGTGCAGCAGGGTACATGCCACCGTCGACACGTGGAGCAGCAACTATGGGCAGGGACAGTACATGTCTTTCACGGCCCACTGGGTCAATATTTTGCAGTCCGATGCACCACCGCAGCAATGCCAGGCATTACCACCTCCACGCTTGTATGTTTCTAGTTCAACTCCGGACACCAGGCGCCTACCATCCTTCTCCTCCTACTCCTCCTCCTCCTCCTTGCCTTCCTCCTTGGAGGTCTTCCCGTCCCCGACAGGACACAGCGTATCTTCCACTCCTCCTCCCTCCTCTTTTCATAGGTGCAAGGTGAAGCGCCACAACGCTGTCTTACACCTGCTGAGCCTGGGCGAGAAAAGCCACACAGGGCAGAAGCTGCTGCTGTGCATCAAGGAGGAAATCGCACGCTGGCTGTCTCCTCTGAAACTCACACTGGGCAATGTTGTCTCTGATAACGGCAAGAACGTTGTGGCTGCACTGCGTCTAGGTCACCTGACACACGCTCCTTGCATGCCACATGTGATCAATCTGGTCATAACACGCTTCTTAAAGTCATATGTTGGTTTGAAGGGTGTGCTGGCCATGTCCAGGAGGGCTTGCGTTCGCTTTAGACGTTCGTATGCATTTAAGCACGCCCTCCTGGACTTGCAGCGTCAAAACAATCTCCCAGAACACAGCCTGATTTGCGACGTTCCAACACGATGGAATTCCACCCTGCACATGTTGGACCGTCTGTACGAACAGCGGAAAGCCGTGAATGATTTCCTGATGCAGCAGACGGGCAGCGTTTGGAGCCAGTGTAATTTCGAGCTCAGGCACTGGCAGCTGGTTAGAGACGCATGTCGCGTTTTGAGGCCCTTTGAAGAGGCCACACGATTTGTGAGCCGTGACGCTAGCGGAATGAACGATGTTATGCCGCTGATATTCATTATGGAGCAAACGCTCACAGCGATGATTCAGCAAAGGATGGAGGAAGGATCACATCTGGCTATGGATGTTGAGGAGGAGGAGGAGGAGGAGGATGAGGAAACAGGACCTGAAGAGGAGCTGGATTTGGAGATGGAATCACAGGAAGGGATAGGGGACGAGGCAGCCGCACAACATGACAGTGATGGTGGTGATGACGAGTCTGACGACGACCTTGATGATGGACAACCATGGCAGTATGGGGCGGAGATGGAACCAACCGGGCCCTCTGAAACGCTGGCCAGGATGGCGAGCTGTATGCTTCGTTACTTGCGCGCTGACTGTCGTATTGTTAGCATGAAGCAAAGAGATGACTACTGGATAGCCACACTTTTAGACCCTCGGTATAAAGCCAGAATGGGGGAGTTTTTTGCGCCTTCCGAGAGGGAGGCAAAATTGGCTTATTATAGAGCGAAGCTATGCAGCCAGCTTGTCATGGCTTTCAAACGGCAGACACCCGCTGCAAGCATGTCTGACCGGGGGGCCACTCTCCGCTCCCCACTGTCTCATCGTTCCACCGCCTCTGGCAGAGCTACCTCTGCAATAGGCGGCAGCCGTGGCAGCCGTGGCAGCAGCAGCAGCAGCAGCAGCAGCCAATTCAGTTTGGAAAATATGATGACAACATTTTTACATCCAATACCCCGACCTGACACACATCGTAGCACTAGTCACCAAAGGGATGTTCACCATCTCCAGGTGCAGCACCTAAACAACCAGGTTCACTCGTACTTGGACTGTGCCCTTTCTCCGTCAGAAATGCTGATCCCAGACCCCATGGACTTCTGGGTCAGCAGATTGGATCATTGGCAAGAACTGGCCCAGTTTGCCATGGGTGTACTGTCTTGTCCACCCTCCAGTGTAGCGTCAGAGAGGGTATTCAGCGCAGCAGGGGGCTTCGTCACCCCTAAGCGAACAAGATTGTCCGCCAACAGCTTGGAAAATCTCACGTTTCTGAAAATGAATCAAGCGTGGATCGGTGAGGATTTTAAAACCCCTGTGCCTGATGCCACTGATTAGATCTGACATTGCTGCTGCTGCTGCCGCTGCCGCCTGCTACTGCCGCCTGCTACTATGGGATTCTGTCCTGTCCACTCTTTTTTTAATGTGCCGCTGTTGGTGCTGCAGCTGCTACTACTTCTACCACCAATCCACCCCAGTGCCGTCTGCTACAAGCAGGCCTGCCCCACCAGAGGGCTTTGTCCTGTGACTCTCCAGTCTCTTTTTTTAATGTGCTGCTACTACTGCTACTACTGCTTGCACCCTTGCTGTCTGTGTTGGCTAGTACCTCTACTACCACCAATACACCTACACTGCCATCTGCTACAAGCAGGCCTGAGGCCTGCCCCACTACAGGGCTTTGTCCTCCTGTGACTGTCCAGTCTCTTTTTTTTAATGTGCTGCTACTACTGCTACTACTGCTTGCACCCTTGCTGTCTGTGTTGGCTAGTACCTCTACTACCATAATACACCTACACTGCCGCCCGTCTGCTACAAGCAGGCCTACCCCACCACAGGGCTATGTCCTGTGACTGTCGTCCAGTCTCTTTTTTTAATGTGCTGCTGCTACTACCAGTCTACCACCCTTGCTGTCTGTGTTGGCTAGTCTACCTCTACTACCACCAATACACCTCCACTGCCGCCCGTCTGCTACAAGCAGGCCTGAGGCCTGCCCCACCACAGGGCTTTGTCCTCCTCTGACTGTCCAGTCTCTTTTTTTAATGTGCTGCTACTACTGCTACTACTGCTTGCACCCTTGCTGTCTGTGTTGGCTACCTCGACTACTACCACCAATACACCTCCACTGCCGCCCGTCTGCTACAAGCAGGCCTGAGGCCTGCCCCACCACAGGGCTTTGTCCTCCTGTGACTGTCCAGTCTCTTTTTTTAATGTGCTACTACTACTACTACTACTACCACCCTTGCTGTCTGTGTTGGCTACCTCTACTACCACCAATACACCTCCACTGCCGCCCGTCTGCTACAAGCAGGCCTACCCCACCACAGGGCTTTGTCCTGTGACTGTCGTCCAGTCTCTTTTTTTAATGTGCTGCTGCTACTACTAGTCTACCACCCTTGCTGTCTGTGTTGGCTAGTCTACCTCTACTACCACCAATACACCTCCACTGCCGTCTGCTACAAGCAGGCCTGAGGCCTGCCCCACTACAGGGCTTTGTCCTCCTGTGACTGTCCAGTCTCTTTTTTTTAATGTGCTGCTACTACTGCTACTACTGCTTGCACCCTTGCTGTCTGTGTTGGCTAGTACCTCTACTACCACCAATACACCTACACTGCCGCCCGTCTGCTACAAGCAGGCCTACCCCACCACAGGGCTATGTCCTGTGACTGTCGTCCAGTCTCTTTTTTTAATGTGCTGCTGCTACTACCAGTCTACCACCCTTGCTGTCTGTGTTGGCTAGTCTACCTCTACTACCACCAATACACCTCCACTGCCGTCTGCTACAAGCAGGCCTGAGGCCTGCCCCACCACAGGGCTATGTCCTCCTGTGACTGTCCAGTCTCTTTTTTTAATGTGCTGCTACTACTGCTACTACTGCTTGCACCCTTGCTGTCTGTGTTGGCTACCTCGACTACTACCACCAATACACCTCCACTGCCGCCCGTCTGCTACAAGCAGGCCTGAGGCCTGCCCCACCACAGGGCTTTGTCCTCCTGTGACTGTCCAGTCTCTTTTTTTAATGTGCTACTACTACTACTACTACTACTACCACCCTTGCTGTCTGTGTTGGCTACCTCTACTACCACCAATACACCTCCACTGCCGCCCGTCTGCTACAAGCAGGCCTACCCCACCACAGGGCTTTGTCCTGTGACTGTCGTCCAGTCTCTTTTTTTAATGTGCTGCTGCTACTACCAGTCTACCACCCTTGCTGTCTGTGTTGGCTAGTCTACCTCTACTACCACCAATACACCTCCACTGCCGTCTGCTACAAGCAGGCCTGAGGCCTGCCCCACTACAGGGCTTTGTCCTCCTGTGACTGTCCAGTCTCTTTTTTTTAATGTGCTGCTACTACTGCTACTACTGCTTGCACCCTTGCTGTCTGTGTTGGCTACCTCGACTACTACCACCAATACACCTCCACTGCCGCCCGTCTGCTACAAGCAGGCCTGCCCCACCACAGGGCTTTGTCCTGTGACTGTCGTCCAGTGTCTTTTAATGTGCTGCTTACTACTCACCCTTGCCAATAAAAAGGGTCAATTTTTGGAGGGCTTGTGAAAAGCCATTGCTTGTTGCTTTTACATCCATGTATGGAAGAACCCCGGCAGGCATCTGCCAATAAAAAGGGTCAATTTTTGGAGGGCTTGTCAAAAGCCATTGCTTGTTGCTTTAATGCTTTTACATCCATGTATGGAAGAACCCCGGCAGGCATCTGCCAATAAAAAGGGTCAATTTTTGGAGGGCTTGTCAAAAGCCATTGCTTCTTCTTTTACCACCTTATATGTATGAACCCTGGCAGGCATCAGCCGCCTAAAATGGTTAATTTTTGTACCTTTTTTAACAATGCATTAAGCATACAACATGCACAAGTGCAGTGGTTTCTGTTAGTTATCTCCGTGTCCCATCCGTTTTCCTAGAGCCATACATGTTGGCGTAACTTTGACACCAACTTTGCATTAAAGACAGCTCAAAAGTACTTGGATACACTCATGGGTGACCTAAGAGTGTTATACAGGGCTTCTAGGGCTTTAAAACAGTGTTATACACGATTTTTAGGGGCTTTCTTGTATTACAGGTTCGGTCAGAACTAGTTCGGTCCGAATCGAACTTTTGCACGAAATTCGGCGAACTTCCCGAACCGAACTTTTCATAAGTTCGCTCATCTCTAGTAATGTTTTCTGTATGACGCTGTCCAATCAGCATTATACAGTTCTCCTCTTCCCAGCCCAGCAACACAGATTGATCATATATTATACAGCTTCTATTCACGACTGTGTTTTCAACTGCTGATACCTCCCATTGTGAAGCTAGAACGCTGATCATGGTGCGATATGAAAGATTAGAATCATCTTTCATATGTCACCCTGTCCTAGGTGGTCCACAGCCCCAGATATGGCTGTTTGAAGTGATCCCCCTTCCCTCCAGCTGCAGTCTTCCACACTGTGTGAAGCAGCTTCATGCTGATAGGACATTGTCAGAGGCTGTGAGGTATCTCCACCTCAGGAGAATCGCTGGTGTTGACACCCACTTGTCAAGTATAGCCTCATTTGCATATTTAGTAAAAAGCTCATAGCTTAAAATAATAAACGTTTAGGGACACAATATTCACTGGCATTATCAGTGTGACAGCGCCTATTAGATTAGCTAGGAGATTGGGCATTACTAAACTAGTGACAGATCCTCTTTAACATGATCAACCAATATTAGTGAGAAAGTGTTACTGCTCAGCAGTGCCCATTCAGTAACAGTGTTGCATTAATTTGCATTAAAATAATCATTACCATATAAATATAGAAATCTTATTATGGTAGGTCTTCTTTGCTAACATTGTAAATGTGAAAAAAATAACAGAAAGTGGCATCAGACATCTCATTTTCAAATGTTAAAATTATAATTTATAAATTCCACTAACATTATACAGTATAAAAGGCAATACAGTATTTTTTCATCTATCCTAATGAAAAATTATTAGAGTTAGTCTTATTCGCTCGTAACATGGAATAGAATGCTAAAATCCTGAGATATCTATAAATGTTACAATTGAATCAAAGATACAAAAATAATCAGATAACAATATGTTTTTAAAATAGGTTTATTGATTTTTTTTTCAAACTGAAAATTAGAAATGTTATATCTGACAAGGTGACAGGAAGTTATAAATGTCAGTAACTTCAGTAATAACTTTAAATTCCGAACTCTAGAAACTCCTCAATCTAAAGGAGTTGACCAAAATATATCAACAAATCATTCTGTACTGGGAATTTTTGGTGTGTGCCATTGTAACAAAGAGAATGATTTAGCTGAGTTTTAATATTTAGTGGGACTGTGACCGTTTGTGTTGACTATGTAGCTAAGGAAAGAATTTTTGGATGCCTAAAGTATTTGAGAAAAATTGCAGTTCCACAGGAATACCACTGGTACTGTGAAATTCCATTTGTAGAAAGTGTCATAGTCATAAATATTTAGAAAAGTCATTGAAGAAATTAAAAATTTCATAAGCAAATAATGTCCTGAAATGGCAGAAACCGGACTCCCTCCATCAGCTCTTTCAGGGTTGTTATCCAATTCCTTTTTCAACAGGTACATTTTAACTTCAGAATGCGACTTTTTAAAGTTTCTAAGAAGGTAAGTTGCAAATAGACAGTATGATTGCCTATAAGAAAGACAATGTAGTCTTTTAGAGTTGCTGTGACTAGAGGTTAGGTCCATATGTGGGTCACCCGCATAGTAGATAATCAATGCTTAGACAATGTAAGCTTCCATCTGGGATCAAACTTTAAATCCTGGTAAGAAGAACACAAGTACTTTGTTTAGTAAAGATCTGTAACTATGTAAAAGATTTGCCACTGACCTTTCAACCACCAAATTCCCCATAATCAGTTAGGTTTTTTTTTTTTTTATTCACCGCGACTATAGTTGCTGGGTTCTGTGTTGCACTTCTGCAAACAGCCAACACATATGTATTTAAACCATTGTTACTTGGTAGGCTGTCAGGAGACATACATGAATACTACAATGAGCAGTTGGAGAAAGGAGAAATCTTTAGTGGTAGAGTATCCGGTTTCCTCCCTTGGAATTGTCACTAGAATCTCATAAGACAATCAATTCTCAGAGCCGTTTTGTAAGTGATCCGATTTTGTTTTACTAAAGAACTAATTGAGGTTGCACTGGACACTTTTCACTTATTTTTATCCACAGAAAGGTAGTTAAGTTCTATCCTGGGGTTAGATAAGATAAATGAGGTGTAGACGTATCCCTAAATTCAGATATCGTCTGTCCTTGTTACTGGAGTTCTAGTTCCCCACAGTCATTTTTGAGCGTCAATGTTTAAAGAGGCTCTGTCACCAGATTTTGCAACCCCTATCTGCTATTGCAAAATACTTCTCATCAGAACGCCCAGCTAGTAAAAGTAGTAAACACGCCCCGATGTACGCACATAATACACGCCCAGTTGTACTTTTACTTTTCAACACGCCCAGTTGTACTTTTGCAAGCCTCATTTGCATAAATACAAAAATGGCCATAACTTGGCCAAAAATGCTCGTTTTTTAAAAATAAAAACGTTACTGTAATCTACATTGCAGCGCCTATCTGCTGCAATAGCAGATAGGGGTTGCAAAATCTGGTGACAGAGCCTCTTTAAGTAGATGGAATATAGGAAGGATTAGTAGACTGGTGATGATTCCTCTAGATACTTGTTACAGTATTCCAGGGTCCTCCCAGCAATTCCAGGATCCTTCTCACCTTCTCATCTTGTACAGCTATATCCCTCAAAACTTCAATCAGTTCATTTTTGAGGAGCTTGTAATTTTGCTTGTGTCTTGTTGAGCTTTCACGATATTCGCTGTTGTTTATCAGACGTGTAAGCTTCATCTCAACATATTCCTGACAAATAGCAGTCAAGGAACTAGAAAGAAATCTGATGAACCAAGGCATTTTCATCAGTATTAAGTCAGAGCAATCGACCAACTAACCAACCAACCAACCAACCAACCAACTGACAAAAAAGTCACTGAGAAAACTGGGGACAGTAACCAGTAGGCATTCCGCTATGACATCACACGACTTGCTATGACGATGACCTTAGTAACCAGGTGGTGGAACTCCTTGGCAATTGGTTATTCTATATATTAAAGAAATCTTTAAAATCTTAATTGGCTATGACATGCTGCTTGCATGTGTTCTCTAATTATACTTAGTTCTCCCTAAAAAAAGCAATGTGTTAGCCATATGTTAATTACCTTCCCCTACTAAGGTGTCAGTGCACACAGTCATGCTGCAGATAACTTCAGTCCAGGGGGGCAAGATTTTATTTTAAAAAAAAGTGTATCGCTGTCAGGATCTAGCTATAAAATAAAACAATAAGTTATTTATATTATTTATACGCTTCCTACAATTTAAACCTGTTAATTACTGGTTTCCTTGGGAATTTATTAATATATATTTTGTAATGTCTGGAGTCTAACAGATGTACTGATATGTACACACTCGACCCCTATTTTGCAATACAAGGCTGCCTGTGTCTGAAAATAGTGGTAGAAGCCAGGGAGAGTAGGCTGTGTATGTGAGTGTTTCTTAATTCTATATAAGTTATAGAAACTCCTGTAACTACCACATATTTCAATGGAGAGAGCTGCACCACCGGATCTCACTGGCTTCACATGCCATTTGAAGCACCTTCTGTATTTCCATCTTGTATTTCAAATCCTTTCTTAAGCCTATTGTCATACAGTGTACTTCCCCATTATATATATATATATATGGGGAAGTACATAACCAATCAAACTACAGCACCAATTAATTGATTGTTTAATTGGTGCTGTACTGTGATTGGTTGAAGCATATATAAAATCGGTAAGTACACTGTATGACTAGGCTTGATAAAGGCTCACTTGTAGGGGGCTGAAACTTGCTTATGTCCATCTCTTTTGAGGCAATAACTTGGACCAGATTGCAGCTGATACCCCTGCAACAAGAACTTTTTTGCAGTTGGAACAATAATCTGTCATCCCTGGACAGAGATTTGTCCCAGGAAGTGGTGGGAGGCTCTGATCAATGATAGGTCAAAATCTGTATTAAAAACTCCATAATTTAAGGGGCAAAACAACCAATAGAGCATATTCTCGTGTCTAGAACTTCTTCCAAACACTATTTGCCAAGAGGCAAGAAAAAGCCATATTTCCAAACTACCTATGCAGAAAATTTGTATTAATTTAAAATATAACTTTTATTATTACTATCTAAAGAAACATTAACGAACCACACATTATTAAATGGTCAATGCAAACTGACAGTGAGTAACCTATAAGGCACGATGCCTGGATTATACTGTGTTGATACCAAGTTTGTATCTATTTGTGTCTAAGCCAGCGGCTGCAGTAAACTGTACCTACACTGTCTAGTACTATTTAGTCTGTTTATCAGCAAAGCATTGCATTAAAAACAGTCCCAGCTTGCCATAAAAGTCTCTGTCTAGTAGGACATGCTGTAAAGGCCCTTTTATCGGCTTATCGGCCGGTGCGGCCGAGGGCTGATCAACGAGACATCGTTGATCACCGCGCGTTTGCTCCTGACATGGAGCTATGGATGGGGACGAGCGGTCGATACTCCGATCGCTCATCCCCATCCATTATTATCATGTCGGCAGCGCGTCTCCCTGTTTACACAGGGAGATGTGCTGCCGACAAAGATAATCTTTAACTTTTTTTAAATGATACGATCAGCAAATGATCGAGTGTTTGCTCGTTCATCGGCTGATCGTTCCCGTGTCACAACGTGGGGTGTGGACCCACTGGGCCGTACCCCGTAGCGGGATAGCAGCTGGCCGAACAGGTATAATGCAATGACTATAGTTCTGAACGGGTACCTGAAGCAATGTAGAGAGTAGCGGTGGTTTCAAGCTAAGATGAGGCTCCGACAGTAGACCGACACCTGGCAGGGTGCGACACAATAGATGCAGCGGAAGGCACAACACGACTCCAACTCTTGAAAGCACAGTGGCACGGTAGCACGGGATACAGGGTACAGACAGCAGTAACAGGAAACACTAGGAACTGGAAAACACTAGGAGACCATTTGCAAGGACAAACTTAAGGTAACACAACAACGCTCAGGCAAAGATCGAGAGGGACCAGCAAGTGAGTGTCGGCATCTCCCAGGAGGGAGATGCCGCCGGGAACTCGCTCGTCCATGGCCGCAGCCGTCAGAGGGTAAGTCAGAACGATGGTCCGCGGCCATAGACGTTACAGTATCCCCCCTCTTACGCCCCCTCTTCTTGGGACCAGAGCGGGAGATAAACTTCTTCACGACGGCAGGAGCATCGATGTTCTCCTCTGGCTCCCAAGACCTCTCCTCTGGGACAAATCCCCTCCAATCCACCAAATAAAACATTCTTCCTCCTACTTTCTTGGTGTCCAAGATCTCCCTCACCTCGAATGTCCCTGACGAACCGCTAGGAGCCACTGCGGAACTAGGAGTCTTTGAGTAGCAGTTCAGGACCACAGGCTTCAGCAGGGAGACATGGAAGGAGTTTGGGATCTTGAGGGTGGGAGGCAGCCAAAGCTTGTAAGAGACAGGATTTATCTGCAGCAGGCAGAATCTTGAAGGGTCCGAGGAACCTGGGCGCAAACTTGCAAGATGGCACCCTCATCTGGATATTCTTGAAAGACAGCCAGACCTTAGTACCTGGAAGAAACTGGGGAGGTTCTCATCTTCTAGTGTCTGCCTTTCTCTTCATGCGGTCGACCGCCAGCAGAATAGAAGATCAGGTCTGCTGCCATATCTGCAGAAAGTCCCTGAAAATAGTCAGCTGCAGGCACCTGGGACATAGTGGAAACAGGAAGAGGTATTCGTGGATGTTGGCTGTAGACAATGAAGAATGGGCTGGAGGTGGTGAACTCACTAGTATGGCTGTTGTAAGAAAACTCAGCCCAAGGAAGCAGCTGCACCCAGTCATCATGCTGCCTGGAGATAAAGTATCGCAGATAGTTCTCCATAATCTGATTAACCCTCTCGACTTGACCATTGTACTGGGGATGGTAGGCCGAGGAAAAGTCCAACTTCACACCGAGGAGACTGCAGAGGGCTCTATAGAATTTTGAGGTGAACTGAACCCCTCGATCCGAGACAATATGCAGAGGCAAGCCGTGCAGACGGAAAATGTGTTGGATGAAGAGGCCGGCCAGTCGGGAAGCAGAAGGCAGGCCAGTCAGTGGAACAAAATGAGCCATTTTGGAGAATCGATCCACCACCACCCAAACCACACTGCATCCAACAGAGAGAGGCAGGTCCGTGACAAAGTCCATAGCAATATGTCGCCAGGGGGCATCGGGCACAGGCATTGGCTCGAGCAGACCAGCTGGTCTGGAGTGGGCAACTTTATTTGCTGCGCACACCATACAGGAGGAGACAAAGTCTGTGACGTCTTTGGGCAGCGTGGGCCACCAGAACTGACAGGCAATTAGGTCTCGGGTCTTACGGGCACCCGCATGACCTGCCAGTTTGGAACTGTGTCCCCAGTGAAGGATTCTTCCTCTGTCTGCCAGACGTACAAAGGTCCTCCCCGGGGGAATGTCTCTAACTTGCAGAGGGTTGACAGAGATGTTGCAGGAAGGGTCAATGATATTCTGTGGGGACTCCACAGTGTCTTCTGTCTCAAACGACCTAGACTAGGCATCGGCCCTCACATTCTTGTCGGCAGGGCGGTAGTGGAGCTCAAATTGGAACCGAGCAAAGAACAGCGACCACCTGGCCTGATGAGGGTTCAGCCGTTGGGCCATCTGGAGATAGGTGAGGTTGTTATGGTCCGTGAAGACAAGGATTGGATGAGCTGCGCCCTCTAGTAGGTGTCTCCACTCCTGTCTCGCCAGCGACAATAGTCACAGGGATGGACAGCTTGGGGGGAGTTCTCTGTCAAATGCTGTGTCGCCCAGGGTTGTCTCTCCAACCAATCCTAGGCGTTGGAGTTTTTTGGCTTCTGGGGACACAGACATGGCCAGCGAGGCCGCAATATAGACAGAGTCCAGAAGTGCGCCTGCGCTGTTTTTCCTGGACAGATAGTCTAAGCCGATCTACTTGCATCGGGACATTGGGTGGAGCAACAGATGAGGACAAGAGGGGTTGCTGGAAGTTGAGAGCCAACTTAGGAAGCCTTCTCTCTCGACGAACCTCTTGGGATCTTTCTCTGAGCCTCATGTCAACCCGGGTGGTAAAAAGTAAAATTAGGTCATCCAAGGTAGGTGGTAGATCACGAGCAGCTAGTTCCTCCTTGATCTCGGATGACAGACCATGCCAGAAGGAAGCTACTAACGCCTCGTTGTTCCAGGACAGCTCTCCTGCCAGGGTCCGGAACTGGATCGTATACCGAAGGTTCAGTAGAGAAGTAGCTGCCAACGAAACTCTTCCAGGCTCCTTGAATACAGTGCGGAATAACCGCAGAAACCACTGGAAGTCTAGGGTCTCAGGTCCCTGTCGTTCCAAGATTGGGTTCGCCCACGCCAGGTCTTTGCCGGCAAGCAGAGAAACAATGAAGGCGATCCTGGCGCCGTCTGAGGGAAAAGCTTTGGCGTGCAGGGTGAAGTGGATATGACACTGGTTGAGAAATCCCCAGCACGCGCTTGCGTCTCCGTGAAAACAAGGCGGGCTGTGTCAGCGAGAATTGAGGATCAGAACTGGTGCTGACAGGAGGTGTAGCAGGAGGTCAGTCGGAGAAGCTGCAACAGGAGCAGAGGAGGAAGCAGCTAGCGCCCCTAGCTGTAGTGCCATGGAGTTTACTGCCACAAGGTCCTGCAGGTCCGCTTGCATGGCTTGGGAAGGTGACAGGCCCTTGAATTGACCAGCGGGGTCCATGGCTTGAGCGTACTGTCACGACGTGGGGTGTGGACCCACTGGGCCGTACCGCGTAGCGGGATAGCAGCTGGCCAAACAGGTATAATGCAATGTCTATAGTTCTGAACGGTTACCTGTGGCAATGGAGCAGTGAATTCAGGCTAAGATGAGGCTCCGACAGTAGACAGACACCCGGCGGGGTGCGACACAATAGATGCAGCGGAAGGCACAACACGACTCCAACTCTTGAAGGCACAGAGGCACGGTAGCACGTGATACAGGGTACAGGCAGCAAGAACGGGAAATACTGGAAACTGGAAAACACTAGGAGACCATTTGCAAGGACAAACTTAAGGTAACACAACAACGCTCAGGCAAAGATCGAGAGGGCAGAGCCCCTTTTATAGTCCAGAAGCATTCTGTGCTAATTGTAGCTATTCTGCAAATGTGCGCGTACTGGCCCTCTAAGGCCGTGCACGCGCGGGCGCACCCGCCCTGCGGGAGACAGTTTCCGGACCAGGAAGTGAGTGCTGGCGTCTCCCAGGAGGGAGATGCCGCCGGGACGACGGTCCACGGCTATAGTCATTACACCCTGTTTAACAAAGGGCAATTATCGGCAACGAGCATTATATAAGAATGCTCGTCTGCAAGATAATCTGCCAGTGTAAAACCCCCTTAAGTTGTTGTTGAGCAACTTATATGTTACAGGACTACACTGCGTTCCAAATTATTATGCAAATGTTATTTTTCACTGATTTTCCTAAATAGTCGATGCAAATGACAGTCAGTATAATCTTCAAGCCATCAACCGTTGGAGTATAATGCAAATTTTATTGAACAAATCTAATGATAACAGATTTTTTTTTTTAGAAGTAAAAAACTCAAAATGCAAAATAATTATGCACAAACATTTAATTTTAAGAAAGCCAATTTCCCCAGAATGAGGGCTGCAATTCAGGATATGGACTGGGAAGAACTAATGTCAAATAATGGAACAAATGATAAATGGGAGATTTTCAAATCTACTTTGAGTTATTATAGTGCAAAATTTATTCCTACAGGTAATAAGTATAAACGACTCAAATTAAACCCCACATGGCTTACACCTTCTGTGAAAGGGGCAATACATGACAAAAAAAGGGCATTTAAAAAATACAAATCTGAGGGTACAGCTGTAGCCTTTGTAAAATATAAAGAGCTTAATAAAATCTGTAAAAATGTAATAAAATTAGCAAAAATACAAAATGAAAGGCAGGTGGCCAAGGATAGTAAAACAAATCCTAAAAAATTCTTCAAGCATATAAATGCAAAAAAGCCAAGGTCTGAACATGTAGGACCCCTAGATAATGGTAATGGGGAGTTGATCACAGGGGATCAAGAGAAGGCAGAGTTACTAAATGGGTTCTTTAGCTCTGTATATACAACTGAAGAAAGAGCAGCTGATGTAGCCGGTGCCAGTGCTGTTAATATATCGGCTGATATACTGAATTGGATGAATGTAGAGATGGTCCAAGCTAAATTAAATAAAATAAATGTGCACAAGGCTCCGGGACCAGATGGGTTACACCCTAGAATTCTTAAAGAGCTTAGTTCAGTTATTTCTGTCCCCCTTTTCATAATATTCAGAGAATCTCTAGTGACTGGTATAGTGCCAAGGGACTGGCGCAGGGCAAATGTGGTGCCTATTTTCAAAAAGGGCTCTAGGTCTTCCCCGGGTAATTATAGACCAGTAAGCTTAACATCCATCGTGGGGAAAATGTTTGAGGGGCTATTGAGGGACTATATACAGGATTATGTGACAATAAATAGCATTATAAGTGACAGCCAGCATGGTTTTACTAAGGACAGAAGTTGTCAAACTAACCTAATCTGTTTTTATGAAGAGGTAAGCAGAAGTCTAGACAGAGGGGCCGCTGTGGATTTAGTGTTTTTGGACTTTGCAAAGGCATTTGACACTGCCCCCCATAGACGCCTAATGGGTAAATTACGGACTATAGGTTTAGAAAATATAGTTTGTAATTGGATTGAGAATTGGCTCAAGGACCGTATCCAGAGAGTTGGGGTCAATGATTCCTTCTCTGAATGGTCACCGGTTATAAGTGGTGTACCCCAGGGTTCAGTGCTGGGACCACTATTATTCAACTTATTTATTAATGATATAGAGGATGGGATTAATAGCACTATTTCTATTTTTGCAGATGACACCAAGCTATGTAATATAGTTCAGACTATGGAAGATGTTCATGAATTACAGGCAGATTTAAACAAACTAAGTGTTTGGGTGTCCACTTGGCAGATGAAGTTTAATGTAGATAAATGTAAAGTTATGCATCTGGGTACCAACAACCTGCATGCATCATATGTCCTAGGGGGAGCTACACTGGCGGATTCACTTGTTGAGAAGGATCTGGGTGTTCTTGTAAATCATAAACTCAATAACAGCATGCAGTGTCAATCAGCTGCTTCAAAGGCCAGCAAGATATTGTCGTGTATTAAAAGAGGCATGGACTCGCGGGACAGAGATGTAATATTGCCACTTTACAAAGCATTAGTGAGGCCCCATCTAGAATATGCAGTTCAGTTCTGGGCTCCAGTTCATAGAAAGGATGCCCTGGAGTTGGAAAAAATACAAAGAAGAGCAACGAAGCTAATAAGGGGCATGGAGAATTTAAGTTATGAGGAAAGATTGAAAGAATTAAACCTATTTAGCCTTGAAAAAAGACGACTAAGGGGGGACATGATTAACTTATATAAATATATTAATGGCACATACAAAAAATATGGTGATATCCTGTTCCTTGTAAAACCCCCTCAAAAAACAAGGGGGCACTCCCTCCGTCTGGAGAAAAAAAGGTTCAAGCTGCAGAGGCGACAAGGCTTCTTTACAGTAAGAACGGTGAATTTATGGAATAGCCTACCGCAGGAGCTGGTCACAGCAGGGACAGTAGATGGCTTTAAAAAAGGGTTAGATAATTTCCTAGAACAAAAAAATATTAGCTCCTATGTGTAGAAATTTTTCCTTCCCTTTTCCCTTCCCTTGGTTGGACTTGATGGACATGTGTCTTTTTTCAGCCGTACTAACTATGTAACTATGTAACTATGTAACAGAGATCAAAACATTGTAAAGGTTGTAAAGAGAACTAAAATGGTAATTTGTTTAATTTGCAGCATCAGGAGGACATATTTACAGAAATCAAAAGCTCTTTCAATAAAAAAAAACTTAACAGGCCAAGTTACATGTTAAAGAGGCTCTGTCACCAGATTTTGCAACCCCTATCTGCTATTGCAGCAGATAGACGCTGCAATGTAGATTACAGTAACGTTTTTATTTTTAAAAAAACGAGCATTTTTGGCCAAGTTATGACCATTTTTGTATTTATGCAAATGAGGCTTGCAAAACTACAACTGGGCGTGTTTACAGTAAAAGTACAACTGGGCGTGTATTATGTGTGTACATCGGGGCGTTTTTACTTCTTTTACTAGCTGGGCGTTAGGAATGGAAGTGTATGATGCTGACGAATCAGCATCATCCACTTCTGTTCGTTAACACCCAGCTTCTGGCAGTGCAGACACACAGCATGTTCTCGAGAGATCACGCTGTGACGTCACTCACTTCCTGCCCCAGGTCCTGCATCGTGTCGGCAAAATCGGCACCAGAGGCTACAGTTGATTCTGCAGCAGCATCAGCGTTTGCAGGTAAGTAGCTACATCGACTTACCTGCAAACGCCGATGCTGCTGCAGAATCAACTGTAGCCTCTGGTGCCGATGTGTCCTCGCTCGTCCGACACGATGTAGGACCTGGGGCAGGAAGTGAGTGACGTCACAGCGTTATCTCTCGAGAACACGCTGTGTCTGCACTGCCAGAAGCTGGGCGTTCTGAAGAGAAGTGGATGATACTTCTCGTCAGAACGCCCAGCTAGTAAAAGAAGTAAACACGCCCAGATGTAACACACATAATACACGCCCAGTTGGACTTTTACTTTAAACACGCCCAGTTGGACTTTAGCAAGCCTCATTTGCATAAATACAAAAATGGTCATAACTTGGCCAAAAATGCTTGTTTTTTAAAAATAAAAACGTTACTCTTATCTACATTACAGCGCCGATCTGCTGCAATAGCAGATAGGGGTTGCAAAATCTGGTGACAGAGCGTATTTAACATAGGACCCCTTCTTTGATATCACCTTCACAATTCTTGCATCCATTGAATTTGTGAGTATTTGGACAGTTTCTGCTTGAATATCTTTGCAGGATGTGAGAATAGCCTCCCAGAGCTTCTGTTTTTATGTGAACTGCCTCCCACCCTCATAGATATTTTGCTTGAGGATGCTCCAAAGGTTCTCAATAGGGTTGAGGTCAGGGGAACATGGGGGCCACACCATGAGTTTCTCTCCTTTTTATGCCCATAGCAGCCAATGACACAGAGGTATTCTTTGCAGCCTGAGATGGTGCATTGTCATGCATGATGATAATTTTGCTACGGAAGGCACGGTTCTTCTTTTTGTACCACGGAAGAAAGTGGTCAGTCATAAACTCTATGTACTTTGCAGAGGTCATTTTCACACCGTCAGGGACCCTAAAGGGGCCTACCAGCTCTCACCCCATGATTCCAGCCCAAAACATGACTCCGCCACCTCCTTGCTGACGTCGCAGCCTTGTTGGGACATGGTGGCCATTCACCAACCATCCACTACTCTATCCATCTGGACCAGCCAGGGTTGCACGGCACTCATCAGTAATCAACACGGTTTGAAAATTAGTTTTCATTTATTTCTGAGCCCATTGCAACCGTTTCTGCTTGTGAGCATTGTTTAGGGGTGGCCGAATAATAGCTTTATGCACACTTGCAAACCTCTGGAGGATCCTACACCTTGAGGTTCGCGGGACTCCAGAAGCACTAGCGGCTTCAAATACCTGTTTGCTGCTTTGCAATGGCATTTTAGCAGCTGCTCTCCTAATCCTATTAATTTGTCTCGCAGAAACCTTCCTAGATTATGCCTTTATCTGAACGAACCCGTCTGTGCACTGAATCAGCCACAAATCTTTTCACAGTACGATGATCACGCTTAAGTTTTTTGAAATATCCAATGTTTTCATACCTTGCCCAAGGTATTGCACTATTTCACGCTTTTCGGCAGCAGAGAGATCCTTTTTGTTTCCCATATTGCTTGAAACCTGTGGCCTGCTTAATAATGTGGAACGTCCTTCTTAAGTAGTTTTCCTTTGATTGGGCACACCTGGCAAACTAATTATCACAGGTGTCTGAGATTGATCCAAAGAGCCCTAAGACACAATACCATCCATGAGTTTCATTGAAAAACTAATAATTAAATGTTTATGACACTTAAATCCAATGTGCATAATAATTTGGAACACGGTGTAGGTGTGGGCTGTACAGTATTCTCCAGATGTAGGGAACTGTGGACAGTAGTATAATACAAAAATGTATACTGGATGTAAACTGTAGATCATTAACCGATTCCCGACCACCGACTGTATATATAGGGCCGGCGGTCAAGGTCCTTAACCCATTAAGGACACGGCCAATTTAAAAAATTTTTCATTTTCGTTTTTCCCTCCTCGTCTTCCAAAAGCCATGATTTTTTTATTTTTTCGTCGACATAGCCGTATGAGGGCATGTTTTTTGCAAGACAAGTTGTACTAATGTATTGCAGTATATAGTTATAGTCTCCTGCCGGAGGCAGGGCTTCGAAGGAGTACATAAATGGCAAACCTGGGGGCCTTCATTAGGCCCCCAGGGTGCCGTGATGACCATTGGCACCCTGCAATCAATGCAGGGGGCTGATGGCATATTGGAGGGGGCCATTCCCCTGATTTTAACACTTTCAATGCTGCGGTCAGGGGCGTAACTAGGAAAGACTGGGCCCCATAGCAAACTTTTGACTGGGGCCCCCCCCTCTGCTGGGTATCACACAACCCCCCCCCCCCCTTGTAGATAGTGCCTCCCTATAGATTCCACCACACAGCGCCCCCCTATAGATAGCACCATACACAGCCCCTGCAGATAACGCCATACAGCCCCCCTGTAGATAACGCCATACAGACTCCCTCTGTAGATAACGCCATACAGCCCCCCTGTAGATAACGCCATACAGCCCCCCTGTAGATAACGCTATATAGCCCCCCCCCCCCAAAAAAAAAACGTCCTATAGTTTGTCCTACAAAAGACATGCATCCCCTATCCACAGGATAGGGGATACATGTGTGATCACTGGCAGCGATAAGGAGAACGGGGGACCGAAAGTCCCCCGAAGTTCTCCATGACTAACCTCGGACTTCCGGCGTCTGCGCAGTTCAATAAAAATGAAAGGAGCGCTGGTCACGCATGCGCACAAGCGCGACCGGCGCTCCATTCATTTCTACGGAGCTGCCGACACAGACCCCGGAAGTCCGAGGTTTGTCATGGAGAACTTAGGGGGGACTTTCGGTCCCCCGTTCTCCTCATCGCTGCCAGCGATCACACATGTATCCCCTATCCTGTGGATAGGGGATACATGTCTTATGTAGGAACAACCCCTTCAGTGGCGTCGCGCTGTAGCAGCCATAGCGGCTGCTAGCGGAGCCTGCGGCCATGGGAGGGGGCCGTGCCGGCGGGTGGCACGGGCCCCCTCATGCTGCAGGCCCTGTAGAAGTCGCTACGGCTGCTATAGCGGTAGTTACGCCACTGCGTATAAGTTTGTACGGCGTAAAACTACAGCTCCCAGCATGGCCGGAACAATGGTAAGGATATGCTGGGAGATGCGGTTTCACAAAAAAAATCCTATCACCATCATCTCGCTGCAGATCATACAGTGACTACAATACTGATTAGAGGCAGAATAAACATTTATATTAAGTGACTCACCGGTGACGTCTCAGATTCTAGTTCTTTTCTTCTCCCTCCGGTCCAGACCTCTATGATGGATTTCTCCCGGCCATGACCCATTTCTGCAGTTTTCCGTTTAGATGTCTTCAGCTTCTCACTTTTAAAACATTTCTGCACCTATAAAACGAAGTTAAAATTCTCAACACATCTAAATATAACTGTCACAAACACACAACATGTCCCCTGTAGATAGTGACCTACATAGAAGCCCCTGTAGATAGTGCCCACATATGGACTCCAGAGCTGCAAGGCAATAGTGCTAACCACTGAGCCACCGTGCTGCCCTACATATAGCTTCCCCTATAGTTAGTGCTCCACGTATAGCCCACCTCTGTATATAGTGTCTCACATATAGCTCCCCCTGTATATAGTGTCCCACATATAGCCCACCCCTGTAGACTGTGCACTACATATAGCCACCCTGTTGCTAGTGCCCCACAGGTAACCCACCCCTGTATATAGTGTCCCACATATAGACCCCCCTGTATATAGTGGGCCACATATGGACCCCCCCTGTATATAGTGGCCCACATATAGAGCCCCCTGTATATAATGGCCCACATATAGAGCCCCCTGTATATAGTGGCCCACACCCCCACATATAGAGCCCCCTGTATATAGTGGCCCACACCCCCACATATAGACCCCCCTGTATATAATGGCCCACATATAGAGCCCCCTGTATATAATGGCCCACACCCCCACATATAGACCCCCCCTGTAGCTACTGCCCCACATATAGACCCCCTATATATAATAGCCCACATAAAGATGACCCCCCCCCCTCCCCCCCTCATAGATAATGGCATTCACATTTTTATGAGGGGAAAAAAAACAAAAACTTGACATACTCACATTCTCCGGTTCCCACGCTGTTCACTGGCGATGCAGACATGCTCTCTTCTGAGCATGTCTGCAGGAGTTGAACGAGCGTCCTCCAATGACGCTGATTGGCGGGGCAGAATGACTTGCCCCGCCAATCAGCGCCTTCCAAGCATGGAAGCGGCGCGATGATGTCATCGCGCCGCTAGCCAATCAGTGTCATTGTAAGGCACTGGATGGTCAGGCACGGAACATGCCCGGCCATTCATGTATTTGGCTGCCGCTAGCACTGGGGCCCCCTCCGGTGCTAGCGACACCTACAGGCATGAGATGGCCTGTGTAAGGCTCGGCGTCGCGGGCCCCACAGTAGCGACGCTACCGCTGTAGTAGCCATAACGGCTGCTAGCGGCGCCACCGGGCCCCCTCAAGCCCCGGGCCCCGTAGCAGCCGCTACTGCTGCTACCGCGGTAGTTACGCCACTGGCTGCGGTCGTGATTGCAGTGAGGTGTCAGCTGTATCACACAGCCGTCACCCCGCCTGTGAGCCCGCTGCATACTTCTCCTTAACGGCTGTCACCAACATGTGAGTGGCATGTTGTTAAGGGGTTAAAACCCCCGCCATAGTGTATCTACAGTGCGGGTCTTAGCTGGCTGCCTGAGCGATCGGCAGCTAAATGTCGGGTGCCCGGCAGTAGTGACTGCCAGGGACTCTGAAGAGAAGATAGAAGTAGCTTTCACTGTTTCTATCTTCTCTGATTGCTTGTGCACAGCATTCAATAAGCGCTGTGTACAAAATAGAGCCACCGGCAGCGCTGCTGCCTCTATTGATCCCGGTGATCATGTGCCTGATCTAACTAGTCCCAGCACAGCCCTATTAGTGACAATAGTCACTATAACAGGCTGATTTCCCCTGTAACTGGGGCTTCTGTGCAGCCCCAGTTACAGTGGAAAAACAAGGTGTAGAAGAAAAAAAATAGAAAATAAAGTCCCCCCCCAAAGGTCTTTTCTGACATTTTGAGGGAGGACTAAAGCAAATACATCCAAAAAAGAGGTTTCCCGATCCCCTTGTCGCAAAAGGAACTGACCGCACTTAACACCAGAACTGGTAGGGGGGTTTTCAAATAAACCCCATTTTTTCTTATGATTTCCAGACAAGGAGTATATATGGAACTATTTTGTAACAATAGCGTATATAAATACCAGGAGCTTGTAAAATCTGCACCATCGTATCAAGCCTCATCAATATGTGGTATTATATGTGGAGCGTGTTTTGACACAGTATAATCTACTTGAAACTTATTACTAGATTATTGTGATACACAAATCTATAAAGCTGGGATTTATCATGATCACATAATTATTTTATATGGGTGTCAAAAAATTGTTCTTTTAAATGACAAAGTAAAAGATATATTTTATCAAAAACTCCGGATTTATTGTATTTTTCTGCAATTATACAGAGGACTATTCAGATTAAAAATCCAGGTGTAGGACTGCTAACTTCACCCTCTTTCCTGACAGTTTGAGGGACGGACAATAATAATAAAAAAAGTAAAATAAAGTAAAAATAATAAATACATATAAAATACCCATTCAAAAGAAACGTTCCCCATGCCAATCATTGTCGTAATGCTAGCCCTGACCCAATTACCCTAAAAGAGACATGTAATATATAAACATTTATGGTAGACCATGATGATCACAAATAAAAAGTCTAGATATTTTAGGGTAAAATTACATTATTACCCAAAAAAAATTAGCTGAAAAAACAAGCATATATTTTACTATTATTTTCTAACTAAAAGCCTGAAAATTCTAAAATAGCAAAAGGATGTGTATAAAAATGATAAATAAAGAAACCTGCATTGTCTAAAAAAAAAAAACTGTTGCAAAAAATCACGTAGTTAGCCCAACAAATAAAAAAGTTATAGCCGTTTAACAAACGCATGCTAAAAATGGCTAAACGGTGTCTGGTCCTGAAGGCTCAAAATAGCCCCGTCCTGAACCGGTTAAAGGGAATGTGTTGCTAGAAATGTTTTAATTTTTTTCAGTTAAACAGCTAGTATATAAATGATTACACATTGTTTTCATTTTTTTTAATTTTTTCACAAGTCAGGAAATATTATAAATTAGATTCTAATTTATAACATTTCCATGTGCTGGTCACTAGAGGGAGCAATACCCAAAATTGCAGCTTTGGCATGTGGTAAAGCAACCTCATTGCTTTATGCTGCAAATTTGGAGTAGACATACTCGCTCTAGTGTCCTTACACAATCCCCCTCCTTTATCCTGGCTAGTGCCAGGAGAAAGGAGGGGGTTGAATGTTCATACCTCCTGCACTGTGTGCCGCCATATTCTGAGCGAATGCACAGAGTAGGAGGATTAGATACAGTGGTAATCAGACAGTATAACACCAACATACACTAACATACACACACATCACATCCACAAACATAACTTACCTGCTCCTAGTCCTTGCGTCTGCACTGCCTTCAACATATGGCTGGAAGCCAGGGACCGGAAGTCGTCATCTTACTGTCCGGCCGCAGCTTCCGGTCCACATGAAAATGGCGCCGGATGTCGCTCTACCAAAGACCTTCCTTTTGGTCTGTGTGGGAGCGGCGCATGCGCCACTCCCACACAGACGGCGTATGCTATAGTGGATGGAACGGCTCCCGTTCGCATTCTCTATGGGGATGTATGCACTGTATTCCATCTCTGTATGTGTCGTTAATCGACACATACAGAGATGAAAAAAAAATAGCATCCCCATAGAGAAGTAAAAGAAAGTAAAAAGTACAACACAAAAACACAAAAAAAGCAATATTATATAAAAATAATAATTTTGTGACACCTTCCGTTTAAAGACATGATGTGACAGGATTTTAATGTTTCATCGTTTTGTGTTGTATCTATGATTCTTGACTACACCAAACACATTACCGATGATTCTGTATACTTCTTCCAGAAGACAACCGTTCCAGACCAAGTTTTACTGTAATTTTCAATGGTTGTCCCAAAGAGGTTTCAGTGAATTAATATTAAAGAAAAACTAGATCTATTTTATTTAAAGACATTTTTCTTTTTTAATGGAAGTCTTATTATTTATACGGGAAGTTGAATGTTTATATGCATAGTTGTAGTCAATTTCATGACAATAGACCACATCCAGGGAGTCCTTGCTTGTTTGTTTGTTTGCCAATATTGAAAGGTCATGTCTATTAATAAAATGTTCAGAGGTTAAAAGAGTTATTTTTCTCAAATTAAAAAACAAAAATGGAAATCTATGCTGCCTCTGTCATTTCAACACAGAAGAATATGTCTGTGCAAATCAATGTGTTCTCTCAGAGTGCATTCACTTGGGAAAGAAAGAATATTCTCAGTGTTGGGTATGTCAACCGATACCCATCCTCTAGTGATTTATCCAGTTTCAAATCATAGGTAATCGATATGTATATATATATATGTGTGTGTGTGTCGCTAGAAATTTTTTTTTTTCCAACTAGTAGGCACAGGAACAAGAACACAGCACGGGATACAGGAACAGGTAACAGGGCACGGGTAGCAACTGGAACGGGAAACACTAAGGGACCATTTGCAAGACAGACTTGGGCTATACTAATAACGCTCAGGCAAGGATCAGAAGGGCTGGGGCCTTCTAATAGTCCAGGAAATCATGTGAGTTGATGATGATGATTGTCTTCATGTGCGCTCGGTGGCCCTTTAAGAGCGGGCACGAGCGTGCACGCGCACCCTATGGGACACAGCGGACCGCAGCGGAAGAGAGCGCTGGTGTCTCCTAGGAAGGAGATGGGGACCAGCGCTCAGAGATTCATGGCTGCAGACGTCAGAAGGTGAGTAGACCCGACAGCCCGCGGCCATGGACGCTACAACAGATATGAATTCCGACGCATATCAAAAGACAATTATTTACAGTGCATACATTTCACAGTAGATAAATATACCAAACACAAGATATGTGAATACATAATGCATAAAAGCAGTGAACAGTGGCTTAATTAGAAATTAGGCTGATTCGGAAAAGTGCAGAGGTCAATCTGAAAGATATATATATATATATATATATATATATATATATAATCCAAAAATCAGGCAGCACTCCAAGGTATAAGCAAGGTAGAAAAAGGTGCTTTATTGGTCCATATACACACAATGTTTCAGCTCAACACAGGAGCCTTTCTCAAGTGTTGAGCTGAAACGTCGTGTGTGTATGGACCAATAAAGCACCTTTTTCTACCTTGCTTGGAGTGCTGCCTGATTTTTGGATTCTACTACAGCAGGTCTGTTAGCCCTGACCTGGGCAGGTCGGCACCCACCTATGATTTACAAGGCTGTGCGGCTGACATTGTATTTGGACTTTTATATATATATATATATATATATATATATATATATATATATATACTACCGTTCAAAAGTTTAGGGTCACTTAGAAATTTCCTTACTTTTGCAAGAAAAGCACAGTTTTTTTCAATGAAGATAATATTAAATAAATCAGAAATACACTCTATACATTGTTAATGTGCTAAATGACTATTCTAGCTGCAAACGTCTGGTTTTTAATGCAATATCTACAATATCTACATCTTTCATCAGCATTTCTGGCCTGGCTGTGTCCATTTGTAAGTATGGCCTTTGTCAGTGTTTTTGTATATGTCCCGGTGTTTTTATCGGTTCTGTTTGTGCATCAGGAACGTTCTGTTCCAGTTTAGGAGTTAGGGACTCGCAAGTCTGGGGATCCTTGTCGTGGATTGCGAGCTTGCGTCCTTTTGGCCAAAATGATTACCAATACCCCAGGTATTTTTCATTATTATGTATATTCGCTTCTCTTGGACACAGCCGGGTCTTTGATGCTGGGAGAGCATGGTGTGTTGTTGTTTGGCATAGCAAGCAGGGTAGCCCGCTCTATGAATTATCAAGGCGTCACAAATAGGCTTCTACCTGGCTATACACGTTGTGCCTCATGACGTACACACTATCCCTCCATGTTTCACTCACTTGCACCCCATTATCCATCTATTTCTATTGAGGCACTTCATTTATTACTGCCCCCTATATTTCACTTATAGTATTACACTTGCACACACACTATTCATTTATTATTTCTTACTACACATCCCATGCACCACACACCACTCCCCTCAAGACTAGTGGGAGTGGGTATTATTATTTAAAGCACCTGCTCGCCCTTTCATCAGCATTTCTGGCCTGGCTGTGTCCATTTGTAAGTATGGCCTTTGTCAGTGTTTTTGTATATGTCCCTGTGTTTTTATCGGTTCTGTTTGTGCATCAGGAACGTTCTGTTCCAGTTTAGGAGTTAGGGACTCGCAAGTCTGGGGATCCTTGTCGTGGATTGCGAGCTTGCGTCCTTTTGGCCAAAATGATTACCAATACCCCAGGTATTTTTCATTATTATGTATATTCGCTTCTCTTGGACACAGCCGGGTCTTTGATGCTGGGAGAGCATGGTGTGTTGTTGTTTGGCATAGCAAGCAGGGTAGCCCGCTCTATGAATTATCAAGGCGTCACAAATAGGCTTCTACCTGGCTATACACGTTGTGCCTCATGACGTACACACTATCCCTCCATGTTTCACTCACTTGCACCCCATTATCCATCTATTTCTATTGAGGCACTTCATTTATTACTGCCCCCTATATTTCACTTATAGTATTACACTTGCACACACACTATTCATTTATTATTTCTTACTACACATCCCATGCACCACACACCACTCCCCTCAAGACTAGTGGGAGTGGGTATTATTATTTAAAGCACCTGCTCGCCCTTTCATCAGCATTTCTGGCCTGGCTGTGTCCATTTGTAAGTATGGCCTTTGTCAGTGTTTTTGTATATGTCCCTGTGTTTTTATCGGTTCTGTTTGTGCATCAGGAACGTTCTGTTCCAGTTTAGGAGTTAGGGACTCGCAAGTCTGGGGATCCTTGTCGTGGATTGCGAGCTTGCGTCCTTTTGGCCAAAATGATTACCAATACCCCAGGTATTTTTCATTATTATGTATATTCGCTTCTCTTGGACACAGCCGGGTCTTTGATGCTGGGAGAGCATGGTGTGTTGTTGTTTGGCATAGCAAGCAGGGTAGCCCGCTCTATGAATTATCAAGGCGTCACAAATAGGCTTCTACCTGGCTATACACGTTGTGCCTCATGACGTACACACTATCCCTCCATGTTTCACTCACTTGCACCCCATTATCCATCTATTTCTATTGAGGCACTTCATTTATTACTGCCCCCTATATTTCACTTATAGTATTACACTTGCACACACACTATTCATTTATTATTTCTTACTACACATCCCATGCACCACACACCACTCCCCTCAAGACTAGTGGGAGTGGGTATTATTATTTAAAGCACCTGCTCGCCCTTTCATCAGCATTTCTGGCCTGGCTGTGTCCATTTGTAAGTATGGCCTTTGTCAGTGTTTTTGTATATGTCCCTGTGTTTTTATCGGTTCTGTTTGTGCATCAGGAACGTTCTGTTCCAGTTTAGGAGTTAGGGACTCGCAAGTCTGGGGATCCTTGTCGTGGATTGCGAGCTTGCGTCCTTTTGGCCAAAATGATTACCAATACCCCAGGTATTTTTCATTATTATGTATATTCGCTTCTCTTGGACACAGCCGGGTCTTTGATGCTGGGAGAGCATGGTGTGTTGTTGTTTGGCATAGCAAGCAGGGTAGCCCGCTCTATGAATTATCAAGGCGTCACAAATAGGCTTCTACCTGGCTATACACGTTGTGCCTCATGACGTACACACTATCCCTCCATGTTTCACTCACTTGCACCCCATTATCCATCTATTTCTATTGAGGCACTTCATTTATTACTGCCCCCTATATTTCACTTATAGTATTACACTTGCACACACACTATTCATTTATTATTTCTTACTACACATCCCATGCACCACACACCACTCCCCTCAAGACTAGTGGGAGTGGGTATTATTATTTAAAGCACCTGCTCGCCCTTTCATCAGCATTTTTGGCCTGGCTGTGTCCATTTGTAAGTATGGCCTTTGTCAGTGTTTTTGTATATGTCCCTGTGTTTTTATCGGTTCTGTTTGTGCATCAGGAACGTTCTGTTCCAGTTTAGGAGTTAGGGACTCGCAAGTCTGGGGATCCTTGTCGTGGATTGCGAGCTTGCGTCCTTTTGGCCAAAATGATTACCAATACCCCAGGTATTTTTCATTATTATGTATATTCGCTTCTCTTGGACACAGCCGGGTCTTTGATGCTGGGAGAGCATGGTGTGTTGTTGTTTGGCATAGCAAGCAGGGTAGCCCGCTCTATGAATTATCAAGGCGTCACAAATAGGCTTCTACCTGGCTATACACGTTGTGCCTCATGACGTACACACTATCCCTCCATGTTTCACTCACTTGCACCCCATTATCCATCTATTTCTATTGAGGCACTTCATTTATTACTGCCCCCTATATTTCACTTATAGTATTACACTTGCACACACACTATTCATTTATTATTTCTTACTACACATCCCATGCACCACACACCACTCCCCTCAAGACTAGTGGGAGTGGGTATTATTATTTAAAGCACCTGCTCGCCCTTTCATCAGCATTTCTGGCCTGGCTGTGTCCATTTGTAAGTATGGCCTTTGTCAGTGTTTTTGTATATGTCCCTGTGTTTTTATCGGTTCTGTTTGTGCATCAGGAACGTTCTGTTCCAGTTTAGGAGTTAGGGACTCGCAAGTCTGGGGATCCTTGTCGTGGATTGCGAGCTTGCGTCCTTTTGGCCAAAATGATTACCAATACCCCAGGTATTTTTCATTATTATGTATATTCGCTTCTCTTGGACACAGCCGGGTCTTTGATGCTGGGAGAGCATGGTGTGTTGTTGTTTGGCATAGCAAGCAGGGTAGCCCGCTCTATGAATTATCAAGGCGTCACAAATAGGCTTCTACCTGGCTATACACGTTGTGCCTCATGACGTACACACTATCCCTCCATGTTTCACTCACTTGCACCCCATTATCCATCTATTTCTATTGAGGCACTTCATTTATTACTGCCCCCTATATTTCACTTATAGTATTACACTTGCACACACACTATTCATTTATTATTTCTTACTACACATCCCATGCACCACACACCACTCCCCTCAAGACTAGTGGGAGTGGGTATTATTATTTAAAGCACCTGCTCGCCCTTTCATCAGCATTTCTGGCCTGGCTGTGTCCATTTGTAAGTATGGCCTTTGTCAGTGTTTTTGTATATGTCCCTGTGTTTTTATCGGTTCTGTTTGTGCATCAGGAACGTTCTGTTCCAGTTTAGGAGTTAGGGACTCGCAAGTCTGGGGATCCTTGTCGTGGATTGCGAGCTTGCGTCCTTTTGGCCAAAATGATTACCAATACCCCAGGTATTTTTCATTATTATGTATATTCGCTTCTCTTGGACACAGCCGGGTCTTTGATGCTGGGAGAGCATGGTGTGTTGTTGTTTGGCATAGCAAGCAGGGTAGCCCGCTCTATGAATTATCAAGGCGTCACAAATAGGCTTCTACCTGGCTATACACGTTGTGCCTCATGACGTACACACTATCCCTCCATGTTTCACTCACTTGCACCCCATTATCCATCTATTTCTATTGAGGCACTTCATTTATTACTGCCCCCTATATTTCACTTATAGTATTACACTTGCACACACACTATTCATTTATTATTTCTTACTACACATCCCATGCACCACACACCACTCCCCTCAAGACTAGTGGGAGTGGGTATTATTATTTAAAGCACCTGCTCGCCCTTTCATCAGCATTTCTGGCCTGGCTGTGTCCATTTGTAAGTATGGCCTTTGTCAGTGTTTTTGTATATGTCCCTGTGTTTTTATCGGTTCTGTTTGTGCATCAGGAACGTTCTGTTCCAGTTTAGGAGTTAGGGACTCGCAAGTCTGGGGATCCTTGTCGTGGATTGCGAGCTTGCGTCCTTTTGGCCAAAATGATTACCAATACCCCAGGTATTTTTCATTATTATGTATATTCGCTTCTCTTGGACACAGCCGGGTCTTTGATGCTGGGAGAGCATGGTGTGTTGTTGTTTGGCATAGCAAGCAGGGTAGCCCGCTCTATGAATTATCAAGGCGTCACAAATAGGCTTCTACCTGGCTATACACGTTGTGCCTCATGACGTACACACTATCCCTCCATGTTTCACTCACTTGCACCCCATTATCCATCTATTTCTATTGAGGCACTTCATTTATTACTGCCCCCTATATTTCACTTATAGTATTACACTTGCACACACACTATTCATTTATTATTTCTTACTACACATCCCATGCACCACACACCACTCCCCTCAAGACTAGTGGGAGTGGGTATTATTATTTAAAGCACCTGCTCGCCCTTTCATCAGCATTTCTGGCCTGGCTGTGTCCATTTGTAAGTATGGCCTTTGTCAGTGTTTTTGTATATGTCCCTGTGTTTTTATCGGTTCTGTTTGTGCATCAGGAACGTTCTGTTCCAGTTTAGGAGTTAGGGACTCGCAAGTCTGGGGATCCTTGTCGTGGATTGCGAGCTTGCGTCCTTTTGGCCAAAATGATTACCAATACCCCAGGTATTTTTCATTATTATGTATATTCGCTTCTCTTGGACACAGCCGGGTCTTTGATGCTGGGAGAGCATGGTGTGTTGTTGTTTGGCATAGCAAGCAGGGTAGCCCGCTCTATGAATTATCAAGGCGTCACAAATAGGCTTCTACCTGGCTATACACGTTGTGCCTCATGACGTACACACTATCCCTCCATGTTTCACTCACTTGCACCCCATTATCCATCTATTTCTATTGAGGCACTTCATTTATTACTGCCCCCTATATTTCACTTATAGTATTACACTTGCACACACACTATTCATTTATTATTTCTTACTACACATCCCATGCACCACACACCACTCCCCTCAAGACTAGTGGGAGTGGGTATTATTATTTAAAGCACCTGCTCGCCCTTTCATCAGCATTTCTGGCCTGGCTGTGTCCATTTGTAAGTATGGCCTTTGTCAGTGTTTTTGTATATGTCCCTGTGTTTTTATCGGTTCTGTTTGTGCATCAGGAACGTTCTGTTCCAGTTTAGGAGTTAGGGACTCGCAAGTCTGGGGATCCTTGTCGTGGATTGCGAGCTTGCGTCCTTTTGGCCAAAATGATTACCAATACCCCAGGTATTTTTCATTATTATGTATATTCGCTTCTCTTGGACACAGCCGGGTCTTTGATGCTGGGAGAGCATGGTGTGTTGTTGTTTGGCATAGCAAGCAGGGTAGCCCGCTCTATGAATTATCAAGGCGTCACAAATAGGCTTCTACCTGGCTATACACGTTGTGCCTCATGACGTACACACTATCCCTCCATGTTTCACTCACTTGCACCCCATTATCCATCTATTTCTATTGAGGCACTTCATTTATTACTGCCCCCTATATTTCACTTATAGTATTACACTTGCACACACACTATTCATTTATTATTTCTTACTACACATCCCATGCACCACACACCACTCCCCTCAAGACTAGTGGGAGTGGGTATTATTATTTAAAGCACCTGCTCGCCCTTTCATCAGCATTTCTGGCCTGGCTGTGTCCATTTGTAAGTATGGCCTTTGTCAGTGTTTTTGTATATGTCCCTGTGTTTTTATCGGTTCTGTTTGTGCATCAGGAACGTTCTGTTCCAGTTTAGGAGTTAGGGACTCGCAAGTCTGGGGATCCTTGTCGTGGATTGCGAGCTTGCGTCCTTTTGGCCAAAATGATTACCAATACCCCAGGTATTTTTCATTATTATGTATATTCGCTTCTCTTGGACACAGCCGGGTCTTTGATGCTGGGAGAGCATGGTGTGTTGTTGTTTGGCATAGCAAGCAGGGTAGCCCGCTCTATGAATTATCAAGGCGTCACAAATAGGCTTCTACCTGGCTATACACGTTGTGCCTCATGACGTACACACTATCCCTCCATGTTTCACTCACTTGCACCCCATTATCCATCTATTTCTATTGAGGCACTTCATTTATTACTGCCCCCTATATTTCACTTATAGTATTACACTTGCACACACACTATTCATTTATTATTTCTTACTACACATCCCATGCACCACACACCACTCCCCTCAAGACTAGTGGGAGTGGGTATTATTATTTAAAGCACCTGCTCGCCCTTTCATCAGCATTTCTGGCCTGGCTGTGTCCATTTGTAAGTATGGCCTTTGTCAGTGTTTATCTACATAGGTGTATAGAGGCCCATTTCCAGCAACCATCACTCCAGTGTTCTAATGGTACATTGTGTTTGCTAACTGTGTTAGAAGGCTAAAGGATGATTAGAAAACACTTGAAAACCCTTGTGCAATTATGTTAGCACCGCTGTAAACAGTTTTGCTGTTTAGAGGAGCTATAAAACTGACATAAACGACACTTGCGTTCTATGCGCGGACTACGGCACTAATGTAAATATAATTTTTAGATTGGAAAACAATAAAAATTAAAAGAAAGCTGCAAAGAGTGAATCCATGAGCAGTGCTGCATCCAATAGATGCTGAAAATAGTATGGATTCAAGAGGCAGAGAGCTGACAATTATGTAACCCCAACTATAAATCAACCATATATGGACTAAATAGCCTGATATATAACTATAACTACACTCACCATCCACTTTTATTGGACTTTCAAAAATGACTGGGAATAATATCATCACCACTTGGGATTTCTAATAAACCCACACTCATAGCCTCAAGGGATAGACGTATATAAAATACTGCCAATATATACAATTTATTTGATAGGGAGGAGCTAAAGTTACTTTTAACATAAATATGGAGAAAAAATTGGATAAAGGGGGACTCTATGCACTTCACAGCCATTCTGCGCTACTTTAGTATATTCTGGAACAAACTTGAAGAGCCAATAGAGATCTATTTTTACTTGGCACATTACGACCTAAGGAAGATGGGCCTCTGCTACTTTCCAACAGCCATCAAATTGCTTCACAGAAAAATGTGTATCTAAAAAATACAGAAAAAAAAAAGGTTAACTTCTTCACGCGCTGTGCCGCAACTGTATGTCCTTCAGAGGGCTTGCTTACCGCACCAGGACGTACAGTTGTGGAGCGGTTCCCGGCGCACACTGTCCTAATGGACAGTATCCAGGGACCGGGAGGTCAGCTGTCCCAGACAGCTGACACTACAGTCTTGCTGGTCAGCGGACCATCGCCGCTGACTTTGGCAATTAACCCCATAAATGCGGCGACCGATTGCGATCACCGCATTTAAGGGGTTTGAAGCACATCGGCAGCCAGACAATGACCTCCGGGTTGCCATGTACAGAAGCCTCAGAGGAGCAGCCTCCGACCAGTCCTCCGAGGCTTCCTGTCAGTGTGACTGTCACGTCACAATGACAGTTAGAATACATTACACTACGTAGGTAGTGTAATGCATTCTAGAAACGATCAAAGCTGCAAGTGTAAATGTCTCCTAGTGGGACAAGTAAAAAAAGTAATAACAATGTTTTAAAAGAAGTGTAAAAATAAAAGTTATAAGTTATATAAACAAAAAATGCTTTATTTCCTATAATAAGCCTTTCATTATAGGAAAAAAATTAACACGTTAAAAAAAGCACACATATTTGTTATCACCGTGTTCGTAACCACCCCAACTATAAAACTCTAATGTTATTTTTCCCGCACGATGAACACCCAAAAAAAACAAACAATAAAAAACTACACCAGAATTGCCCTTACACAGCTTTTTTGACTAAAAAATAACAAAAAGTTAGGGCTCTCAGAATATGATGACATAGAAAATAAATAATTTTATAAAAAAGTGATTTTATTGCGCAAACGCTGCAAAACATAAAAAAAACATATACATATGGTATCGCCATAATCTTACCGACCCGCAAAATAAAGTAAAACTGTCATTTATAGCACACAGTGAACGCCGCAAAAAATAAACTAAAAAGCATTGTCAGAATTGCTTGTTTTTGGCCATCCAGCTTGCAAAAAAACTTGAATAAAAAGTGATCAAAAAAATCGCATTTACCCAAAAATGGTACCAATGAAAAGTACAGATTGTCCCACAACAAATAAGCCCTCACACAGCTCCGGTGGTGAAAGAATAAAAAAGTTCTGGCTCTCAGAATATGGCGATGCAAAATGTGCAGTGTCCAAAAGTGGGTAAGATCGGGCGCCATTTATCAGTGCAACACCAGCCACATATCTATGAATTATTTATTTACCGCATTATTATACCCTCTTATTATACCCTGATGTTCTCCGCACAGATTACATATGCCCCCATATTATAAACAGAAATACCAGCAATACCCCAAACAGAACTATTACCAAGCAAAATCTGCGCTTCAAAGCAAAATGGCGTCCCTCCCTTCTGATCCCTGCAGCTTGCCCAAACAGCAGTTTGCGCCCACATATATGGCATCGCCATACCCGGGAGAACCCTCTTAACGTTTTATGAGGTATTTGTCTTCAGTGGCACAAACTGGGCACGACATATTATGCACTAAAATGGCTGTGCATTAACCCCTTTGCGCACTATGACTTAATATCACGTCATGGTGCGGGGGTTGATGTATGGAGTGGGCTCACATGCTGTGCCCGCTCCATACGCTGTGGGTGTCAGCTGTGTATTACAGCTGACACCCAGGACTAACGGACAGGAACAACGATCGTGCGGTTACAGAAGCCTGTAAAAATAACAATATGCTGCACTACATTAGTATTGCAGTATATTGTACCAACGATCCAATGATCGCTGGTTCAAGTCCCCTAAGGGGACTAATAAAATGTGTGGAAGAATGAAAGTTATTAGTAGTAAGAAAGAAAAAAATTTAAAGCTAAAAAAAAAAAACCTTTTCCAATTTTTCTTCTAAAGTAATGTAAAAAAAATAAACAAAATTGGTATCGCTACGTCCGTAAAAGGCCGAAATATTACAATATGCCGTTATTTAACTCGCACGGTGAACACCGTAAAAAACTTAAATAATTTAAACCACCAAAATCACAGTTTTTTTGTCACCTTAGCTCCCAAAAAAAAATGTAATACAACCTTTTTGATCACTTTTTATGCACCAAAAAATGGTACCAATAAAAACTACAGCTCGTCCCACAAAAAATAAGACCTCCCACCGCTCAAGCAACCGAAAAATAAAAAAAAGTTACGGCTCTCAGAATGTGGTGAAACAAAACAATTTTTATTTTAACAAATAGATTTTTCTTTGTAAAAGTAGTATAATATAAAAAAAACTATATAAATTTGGTATCACCGTAATTGTATTGAGCCGCAGAATAAAGTAAAGTTTTCGTTTTTACCGCACGGCGAAAGCTGTAAAATTGAAAACCCCAAAAAACTGGAATCACTTTTTTTCCTATATCAGCCTGCAAAGAATTTTTTTTTCAATTTCCCAGTACATTTTATGGCACTTTAACCCCTTAAGGACGCAGCCTAGTTTTGGCCTTAAGGCTCCGAGCCCATTTTTCAAATCTGACATATTTCACTTTATGTGGTAATAACGTCGGAATGCTTAAACCTATCCAAGCGATTCTGAGATTGTTTTCTTGTGACACATTGGGCTTCATGGTCGTGGTAAAATTTGGTCGATATATTCAGTGTTTATTGGTGAAAAATTGTAAAATGTAGAGAAAATTGTGAAAAAATAGCATTTTTCAGAATTTAAATGCATCTGCTTGTAAAACAGACGGTTATACCACCCAAAATAGTTACGAGTTCACATTTCCCATATGTCTACTTTAGATTGGCATCGTTTTTTGAACATTCTTTTATTTTTCTTGGACGTTACAAGGCTTAGAACATAAACTACAATTTCTCATATTTTTTTGAAAATGTCAAAAGATTTTTTTTAAGGTACCTCTTCAGTTCTGAAGTGGCTTTGAGGGGCCTATGTATTAGAAACCCTGATAAAACACCCCATTTTAAAAACTAGACCCCTCAAAGTATTCAAAACAGCATTTAGAAAGTGTTTTAACCCTTCAGGCATTTCACAGGAATTAAAGCAAAGTGGAGGTGAAATTTGCAAATTTCATTTTTCTTGCTGAAGTTCAATTTCATTCAATTTTTTTTCTGTAATACAGAAGGTTTTACCAGAGAAACACCACTAAATATGTGTTGTCCAGATTCTTTAGTTTTTAGAAATGTCCCACATGTGGCTCTACTGCGGTCGTGGAATAAAACACAAGCCCTAGAAGCAAGGAAGCACCTAGTGCATTTTGAGGCCTCTTTTTTATTAGAATATATTTTAGGCAGCATGCCAGGTTTGAAAAGGTGTTGAGGTGCCAAAACAGTAAGAATCCCCCAATAGTGACCCCCATTTTGGAAACTACACCCCTCAAGGAATTCATTTATGGTTGTTGTTACCATTTTGACAGCACGGTTCTTTCACAGCACCTATTTGAATTGGGCTGTGAAATTAAAAAAATTACATTTTTTCCAATAAAATGTCATTTGTGATCAAAATTTCTTATTTTCACAGGGAACAAAATACCCCATTTTGTTGCCCAATTTGTCCTTAGTGCGGCAATACCCCATTTGTGGTGATAAACTGCGGTTTGGGCCCATGGGAGGGCTCAGAAGGAAAGGAGCGCTATGTGTTTGTTAGAGTCCAGATTAGCTGGATTGGTTTTCGGGTGCCATGTCGCAGAGCCCCAGAGGTATCAAAGCAATGGAAACCCACCATAAGTGACCCCATTTTGGAAACTACACCCCTCAAGGAATTCAAATATGGTTGTTGTTACAATTTTGACCTCACAGTTTTTTTACAGCACCTATTTGAATTGGGCTGTGAAATGAAAAAATTAAATTTTTTCCAATAAGATGTCATTTTTTATCAAAAATTCTTATTTTCATAGGGAACAAAATATCCCATTTTGTTGCCCAATTTCTCCTGAGTGCAGCAACACCCCATTTGTGGCAATAAACTGCCGTTTGGGCCCATGGGAGGCCTCAGAAGGGAAGGAGCGCTGTGTGTTCTTTGGAGTGCAGATTTTGCCCGTTTGGTTTTCGGGTGCCATGTCGCATTTGCAGAGCCCCAGAGCAGGGGCGTAGCTAGGGGAGGCAGGCGGGGCATGTGCCCCGGGCGCAGTTTAGAGGGGGGCGCCAGCGCCACCTCCTCCTGCACTATAATTGTACCTGTGTCGCAAGGACACAGGTATAATTAGAAGCAATGAATGACCGGGCACATTCCGTGCCCGGCCATTCAGCGTCTTTCCACGAATGAATCGACTGGTACCTTTTGTACCAGTGACGCTTCCGTCGATGAAAGGCGCTGACTGACTGACAGGGAAAGTCATCCTGCCCAGCCAATCAGCGCCTTTCATAGATGCTGCGTTCAACCCCCAGGAGACCTGCGCAGAAGAGAGCAGGTCTCCATGGTTGCCGGACGGTGTGGGAGCGGGAATAAGGTGAGTTTGAATTGTTTTTGTTTTTTTTTAAATTGTAATAAAAGTGTGTGGCTGTATCTACGGGGGGGACGACTTTGTCTACGGGGGGGACTTTTTCTTCACGGGGGGGCCTTCATCTACAGGGGGACTTTATCTACGGGGGGCTTTATCTACACGCGGGGGGCTTTATCTACGGTGGGGGGCTATATACTGGGGTGGGCTATCTATGGAGCACCATATACAGGGGGGCTATATAGTATATAGCCCACCCCTATAGATATAGCCCACCCCTGTAGATATAGACCACCCCTGTAGATATAGCCCACCCCTGTAGATATATCCCCCTGTAGATATAGCCCCCTTGTAGATATAACCCACCCCTGTAGATATAGCCCACCCCTGTAGATATAGCCCCCCTGTAGATATAGCCCACCCCTGTAGATATAGCCCACCCCTGTAAATATAGCCCACCCCTGTAGATATAGCCCACCCCTGTAGATATAGTCCCCCTGTAGATAGATATAGTCCCCCTGTAGATAGATATAGTCCCCCTGTAGATATAGTCCCCCTGTAGATATAGTCCCCCTGTAGATATAGCCCACCCCTGTATATAGTATCCCACAAATATCTCCCCCTATAGTGCTCCACAGAAAGCCCACCCCTGTATATAGCCCCCTTGTACATATAGTCCACCCCTGTATATAGTGCTCCACAGATAGCCCACCCCTGTATATAGTATATACAGGGGTGGGCTATCTGTGGAGCACTATATACAGGGGTGGACTATCTAGTGGAGCACTATATACAGGGGTGGATAATATGTACAGGGGGGCTATATACAGGGGTGGGCTATATGTGGAGCACTATATACAGGGTGGGCTATATGTGGAGCACTATATACAGGGGTGGACTATATGTGGAGCATTATATACAGGGGTGGGCTATATCTAGAGGGGGCTACATACATGGTTGGGCTATCTGTGGAGCACTATATACAGAGGGTGGGCTATATCTACAGGGGGGCTATATACAGGGGTGGGCTATATCTACAGGGGGGCTATATACAGGGGTGGGCTATCTGTAGAGCACTATATACAGGGGTGGGTTATATCTACAGGGGGCTATATACAGGGTCGGTCTATACGTGGAGCACCTTATACAGGGCTGGGCTATATCTACAGGGGGCTCTATACAGGGGTGGGCTATCTGTAGAGCACTATAGGGAGAGTTATTTGTGGGACACTATATACAGGGGTGGGCTATATGGGGGCACTATCTACAAGGGGCTCTATGGCAGGCACTATCTACAGGGGGCACAGTGTGTGTGTGGGACACAGTGTATGGTGCTATTATAATTAGAGGTGCAGTGTATGGCACTATTATATTTAGGGGTGTAGTGTGTGGTATAATGATAACTTTATATTTATTTATAGGTGCAGAAATGTTGGTAAAGTGAGAAGCTGAAGACATGTGAGCGGCAAACTGCAGAAATTGACCAGGAGAAGTCGTCATAGAGGTCTGGACCGGATGGAGAAATATAACTAGAATCTGACTTGTCACCGGTGAGTCACTTAATGTAAATGTTTATTCTGCCTCTAATCAGTAATGTAGTCACTGTATGATCTGCAGTGAGATGATTATGATATGATTTATTTTTGTGAAACAGCATCTCCCAGCATATCCTTACCATTGTTCGGGCCATGCTGGGAGCTGTAGTTTTACGCCGTACACACCTATACGGCAGGGGTTGCACTAAATTGAGCTGTATTTCTGCTGGTGCTGTATATATGTACTGATCTTGGTTCTGGTGTTGTGTATAGAACCATATTGCTTGTAAGATGTACAAATGTGTTACATAAAAAGCAATGACACGTCGACTGGTAGAGAAAACAAACACGGCGAGGGGGAAGGAGATGTCGGGAAAGAGGTTGGGGGGGGGCGCCAAACTGAATCTTTGCCCCGGGTGCTGGAGAACCTAGCTACGCCTCTGCCCCAGAGGTATCAAAGCAATGGAAACCCACCAGAAGTGACCCCATTTTGGAAACTACACCCCTCAAGGAATTCATTTATGGGTAATGTGACCATTTAGACCCCATAGTTTCTTCACAGAACTTATTTGAATTGGGCTGGGAATTTAAAAAAAAATTATTTTTTCCCATAATATGTTGTTTTAGCTCAAAAATTCTTATTTTCACAAGAAATAAAATACTCCATTTTGTTGCCCAATTTGTCCCGAGTGCTGCAATACCCCATTTGTGGTGATAAAGAGCCGTTTGGGCCCATGGGAGGGCTCATAAGGAAAGGAGCGCTATTTGTTCTTTGGAGTCCAGATTTTGCTGGATTGGTTTTCGGGTGCCATGTCGCATTTGCAGAGCCCCAGAGGTATCAAAGCAATGGAAACCAACCAGAAATGACCCCATTTTGGAAACTACACCCCTCAAGGAATTCATTTATGGGTGTTGTGACCATTTTGACCCCATAGTTTTTTCACAGAACTTATTTGAATTGGGCTGGGAATTAAAACAAAATTTATTTTTTCCAATAATATGTAGTTTTAGCTGAAAATGTCTTATTTTCACAAGAAACAAAATACCCCATTCTGTTGCGCAATTTCTCCTGAGTTCAGCAATACCCCATTTGTGGTGATAAACTGCGGTTTGGGCCCATGGGAGGGCTCAGAAGAAAAGGACCACCATTTGGCCTACTGGGCATTTTCTGGTGCGAAGTCATGTATGCAGAAGCCCCTGAGGTACTAGTACAGTTGAAACCCGCAAGAAGTGACCCCGTTTTAAAAACTGCACCCTTAAGGCATTTATCTAGAGGTGTAGTGAGCATTTTGACTGGAGACATACACCCCATAAACTGTAATGTGGGTTCTCCTGGGTACGGCAATACCCTACATGTGGCTGTTATCAGCTGCCTGGGCACACAGCAGGGCCCAGAAGGGAAAGACGAGGGGGGATAAGCTGTGCGGAGTATATCAGGGTAAGTAAAATTGGGGTAAATTATAAACCAAGGGATGTATGATAAATTTTAAAACACTCTTCCATACAGAGCTCTGGTTTTTCGGGACACGTGTCACATTGATATATTGTGTCTGCCCTTATACCCCTCTTATATCAGACTTTGCACCTCTTTTGACTTTTTCCCTTCTTGCCAGTTTGGGGAACTTCTCCTGGAAAGTGTTGCCCTGGTACGATACATGTGGCCTCGCTTCCAGGAGTACTGGGTGCCCCCCCCCCCTTCTTGGTCCCTGAAGATTAGGTTCTTGATAACCACCTCTTGAAATTCCAGGAAAGTTCCCCTCTGGCCTGCACATCGACGTAGCATGTACGCATTGTACAATACCATCTGTATGATGTGCACGGCCAGCTTCTTATACCACACCGCATGGCGCTGTAGGGCTTCAGGACTTGATCTGACAAGTCCACCCCTCCCATGTACCTATTGTAGTCCAGGATGCAGTCTGGTTTGGGGGTCTCTGTACTGGTACCTCGTACAGGTACATGGGTACTGGTGTGACATCTCCCTTGTCTTGTATTTGACACACAATATGTTGCTGCTAGATTGTGCCCTGCTCTCACCCCTTCTTGTTTGCCCAAGCAGAGTCTTAGGGAGGCCTCTCAGATTTCTTCTAGCAGTGCCGCATGCCGCAGTACTTCTGTAAGCGAGGCAGTTGAAGAGTGGGATGCTGGTATAAAAATTATCCAGGTAGAGGTGGTAACCCTGGTCCAGCAGTGGGTGCACCAAATCCCACACAATTTTTGCATTAACTCCGAGTAAGGGGGGGCACTCTGGGGGCTGAATACTGCTGTCCTTCCCTTCATATATCCTAAATCTGTAGGTATAACCTGATGCACTCTCACACAGCTTATACATCTTCACGCCATACCTTGCCCTCATACCCGGCAGGTACTCGCGGAATTGAACCCTCCCTTTAAAATGTACCAAGGACTCATCAATAGAAATACAATTCTCGGGGGTGTATGCTTGGCAAAACCGGGCACTGAAACGGTCTAATAGGGGTCTCCGTTTATACAAACGGTCAAAACTGGGGTCATCTCGGGGTGGGCACGGCTCATTTTCAGTATAATGTAAGAAGCGAAGTATTGCCTAATTTATTTATTTTTTAGGTTACAGTTCAGTTCTGAAGTTGCTTTGAGGGGCCCATATACCGTGTTTCCCCGAAAGTAAGACAGTGTCTTACTTTCTTTTTATCCCCAAAAGCCCCACTATGTCTTACTTTCGGGGTATGTCTTATATTGGAAAAAAATTGTCGAATTATTATTTATTTTTTTTTCACAAACTTTATTTAACTGTTTTACTTTTTTTTTTTTAGTCCCACCAGGGGACTTCACTATGCGATGTGCCGATCGCATATATAATGCTTTGGTATACTTAGTATACCGAAGCATTATTGCCTGTCAGTGTAAAACTGACAGGCAACCTATTAGGTCATGCCTCCGGCATCGCCTAACAGGCAGATGCTGAAGGTAGACCTGGGGGTCTTTGTTAGACCCCCGGCTGTCATGGAAACCCGACGGCGACCCGCGATTTGTTTGCGGGGGCGCCGATCGGGTGACAGAGGGAGCTCCCCCCTCTGTCAAACACATTAAATGCCGCTGTCACTATTGACAGCGGCATTTAATGGGTTAAACTGCCGGAATCGGCGCGCGCTTCGATTCCGGCAGTTGCAGCAGGAGCCAGGCTGTGTATAACAGCCGTGCTCCTGCCGCTGATCGCGTGGGTACAGTCTCAGTACCCGCGCCATCACAGGACGGATATATCCGTCCTCCTGCGCGAACTAGCAGCTGCTGAGGGCGGATATATCCGGCGCGGTGACGTATGGAGAGGGGGCGGCGCGGAAGTGGGCAGGAGGCGGCAATACCCCCGTGTTTCCCCGAAAGTAAGACATATGTCTTACTTTCGGGGTACGGCTTATATTAGCCGACCCCCCTGAAACCCCCGATACGTCTTACAATCGGGGGTGTCTTACTATCGGGGAAACACGGTATTAAAAACCCCTATCAAAAGAAAATCCGAGATAGATCCAAAATTTGGCTGGGGTTACCGCTCTCAGCAATGGGACGGGCGAATTTAATAAAAATGATCTTAATGCCTCAGATCCTTTACGTAGTGCATAATGCTCCAGTGTGGTTGCCTAAGTATTGGTTCAGGAGGATTCATAACCTGTTCAGGGACTTGGTGTGGAAAAGGGGGATACCTCGGATTAAAATGGAAAAATTGCAGTTACCAAAGGAGCAGGGTGGGTTGGCTATTCCAAATGCGTGGATATATTACTTGGCGGCTCAGTTGCAGCACTTTGCAGGCTGGAAAGACAGAGCAGATTGGGACTCTAGGGGGAAGCTGCTATTTTACTTGGGACAGCACATGAGTATGCTAGAGGCCTTGGAATCCCACAAATTGAAGAGGGAGGCGAGAGGAAAACCTACCTTGTTATTGCTTCATAAGTTTTGGTGGGAATATAAGGCCATACTGGGAGTTACGGGGTGTTCCAACTATATGCCCATCTGGAACAACCCATACCTCTGGGAGTTTAACACACTGGAGGGATTTCAGGAGTGGGAGCAAAATGGAGTTCGATTGGTGAGTCAGTTATATGACGAGGGAATTTTTAAACTATTTTCGCAGCTTCAGGAAGAGTTTGACCTCCCTCATAGGTTATTCTATCAATACCTTCAACTGCGGCATGCGGCACAAGCACAGGCACGAGTGCTAGATTTAGGCTGTTCCAGTATGGGAGTGGTGGAACAGATACTGGGGGCACAAGACACAAAAGGGCTTATATCTTTGCTATATGGCACGCTGCTTCTCAAATTTCTAGGGGATCCGATGGCAGAAGTTAAAAGAAAATGGGAAAGAGATGTGGGAACATTGACAGAGGACGAGTGGGGGGAAATATTGGAATCACCAAAAGTCCTTTCCCTTAGTGTAGCGCATAGGAGGTCGCAACTTTTTCTTCTGCACAGAGTATATAGAACACCTAAGGTGCTCTGGCAAATGCGGCCTAGATCTATGATGGAGTGTCAGAGATGTTCATTGAATGGGGCGGATTTGAAACATATGTTCTGGAGCTGCCCGAGGCTGCACGGATATTGGGGAGAGGTTAAAGAAATGGTGTCTCGGGTATATGGCAGGGAATTCCCGCTGGATCCTAAGATATATCTGTTGGGCTGCATGGGAGGGGTGGAAGAAGATAGGGCTGAACTGTTATCCATTAAAAAAGTACTATATCACGCAAGAAAACTAATTGCCAAATACTGGTTACAGGGGGATCCCCCGGAGGTTTCTGAACTAGTGAGTTATGTTACTTGTACGGTGACGTTGGAATGAAGAATTTATATGAAACGTGGAGCGATTCATAAATATGATAAGCAATGGGGTAAATGGACTCAATACTATGGATTGGTAGGTCAATAAAAATGGAGTGAGATATACCAAGGGATAGAGACATGGACGCGCAGGGAGGGGAATGGGTGGAAGAAAGGGGTGTGAAAGGGAGTTAATGTTGGGGGGTGGGGATGTTATTAAGGAAATGTATGGGAAATATATAATGTATGTACAGAGTTCATAAGACATGATGTTATATATAATGTAACTTTTATTTTTCTACCAATGTGGAACTAAAACAGATGAAAGCTGTATGTTATATATACAGTTGTTTGATTTAAAAAAAAAAAACCCCTATCAAACACCCCATTTTAGAAACTAGACCCCTCAAAGTATTCACAACTGCATTTAGAAAGTTTATGAACCTTTTAGGTGTTTCACAGAAATTTAGAGCAAAGTAGAGGTGAAATTTACATTTTTTTTTTTGTCAGAAAATCCTCTTTATACCATTTTTTTTATAACACAAAAGGTTTTATCAGAGAAACGCAACCTAATACGTATTGCCCAGATTCTACAGTTTTGAGAAATACCTCACATGTGGCCTTAGTGCGGTAATGGACTGAAGCACCGGCCTCCGAAGCAAAGGAGCACCTAGTGGATTTTGAGTCCTCTTTTTTATTAGGCTCCATGTCCGGTTTGAAGAGGTCTTGTGGTGCCAAAACAGTGGAAACGCCCCAAAAGTGACCCCATTTTGGAAACTAGACCCCTTGAGGAATTCATTGTAGTTTTCTTGGGGTGCATGCGGCTTTTTGATCAGTTTTTATTCTATTTTTAAGTGGCGTGGTGACTAAAAAGCAGCAATTCTACTATTGTTTTTTTATTCTATTTTTTTTACAGCATTCACCGTGCGCTATAAATGACATATTCACTTTATTCTGCAGGGCGATACAATTACGGCGATACCATATGTTTATAGTTTATTTTTATGTCTTATGGCGTTTTCACAATAAAATACGTTTTGTAAAAAATCATTCACTTTTTGTGTTACCTTATTCTAAGAGACAGAACTTTTTTATTTTTACATCAATAAAGCCGTGTAAGGACTTATTTTTTGCGTAACGAACTGTAGTTTCGATCAGTACCATTTTTAGGTACATGCGACTTTTTGATCTCTTTTTATTCCATTTTTTGGGAGGTGAAGTGACCAAACAATTGTGATTGTGGTACGGTTTATTATTATTTTCTTTTACGGCGTTCACCGTGCGGGATAAATAACGAAATAATTTTGTAGTTCAGGCCGTTACGGACGCGGCGACAACAATTATGTATAGTTTATTTGTTTGTTTATATATTTTTATTAATAATAAAGGACTGATAAGGTAAAGAGGGGGATTTTTACTTTTAATACTTTTAAAACGTTTATTTTCTTATTTTTACACATTTTTTTTTTCATTTGTTTTTACTTTATTACTTTGTCCCACTAGGGGACTTGAGGGCAGGAGGCCCTGATCGCAATTCTAATACACTGAACTACATGCGTAGTGCAGTGTATTAGAACTGTCAGCTACTCACTTTGTCAGGACCCACTAGGCTTCCGTCTATGGCATAGCCGGACGCCATGGTTTGGTGTCCGGTTGCCATAGTCACCATCGCTGGCCGCTATCGTGTAGCAGGCTGGCGATGGCAGCAAACCCCTAAAAAGCCGCGATCTCTATTGAACGCGGCTTTTAAGGGGTTAATCAGCGGGGACACAGCGATCGGTCCCCGCTGTAGGTGCTGCGGCAGCTGCTGTACGAGACAGCAGCTGTCACAGCTCCTGTATGTGTGGGGAGGACGGCCGAAACGGCTGTTATTTCCGAGATGTACTATTAGGTTATGGAGCGCGAACGATACAGCTACCATGACCTAATAGTACGTCCAGGAGCGGGAAGGGGTTAAATGGTGTCAATAGAAACTACAATTCCTCCAGCAAGAAATAAGCCCTCACACCACTCTATTGACAGAAAAAGAAAAAAGTTATGGCTCTTGGAAGGCGGGGAGTGAAAAACATAAATAAGAAAGCAAAAAATGGATCAGTCCTGAAAGGGTTAATTCATTTCTAATGGAAAAAAAAATGTATTTCCGTACTCAGGAAAATTTGCTTTACAAAAATTTGTTGTTTTTTTCTCCTTTATCCCTTGTGAAAATGAGAAAATGCAACATTTTAGTGGAAAAAAATTGTGATATTCATTTTCGCGGCCTAATTCTAATAAATTCTGCAAAAGACCCATGGGGTCTAAATGCTCACTATACCCCTAGAAAAATTCCTTGAGGGGTGTTTCATTACCACATATGGGGTATTTCCGTAATCAGGAGAAAATGCTTTACAAATGCTGTGGTTCTTTTTTACCTTTATTCCTTGTAAAAATTTAAAATTTCTATTCTTTTTCAGAAAAAAGTAGATTTTCATTTTCACGGCCTAATTCCACAAAATTCTGCAAAAAACCTGTGTGGTCAAAATGCAAACTATACCCCTAGATAAATTCCTTGAGAGGTGTAGTTTCCAAAATGGGGTCACATTTGGGGGGTTTCCCCTGTTTTGGTCCCTCCAGGGCGTTGCAAACGTGACATGGCACCGAAAACCAAGCCAGCAAACTCCGTGCTCCAAAAGCCAAATGGCGCTCCTTCTGAGCCCTGCTGTGGGTCCAATCAGCAGTTTATTACCACATATGGGATATTGTCATAATTGGGAGACATTGCTTTACAAATGTTGGGGTGCATTTTCTTCATTATTCCTTGTAAATATGTAAAATTTCTATGTTTTTTCAGAAAAATTCCAATATATTTAGCGAAAAACCTGTGTGGTCAAAATGCTAACTATACCCCTAGATAAATTAATTGAGGGGTGTTGTTTCCAAAATGGGGTATCTTTTGGGGTGTTTCCACTGTTTTGGCACCACAAGACCTCCTCAAACCTGACAAGGTGCCTAAAATATATTCTAAAAAAAAGGAGGCCCAAAATCCACTGGGTGCTCCTTTGCTTCTGACTCCTGTGTTTCAGTCCATTAGCACACTAGGGCCACATGTGGGATAGTTCTAAAAACTGCAGAATCTGGGCAACAAAAAAAAGCATTGCATTTCTCAGGTAAAACCTTCTGTGTTACAAAAAAAAATGTATTAGAAAAAATAGAATTTGTAAATTTCACCTGTATTTTGCTTTAATTCCTGTGAAACGCCTAAAGGGTTAAAACACTTTATGAATGCTGATTCGAATACCTTGAGGGGTGCAGTTTTCAAAATGGGGTGACTTCTGGGGATTTTCTAATATATAAGGCCCTCAAAGTAACTTCAGAACTGAACTAGTCTCTGAAAAAATGGCCTTTTAAAATTTTCTTTCAAATAAGATAAATTGCTGCTAAAGTTCTAAGCCTTGTAACGTCCTATAAAAATAGAAGAATGTTCAAAAAACGATGCAAACATAAAGTAGACATATGGGAAATGTTAACTAGTAACTATTTTGCGTGGTATTACTATCTGTTTTACAAGAAGATACGTTTAAATTTAGAAAAATGAAAATTTTTGCAAATTTTTTCTAAATTTTGGTGTTTTTCAGAAATAAATACTAAACATATCGACCAAATTTCACGAGAAAACAATCTCAGAATCGCTTGGACAGGTAAAAGCATTCTGATGTTATTACCACATAAAGTAACACATGTCCGATTTGAAAAAATCGGCTGTGTCCTGAAGGCCAAAACAGGCTGGGTCCTGAAGGGGTTAATATACAGTATTTATAAGCACAAATACAATAGAATTGGGTAAAAGTGCAAATGGCAGGAACTGCCACGATTTCCTGGTCTATAAGAAGGCCCCTGGCCTTCTAATCCTTGCCTGAGCGTTATTAGTCTTTCCCAGTCTGTCTCGCAAATGGTCCCTTAGTGTCTCCCGTTCCAGCTGTTACCCGTGCCCTGTTACCGTTCCCGTATTCCGTATTGTTCCTGTGCCTACCAGCGTTCAAGTGTCTTCTGCCACGTCAAGTGCCATCTGCCACACCAAGTGTCATCTGCCACGTCAAGTGTCTATCGCTTCATCGGATACTGCCCGCCACGTCTGGCGCCACTTGCCGCACCTGCCTCCATCCGTGCTGAAGCCACAGCCACTGCCCGGACTATTTCAGGTACCCAAGCATTACTGTCTGCCATTTACTTCCACATAGACTGTGACCTGGTCAGCTGCCTCCCTGCTACGGCGGAGCGGCCTAGAGGGTCCACATACCCTGTGCCCTTGACAGTACGCTCAGGCCATGGAACCCGCTGGCCAGCCCAAGACCCCAGTACAGAAGATTCACACAGAGATGCAGGACCTACGCACACGTCAGGATCAACTCCTTGAGGCGGTGAATTCTATCCTGGTCCGCCTGGATCTACTCGCTGTTCCACCCCCGGTTCTTTCTCCTGAAGCTGTTGCCGTGCCACTGCCTGTTGCTCCCCCTGTTTGTTCCATATCCTCAGTTCCTCTGCCTCTTCCTCCTCGCTACGACGGTGATCCCAGAGCATGTAGAGGATTTCTCAATCAATTCACAGTGCATTTTAGGCTACGGCCTCATCTCTTCCCCTCCGAGGACGCCAAAGTGGCATTTATTATCTCCCTCCTCGCTGGCAAGGCCCTCGCATGGGCGAATTCAATCTTGGAGCAACAAGGACCTGTATCCTCGGACCTAGCCTTGTTCCTGCAGTCCTTTCGTGCCGTGTTCGAGGAGCCGGGTCGAACATCCTCTGCCGCAGCCCCTCTGTTGACCCTCAAGCAAGAAGGCTCCACAGTAGGGGAGTATGCGATCTCCTTCCGTACCCTAGCAGCGGAGCTGGCATGGAACAATGAGGCACTGGTGGAGACCTTCTGGCAGGGACTGTCCTCTCACATCAAGGAAGAACTGGCAGCCCGCGACCTTCCTTCTACCTTGGATGCCCTCATCCTGTTAGCCACCCGGGTTGATATGAGAATCCGGGAGCGCTCTCAAGAGGTTCGTCAGGAGAGCCGGGCCCACAGACCAGCACCCTCTGCCCAGAGACCACTATTGTCCACTCCTAGTGCGCTACCTGAGGAACCCATGCAAGTAGACAGAGTCCGGTTATCTGAACAGGAGAAGCAGCGCAGACGCTCCTCTGGACTTTGTATGTATTGTGGCCTCAAGGGTCATTTTGTGCGCCAATGCCCACAGAAACCGGGAAACTCCATTACCTAGGGTTGGTCGGAGAGGCAACTCTAGGTGGAACGTCTCCAAACGTTAAAACCTCTTCCAAATTATCGATACCTGTGGCCATCGTCACCGGAGAAACATCACATCCTTCCTCCGCCTATCTTGACTCTGGAGCGGCTGCTAATTTTATCCACCAGGATCTAGTGGATCGGTTTCAACTACCCACAGTCCGTCTGGAGAGACCCCTGGCAGTTGCCTCTGTGAATGGTCTACCGTTGCCTGATCCGATCATGCTCATCACAGAGCCGTTGACACTACGTTGATACTTTAACTGTGATAATCACTACGGGTCGGAGCTCTTCACTCAGAACAGATCACCTTCCTGGTACTACCCAAGGCTATCAATCCTATCCCGCTGGGTCTGCCATGGCTCCGTCTACACGCCCCGACACTCGACTGGAGCTCTGGAGAGGTTCTTCAATGGGGTGCCAGATGCCATAGCCATTGCCTGTCACAAGTCCGTCCTGTTGTGCCCCCTCTGCCTCAGGCACTCTCCGATCTACCTTCTCAGTATGCCAGTTTTGCGGATGTCTTCTGCAAACGAGAGGCTGAGACGTTGCCTTCACATCGGAATTATGACTGTCCCATTGAACTGGTTCCCAATGCTTCTCTTCCCCGTGGACGAGTATATCCTCTCTCCTTGCCAGAGACTTTATCGATGTCAGCCTATATCAAGGAGAACTTGGAGAGGGGTTTTATTCGAAAATCTTCCTCCCCGGCCGGGGCAGGCTTCTTCTTCGTTAAAAAGAGAGATGGATCTCTCCGACCCTGCATTGACTACTGTGGTCTCAATCAGATCACGGTCAAGAACAAATACCCGTTGCCACACATTTCCGAGCGGTTTGATCGCATACGAGGAGCCAACATTTTTTCCAAGCTAGATCTGCGGGGGGCCTATAATCTAATCCGGATTCACCGGGGTGACGAATGGAAGACGGCATTTAACACCCGCGATGGGCACTACGAATACCTGGTGATGCCCTTCGGACTGTGTAACGCTCCCGCAGTATTTCAGGAGTTCGTTAATGATATCTTCCGAGATCTCCTCTATATGTGTGTTGTAGTTTATCTCGATGATATTCTAATTTTCTCCCCAGATCTGATGACCCATCGGAGGCATGTTCGTCAAGTTCTTCTGCGACTAAGAGAGAATCGCTTGTGTGCCGAGTTAGAGAAATGCACCTTTGAAAAGAGGTCTTTGCCCTTCCTGGGCTATGTCATCTCGGATCAAGGCCTTAAGATGGACCCTGAGAAGTTAAAGTCTGTCCTGGAATGGCCACGTCCTCAAGGCCTAAGGGCCATACAGCGGTTCCTGGGTTTCGCCAATTTCTACCGGCAGTTTATTCCGAACTTTTCTTCTCTGACGGCCCCCATCTCTACCCTTACCAAGAAGGGTGTGAACGCCAAGATGTGGACTCCAGAGGCATTCATTAGCCTCAAGAAAGCCTTCACTTCAGCTTCGATCCTCCATCACCCTGACGTATCTCGGCAGTTCTCACTAGAAGTGGACGCTTCGTCTGCACTTCTGTTCCAGAGGAGCTCCAAAGGAAAGGCAGTTGTATGTGGCTACTACTCAAGACTGTTTTCCTCTGCTGAGCGCAATTACTCCATTGGAGATCGGGAGCTACTGGCTATCAAATTGGCCCTGGAGGAGTGGAGACATCTACTGGAGGGCGCTGCTCACCCCATCCTGATCTTCACCGACCACAAGAATCTTACTTACCTTCAGTCCGCTCAAAGACTGAATCCTCGTCAAGCCAGGTGGTCACTGTTCTTCACCCGTTTCCAATTTCTGCTCCACTACCGTCCCGCTGACAAGAATGTGAGGGCCAATGCCCTGTCCAGATCATTTGAGACGGAAGACACGGTGGAGTCCCTTCAGACGATCATAGACCCATCCTGCGTTGTCACCGCCAATCCTCTGCAGCTTAGAAATATCCCTCCGGGGAGAACTTTTGTTCGGTTGGCAGACAGAAAAAGAATTCTCCGCTGGGGACACCGTTCTAAACTAGCTGGGCACGCCGGTGTCCGTAAAACCCAAGACCTGATCGCTCGTCACTTCTGGTGGCCCACGCTCCCTAAGGATGTTTTGGACTTTGTCTCTGCTTGCACGGTCTGTGCCTCTAATAAAGTGACTCACTCCAAGCCTGCCGGCCTGCTTCAACCTCTACCTGTACCCAGTGCCCCCTGGCAGCACATCGCTATGGACTTCGTCACAGACCTTCCCCCCTCAGCAGGATGCAACACCATCTGGGTGGTGGTGGACCGGTTCTCTAAGATGGCACATTTTATCCCGCTGACCGGCCTACCCTCTGCTCCTCGACTGGCGAGTCTCTTCATTCAGCACATCTTTCGCTTGCATGGCTTGCCTCTTCACATTGTGTCCGACCGGGGGGTTCAGTTTACTTCTAAGTTCTGGAGAGCCCTCTGTAAACTCCTGGATGTGAGTTTGGACTTTTCCTCTGCCTATCACCCCCAGTCTAATGGGCAAGTTGAGAGGATCAACCAGATCATGGAAAATTATCTCCGCCACTTCATCTCTTCACAGCACGATAACTGGGTACAGCTTCTTCCATGGGCCGAGTTTTCTTACAACAACCACACAAGTGAGTCCACCACTTCCACTCCGTTTCACATCATGTACAGTCAACATCCCAGAGTTCCTCTTCCTGTATCAACTTCATCTCAGGTACCCGCTGCTGACTCTGCATATGGGGACTTCCTGCAAATCTGGCAACAGACCCGGTCCTCTATTTTGCTGGCGGTAGATCGCATGAAGCGAAAGGCAGATACCAAGAGAAGAGAGCCGCCTCAGTATCTTCCTGGGACTAAGGTCTGGCTGTCCTCTTGGAACATTCGCTTGAGGGTGCCTTCATACAAGTTTGCTCCCAGGTTCCTTGGCCCTTTCGAGATCCTGCAACAAATTAACCCTGTCTCCTATAAGCTGCGGCTGCCTCCTACCCTCAGAATCCCTAACTCCTTCCATGTGTCCCTCCTGAAACCAGTGGTCCTGAACCGCTACAGCAAGACTTCTAGTTCCACAGTTGCTCCCAGCGGTTCTTCTGATGTATTCGAGGTAAAGGAGATCCTGGACCGCAAGAGGGTAGGAGGAAGGACTTTCTCTTTGGTGGACTGGAGAGGGTTTGGTCCTGAGGAGAGGTCCTGGGAGCCAGAAGAGTACCTCAGCGCCCCTACTCTTATTAGAAAGTTCCTCTCTCACTCTCTCTCGCCCCAAGAAGAGGAGGCGTAAGAGGGGGGATATTGTAGCGCCCATGGCCGCGGGCCGTCGGGTTTACTCACTTCCCGACGCCCGCAGCCATGGATCTGTGAGCGCTGGCCTCCATCTCCCTCCTAGGAGATGCCAGCGCTCACTTCCGCTCTGTTCGGCTGGGTCCCGTAGGGTGCGCGCGCACACTCGCGCCCGGCCTTAAAAGTCCAGCGCGCGCAATTAGGAAGTCGTCATCACTATCAACTGCCACGATTTCCTGGTCTATAAGAAGGCCCCATGCCTTCTAATCCTTGTCTGAGTGTTGTTAGTCTTTCCCAGTCTGTCTCGCAAATGGTCCCTTAGTGTCTCCCGTTCCAGCTGTTACCCGTGCCCTGTTACCGTTCCCATATTCCGTATTGTTCCTGTGCCTACCAGCGTTTAAGTGTCATCCGCCACGACAAGTGTCATCTGCCACGTCAAGTGCCATCTGCCACGTCAAGTATCTTCTGCCACGTCTAGTGCCATCTGCCACGTCAAGTGCCATCTGCCACGTCAAGTGCAATCTGCCACACCAAGTGTCATCTGCCACATCAAGTGTCTACCGCTTCATCGGATACTGCCCGCCATGTCTGACGCCACTTGCCGTACCTGCCTCCATCCGTGCGGAAGCCACAGCCACCGCCCGGACTATTTCAGGTACCCAAGCATTATTGTCTGCCATTTACTTCCGCATAGACTGTGACCTGGTCAGCTGCCTCCCTGCTACGGCGAAGCGGCCTAGTGGGTCCACATACCCTGTGCCCGTGACAGATGGTAATATTTGTAACGTAAAGGAACACTAAACATACAAAATGCACACAAAAAAGATCCCAGCAATTCCTCCTAAATCTCCTCCTCTCCTTTGATTGTATTTTATCAATCACATATTGAAATTAAAACTGAAAAAATATATAAAAAATTATTTTATAAGTGTTCAACAAGATCAGACATTTCCCCCTCCTCTGCCTCCTCCTCCTCCTCACAATCCTCACAATCCTGTGTCTGGCTGTAAGACAACTGGCTGCAGCAGGACAAATAGATTATTAAACCCCGCCCCTTTGTTAACCGCTGTGTTCTCTGTAATTTTTCTACAAGACTGTTTGTTTCAGGAACATGCAGAAGATCCTGCAGACTGACAAAAAGTTTGCAAGTTTATATCCTATTTTTTTTAAATCTTTTCTTTCTAGGTTTAGTGTTCCTTTAAATGGGTATTTTGGGACTGACATTGATGGCCTATTATTTAGGTTAGGCCATTAAAGTGGTTATCAGAGTTTTTAAAATTGATGGCCTATCCTCAGGATAGGTCATCAATATTAGAATGGTGAGGGTCCGACTCTCAGCAACCCTTGCCGATCAACTGTTTGAAGGGATTGAGCTTGTACAAGTGTTTACATGGTTCTCCTTCTCGTTCGTACTTGTACGCGCCATTACAGTTGTAGCGGCTGTGCAAGGCATTGCACCACTATCCCATTCACTTGAATGTGGAGTAGCAGTACACGACAACAGCTTCAGCACGGCACTTGACCAGGACAGCACGGGATACAGGATACAGGATACGGGATACAGGATACACTTGGGAACTGGAAGACACTAGGAGACCATTTGCAAGACAAACTTTGGGTAACGAACAACGCTCAGGCAAAGAACAAGAGGGCAGAGCCCTTTTTATAGTCCAGTAGCATTCTGGGCTTGATGCAGGCTCCCTGCAATTATTTGCGCACTGGCCCTTTATGACCGTGCACGCGCGGGTGCGCGCCCTCCGGAGACAGTCTCGATTCCAGGAAGTGAGTGCCGGCGCCTCACAGGAGGACGACGCTGCAGGGAACTCACATGTCCATGGCCGTGGCCGTCGAGGGGTAAGTCAGAACGATGGACCGCGGACATAGATGTTACACCTCTCCTGGCAGGCTGTCAGGGAGGGAGAACAGTGTATAATAAGACAATAAATATATTTATTTCTATCTATCTATCTATATAGGATTTCAAAGAATAGGCAGCAGTCCACGTCTTGGTATCAAAAAAAGTGAAAAATCTTTTATTCACGCATAGGCTGGGTTCACACGACCTATTTTCAGGCGTAAACGAGGCGTATTATGCCTCGTTTTACGCCTGAAAATAGAGCTACAATACGTCGGCAAACATCTGCCCATTCATTTGAATGGGTTTGCCGACGTATTGTGCAGACGACCTGTAATTTACGCGACGTCGTTTGACAGCTGTCAAACGACGACGCGTAAATTGACTGCCTCGGCAAAGAAGTGCAGGGCACTTCTTTGCCACGTAATTTGAGCTGTTCTTCATTGAACTCAATGAAGAGCAGCTCAAGATATACGAGCGTCACAGACGCCTCGTATATTACGAGGAGGAGCATTTACGGCTGAAACGACGCAGCTGTTTTCTTCTGAAAACAGGCTGTCATTTCAGCCGTAAATGACAGCTAGCGTGTGAACATACCCTTATAGCAAAGTGCATCGTTTCAGTCCCAATCAGTCCCAATCTGGACCTTTCTGCTTGAGAAAGGTCCGGATTGGGACTGAAACGTTGCACTTTGCCATATGAGTGAATAAAAGCTTTTTCACTTTTTTTGATACCAAGACGTGGAGTGCTGCCTATTCTTTGAAATCCTAAATTTCTTGGACTATTGGTCATAGTCTGGAGGCTTGCACACACACATCCTTTAAAAGGCAATTTATCTTACTTGCTGGTGCTGCTCTTTCTTGTATCTATCTATCTATCTATAAGAAATAAATCTTGCAGCACTCCGATAGAATAGATGAAAAACTGTGTATAAAAAAAACACAGTTTTTCATCTATTCTATCGGAGTGCTGCAAGATTTATTTCTTTGGGATATCGATGTATTTTGACATTGTTGGGGTGCTGCTGTCTTTGTGTATCTATATATCTATCTATCTAATATCTATCTATCTATCTATCTATGTAATATCTATCTACCGTATTTTTCGGACTATAAGATGCCGTTTTTGGCAAGAATAATTCTTGCTAAAAAGTCCCTGCGTCTTATAGTCCGCAGTCAAGGGACCCGGCATCGGCAGACCCCATGACCGCTTCATTACTTTACCTCTTCCCAACCCATGATGTACCGGCACATCATGGAGCTGGAGGGGGGTGATGTATGGAGCGGGCTCATGCGCTAAGCCCGCTCCATAGACTGCAGGTGTCAGCTTCTGACACGCTGCTATAATGGCCAGGAACAGCAATTTCGCTGTTCTTGGCAGTTTAAAGGGATTGTACCATTGTGCTTCTCATGTAGCACTTTGGGTAACTTTCGGTCCCCTGTTCTCCTTATCGCTGGGGGTCCCAGCAGTGGAACTCTCAGCGATCTCACATGTAGCCCCTATCCTGTGGATAGGGGATAAATGTGTTTTATGGCAAACCCCTTTAACTAGTTAAATGCCATGGTCAATAGCGACCGCGGCATTTATAGGGGTTTTTCTATGAAGGACAATTATGACATATCCACAGGATATGTCATAAATGTCAGATAGATGCAGGACCCGGATCTATCTCTATAACGGGGCCCCCTAAACCCTGTTCTAGCTTTCTGTGCTCTCCCGGCTACTTGATTACATGTGGAGTTACGGAAACAGCGAAACTCACTGAGCTACGTTGTTTCCGTAACGCCCATAGAACTGAACAATAGTTACGGAAACAGCTTAGCTCGCATGGGTGCGTCTTATGGTCAGGTGCGTCTTCTAGTTCGAAAAATACGGTATCTAATATTTATGTCATATCTATCTATCTATCTATCTATCTATCTATCTATCCCTGTGTTTCTCTCTCTCTATCTATCTATCTATGTATGTATGTATGTATGTATGTAAGATCTATCTATCATCTATTTATGTCCTATCTATCTATCTATCTATCTATGTGTATGCATGTATGTATGTATCTATGTAATATCTAATCTATCTATCTATCTATGTGTGTATGTATGCATGTATCTATGTAATATCTATCATCTATTTATGTTCTATTTATCTATCTATCTATCTATGTCATATCTATCTAATTAACTATCTATCTAATTAACTATCTATCTATCTAATATCTATCTATCTATCTATGTCATATCTATCTATCTATCTATCTAGCTATGTATCTATCTATAATCCAAAAATCAGGCAGCACTCCAAGGTATAAGCAAAGTAGAAAAAGGTGCTTTATTGGTGCATATACACACGACGTTTCAGCTCAACACAGGAGCCTTTCTCAAGTGAACAGATTCATGTCATGACCACACATTTATAAGAGAACCAATATTACAAAAAAGTAGTGCCAATAAAATGCAACCACACATATAAGGTTGCCAAAAGGTACATAGTGAATTCATATATGTAACATTAACTGAGTGAGGAATGTGTTATAAAGATACAACCACAACAGGACAGTAATACATAACATAATACATTACAGAAAGTTATATTGTCTAACAATCTTTTAATTGTATATAGATAGGGTCATGCACATGTGTAGATATCACTACACTTGAGGGACTCACCGAGAATAAGGATCCGGCTCCAACGTAAACACAAAACATGTGCTGCAATCACCATTGTCGAGCTGCTACTATGCAGACTCGCAGAAGCATTAGTATTCATGCTGCGTATGTCACGCATGCGCAATCACGAAGAGAACGCCAGTCAGCCATACCCAAAGAGGGCAAATGCCAATCTTAAAGATGCAAAGAAAATCCACTATAAGAAATGGAGTTTACGAGTGAAGGGAAAAAAAACCTTGTCACTCCTATTTAATACAGGAATTATTTATATTTAGTGGTTTAGGTGGCATTAGTGTCGCAGGGTGCTGTCACCATTCTATGTTTGCTGTATATCTGCAGTCATGGGTGTTCTTGCACCTGCATACATTTTGTATCATTTAGTTGGAATGTGCTGTTCAATTTTTGTTGTGTTTATGGGATCCATATATGTGGGGTTAGTGACTGCCTCCACTTGTTGTTCTTGCACTCCTCCCATTCTGCCCTGGGTGATTTTAATCAGTTCAATGCTGGATCCTACCATCCCCAGGTATATATGTAGGCTTAGTCCCAGTTCTGGGTGTATGTGCAGCGTAGGTTCCCACCTTACAGAGGTCGCCTTGTCGTGGCAGGTGGGCTAACACTTTTTGATCAAAATGTGCACTAAGAACCTCCCTATTTGTAAGTAGATTTAGCTTTAGTGCATATTTATTTATATTTAGTGGTTTAGGTGGCATTAGTGTCGCATGGTGCTGTCACCAGTCTATGTTTGCTATCTATCTAGCTATCTAGCTATCTAGCTATGTATCTATCTAGAATCCAAAAATCAGGCAGCACTCCAAGGTATAAGCAAAGTAGAAAAAGGTGCTTTATTGGTCCATATACACACACGACGTTTCAGCTCAACACAGGAGCCTTTCTCAAGTGAACAGATTCATGGCATGACCACACATTTATAAGAGAACCAATATTACAAAAAAGTAGTGCCAATAAAATGCAACCACACATATAAGGTTGCCAAAAGGTACATAGTGAATTCATATATGTAACATTAACTGAGTGAGGAATGTGTTAAAAAGATACTATCACAACAGGACTGTAATACATAACATAATACATTACAGAAAGTTATATAGTCTAACAATCTTTTAATTGTATATAGATAGGGTCGTGCACATGTGTAGATATCACTACACTTGAGGGACTCACCGAGAATAAGGATCCGGCTCCAACGTAAACACAAAACATGTGCTGCAATCATCATTGTCGAGCTGCTACTATGCAGACTCGCAGAAGCATTAGTATTCATGCTGCGTATGTCAAGCATGCGCAATCACGAAGAGAACGCCAGTCAGCCATACCCAAAGAGGGCAAATGCCAATCTTAAAGATGCAAAGAAAATCCACTATAAGAAATGGAGTTTACGAGTGAAGGGAAAAAAAAACCTTGTCACTCCTATTTAATACAGGAAGACAATATGGTACTAGAATGCCAAATATGTATGTGCGTATATAAAGAGACCTCAGTCTATTACGTAGAGGATTAAATACAGAACCCTGAATCAAGGGTATTCTGAAAAGATAAATCAACTCCTGATTGTGTGTATATATTCATATATAACGCAAAAATTGCACATATTGCATAGTTGTACATGCCTAACTCAAAACACATGTCAAGGGGGCGCATGCGCGCAGCTGAACATGGTGGACGCGTTCTAACCAGGCTCCGCACCTCGTGAAGGCATCCCAGCATATATATCGCTAACAGCAGACATCGAGACCCATAAAAGATAGGAGAAGTACCTTAGAGGCCCGGGCATCCACCTATGGCCAGAGGGAGCGGCAGACGGGGTAAGCAAACCCAGGCTCAGAGGTCCGTGGCAGACATGCTGATGGCGGCGCCGAACATGGCGGAGCAAGGCCTGCTGCAGCAGCAGCAGGAGACACAGATACAGCCCAGCACATCGGTGTTATCACAGGACTATCCCGTGCTCCTGCGGGAGCATGGCAGTGCATCACCATCGCAGGCACAGGAGGATTTACAAGCAGAGGGCCCGATCCCAGACCTGGGACTGCCGCAGCCAGCGCCCGTTCACGTGCCACAGCACTCGCCCATGCCGCCGGCCATTACTTCCGGATTGACAGAGGACGCCATCTTTTCCTGCATATCGAGAGCTATGCAAGCTCAGATGGGGGAAATATGCTCTAAGATCGCCGCTGTACACCAAGATTTACATAAAGTGGGGGCTCATATGCAGGCTATTGAAACCAAAATGACATCCATAACTGCAAGAGTTAACCAGAATACCAGATTTATGGAGGACCTGCAGGAGCAATTGGAGGAGCCGAACACCAGAATTGAGGACCTGGAAAACAGATCCCGACGCTATAATTTCAGGATCAGAGGGGTCCCGGAATCTCAGACGGAGGTACCGGCGGTGGTTCGTATGCTACTCACTACCTTGATACCTGATATATCGGAATCACATATGGAAATTGACCGGGCCCATAGAGCATTGACGGCCATGAGGAGGGATGGACTTCCCAGAGATATTATAGTGAAACTCCACTATTATTTGATTAAGGAGAAAGTGATGGAAAGAGCTAGGAAGCTTCCGGTGATCACCATTTGTAATACAGTGGTGCAGATATTTGCTGATCTGGCTCCCCAAACCATTCAAAAAAGGCGGATGCTTCGTCCTATCCTGCAGACCCTCAAACACCATGCTATCCCATACCGGTGGGCATTCCCATTTCGTCTCCTTTTCATGCGCAATAACAGGCAATATGGCTTCTCTACGCTACAGGAAGGAGAGGATCTGCTGAGGGACTTACATATTCTACCATCCCAGGATAAGTCCAGCTCCCCCCGACTCCCTATACAGGATCCCCCGTTGTCACCAATATGGCACACCCAAGGAGGCCGTCCAGAGGCACCTCGGGAACAGAAGGTGGACTCTCGTCGGCAACAATTGAATCCTCCATGACGGATAGGAGGTCGAATATAGAAGCAGTTATTTTCTTTTTCTTTATTCTTCATATCGGCCGGAGATGTCTTCAAACAACACTGATGTTGAGTTTCAGCCTGATACCGCCAGTTGCAGTTCTCAGCGGACTGGGAGCCGGGGCTCCATACGTTGGGGTAGTTGAGGGGATTTTTTTTTTTTGATTCCCACTTATAGTAATGAAAGTTTGTTTATAAGCTGGCCCGAACAAGGCGAGGAAGGTTCTTGATGTGTCAAGGTCGCAGTGAGTTGGTATCCCGGTTACAGATATGTTCGTTTAAAAATGTGACGTTTGCTTTACCTTATATTTAACATGTGAATGCCTATTACGCTCAGGGATAATATAGGTTAAGGGGTTGAATGTCTGGGTATATATTTACGGAAATGCTGTGCCTTCACGACGGTCTGCTGCCCCCTTTTCGCAGTCTTTTCTTGACTGCCTAGTCGGTAGACTATGTTCGGTACTATTGATACTTTGTGTCTGTCCTATTTTTGTTCTGTCTCTTACTCCCTTCCCTTTCCCTTCTTTCCTATTTTTGACCTTTGTCTCTATGGCTGGATCCCAATCAGCACATGGTTCTACCTCCTGCTCTATGATGGCGGTCCTGGAATCTGCTAAGACCTATAGTTTACTCACACATAATGTGCAGGGCCTTAATTCCCCGATCAAGCGTCGAAAAGCTTTCTTGTACTATAAATCCTCTCATGTTGATATACTATTTCTACAGGAAACGCATTTCTCTACCTCCTCTGCTCCATCGTACTTTCATAGACATTACTCACAAAAATTTTTGGCAAGTGCCTCTACTAAGCACAGGGGAGTGGGCATATGGCTGTCTCGGTCGGTCCCGTTTACATCTCACAAAACGATCTGACCCGGATGGCAGGTACATCCTGGTCTCGGGTCTGTTACACGAATCTCCAATAACCTTTATTAACTACTATGCCCCGAACTCCAATCAACCGGCGTTCTTCCAAGGCATGTGGCGCAAGCTCCACTCATCGATAGAGGGCCCGATAATTATGGGTGGGGATTCTAATATTGCCTTGGACGCGTCCATGGATAAATCCCACGCATCCAAGGTGAGACTTATTCCTCCTACGTCAACCAGCATACAAGTAGCACGTTTCTTCCATTCGGTGGATGTCATAGATGTCTGGCGGGATTTTAATCCCACAGCAAGGGATTATACTTATTTCTCCTCAACCCATAATATTCACACCCGTATTGATCATGTTATGCTGTCAACTAGCTTACTCCCTAAGGTCACGGATGCTAGGATTTTGGCTACACCCTGGTCTGACCATGACCCGATTGTGGTTCGGCTGTCAGATTTATGTGGGAGACCGCCTATCTCCTCTTGGAGATTGAATGAGTCACTACTATCGGATTAGGAGATAGTTAAAGAAATCCAAAAGGGAATTGGACACATATTTCCTACTTAATAAGGCACCAGACACCTCAATTATGTCCAATTGGGCGGCTCACAAAGCAGTGATTAGGGGAAAATTCATTCAGATAGCCTCGCGTAATAAGAAACGGTCGAAAGAGGTTCTGGCGTTAAAGGAGAGGAAGTTTGCGGATCTGTCCAAGCAATTTAAAACAGACCCTTCAGCAGATATTAAAGCAAAATTAGCGGAAGCTAGAACTGAATTAAATTTATGTCTGACAAGCTGGGCGGAAAAAAGCCTGCGATGGTCACAACATAAGTTTTTTTCACAAGGGGATAAACCGGGAACATTACTCACCAGACGCCTCACGCCCCGATTTAACACCTCAACACCACCGAAATTGCGATTGGCGGATGGATCTTTATCACAGAACCCCACAAAAGTTTTAAAGGCCTTTCAGGATTTTTATTCAGCTTTGTACTCAGCACCACCTCAGTTTGATAAAAATAAGGCTAAGGTCTTGCTGGAAACAACATTCCCTACTAAACTTTCCCAAGGGGATAGAGAAACGCTGGATGCTGAATTTAGCCTTGAAGAGGTATTGGATGTTATTAAAAATCTGAAGGCTCACAAAGCCCCGGGGCGAGATGGGTTTTCCTCAGGTTATTACAAACACTTTAGGGAGGTCTTGGCCCCGCACATGGTTGAACTGTTCAATGCTTATCGGGAGGGTAATAATTTGCCTCCTTTTTCGAATTTAGCTTACATACATCTCATTCCCAAACCTCATAAGGATCATACAGATCAGGCCAATTACCGCCCGATATCCCTTCTCGATGTGGATCTTAAGATTATGACAAAAATTCTGGCAGTTAGATTGAATTCCTTCCTCGCCACATATATACATAAGGACCAGGCGGGATTTATACCCCTCCGCCAGGCGGAGGACCAGACGAGACGGGCTGTGGATATTATCTCAGCAGTCCGTTCGGGGTGGGATGGTACTTTCGGACGTCAAAGTATGTTATTAAGCCTTGACCTTCAGAAAGCCTTTGACTCGCTATCCTGGGAATATTTGTTTTATGTCCTTGAAAGAATGGGCTTTGGTTCCGGCTTTTTGTCTATTCTTAAGATCTTATATTGTCTCCCTACAGCAAAAATAAATTCTAGGGGATTTATGTTGGGAGCCTTTCCAATATGCAGAGGAACGCGACAGGGGTGCCCGCTATCGCCTTCCCTGTTTGCGCTGGCTATTGAGCCGCTGGCCAATCTCATACGAAATTCTCCCGACATTAGGGGGGTGAAGGTGGGAGGAGTAGAACATAAATGTGCATTGTTTGCGGATGACATTCTGCTTTTCATATCGACACCTCTCACATCCTTGCCGAATCTCTTTCATATTCTTGATCAGTTTGGCAAGCTGTCTGGGCTTAAGGTCAACCACTCCAAGTCGGTGGCAATGAATCTTACATTGCCAATTGGGGTAGTGAAGCTCCTAAAACTTAACTTTGATTTTCATTGGGATGCACGTAGATTGACGTATTTGGGTATCAAATTGACGCCCACCATAGAGTCCCTCTACAAGGACAACTTCCCTCCACTTTTTCAACAAATAGCTACAGATCTCACTAGATGGTCCCCTCTTAATCTCTCATGGTTTGGTCGCATTGCCTCCATCAAAATGATGATTTTGCCCAGATTGCTCTATTATTTTCGCACGCTCCCTATCGTGGTCCCTCAGAAGGCGCTTAGACAAATCCAAGGGCTCATTATGTCGTTTATTTGGGGTTCTAAAAGACCGAGAATACAGAGACAAACATTATTTACCCCTAAAACTGCGGGGGGTCTGGGGGTTCCCAATATCCAACATTACTACCATGCAGCACGTCTGGCGCAGTTTACAGATATGTATGCGAGACCATACTGCCCCCAGTGGATGCAAATTGAAACGGCCGCATGTACCCGTTTCCCGCTGGAAACGCTACTGTAGATGGAGTCCTCGGACAGACCTCCGGTTCTCTCCCCTGTGCTTTCTCAGATGTTACAGCTGTGGGATTCGCTTAGAAAGAGATTTCATATTAAATCACCCCATAATCCGCTTATGACTATCACGGGTAATTCTGCCTTTCCTCCGGGTCTGCGTAGAATGGAATTCCGGTGGTGGCTCAATAAGGGGTTTTATAGGATTAAGGACTTCTTTATAGGGGGGGACATTAGAACTTTGGATTACTTTAAGGACTCACACTCGATGCCCCCATCGGAGCATTTTAGATACATCCAGATACACCATTTCTTGTTGGACTGGAAATCCAGGCTCGGGGACATCAGTACATTGACCACTTTTGAACGGCTGTGCTGGCTTTCTGGCCTACGACGTAAAATATCCAAAATATATATCGATCTGGTTACTCCGGAAGGTAAACTCCCTTACATGACTCGATGGGAACACGATTTAGGTACGGGGGTGGAATTGGAGCAGTGGCGGGAGATGGCATTTATGACCTCGAAACTATCTATCAATACATCCTTGGTGGAAGCGGGTTATAAGGTATTAATGAGATGGTATATGGTCCCCACTCGTATAGCTCGATTTAATCCATCGGTGGATATTCACTGCTTTAGGCAATGTGGCGCGGAGGGCACGCTAATGCATATTCTATGGGAGTGCCCAATGGTTGCCACCTTTTGGAACCAGGTATACCAGGTAATTGACACAGTGATCCAAGTCAAACCCCCCAAGGATGTGATTACGGCACTGCTATGCGGTCCTATTCCGGAGGTTCGGGCCCCCGCACGTAAATTTCTCCGATATGTGTTCCTGGCAGCTAAAATAACTATTGCTAGGGCCTGGCGAACACCCACGTTGTCTATGGAGATGTTGATCGCTAAGATCTCATGGATAATGGTTAATGACCGCCTAACACATCTGCTGGCTGGTACATTAGACAAATTTGATGCCATTTGGGACCCATGGAGGAATCGCACACTTTCGTGACTACATAGAGATGGTTACGAAACCCTTCTACCCTACACCTTTCCTTCCCCCCCTCCCTATCCTTCTTTTGGTTATTGTGTGTTTTTTTTTTTCTCTCTCTCTTTTCTTTCTCCCATAGAGGCCATGTTAAGGTACTCTATAAAGTAATGTGATGTCAAGGATAGTTACCAATGTTAGCAATGAATACATTTATATACTATATATTTGGCAGGAGTGTTGACATCATGACAGATATATAATGTGAGATTTATTGGAGGCCATGTTGGTCTAATACTTTGTTTAATTGTATTACTGAAATGCAAAAGCTGAGACTCTGCGAGTCTGTGTTATTACTATATTATTATTTTACAAAACTGTTTAATAAAAAACTATTGAAAAAAAAAAACACATGTCAAATATTGGCGCGTCTCAATGCATTTGAAAATACTAATTATAGTTGTCAAGATTTAACAGAAATTACAATAGGCATACTTCTTTAGTATAAAATGAGCCAGTCCCAGTATCGGTGAGTCGATCAATGCCGCCATGTAATATGAAAAACGTGATCTGTGAATAAAGAGAAGTGTATTAATCCTTTCCCGCGATTGGGCGTAACTGTACGTCCGAAATCAAAGTGATTTCCCGCAGACGGGCGTACAGTTACGCCCTGCAGATAAAGCGAGCACAGGAGCTGTGCGCGCTTTATCTTCAGTGGCTGTCAGCTGTTATACACAGCTGACATGCCGCTGCAATGGCTGCGATGGCTGTTACCGCCGATCGCAGCCATTTAACCCCTTCAATGCGGCTGTCAATGACGTCCGCCGCATTAAAGTGGTTTACAGAGGGAGCTCCCTCTGTAACCCCCGGGCCCCCCCGCGGTGGATCGCAGGTGGCAATTGTTAATATTGCAACCAGGAAGCCGTTACTAGGCTTCCTGGTTGCACAGGGACGGTAGCCTATTGGGTCCTGCCCGAGGCAGGACCTAATACGCTAACTGTCAAATGAAAAATGACAGTTACGATGCACTACACTACATAAGTATTGCAGTGCATCGTAGCGGGGATCAGAAGACCAGATCTTCAAGTCCCCAGGTCAGTGTAAAAGAAAAAGTAAAAAATGTAAAAAAAAAAGTGAAAGAAAAATAAATAAATAAAAGTTAATAAATAATAAATAATAATAAAAACAACACTTGCCCTGTTTCCCTGATCAACTCCTTTATTATTAAAAAAACATGAAAATATGAAAAAAAAACTATACATAATAGGTATCGCCACGTTCGGAACGGCCTGATCTATAAAAATATCACATTATTTTTACTGCACGGTGAACACCGTAAAAAATTTTAATAAAAAACTATGACCGCATTTTATTTTTTGGTCATCTTGTCTCAAAAAAAATTTAATAAAAAGTGATCAAAAAGTTGCAAGTAACGCAAAATGGTACCAATAGAAACTTCAGTTCGCCACGCATAAAACAAGCCCTCCCGCAGCGATATCAACGAAAAAATAAAAAAGTTACGGCTCTCAGAAAATGGCGACACTGTAATCGTATCGCCCCGCAGAATGTAGTTAACATGTTGTTTATACTGCACGGTGAACACTGTAAAAAAAACAAAAAAGAAACGTGCTGGAATGGCTGTTTTTTGGTTTCCTCATCTCCCAAAAAATGTAATAAATAGTGATAAAAAAAAAAATCGCATGTACCCCAAAATGGAACCAATAAAAATTACTGCTCGTTCCACAAAAAAGGCGCCCTCACACACGCCCTAACGGAAAAATAACACGTTATGACTCTCAAAACGCAATGATGCAAAATGATGCTAAATGACGGCCCAGATTCATTTTTAGGTCCAGTAGAATTTCACTAAATATCCACATCGTCATTTGCTGGACCCCAAAGGTGGACCCCGTAGACGCAGCAGAGTTGAGGAAACTTTAGGGCCTTGTGCGGCTTATAGGGCTAGTGAAGAAGTCAAATATAAGGCAACGCTGGAGCGCAGATATTTTGTATAATACCCAATAAACTCGGCCTGTGCATAAAGGATTGGTTCAAAGCGACCACACCAATCCATGGATTATTCATTCTCCCCATTATTACATCATCCTATTATGACCTGATGCACTCCGCCCAGCTTACATAAACCCTGATGTACTCCGCCCAGTTTACATATACCCTGATGTACTCCGCCCAGTTTACATATACCCTGATGTACTCCGCACAGATTACATATGCCCACGCATTATAAGCTGAAATACCACTAATACACCAAGCAAAATCTGCGCTTCAAAAGCCAAATGGTGGTCCAACTGAGCCTGGCAGTGTGCCCAAACGGCAATTTATGACCACATATGGGGTATTCTGGAGAACTCGCTTAACAATTTATGGGATGCGTGTCTACGGTGGTACAAGCTGGGCACAACACATTGGGCACTGAAATGGCATATTTGTGGAAAACAGCCATTTTCAATCTGCAACATCTATTGTTTACTCATTTTTGCAAAACACTTGTGCGGTCAAAATGCTCACTACACCCCTAGATCAATTCTTTGAGGGATCTAGTTTCCAAAATGTGGTAATTTTTTGGGGGGGTACCACTGTACTGGTACTATAGCTCAATGCAACATGGTGTCAAAAAACGAATCTTATAAAATCTCCACTCCAAATACTAAATGGCGCTCCTTCCCTTTAGAGCCTTGCTGTGTGTCCGCCCAGCTTACATATACCCTGATGTACTCCGCACAGCTTACATATACCCTGATGTACTCCGCACAGCTTACATATAGCCTGATGTACCCGCACATATTACATATACCCTGATGTACTCCACAGATTACATATATCCTGATGTACTACGCACAGCTTAAATATATCCTGATGTACTCCGCGCATATTACATATACCCTGATGTACTCCGCCCAGCTTACATATACCCGGATGTACTCCGCCCAGCTCACATATGCCCCCACATTATAAAAGCTGAAATACCACTAATACACCAAGCAAAATCTGCGCTTCAAAAGCCAAATGGTGGTCCAACTGAGCCTGGCAGTGTACCCAAACGGAAATTTATGACTACATATGGGGTATTACTGTATTCAGGAGAACCTGCTTAACAATTTATGGGATGTGTGTCGGTGGTACAAGCTGGGCACAACACATTGGGCACTGAAATGGCATATTTGTGGAAAACAGCAATTTTCAATCTGCAACATCTATTGTTTACTCATTTTTGCAAAACACTTGTGCGGTCAAAATGCTCACTACACCCCTAGATCAATTCTTTGAGGGATCTAGTTTCCAAAATGTGGTAATTTTTTGGGGGGTACCACTGTACTGGTACTATAGCTCAATGCAACATGGTGTCAAAAAACGAATCTTATAAAATCTCCACTCCAAATACTAAATGGCGCTCCTTCCCTTTAGAGCCTTGCTGTGTGTCCAAATAGCAGTTTATGACCACGTGTGGGGTATTTCCGTACTCTGAAGATGTTGCTTTACAAATGTTACGGTGCTTTTTCTCCTTTATTTGTTGATAAAATGAAAATTTTTTAACTAATGCTGCGTCTTATTGGAAAATAATGTAAGTTTTCATTTTCACTGCCCATTTCTAATAAAATATATGACACACCTGTGGGGTCAAAATGCTCACTACACCCCTAGATGAATTCCTCAATGGGTGTAGTTTGCCAAATGGAGTCACTTTTGGGGAGTTTCCACTGTACTGGTACCTAAGGGGCTTTGCAAAAGCGACATGGCGCAGAAAAACCAATCCAGCAAAATCTGCTCTCCAAAAGCCAAATGGCGCTCCTTCCCTTCTGAGCCCGGATGTGTATTCATACAGTACTTTATAACCACATATAGGGTATTTCCGTACTCTGGAGAAGTTGCTTTACAAATGTTATGGTGATTTTTCTCCTTTATTTGATGAGAAAATGAAACATTTTTACCTAAAGCTACATCTTAGTCGAAAAAAATGAATTTTTTCATGTTTACTGCCCAATTCTAATGAAATTTTAGAAACACCTGGGGGGTTAAAATGCTCACTGCATCCCTAGATAAATTCCTCTAGGGGTGTAGTTTCCCAAATGGAGTCACTTTTGGGGGGTTTCCACTGTACTGGTACCTTAGGAGCTTTACAAATGCGACATGGTGCCGAGAAATCAAACCAGCAAAATCTGTACTTCAAAAGCTAAATGGCGTGCCTTCCCTTCTGAGTCCTGCTGCTTCCCCAAACAGCTGTTCATGACCACATGTTGGGTATTTCTGTACTCTGGAGAAGTTGCTTTACAAATGTTGGGGTGCTTTTCATCATTTATTTGTTGAAAAAAAATCACAATTTTGAGGTAAAGCTACATCTTATTGGAAAATAATGTAATTTTTCATTTTCACTGCCCAATTCTAATGAAATCTATGAAACACCTGTGAGGTCAAAATGCTCACTACACCCCTAGATGAATTCCTCAAGGGGTGTAGTTTCCTAAATGGAGTCACTTTTGGGGGGTTTCCACTGTTCTGGTACCTTAGGAGCTTTACAAATGCGACATGGTGCAGAGAAATGAATCCAGCAAAATCCGCGCTCCAAAAGCTAAATGGCATGCCTTCCCTTCTGAGTCCTGCCGCTTCCCCAAACAGCAGTTTATGACCACATGTTGGGTATTTCCGTACTCTGGATAAGTTGCTTTACAAATGTTGGGGTGCTTTTCCTCATTTATTTGTTGAAAAAAAAGTAACAATTTTGAGGTAAAGCTACATGGTATTGTAAAATAATGTCATTTTTCATTTTCACTGCCCAATTCTAATGAAATCTATGAAACACCTGTGAGGTCAAAATGCTCACTACACCCCTAGATGAATTCCTCAAGGAGTTTAGTTTCCAAAATTCAGTTGGCAAATGAAGTTTAATGTAGATAAATGTAAAGTTATGCATCTGGGTACCAACAATCTGCATGCATCATATGTCTTAGGGTATGTTCACACGGCCTATTTACAGACGTAAATCGGGCGTTTTTGCCCCGAATTACGCCCGAAAATAGCGCCTCAATAGCGCTGACAAACATCTGCCCATTGAAAGCAATGGGCAGACGTTTGTCTGTTCACACGAGGCGTATATTTACGCGCCGCTGTCAAATGACGGTGCGTAAATTGACGCCCGCGTAGAAGAAGTGACCTGTCACTTCTTTGGCCGTAATTGGAGCCGCTATTCATTGACTCCAATGAATAGCAGCGCTAATTACGACCGTAATTGACGCGGCGTTCAAGCGCCTGCACATGCCGGTACGGCTGAAATTACGGGGATGTTTTCAGGCTGAAACATCCCCGTAATTTCAGCCGTTACGGACCCCCGCCGTGTGAACATACCCTTAGGGGGAACGTCACTTGTTGACAAGAATCTGGGTGTACTTGTAAATCATAAACTAAATAACAGCATGCAATGTCAATCAGCTGCTTCAAAGGCCAGCAAGATATTGTCGTGTATTAAAAGAGGCATGGACTCGCAGGACAGGAATGTAATATTACCACTTTACAAAGCATTAGTGAGGCCTCATCTAGAATATGCAGTTCAGTTCTGGGCTCCAGTTCATAGAAAGGATGCCCTGGAGTTGGAAAAAATACAAAGAAGAGCAACCAAGCTAATAAGGGGCATGGAGAATCTAAGTTATGAGGAAAGATTAAAAGAATTAAACCTATTTGGCCTTGAAAAAAGAACGACTAAGAGGGGACATGATTAATTTATATAAATATATGAATGGCACATACAAAAAATATGGTGAAATCCTGTTCCGTGTAAAACCCCCTCAAAAAACAAGGGGGCACTCCCTCCGTCTGGAGAAAAAAAGATTCAATCTTCAGAGGCGACAATCCTTCTTTACTGTGAGAACTGTGAATCTATGGAATAGTCTACCGCAGGGGCTGGTCACAGCAGCGACAGTAGATGGCTTTAAAAAAGGCTTAGATAGTTTCCTAGAACCAAAAAATATTAGCTCCTATGTGTAGAAATGTTTACCTTCCCTTTTCCCATCCCTTGGTTGAACTTGATGGACATGTGTCTTTTTTTCAACCGTACTATCTATCTATCATCTATCTCTCATATATAATGATATATAGTATAGTTTTATGGTCAATGCACACGATGTGTATTACGTGCAGTTTTGCCACGCGTATTTGCGTGCGTCAAAACCGCAGCATAATACAGTACCAGCATAGACAATGAGATTCCAGGTACTCTCATATTTTTGGGGCCATAAATTGACACGCAGTGAGTATTTTCGAAACCATAGCCAATTTATCTCGTGATTCCGCTTGCGAATTCAATCTCTGTAATTCTACAGAAATACGCCCGCAAAATCCACAGCATAAAAGCGCAGCGATTTGCGCAGCAAAACTTAAAAATTACACCTGAAAAATGCATAAAAAACGCTCCCTCATGTGCGTTTTTTTCCTGCGAATTTCTTGCAGTTTCCTGAGGTTTTGCTGCATATTTTCCGCAGCAAAATACGCAACGTGTGCATGTAGCCTTAGGCTGGGGCTACACGGTGACTTTGGCTGCCACACAAGTTGCACGGCCAAAGATCACTATGTTTCGTAGCCTACATGGCAAGTAATGACAGTGAAGGTGGTCGCAGTAATTTTACATGCGATGTAGGCTACCGGCCAAAGCGATTTTTGGCCATAGGACCTGTGTCGTGGCCAAAGTCGTCGTGTAGCCCCAGCCTAGAACTATACTATATATCAATACATATGAGATAGACAGACAGTCAGACAGATATGAGATGGATAGAGATAGATAGATAGATAGATAGATAGATAGATAGATAGATAGATAGATAGATAGATAGATAGATAGATAGATAGATAGATAGATAGATAGATAGATAGATAGATAGATAGATAGATAGATAGATAGATAGATAGGATAGATAGATCTATTTAAATTGCGATTTATTTTTTAGTGTTAAACAAATAAAGATTATTATTATTTCTATCTATCTCTTTATCTATCTCTTTTATGTCATACATATTGATGTATTGTATAGGTTTAGGCTGGGGCTATACGGCGACTTTGGCCGCGACACTGGTCGCATGCACAAAGATCGCTTTGGAAAATTTGCTGTCCAAAAGCTAGTTTGCAGCTCCGCCTTGCGCCCAGCGTGTATGAAATGCACACGTATTTGGTATAGTTGAAGTCGGCAGAGGTTGCCAAGTATGTATTCAGGTGTGTTTGCCCAGTGGCATGCACCAGATTTAAAAAAAGGTCACCTGAATTCACATATTTGGAAAAAAAATGCCAGTTTTTATTTTTTTCATCAAAGTCAATGAATTGTCTGGAAAAAAAATAGAAGGCTAAAATCTTTTATATATCACTAAACGAATACCTTGGGGGGGGGTCTAGTTTCCAAAAAAAAGAGTCATTTTGGGGGTGTTGACAGTGTTTTGGCTCTTCACAACATCTGCACTGGTCGTATGGTGTCAGCAAACCAGCTTTGGAAAATTTGCCATCCAAAAGCCAATTTGCGCATTCATTGTAAGCTCCGCCTTGCGCCCAGCGTGTAAGACCTAAATACATATTTGGTATAGTTAAAGTTGCCAAATATGTATTTAGGTGTGTTTACCAAGTGACGTGCACCAGGTGTAAAAAAAAACACATCACCTAAAATTACATATTCACATTTTTTTATTTTTTTATTTGCCTTTTACATTTTTTAAAAAGTAAAATATATCTTATTTTTTTATACAATATGGAAGCCCAACATGTTCTGAGAAAAACAAGACCAAATACATGAAGGTTGGAAGAGTAATAGAAGAACAATTTGCTTTTAAATTGGCACATGGCTAAAACATGATAATGGGCCTGGTCAGGAAGGGGGGTAAAGCCAATGGTCAGGAAGTGATTAACAACATTTCCATATAACTGTTATTTTTGAGTCTCTCTAGAACAGATAGGATTCTATGTTAGTGGATAAAAGCTTCTGTGAAGTGCAGAAGTGACCACTCTGTAACAAAGCATACTTTTAGGCACCCTGCACACGACCGTGTCTGTAATCACAGTCCGTTATTACGGGCACAGCCGACCGCTGACAGCCACCTGCATTTACGAGCCATGCTCCCATATATAATATGGGAGCTCGGTCCGTAAAAAGCAAAAAATAGGACTTTCTTTTGCAGAGCCTTTCTATGGCACGGACACCTTCCCGTAAATATACATTTGGGCATATATGGGCAAAATAAATTAAGGGGTCTGTAATTACGGTCCGTAATTACGGCTGAATTCTACGGTCGTGTTCATGGGGGCAGTCAGGGAAAAAATATAAAAATTTGTGTTTCTCTTTAATAGAAGTTGTAATATATTGATGCCTTGGAATAAACAGAGACATGTCACATGCAATCATAAATCATGGACCTCAACATAATGGATGTGCCAGACACTAAGCTCCATCTTCTTTACTGTAAGACAGGGAGCCAGAATGTCACATCTCTCAATTACTTTTATCTGGCACAACAGATGTGGTTTGGTGATCATTTTTATACTGCTGCTTCATGAAAACACTCCTCTGAAAGAATAATGATGAGATGGAACAGGATGGTGACTATTTGACCTTAATTTCAGACCACAATACTGACACAGCTGACAGAGCATGACACCACTCATAATGAAGACATCTTTTATAATCAGTTTCATTGTTTCAATCACAGAACCAACAAAAAACAAGACAGAGATTTAAAATATTTGTCTTTACACTTTGGACCATAAAGCATAATGAAGTGTAGTGTTTGAATACAAAATAACATTCAACAGTTATATATCATGCATCAAATAAATACATTATGGAGATATTCTTGGTAATATACCATATTTGTATTTAGCAATTTTATATCAGGACAAAATAGAGGAGTCAAAGTTTTGTCTAATTTAATACAAAGTAATGTGCTAGTATTAAAGCCATGTATTGGACTGGGTATTATCTAAATACAGCATTCAAGTGCTGGAGATTGATTACATATTGAACTGAAGAAGCACTAGTTTACTGGGGGGTGGGGTTAGGGTTGTGTCACTGGAGAATGCTATGTAAAAAATGTCTTACCCCATAAGTGTGTCTCCCTCAGTGCCCCGTCCGTCCCAAATACTTTTGTCCAATTATAAATGGCATGCCTCTAAATAAAAATACCGCCATAACATAACCAATACAGTAATGACCCAACACACTCAGAGGGAAAATGAAAAACAAATAAATCCAATGACTCACAGTTGATGTCTTCTCTAATTGTAGTCATTCACTTTCAATGTAATTTCTATATTTCCTATACCAGTATGCAGGCTTCTTCCAGCTATGACACACCTCTGCAGAGACTTCTGCTCAGGCATCTTATTCTCCTTACATCACGTTAGCCACAGATTGCCCCAATGACCATCACAATCTACCCTATGCCAGCCACGATTCCTCTCATACCAGATACAATGCCTCTATAACAACCACAATGCACCCGTGACAGTCAGCATGCCACCATGAGTTACAATGTTCCTTATGCCAGTCACAATGCCCCTTATGCCAGTAACAATGCCCCCAAGACAGCCTCAATGCCCCAAATGCCCCCGATGCATGTAAATAATTTAGCAAAAGAGTTAAGAGGAATATGGTGTGTGTGTGTGTGTGTGTGTGTGTGTGTGTATGCTATGAGAAAGGATGATGCAGGGAAGATTTTCTAAGCTCCTTCATCCTGTTCCTAGAGTCTCTAACTCTGAGCGATATAAATTTATTAAGTTCCAGTGCTGAAACGTTTGAGTGTGCAACATGGTCACTTAAACTATTAACTCTAATGTTAGAAGCCCTTTAAGCAGGGCTGGTCTTAGGTTAACCCCTTCCCGACATTTGCCGTATGGGTACGTCATGGAAAGAAATGACTTCCCGCATTTTGCCGTACCCATACGCCAAATGTTTGGCACCGGCTCAGAAGCTGAGCCGGTGCCATCATCGTCGGATCTCAGCTGTATCTTACAGCTGACATCCGACTGTAACAGCGGGGACCGAAATTAGCTTCGATCCCCGCCGTTAACCCCTTAAGTGCAGCGCTCAAACGCGAGTGCTGCACTTAAGGTGTTTGCAGCTCATCGGAACCCCAGCAATGAAATTGCCAGGGTTCCGGTGGATGCAATGGCAACCGGAGGCCTAATACTGGCCTCCCGGTCTGCCTAGCACGGAAACCAGTCAAGATCCGCCCGGCGGCGGAGCCTGATCGGCTTCCGTAGCTGCCGGCAAGATGGCGCCGGGTCAGGAGCTGATCCGGCATCATCAGCGGTGGAAGTCAGCTGTATTACAGCTGACATCCACCTGTAACGGCAGGAACTGGAGCTAGCTTTGATCCCTGCCATTAACCCCTTCGATGCAGCAATCGAAAGAGATTGCTGCATCTTAGCGGTTACTACCGTGTTTCCCCGAAAGTAAGACAGTGTCTTACTTTCTTTTTATCCCCAAAAGCCCCACTATGTCTTACTTTCGGGGTATGTCTTATATTGGAAAAAAATTGTCGAATTATTATTTATTTTTTTTTCACAAACTTTATTTAACTGTTTTACATTTTTTTTTTTAGTCCCACCAGGGGACTTCACTATGCGATGTGCCGATCGCATATATAATGCTTTGGTATACTTAGTATACCGAAGCATTATTGCCTGTCAGTGTAAAACTGACAGGCAACCTATTAGGTCATGCCTCCGGTATCGCCTAACAGGCAGATGCTGAAGGCAGACCTGGGGGTCTTTGTTAGACCCCCGGCTGTCATGGAAACCCGACGGCGACCCACGATTTGTTTGCGGGGGCGCCGATCGGGTGACAGAGGGAGCTCCCCCCTCTGTCAAACACATTAAATGCCGCTGTCACTATTGACAGCGGCATTTAATGGGTTAAACTGCCGGAATCGGCGCGCGCTTCGATTCCGGCAGTTGCAGCAGGAGCCAGGCTGTGTATAACAGCCGTGCTCCTGCCGCTGATCGCGTGGGTACAGTCTCAGTACCCGCGCCATCACAGGACGGATATATCCGTCCTCCTGCGCGAACTAGCAGCTGCTGAGGACGGATATATCCGGCGCGGTGACGTATGGAGAGGGGGCGGCGCGGAAGTGGGCAGGAGGCGGCAATACCCCCGTGTTTCCCCGAAAGTAAGACATATGTCTTACTTTCGGGGTACGGCTTATATTAGCCAACCCCCCTGAAACCCCCGATACGTCTTACAATCGGGGGTGTCTTACTATCGGGGAAACACGGTAGCAGATCGCCAGCCCTGACAGGCAATCGGGACTGGCGACTGCTGCTATGGCAACAGGAGACAATGGTCTCCTGCTCTGCCATTACGGAAGCCGATTAGGCGCCGCCGCGAGGCGAAGCCTAATCGGCTTGCTGTCAGTGAATAACTGACAGATCTAATACATTGCACTACGTAGGTAGTGCAATGTATTAGAAAAAAAAAAATCTGACAGCTGGACCTTCAAGTCCCCTAGGGGGACTTGAGAAAAAGTGTAAAAAAAGTATAAAAAAGTGTAAAAAAAAAGTGAAAACAATAAAAGTTTGAAAACAATAAAAGTTTCAAGTAATAAAATAAAACACAATCCCCCTTTTACTCTTATCAAGTCCTTTATTATTGAAATAAAATAATAAACCATACGTATTTGTTATCGCCGCGACCGTAACGACCTGAGGTATCAAGATATTATATTATTTATTGCACGCGGTGAACAGCGTAAAAAAAAAACTTTAAAAACTATACCAGAGTTTGTTTTTTGGTCACTTTGCCTTTTGAATATAGGAATAAAAAGTGATCAAAAAGTCGCACGTATTCCAAAAATGGTACCTATAAAAACCTATAGCTCGTCTCGCAAAAAACAAGCCCTCATATAGCTCCGTCGACAAAAAAATGAAAAAGTTATGATTCTCACAACTTGGCGACAGAAAAAATACATTATTTTTACAACAGTAGTTTTATTGTGCAAAAAGTTGTAAAACATAAAAAAGTCCTATAAAATAGGTATCGCCGGAATCGTACTGACCCGCAGAATAAAGGTAACATGTAATTTATAACACATGGTGAACGCTGTATAAAAAAAAACTAAATAAAACTATGCCAGAATTGCGGATTTTTGTTTACCTGGCCTCCCAAAAAATAGGATAAAAGCTGATCATAAAGTCGCATGTACCCCAAAACGGTACCAATAATAACTACAGCTTGTCCTGCAAAAAACAGCCCTCATACAACTACGTCTATGAAAAAATAAAATTAGTTATGGCTCCTGAACGTCATCACTGGAGCAGCAGGGCAATTTAAACGGTGAGCAATGTTTTTTTCATTTTAAAAAATCAACTGCAGGTTACTCAATGCTTTTCACAGGCAATTATTATAGTTTTTCACTGGCAATTAACTGTGTGTATGTTTTTTTGTTTTTTTTACAGTTAACTTTATTAACAACATGAGAACATTTCTTAGAGACATGCCTACATTTTATACAAGTAAAAACACGCAGAGTGAAGTAGCTGTTCATCACTATCCCACCATTAATGTCATGTATGTCATGTAACCCTGTTGCTAACTGAATGCTAGAATCAAGTGTGTGTGTGTGTGTGTGTGTGTGTGTGTGTGTGTGTGTGTGTGTGTGTAAAGGATTTGCCAGACACAGCTTCTGTGTCGACGCCCGTGATTAATCAGTTTGCATCTGCTCCTAGGTCTGATAGAGTGACTCGATCTGCTACCACTCAGGCTGGTAGGCTGAGGAGTGGGAGAACCTATCACAGCCTGGCCAGACGGAGCTAGCTCCCGCCCTCGGTCTATTTATACCTTAATTTCCTGCTTTTCCTTTGCCTGTGATTCTGTCTGGTTTCCTGGCTCTGCTGCTCCTGCTAGTACTATTGACCTCTGCATCTATTTGACCCTGGCTTTACTGACTACTCTCCTGCTGAGCATTTGGTACCTCGTACACTTCTGGTTTGACTCGGCTCGATCCCTACTCTTGTTGCTCACGGTGTTGCCATGGGCAACTGCCCCATTTCCCTTAGCTTCTGTGTACCCTCGTCTGTTTGTCTGTCATGCACTTATTGAGCGTAGGGACCGTCGCCCAGTTGTACGCCGTCGCCTAGGACGAGCCGTGCAAGTAGGCAGGGACTGAGTGGCAGGTAGATTAGGGCTCACCTATCTGTCTCCCTACCCCGACATTACATCACAGGCCCATATACCTTTTCTACCCTGGTTCCTACACTACTATGGACCCCCTTGAGGCCCTGGCTCAGCAAATGCAGGGTCTTTCCCTACAGGTCCAAGCCCTGGCTCAGAGGTGCAACCAGCGTGATGCTACCCTGGTAGTGCCCTCCACCTCACCTCTTGAACCCCACCTCAAGTTGCCTGACCGGTTCTCAGGGGACCGGAAGACCTTTTTCTCCTTTCAGGAGAGTTGTAGGCTCTATTTCCGTCTAAGGCCCCAGCGAGTGGGTATAATTATGTCCCGGCTCCAGGACGGCCCTCAAGAATGGGCTTTCTCCTTGGCTCCTAACGCCCCTGAACTTTCCTCTGTTGACTTTTTTTTTTTCTGCCCTCGGGCTCATCTATAATGAGACTGACAAGACTGCCTTTGCCGAGAGTAAGCTGGTGACCTTATGTCAGGGTAAGAGACCCGTTGAAGAGTACTGTTCTGACTTTAGGAAGTGGTGTGTAACTTCTCGGTGGAATGACCCTGCCTTGAGGTGCAAGTTTAGATTGGGTCTGTTGAACGCCCTGAAAGACCTGTTAGTTAGCTATCCCTCTTCTGACTCTCTAGATCAGGTTATGTCTTTAGCGGTACGTCTGGACCGACGTCTCAGGGAACGACGACTTGAACGTTTTTGTGCCTTCTCCTCTGGCTCCCCTATGATGGCTCCCGAGGTTCCGTTGCTTCGTTCTTCCACGAAAATCTCGGATGAACCAATGCAACTCGGGGCCTCCATGTCTCCCCAACAACGTAGAGAGCTGCGCAGGAAGAATAGTCTCTGCTTCTACTGTGGAGATGACAAGCATCAAGTGAACGAATGTCCTAGGCGTAAGGATACTCCAGCCGGAAAAATTCCGCGCCTAAGTGACCATCGGGGAGGTCGCTTGGGCGCACAGCTATTTCCTGTAAATATGAAACCTAATAAGATCTTGCTTCCCTTTCAGGTCTCTTTTGAGGGTAGGTCTGCCACCGGCAGTGCCTTTGTGGATTCAGGGTCTTCTGCTAATATTATGTCTGTGGAATTTGCTATGTCTCTAGCTATGCCATTGATTGTTTTGCCTAAACCTGTCCCGGTAGTGGGTATCGACTCCACTCCACTTGCTAATGGTTATTTTACAGAGCATACCCCTGTTTTTGAGCTCATTGTTGGCTCCATGCATTTGGAGCAGTGCTCTGTACTGGTGATAAAGGGATTATCGTCCGATTTGGTTTTAGGCCTTCCCTGGTTGCAGATGCATAATCCCACGTTTAACTGGAATACTGGGGATCTTACCAAATGGGGTAATGAATGAATGACGTCCTGTTTTTCTGTTAATTGTATTTCTCTCCCTGAGGAGGTGAACACTCTACCTGAGTTTATTCAGGACTTCGCTGATGTTTTTTCTAAAAAGGCCTCCGAAGTGTTACCTCCACATAGAGAATACGATTTGGTACCAGGAGCTATCTCCCTAAGGGTAGGATTTTTAATCTCTCTTGTCCCGAACGTGAGGCCATGAGAGAATATATCCAGGAAAGCCTGGCCAAGGGTTACATTCGCCCCTCTACTTCTCCGGTAGGTGCTGGCTTCTTCTTCGTAGGGAAGAAGGATGGTGATCTTAGGTCGTGCATCGATTACCGAAACTTGAATAAGGTCACTGTAAGGAACCAGTATCCCCTTCCTTTGATTCCTGATCTCTTCAATCAGGTTCAGGGGGCCCAATGGTTCTCTAAGTTTGATCTTCAGGGGGCTTATAACCTTATCCAAATCAGAGAAGGGGATGAGTGGAAGACTGCGTTTAACACGCCCGAAGGTCATTTCGAATACCTCGTCATGCCCTTTGGGTTGTGTAATGCTCCCAGGGTCTTCCAGAATTTCATAAATGAGATTTTAAGAGACTACCTGGGGGTATTTCTTCTAGTGTACCTTGATGACATACTTGTGTTTTCCAAGGACTGGTCCTCCTACATTGAGCATGTCAGGAAGGTGCTCCAGGCCCTTTGGGAAAACAAACTCTTTGCTAAATCCGAAAAATCTGTGTTTGGGGTGCAGGAGATACCATTTTGGGGTCAAATCCTCACTCCTAATGAATTCCGCATGGACCCTGCCAAGGTTCAGGCTGTGGCTGAATGGGTCCAACCTGCCTCCCTGAAGGCGTTACAGTGCTTCCTGGGGTTTGCTAATTATTACAGAAGATTTATTGCTAACTTCTCGTCATCGCTAAGCCTCTTACGGATCTTACTCGCAAAGGTGCTGATCTCCTCCACTGGCCTCCGGAGGCGGTCCAGGCTTTTGAGATCCTCAAGAAGTGCTCTATCTCTGCCCCAGTGCTGATTCAGCCTAACCAAATAGAGCCATTCATCGTGGAGGTTGACACCTCCGAGGTGGGAGTGGGTGCTGTCTTGTCCCAGGGTACCAGGTCCCTCACCCATCTCCGTCCCTGTGCCTACTTCTCCAGGAAGTTCTCGCCCACTGAGAGTAACTATGATGTGGGCAACCGCAAACTCTTGGCCATCAAATGGGCATTTGAAGTGTGGCGCCACTTCTTGGAGGGGGCTAGGCACCAGGTAACTATCCTTACCGACCAAAAGAATCTGGTTTTCCTAGAATCTGCCCGGAGGCTAAACCCGAGACAAGCTCGATGGGCGTTGTTTTTTACTAGATTCAACTTTGTGGTCATCTATAGGGCTGGGTGTAAAAATATTAAAGCTGATGCACTGTCGCGTAGCTTCATGGCCAGCCCTCCTTTGGAGGAAGATCCTGCTTGTGTTTTACCCCCAGGTATAATCATATCCTCTGTTGATTCTGACTTAGTTTCCGAAATTGCGGCTGATCAAGGTTCAGCTCCCGGGAACCTTCCTGAGAACAAGCTGTTTGTTCCCCTGCAATTCCGGCTAAGGGTACTCAGGGAAAATCATGACTCTGCACTATCTGGCCACCCAGGCATCCTGGGTACCAAGCACCTCATTGCTAGAGACTATTGGTGGCCTGGGTTGCCTAAAGACGTTAAGGCCTACGTCGCCGCTTGTGAGATTTGTGCTAGGTCCAAGACTCCCAGGTCCCGACCAGCGGGCTTACTATGTTCTTTGCCCATTCCCAGAGACCTTGGACGCATATCTCCATGGATTTTATCACCGATCTGCCCCCATCTCAAGGCAAGTCGGTCATGTGAGTTGTAGTAGACCGCTTCAGTAAAATGTGCCACTTTGTGCCCATCAAGAAACTACCCAATGCCAGGACGTTAGCTACCTTGTTTGTCAAACACATCCTGTGTCTCCATGGGGTTCCTGTCAATATTGTTTCTGACAGAGGGGTACAATTTGTTTCATTATTTTGGAGAGCTTTCTGTAAAAAGTTGGAGATTGATCTGTCCTTCTCCTCGGCCTTCCATCCTGAAACTAATGGCCAAACTGAGAGGACTAATCAGTCTCTAGAACAATATTTAAGGTGTTTTATCTCTGACTGTCAATATGATTGGGTCTCCTTCATTCCCCCCGCTGAATTTTCCCTTAATAACCGGGTCAGTAACTCGTCAGGGGTCTCCCCGTTTTTCTGTAATTTTGGGTTTAATCCACGGTTCTCCTCCGTTTCACCTGGTGGTTCCAACAATCCCGATGTAGATGTAGTTCATCGGGAACTGTGCACAGTCTGGGTCCAGGTTCAGAAGAATCTAGAGGCGTCCCAGAGCATACAAAAGACTCAGGCAGATAGAAGACGTTCTGCTAACCCCTTGTTTGTGGTCGGGGATCTGGTGTGGCTATCTTCAAAAAATTTGCGTCTTAAAGTTCCGTCCAAAAAATGTGCTCCCCAAAATATAGGGCCGTACAAGGTCATTGAGGTCCTTAACCCTGTCTCCTTCTGGCTGGAGTTACCCCCGTCTTTTCAAATACACGACGTGTTTAATGCCTCCCTCCTGAAACGCTGCTCCCCGTCCTTGGCTATCTCGAGGAAACCTCCAGTCCCTGTTCTCACCCCTGAAGGGGTAGAATTCGAGGTGGCCATGTTTGTGGATAGCAGGATAGTCCAAGGCTCCCTCCAGTACCTTATCCATTGGAGAGGATACGGGCCAGAGGAGAGGACTTGGGTACCCGCCCGGGATGTTCACGCTGCAGTATTGCTCAGGAGGTTCCATCTTCGGTTCCCCAATAAGCCAGGTCCACCTAGGAAGGGTCCAGTGGCCCCTCATAAAAGGGGGGTACTGTAAAGGATTTACGAGACACAGCTTCTGTGTCGACGCCTATGATCAGTTTGCATCTGCTCCTAGGTCTGATAGAGTGACTCGATCTGCTACCACTCAGGCTGGTAGGCTGAGGAGTGGGAGAACCTATCACAGCCTGGCCAGCTAGCTCCCACCCTCGGTCTATTTATACCTTCATTTCCTGCTTTTCCTTTGCCTATGATTCTGTCTGGTTTCCTGGCTCTGCTGCTCCTGCTAGTACTATTGACCTCTGCTACTATTTGACCCTGGCTTTACTGACTACTCTCCTGCTGTGCGTTTGGTACCTCGTACACTTCTGGTTTGACTCGGCTCGTTCACTACTCTTGTTGCTCACGGTGTTGCCGTGGGCAACTGCCCCATTTCCCTTAGCTTCTGTGTACCCTCGTCTGTTTGTCTGTCATGCACTTATTGAGCGTAGGGACCGTCGCCCAGTTGTACGCCGTCACCTATTACGGGCCGTGCAAGTAGGCAAGTAGATTAGGGCTCACCTGTCTGTCTCCCTACCCCAACATTACAGTGCGTGTGTGTGTTTCACATGACTGACACCATGTTCAGTCCTATTCAGTTAGCTGATATATACATTACACAGGACTCATCTGTGGGCTATACCATTCTACTGTGAAGAGCCAGGGGCTACTGCACTGGTATAAGAAAGGTATGTGAGCAGAATTTCGAATACATGTTGTGAGGGTTTAGCATCAGGAGAGGTTGGTACAGCGGTTTCTTTGTAGCCAGAGACAGGGACACCGTGCATTAAAAGTCATAACAGGGCTTTGCCTGTGTTTTTATTCTTGTCAAAGAAACAGCCTCTTGTACAACAAGGCAAAATACAAAATACAAAACTAAACAAGATATTTATCTAACTATACCGAGTGCCTTCCTACCAGGTACTGGACACAAAGTAACACAGGTCTTTACTCACATAGAATACAGGCTAATCCAGCCTTAGTAGTCTCCAGTCTGAGTCAGGGGTGAGACTCCCACACACTGTGTCTGCACCTTTTTATACACAGGCTACAGGTGCAGCTAATTGAGCAGCAGCCTTGTCCTACAAACAGAGATGGACTAGGGATTGGGGAACCCGCCCTGCTCTTCTCCAATCCAACTCCAGGCCCTTTTTTCCGGCTTTTCCTTAAGCCGAGATTGGAAAACTAGAGCTTTCTATTGCAAGAACTACTCATTCCCTGGAGCCTAGGATACATATGACAGGATTCTAGGGGAAATATACCTTCCCTCAATGACTTTACCTGTCACTGTCTCACGTATCCCCCCCCCCCCTTTGATAAAGGCCGTAGAACTGATCACATTTCAACCTCCCTCCAGGGTCAAAGCTCCTACGTTGGGACAAAATCACACTTAGGGTCACCCCTACAGTAACAGCCATTTGATAATCACCCCTGGGTGTATTAGACAGGTGCTCCTGCAACTCGTCTATGTTGGCATGCCTAGCATCCTCATCCCTTGTAGGCACTACTAGCTTTTGCTGATCACAGCCGTATTTACCTGTGTTGTGCCCTACATTCATGGACCTTTCCACATCCATGAAGTGGCTATGTGTGTCACCCCTTGGTTTAGACCCTGGCTCATAGTGTTCAGTAACACTCATCTCGTGAGTTTTGGTATACACCGTACCATCTACCAAACCACTTTCAGACGCTATACTCCCCTCCATCTTGGAGTTTTTCATCTCAGCATTTAAATGCTCAGACTGTCCGTCCAGAGACAATTTTTCACCGCACTGACCCGACCCCTCTGGGTTACTTCTATCAGACCCGGTAGTGGTCGTCTCTGCAGCAGCGTTAGGGCCCGCATCCTGTTTGGTGTCACATGCAGCTTCCATGGCTAAAGCACACTCTGCATTAGTATCCATTAAACCAGCCTGGAAGACCACCTCTATTGCTCCCGTTACCTCCTGGGAAAGTGTGGGCGCTACATGGGTCTCAACGTCTACATCTGAAAGACCTGCAGGGGGCAGAACTTCTAAGGGCGAAGTAGTAACCCTTCTCACACTATACATGGCAGTAGTGTCCTCATTGGTACCATTGACAGCCCCAACCTATAGGGTAATGTTTTCATGTACATCTGGTTCACTACTGGGCGGTTTATTAGTGACCGAAGCCACAGCCACCAGCGCACACACCTCACTGACTCCACTGTCCAGGAACTCATGTGCATCACTTAGGGCTACATTCACACTGGTGTGATCGCTCAAATAAAAAGGTGGATCACTGCTGCTGGACTCAGCTGACTCCGAGGTGACTCCAACCACATTCTCAGACCTGTAGAGTTTATCACCACTCCACTCACACATCACAGCAGTATACAGCTGGTTGGCATTAGGAACAGTGCACACATCACATGCAACAGTTTTGTTATTGTGAACCATGACCTCTAGGGAAATCTCAGATACACCTGGCACATCTGTTTCCAAGGACACATCCTCTGGATTACCATCAGTAACCGTACGTACATCACATGTGACACGCTCGACTTTCTCAATTACAGCCTCAAGGGGCACACTTGAACTAATCCCCTCTTCTGTCTTGGCTGCTGTTTCTTTAACAGCCTGTTCACACAATGCATTAACCTGCTCAGGCTGGGTGACAAACTCATGGGTTAAAGACATGTTAGGCACAATTTTGGACATTTCACTAGTGTCATCACATAAACGCTGTGCATCAAATACATGTGCGTAATTTTTAGCAGGCATTTCCTGAATCACATTATCACTTGATATCATTATAACTGGGGCATTTTCCCTTTCTGGCAGTGGAGCAGCACACCCTGCAGAGGACTTTTCCCTGTAATGCTTATCGGAGATATTGCCTTTCTCCCACAACTGCCAAAAATGAGGGAAGTTCCTTCCCAGCACAAACTCCTCATCAAGTTCCTGACATTTTATAAGTCTGTGCTGCACAGTCCCAACATCAGTTTCAAAGTCAATCAGAACGGTCTCACCCATCTCAGGATCCTTCCTCACGAACAGCAAAATGTCCGGATGCACCCTCGAGACCTCTTGGCGAAGATCCAGACGGACCAGTAGCGGAATCCCACCAACCAACACTTCACGTGTCTTCTCTTGCGCTCTCTCTGGCCTCCTGACCAGAGAACAATAAGGTGCTCATCCATCCGCTCGATGGCATCTCCAACAGCGATCCTTCTGCTGAACAACAGCCACATGCTGTCGGGGTTGGTTGCTCCTAGCAACCACATCTGTGCGATTCAGCACACTTGGCTTTTTAACAGCTGCCCAACATTGCTTGGGAACACCTTTTCCATCCAGACAATAGTCCGCTTGCAAAGATTCCCACCATGAGTCCGGGTGGTTGCCCTTAGCAACGGTCCTCACAGCTTGTATCACAGGTATGCATGCTCGTTGCTCTTTTCTGCAAACTGTCTGCAACACGTCAGGAGTACCCGGCATCAATGCATCGGACGTTGAAAAGAATCCACTTGGCTTGGAAAGCTGTGCATCCCCGGACAGCACCCGTGCCCTTAGAGCCTCTCTATCTGCTTCCAACTGTGGCAGGACCCTTTGGTTATCCTCCCTCTGTTTGGCATTTGTTTCCTGCAGCTCTGCATTCAACTGCACCATTTGTTTGAGGAGTTCCTCCATAAGACCCATTGCAATGGAAAAACAGTCTCTTTAATTGGGCTTCTGGCCCTTTAAATTTCACTGCATACTTCTTGTGTCATTTTATTGCCCTGTTGCCGCCTTCACCCAAGACATACACTTCCAAGCACTCTCGGGAGAAAAAATTGTGTTGTTGCCCCTAGCAACGATTTCCCACTTGGAGCAGCAAAAGTCCTTTTAAATAGGTGTACGTCTCTTTAAGACCGCGCCCGCATCGGCCACCATATGTGAGGGTTTAGCATCAGGAGAGGTTGGTACAGCGGTTTCTTTGTAGCCAGAGACAGGGACACCGTGCATTAAAAGTCATAACAGGGCTTTGCCTGTGTTTTTATTCTTGTCAAAGAAACAGCCTCTTGTACAACAAGACAAAATACAAAATAAATCCTAACTAAACAAGATATTTATCTAACTGTACCGGTGCCTTCCTACCAGGCACTGGACACAAAGTAACACAGGTCTTTACTCACATAGAATACAGGCTACTCCAGCCTTAGTAGTCTCCAGTCTGAGTCAGGGGTGAGACTCCCACACACTGTGTCTGCACCTTTTTATACACAGGCTACAGGTGCAGCTAATTGAGCAGCAGCCTTGTCCTACAAAGAGAGATGGACTAGGGATAGGGGAACCCGCCCTGCTCTTCTCCAATCCAACTCCAGGCCCTTTTTTCCGGCTTTTCCTTAAGCCGAGATTGGAAAACTAGAGCTTTCTATTGCAAGAACTACTCATTCCCTGGAGCCTAGGATACATATGAAAAGGATTCTAGGGGAAATATACCTTACCTCAATGACTTTACCTGTCACTGTCTCACAATGTATATTAGAAAACTGTATGATTTCCTGTTCTATAAATAAACAAATTTAAAATAAAAAGCGGACAACACCTTTGAGGTTCATTGTGGAAGGAACATAGTACCAGTGAGATAAAAGTTTATATCCCGCCTCTTGGATACGACTAGAAATTGACGACCCATGCATTAGATCATATATTCTGGTTAATTGGGATTCAGAGAACGACAAATTCAAATCCTGCTCCCACTTGCCCACAAAGGGAGGTGGAGGTCGCATCAGAGGGGACCCCAACATGGCATAGATAGCGGACAGGGCATGCCGCACCGGACCTTTTCCAGTGCAGAGGGTTTCCAATGGAGTGTAGGGCGGGGGGGAGAGGGAGGCCGGGGATGGAAGGGAGACAAGGAAATTATGGAGTTGATTCTCCCACCAAAATCCCAATGGACATGGGTCAAGTGTGGAAATAAGAGATTCCAGAGTCGGCCAAGAATCCCCAATCAGAAAATGGGTGGCTTGATAACGGCCAGAGACCGCCCATCTCTGGAATACAGGATCAGGGATACTCGGTGTGAAGGAGGGATGGCCCAATATCGTAAGTAACGGGGAAGGATGGTGTAGAAGTTTGTTCCCAGTAGACTTTCTGAGTATTGTCAAGGTAGGGGAAATGGAGGGGTGAGGTGGGGAGGGTAAGGAGAAGTTGGGTAGCCAGGGTAAAATATGAAGAGGCGAGGAGCAGAAATGTGATTCCAAGGGTACCCAAAGTTTGGTATCAGCATTACGATGCCAGTCCACTAGCCTAGTCAGATGAGTAGCTCTGTAGTCTGCATAAATATCGTATAATCCAATTCCCCCCCTGTCGTTTAGGTCTATACAGTAACAACTTTGATATTCTGGCTGGTTTATTGTTCCACACAAATTTGGAGAAGTGGGAGATAATTGCATTGAAGAAAGACCAAAATATGTGAATGGGCAGGGCCTGAAGCAAATAAAGTATCCTAGGGAAAACATTCATCTTTAGTATTGAGCAGCGACCAAACCATGTAAAGGTGCTAAGAGTCCATCTATCAAGATCTTTTTTAACTGAGGACAATAAGCGAGGAATGTTGGCCTGATAGAGTCCAGACGTACGCGCGGTAAGGTGAACCCCCAGATATGACAGGGTAGATGGGGACCACTTGAACGGGAAGGAGGATGATAAGGAAGCAAGGGCTGGTTGTGGTAAAGAAATATTGAGGGCTTCTGATTTCTGTAGGTTAATTTTGTAATTAGATAGGGTTGCAAATCGAGAGAGTTCAGAGAAAAGGTTTTGAAGAGAGATTAACGGTTGGGATAGGAAAAATAAAAGATCATCGGCATAAGCGGAAATTTTATGTGTAGTCTCCCAAACTCGAACTCCTGTAATATCAACATTCTGACGAATACATCTGAGGAGAGGTTCTAGTGTGAGAATGAAAATAAGAGGGGAGAGGGGACATCCCTGGCGGGTACCATTCAGAATAGGGAAATAGTCAGAGAGGACACCATTAATATTAACTGCCGCAGAGGGGTGTGAGTACAAACTAGTAATCCATCGGCGCATGTTGGATCCAAGTACTATGTGCTTCAAGGTCTGGGTAAGAAATCTCCAATCCACCCGGTCAAAGGCCTTTTCGGCATCAGTGGATAGAAAGACGGCCGGGATAGAGGAGGAGGAGAGGTAATGTAAGATATTAATAGTCCTAGTGGTATTATCTCTAGCTTCCCTGGTGGACATGAATCCTGGTCACGATGGATATGTTGCAAAAAGGGGGTAAGACGGGTAGAGAGGATTTTTGCAAATAGTTTAAGGTCTACATTCAAAAGGGAGATAGGTCTATAGTTCGAGCACTGGGAGAGATCTTTACCCTCTTTGGGGATAACTGAAATGTGGGCTCTGAGCGTGTCGGGAGGAAGAGTGATATTCGTGGCAAGGGACTTATAGACAGAGAGAAAGTGAGTTTGAAGGTCCGGTAAGAATGTTTTATAGTAAGTCAATGTGAGACCATTTGGGCCTGGGGCTCTACCCGTTTGAGAGTCTTTAATAGCAAGTTCGAGCTCAGGAAGTGTGGTAGGGTCCTCCAGAACCGAAAGAGATTCTTGGGGGAGAGTGGGAAGGCCGGCACGTTGCAGATAGTTGTCTATGAAAATTTGGCGCTCATTAAGGGCCTGTGGCTGTAGAGGCTGGTTAATCTTATAAAGCTTGGTATAGTAAGCATGGAAGGTCTCGGCTATACGTGATGAGAGGGTGTGTTTGTGACCTTGTTCATCCGAGATAAGAGGAATAAAAGAGCGTGCTCTCTGCAAGCGCAGGGCCTGCGCCAAGGTCTTCCACGGCTTGTTCCCAAACTCAAAGAAGTGGCGGCGACATTTGGCCAAAGAGGCTTTCGCATGGGAAAGGGGTAGGCTTTTGAGTTGTTCCCGGAGTTGGCAAAGTTCGGTTTTAGTCTGAAGCGCAAGGGAGCGTTTATGAGCTTTCTCAAGAGCACCAATCTTGGAGAGTAGATCTGTGAATTGAGAATTCCTCAGGCGTTTGAACCGGGCACCGTGTTTAATGAAGGTGCCTCGAATAAAACATTTATGCATTTCCTACTCTACTGGAGAGGAAACATCCTGTGTTGTGTTATTAGCAAAGAACTCCTTAAGATCTGAACGAACACAATTGACCACTGTTTGATCTTGTAAAAGGCTTTCATTCAGACGCCATCTCCAAGTGCGTGGTTGAGAGAATGGAAGGGAAAGAGACATGAATATGAGAGCGTGATTCGAAAAGGAGATAGTGTCGATATGAGCCGACTGCATCAGGGAAAGGTGAGTATGGGATAGGAACAAGTAGTGAATGCATGAGTAGGAATCATGTACGTGAGAAAAATGTGAGTAATCCTAGGCGGAGGGGTGGAGCAAGCGCCACGTGTTCATTAATTTAAAATGCTGTACGGAAGCTTAAGGCCCTGTTCACACAGAGTTTTTTGCAGGAGGAAAATTCCTCCTGTAAAAACTGACCCTGGAGGTTTTCATGTTTGATGTGGTTTTTGATGTGGTTTTTGACGTGGTTTTTGAGGCGGTTTTCCAGGCGGTTTTTCAGGCTGTTTTTGCCGAGGTTTTCACACGCATGAGGCTGGGTTCACACAACCATGTTACGTACATAATGTACGGAACGTATTTCGGCCGGAAGACCCGGACCGAAGACAGTGCAGGGAGCCGGGCTCCTAGCATCATAGTGATGTACGACGCTAGGAGTCCCTGCCTCTGCGTGGAACTACTGTCCCGTACTGTAATCATGATTGAAATGAATGGTGATGCAAACGGAACTTACTTCACACTTGCCTTTCCGTTGAGGGGTTCCCCTGACTGAAAGCACCGACGGAACCCCTCAGCAGAAACCACGCTGATGTGAACAGGCCCACATTAAAAAAAGTATACTTACTTCTTGAATCAATTTCCCAACATCAATGTCCATTCGGTGGTACACCTCTGCTGTCATCATTTCTGTTCCTGAAATGTTAAAAAAAAATAAAAAAGAGATGACATACATGAACAACTGCATAACAAAATTAAAAAATTAAAAATAAAAAAATCTAAAAAAAAATCTAAAAAAAAAATCTAAAAAAAAAATTAAAAAAAATAATCTAAAAAAAAAAGTGCACAGCTCCATACATGTATAGCATGTATGGAACATAGGAGCAATTGCACTTACTTGTATTCGATTTGGATGCAGGACTTCGGTTTTCTGTATCCCTGAGTTCTGTCCACGATGTTTTTCAGGCTCCACGAGCAGCAGGAGACGACTCCTGCAAAACACTCGGCAATATACTCGTCAGAAAACACCTCACTAGTTCGAGGTGTTTTTTGACGTGTCCCCATTGCTTTCAATGCGGTTTTGGACGCGGAAACCGCATCAAGAAGGGTCATGTCCCTTCTTTTTGCCGCGAGGCGTTTTTTTTACTCGCGGTAAAAAAACGCCTCCGTCTCCCATTGAAATCAATGGGAGTCATTTTGGGTCGTTTTTGGCGCGTTTTCCGACGCGTTTTCCGCATCAAAAAACGTGTCAAAAAACTCCGTGTGAACAGGGCCTTAGCCATAAGAGACATAAGGCAGATGAGAGGAACCATTCGAGGTATCTAATAAAGGGTCTAGTGCCATGTTGAGGTCCTCGCCCCAGGACAACCACCCCCTCCAGAAAATCCTCTACATCTCTGAGCATGCCATCCAAGAAACGAGATTGTCCAGTGTTGGGGAGATACACCAAACCAAACATAAAAATCGAATCCGCCATCTTACCCTTGACAAAAAGATATCATCCCGCTTCATCACAGCGACAGTCCACATATGCCCAAGGCACAGTACGAGCAATAAGAATTTAAACTCCTTTCGTTTTAGGGTCTGGGGAGCAACTGTGAAAGACGTCCGGAAACCTCCTGAGAGTCGCGGTATCTGATCTTGACGAAAATGTGTTTCTTGTAAGAAGGCTGCAGAAGCTCGCTTCTTCCGTAGAAGGTGGAGCAGAGAGGACCGCTTCTCAGGAAGATTAAGGGTATGTGCACACGTGGTGACCAAAAACGTCTGAAAATACAGAGCTGTTTTCAAGGGAAAACAGCCCCTGCTTTTCAGACGTTTTTTGAGCAACTCGCGTTTTTCGCTGCATTTTTCGCGGCGTTTTCGCGGCGTTTTTTACGTCCGTTTTTGGAGCTGTTTTCATTGGAGTCTATGAGAAAACAGCTCCAAAAACGTCCAAAGAAGTGTCCTGCACTTCTTTTGACGAGGCTGTATTTTTACGCGTCGTCGTTTGACAGCTGTCAAACGACGACACGTAAATGACAGGTCGTCTGCACAGTACGTCGGCAAACCCATTCAAATGAATGGGCAGATGTTTGCCGACGTATTGGAGCCCTATTTTCAGACGTAAAACGAGGCATAATACGCCTCGTTTACATCTGAAAATAGGTCGTGTGAACCCAGCCTAAGGCTCTGGACATTCAGAGATACTATGGAGAGCAGATCCATCTACCTGTCAAAAAAGGCGGGGTGTAGATAAAAAAAAAAAAAGAAGAAGAAAGAAGAAAAAGGAAATAGAAGGACCTAAAGCAGTCCTATAAAGACACAATCGGAGAAACCGTAAGTACAGAGACTGTCCAGCAGCTAACTGGCGGCTGGGCAGTGCCCGACAGCAATTGCGGGGAACGTAGAAGGAATGAACAAAGCGAGGCGCTCTAGAAAGAGACCAAATCACAGCGGAAAGAAGAATATACTGTGTAAAAGAGACACAATAAACTAAAAAAAAAAAATAACAGTTAATACACATTGCGCATACCAAAGAGTGGGGTGTAGGACACACAGGGGAGGAAAAAGAAAACAATACAGTAAGCCATATAACATTCAGGAAAAGAAAAGAAGACCACGGGGGAGAGTAGCAGTACCCACAGATTTCTGTCAAGACCCTACTCTCTAGATTATCTAGTGTAACGGCAATTGGAACTGCGAGAGGAAAAAAAAACGACAGAGGAGAGGGGCGAAAAGAGGAGGGGAAGGGAAGGCGGAAGGGGGAGAAAAGCAGGAGGGAAGGAGAAGGAGGGGAGTGAGGTGGAGGGGAGGGAGAGAAAGGGAGGAGGAGGGGGGTTAGGAGGGAGAGGGAGGACGAGGGGGGAGAGGCAGTAGGACGGGGGAGAGGAGGGGGGAGAGGGAGGAGGAGGAGGGGGGGTGAGAAGGGGGGGGGAGGAGGAAGGGGGTATGGAAGGAAATGTAGGAAATGGAGGGATAAGAGAGAATCTCCAGAGAGACAGGGGAACAAACCCAGTATTATGTAAACCAGATACCTGTGGTGTATTACAGTTAGGCCAGAGGAAGCTGGAGGATATATCTGAAGTGACCATGTAAAGTAAATGTGATACTAACCCCTATGTGATACATAGTAATCAGTTCGACATGCAGGTATAGAATTTTAATTCGGGTATATCCTGAACACAAAAACCCATAGCCTACCAATTAAAGAATGCCATTGGAAAAAATACAATAAAACAGTCCATGGGGGGGGGGGGGACAACAACGACAAAGTACTCACAAAGTCCTTACGAATCTAGGGGGGAGAGACATATAGGTTCAGGCCGTAGGAGGTGTAAGAGGGTTCCCAACCAGAGGGACCTCAGCCAGAGTGCTCTCTGCAGGACATACCATCTACACTTGTCGAGGAAGGGTCGGCGGTCTGTCCATATTAGGACGATGAGGTGCTCGCACAAAAAGACCAGGGACTATCCAGTCAGAGATTGGAACGGGGTCTATTCCCAAAAAGGCAAAGGCATCTTGTAGGTCTTCCGGAGATCTCACAGCAAATTCTGCACCAGCCTTGCGTATAGTGATGTGAAAAGGATGGCCCCAGCGATAAGAGGCACCCACCTCACGGGTCTTATCCAGTAGGGGTTTCACCATGCGTCGCATGTTGAGGGTGCATCGTGACACATCTGGCAGCAGGTTAACAGACGTCCCTTCATGTGAAATGGGACCCGTATCCCAAGCTTTCCAGAGAAGAGCTTCTTTTTGCTGTTAAAAATGGACGTGACAAAGGACATCACGCGGGCCACTTCTATTCCGATCTTAAGCGAAAAAATGAGGACAAGGAGTCACAGCGCCACAGATAATAGAAATAAGTACAAAATTGTATTTAATATAATATCATACACTCTGTTTAAAATAGCGAGGATCTAAAATACAATGTATGTGTGGACCATTCACAGATAATGATTTTGCCACGGTGATGTTCTCTCTTAGTGTCTCTCCTGTTCAATGTTGATGATGTTAGGGCTTTAATTAGCTCTTCATTTCAGTCATGTGAACTATATATATTTTTATAATACAGGTAAGACACTGCGATGACACATGACTAACCTATGGTTTTTTCGTTACTGCCTGGTGCACACACGTTTCAATTGTGTGCTTTATACAGCATACCCATGGCAATATCATTATCTGTGAATGGTCCACACGTACATTGCATTTTAGATCCTCGCTATTTTAAATTGTTTGTTCTGTGTATGATATTATATTGAATACAATTTTGTACTTATTTCTATCATCTGTGGCGCTGTAACTCTTTGTCCTCATTTTTTCGCTTAAGATTTATTGGAGTTATGCTACCTTGTACATATACCTTGGAGGTGCTTTGACATTGTGTTGGTTGCACCTAACCAGTGATTTTGCTGTGAGTACGTATTTTTCTATTCTGATCTTGTATCCTAGGGGTATATACCCTATGAACCCTGTCGAGCTCTAAGTCATCCTAGTCATTTAAGTCCAGCATTTTACGGAATAGGACCGCGACCGAGCGCCACAATTCAGCATTACCCACCGATTCCAGCAAGCCCCTGATTTTGATATTATTGCGGCGGCCACGATTTTCCAAATCGTCAATATGTAGAGTGAGGTCGGTCAGCAAAGTGGAATGAGACTGCAAAGTAGTCGTAATAGTAGAGAGAGAACCATCCAAGTCTATGGAACGTTGCCGCACCTGCGCCACCGTGGTAGAGAGCTGTTGAATGGTATGTTGAATGGCGGAAATGTCTCTAGCATGAATGGTCTTCAAGGCGGGAAAACTGGGCTTCTAGTTCCACTAGTGTGGGGAGAGCCTGTAACATGTCCCTGAGCTCTGAAAGCATTGTAGCTTCCACCATAGGATCCTTGACACTACCAGTGAAGTACTCCCGGGTTTGAGACAGGAACATAGCCGGTACAGGCTGACTTAGAGCACAGGTAATGGGGCTGGGCGGCCCCCGTAATTGAGGTTGTCTGCCCGCTGCCTGTGTGGGCAACATGTTGGCACGAGGAGAGGAGGAAGGGGAATCTCCTGTGGTGTGACGGGAGAAACGTGCCAGCAAGGTACCTGGGGTGGCTGGAGGTTTAGGGTCCACTTTCTTCCCTTTTAGCAGGCTTTAAGCGTGGATTAGGCAAGTAAAAGTCTCTGTAGATACGCCGCGATCTCGGAGCTCCAAACGAAAGTAGCCTCACTCCGCCATGTCCAAGCCACGCCCTCATGTATTCCCATCTTAAACAATTATGGCATATCCACAGGATATAGTATGCCATAAATACCTGATTGGTGTGGGTCCCACCTGGGAGAATGATTTTCAGACGCGCATTCCTTATACACTTCAATGGAGAGATGGTCGGGATAGGGCCCCGCACCTAAATGCAAATTCTTTGGATAAGATGGGAATAACCCTTAAACCAAGTACATAAGAAATAACAGTTTGTGGACAGCATGGGAACTTCACTTTAAGGTTACTAAATGTTTTATTTACCCAAATATATTATATCTATAGTGTTCGCTTTCTCTTAAAATAATTACTGGGTTTTTTAACCCCCTAAATAAAAAAAAACTAATAAAAGTGAATCAATGGGGCAGATTTACTATTCAAAATGTGCAAGAATTCTAGTATACCGTACATGCTGTGTGCCACATTTATTACCTGTTTTAGACACTTTTTCCGACATGTTTGACAATGAGGTGTGACTTAGCTAACATGGGTTTGGTCTTGAATAAAGGGGTGTAGCCTAAAATGTGTCACAGCCTGTGCGCCTACATTGCGCCAACATTTTTCTGCAAAAAACTGGCGTCAACTAAGCCAACCAACAAGTGCTATAAGGAAGCCAAAGGTGCCTAACATGTCTATATATAGATGCAGCAAATTTATCATACAGAATGCACCACTTTGATGAAAATTTGGTGCATTTTCTGACTGACTTGTTAAACTTACACTGTCTTGCACTTAGATAGTATTAAATCTGCCCCAGTATGTTTTATGTTCACTAAAATGGTGCCATTGAAAACGACTACTCGTCCCGCAAAAAAACTATTTCTCGTACAGCTATGTCGACATAAGAATAAAAAAGTTATGGCTCTCGGAATACAGCGTCGTGAAAATAAGAAAAACTTATTGTGCTCCTCAACGCCCAAATACCAATTCACAGTATCGAAAAAAGGCAGGATCACACGGTCGCCACCACAAAATAAGAATTCGTGAGCGAGCGAAGAAGTCAGACCGTTTTCAAAATGCGCTTTCCGCTTTATCCAAGAAATGTCTTTATGATCCTTGTGATCTCTCGCTCACTAATTCTGTTCGGTGGTGGTGCCCATGTGAGCTTGCCTTTTTCGATATAGTGGATTGGTTCTTGAAGGTCTCTTGCATGAGGTCTGCAGGCAGAGCAGCAACCATGCTAACCAGAGGAAAAGTTTGGTTCCACACTTGCATCCCACAGTTGCACAACTCATTCTGATGAGTGTAGTTATTTTCCTTCTGGCCAGAGAATTATCATTATATCGATATACTACACTATGGAGCACTTTCTATATTGCTTAACGCCAAAATATGCTCAGGCCTTAAGGGATGAATATGATTAACTTGTCACTGTAATACAATCACATTACGGATGCATAAAATCAAGGCATCCATAATATAGTGACATTACACCTACATTTCTACTTCTTGTTGCGGTGGAAAGATAACAATTATTCTCTGAAGCTAACATAGTATTTAGCTTTGAATTTGAATAGCAAACATGCAGCTCAGCACCCTAAATCATTTATCCTGCATTCTCACTAGCACATCATTTTAAGAAGCTGTATTTAAGCTGACAGCACATTTATATCACTCAGAAATCATCTCCACAACATTTTGATGATGTGGAAGACTTTAAAATGTAATTTCTATCCTCCAAGATTATTACTGCAACTCATGAAAGAAAAGGAAGAAATAGTTAAAAAAAAAAAATTATAGTTGAAAATCTGTATTTCTTGTGGCTACACACATCAGGAAATTATGTCATAGATTCAGGGCCATCATCATCAATTTCTGGGACATACTGCCAAACAGCCTGCCCCCCCTCATTGCCAGGCTGGGGTCGAAAACAAGGTTGCATGGGCGTTGTGGGTGGTGGGGAGAAGGAGACAAGGGCTCTGTTAGGAGAGGGGGGACAGAAGCAGGTGGCATGTGCTCTGTGGGGGTCAGAAGGTGCCAGGGGTTCTGTGAGGGAGCAGGAACAGGAAATACAGGAGACAGGGGCACTGTCAGGCGGTGGGATAGTGAAGGCAGAAGGAGACAGAGGTTCTGTTAGGGGAGGGGGGGGCAGAAGCAAGTGGCAGGAGCTCTATGGGACGGCGAGGGCTCAGAAGCTGGCAGGGGCTCTGGGAGGGAAAGGGACAGAAATTTCTGCAACAAATCTACCGTTTGTGTACATACCTTACTAAGCAGTAAAGGGCATGATGGGACTTATATTCTAGCACTGAACTACAGCACTCACCTTTTAAAGAGGTATTCCGATTATGAAGAGTTCTAAACAATTTTCACCTATATAAACAGGATAGGTAATAACTTCTAGATCAGTGAGGGTCTGACCGCTCCGACCACCACCGATCAATAGAACAGGCAGTGGCGGATTACCATAGGGGGTTTTGGGAGACTCCCGTGGCATGAGGCTCCGGGGGGCCCATGACGTCCATAGAATTAAAGCAGATTTCTGTTATGTTGTAATTTTTTATGCGAATTGCAGCAAAAACAGCAACAAAACTTCTTTGTGCAGGACCTGCAAAAGGACCTTCAGACATAAGGTCCCATGATCATATGTGTGCAGGGCTTGTTACCGTTGAAAGACCCGCACGCAGGTCCTGAAGCCAGAGAATAGAGCAGCAAGGCTCCACAGAGAAGAGTGTGAGCTGCAATGTAAGTGTATGGGGTCTGGGGTCTGTATTAGTTTAGGGCAGGGTTTCCCAAACTGCATGTCACAACCCCCTGGGGGGTCGTGTGAAGATCTCCGGGGGGTCGCGAGCCATTCACCAATGCCCGGTTCCAACTGTATCTGCACCCTCAGGATGCAGATACAGTTTAACTCAATGCAGGAGCAAGGAGCTGATAGCTCCTTGCTCCATCATTCACTATGCAGACATGTGCGATGTAGTGACGTCATTGCGCCTGTCTGCACTGAGCCACTCATAGCACAGACCAAAGCAGGAGAAAGATGTCCACTCGTCATGGGAAAGGGATTAGTAATTATTTCATTATTTTTTGTATTAGGCACTGTCACTGTGGGTGTGTGGATCCACTGGGCCATACCGCCGTAGCGGGATAGCAGCTGGCCAAACAGGATACCAAGGCAAAGTCAATAGTTCGAATAAGGGTACCTGTGGCAATACAGACCGTAGCGATGGCAGGCTCGGATGGGACCTTGGCAGCAGGCACACACCAGGCGCGGTGAAATACAGCAGGTGTAGTATACGACACAACACGACTCCAACTCTCTATGGCACAGGAACAATAGCACGCGATACAGGATACAGGTAGCAGGAACGGGAACACTGGAACTGGAAAACACTAAGGGACCATTTGCAAAGACTAACACGGGTAAACACAACAACGCTCAGGCAATGAAGGAAGGGGCAGGGCCCTTCTTATAGTCCAGGGTGAGCATGGGAGCAATCAGTCAATCTAAAACATTTGTGGGCTCTGGCCCATTAAGGCCGGGAATGAGCTCGAGTGCGCACCCTAGTGGTCACTGCAGGACAGGACGGCCGCATGTGCTTGCATCTCTGGGGAGGAAGACGTATGCAGGATGATAGGAGTCTGCGGGCTGTGACCACGGTCATTACAGTGTCCCCCCTCTTACGCCCCCTCTTCTTGGGGCCAGAACGAGAGAGGAACTTCTTAATGAGTGAAGGAGCCTTGATGTTCTCCACTGGCTCCCAGGACCTCTCTTCTGGACCAAACCCCTTTTAATCCACCAAGTAAAAGGCTTTTCCTCTTATCCTCTTGAAGTCCAAGATCTCCTTGAACTCGAATACATCGGCAGAACCACTGGGGGCAACTGCAGGGCTAAGAGTCTTAGAGTAGCGATTCAGAACCACAGGCCACAGAAGAGACACGTAAAAGGAGTTGGGGATTCTGAGAGTAGCGGGCAGCCGAAGCTTATAAGAGACCGGGTTGATCTGCTGGAGGAACCTGGGAGCGAATAACCTCAGCCGGATATTCCTTGAGAACAGCCAGACCTTGGTAACCGGAAAAAACTGGGGAGGCTCTCTTCTCCTTGTGTCCGACCGCCAGCAGAATAGAGGATCGGGTTTGCTGCCAGATCTGTAGGAAGTCCCAGAATGCAGAGTCAGCTGCATGCACCTTGGACGTAGCGGACACAGGGAGAGGAATTTGTGGATGTTGGCTGTAGACAATATAGAATGGTGTAGAAGCAGTGGACTCATCATGCTGCCTGGAGATGAATTGTCGAAGATAGTTCTCCATGATTTGGTTGACCCTCTTGACTTGGCCATTGGACTGGAGATGGTAGGCTGAGGAAAAGTCCAACTTTACATCAAGGAGTTTGCAGAGGGCTCTCCAAAATTTAGAGGTGAACTGAACCCCCCGATCCGACACGATATGCAGAGGTAAGCCATGCAGGCGGAAGATGTGTTGGATGAAGAGGTCGGCCAGCGGAACAAAATGAGCCATCTTCGAGAATCGATCCACCACCACCCTGACCGCACTGCATCCAGCAGAGGGAGGCAGGTCCGTGACAAAGTCCATTGCTATATACTGCCAGGGAGCATTGGGCACAAGCAGCGGCTGGAGCAGGCCAGCAGGCTTGGAGTGAGCAACCTTGTTAGCCGCGCACACCGTGCAGGTCGAGTTAAAGTCCATGATGTCTTTGGGCAGCGTGGGTCACCAGAAATTACGGACAATCTGGTCTCTGGTTTTACGGGCACCCGCGTGACCTGCCAGTCTTGAACTGTGTCCACAGCAAAGGATTTTCCTTCTATCTGCCAAGCACACAAAAGTCCTCCCCGGAGGGATGTCTCTTACTTGCAGAGGGTTGACAGAGATAATGCAGGATGGATCAATGATATTTTGTGGAGACTCCATGGTGTCCTCTGTCTCGAACGACCTGGACAAGGCATCGGCCCTTACATTCTTGTCGGCAGGGCAGTAGTGGAGCTCAAACTGGAACCGGGCAAAGAACAGCGACCACCTGGCTTTACGGGGATTCAGTCCTTGGGCCGTCTGGAGATAGGTGAGGTGCTTGTGGTCAGTAAATATCAAGATGGGATGAACTGCATCCTGTAGTAGATGTCTCAACTCCTCCAGGGCCAATTTGATGGCCAGTAACTCCTGATCCCCAATCGAGTAGTTGCGCTCTGCGGAAGAGAAAAGTTTAGTGTAATAGCCACATACCACTGCCTTGCCCTTGGGACCTCTCTGGAACAGAAGTGCGTTAGCACCAACAGAGGAGGCATTCACCTCCAACAAAAACTGTCAAGATATATCAGGATGATGGAGGGTAGAGGCTAACATGAAGGCACTCTTCAGGCTAATAAATGCGGATTCCGCTTCTGGAGTCCACACCTTGGCGTTCATGCCTTTTTTGGTGAGGGTGGAGATGGGAGCTGTCAGTGAGGAGAAGTTTGGGATGAACTGCTGGTAGAAATTGGAGAATCCCAGGAAATGCTGTATGGAACTTAAGCCTTGAGGACGTGGCCACTCCAGGACAGACTTTACCTTCCCAGGATCCATCTTGAGGCCTTGATCCGAGATGATGTAGCCCAGGCAGAGCATTTCTCTCAAACACGCACTTCTCCAGCTTGGATTACAGGCGATTCTCCCTTAATCACAACAAAACTTGGCGGACATGTCTCTGATGAGTCGTCGGGTCTGGAGAAAAAATTAAGATGTCACCGAGATAGACCACAACACAGACATAGAGGAGGTCCCGGAAGATGTCATTAACGAACTCCTGGAAGACCGCGGAAGCGTTACACAGACCGAAGGGCATCACCAGGTATTCATAGTGCCCGTCTCGGGTGTTAAATGCCGTATTCTATTCGTCACCCCGGCGAATCCGGATTAAGTTGTAAGCCCCACGCAGGTCTAGCTTAGAAAAAATCTTGGTTCCTCGTATACGGACAAAAAGTTCAGAAATCAGTGGCAACGGATATCTATTTTTGACCAAGATGTAGTTAAAACCCCGGTAGTCGATGCAGGGTCGAAGAGATCCGTCCTTCTTTCTGACGAAGAAGAACCCGGCCCCGGCCGGGGAGGAGGATTTTCGTATGAAACCCCTCTCCAAATTCTCCTTAATATAGGCGGATATAGACTGAGAGCAGGTATACCCTTCCACGGGGAAGGGATGCGTCAGGAACCAGTTCAATAAGGCAGTCATACAACCGGTGTGAGGGCACCGTCTCCGCCTTCTTTTTGCTGAAAACATCTGCAAAGTGTGAATAGTGAGAAGGCAATCCTGCCAATATCTGAGACTGGGGAGACTGGGCCGGATGGATCTGCCCCAGGCAGCGGTTGAGGCACTTGGAACCCCACTGGAGAACCTCTCCAGAATTCCAGTCCAGAACTGGGGCATGTAGTCGGAGCCAGGGCAGGCCCAGCAGCACAGCATTGACTGCCTTGGACAGGACAAAAAACGAGATGAGCTCGGAATGAAGGGCTCCCACTTGGCGCTTCAGTGGTTTGGTCACAGCTACAATCGGGTCTGGCAGAGGGCAGTCAATTCACCGAGGCAACGATGAAAGGCCTCTCCAGGGGGGTTGTGGGCAACTGGGGAAGATCCACCAGGTCTCTCTGAATGAAGTTAGCTGCGGAGCCAGAGTCCAGATAGGCAGAGACCTGGTGCGTCTTTTTGCCGGACACTATGGTCACGGGGATGGACAATTTAAAAGAAAATCCTTCTTCATCCAGGGTGGTCTCTCCAACCAACCCTAGGCTCTGGGGCTTTTGGGGGCACAGACGCACAAGATGGGCTCCGAGGCCGCAATACAGACAGAGTCCTGAAATGCGTCTGCGTTGTCTCCCAAAGACTCTTTTGGAGCAACAGTTGATAAGGGCAGCAGGGGTTGCTGCAATGTAGGAGTCGGACTAGGGAGTCATCCCTCCCGACGAGCCTCTTGGAACTGTTCTCGGATTCTTATGTCATTCAGGGCGGCCAGAAGGATGAGGTCATCCAGGGTAGATGGCAGATCTCGAGCGGCAAGCTCGTCCTTAATCTCAGGGGACAGTCCCTGCCAGAATGTAGCCACCAAGGCCTCATTGTTCCATAACAACTTCCCCGCTAGGATGCGGAAGTGAATGGTGTACTCGCCCACGGAAGTGTCTCCCTAGCGAAGGTTCAGCAGAGAGGCAGCTGCCAACGAGACTCGTCCAGGCTCCTCAAACACCGTGCGAAATGTCCATAGGAACTCCTGGAAGTCACGGGTCTCTAGTCCTTGTCGTTCCCAGATAGGGTTCGCCCGTGCTAGGGCCCTGCCAGTGAGGAGAGAGACAATGAAAGCAACCCTTGCGTTGTCCGTAGAAAATGCTCTGGAATACAGGCTGAAGTGGATCTGGCACTGGTTCAGGAATCCTCTGCAGGTCCTCGCATCTCTGTCATAGCGATGAGGTAGTGGCAGAGAAAATCGGGGGTCAGCACTGCCAGGAGGTGTAGTCGGAGGGGCCGTACTGCCAGGAGGTGTAGTAGGAGGAACAGCAGAGGCAATAGGAGCAGGTTCCGGAGGAACTGCAGCTTGCATATCCAGCCGATGTGCAATAATGTTCACCGCCTGGAGGAGTTGGTCCTGTCGAGCCCAGAATTCTAACATATCCGCTCGCATCACTTGTGACATCGTCATGATCTTGGGTTGACCAGCGGGGTCCATGGCCTGAGCGTACTGTCACAATGGGTGTGTGGACCGTACGTAGCGGGATAGCAGCTGGCCAAACAGGATACCAAGGCAAAGTCAATAGTTCGAATAAGGGTACCTGTGGCAATACAGACAGTAGCGATAGCAGGCTCGGATGGGACTTTGGCAGTAGGCAGATACCAGGCGCGGTGGAATACAGCAGGCGTAGTATACGACACAACACGATGCCAACTCTCTACGGCACAGGAACAAGGTACCACGGGATTCAGGATACAGGTAACAGGAACACTGGGAACTGTAAACCACTAAGGGACCATTTGCAAAGACTAACATGGGTAAACACAGCAACGCTCAGGCAATGAAGGAAGGGGCAGGGCCCTTCTTATAGTCCAGAGTGATCATCGGAGCAATCAGTCAATCTAAAACATGTGTGTGCTCTGGCCCATTAAGGGCTGGAATGAGCTTGAGAACGCACCCTAGTGGTCACTGCAGGACAGGATGGCCGCATGTGCTGGCATCTCTGGGGAGGAAGAGGTCTGCAGGATGATAGGAGTCTGCGGTCTGCGACTGCAGACATTAAAGGCACTATGGGGGCCGATATGGACCAATACACTGAATGGGGCAGCTGTCGGGGCATTATACTGTGTGGGGGCAGCTATGTGGGCATTATACTGTTTGGGGGCATTATACTGTGTTGGGGCAGCTATGGGGGCATTATTCTGTGTGGGGTCAGCTATAAGAGCATTTTACTATGTGGGGGTAGCTATAGGGGTATTATCCTGTGTTGGCAGCAATAGGGGCATTATTCTGTGTGGGGTCAGCTATAAGGGCATTATACTGTGTGTGGGCAGCTATAGGGGCATTATTCTGTTTCGGCAGCTATAGTGTACACTGCATGGGGTGGCACTATACAGGCATTATCCTGGGTGGGGGCAGCTCTAGGGGCATTATACTGTGTGGTGGCAGCTATGGGGGGGCATTATACTGTGTGGGAGGCACTATAGGGGCATTATTCTGTGTGGGGGCAGCTATGGGGGCATTATACTGTGTGACGGCAGCTATGGGGGTATTATACTGTGTGGGGGCAGCTATGGGGGCATTATACTGTGTGGGGGCAGCTATGGGGGCATTATAGTGTGTGGGGGCATTATCCTGTGCTAAAGCAGCCATGGTGGGCATTATACTGTGTGGGGAAAAGGCTTTAGGGGCATTACACTGTGTAGGGAGGCAGTATAAGGGCATTGTACTGTGTAGGGAGGCACTATAGGGGCATTATACTGTGTGGGAACAGCTTTAGGGGCACTATAGGGGCAATACACTGTGTAGTGACAGCATTATGGTGCATTATACTGTGTAGGGAGGCACTATAAGGGCATTATACTATATGGGGGCAGCTAAAGGGGCATTACACTGTGTGGGGCAGCTATGAGGGCACTATACTGTGTGGGAGCCACTAAGGAGTCATTATACTTTGTGGGGGGCCCACTGAGATGTGTTTCACCCCCCTGATGGACGGGTCGGGTCACATAACCCACCATCGGCGGCCATAGTCGTGCCTCAGTGGCGCACTTCAGCAGGATACCAAGAGCCTGCCCCCTCCCCGGCCCGCGCAATTATTGTTGTTTCCAATGTTGCAGGGACTTATTTTTTGAATGGAGTTAAAGAGACTCTGTCACCACATTATAATAATATACTGTAATATAGGTGACAGCAGCGCTTTTTATTTAGAAAAACTACAGTATCTATTTTTACCACGTTAGGAGCGATTTTAACTTATGCTAATTAGTTTCTTAATGCCCAAGTGGGCGTGTTTATACTTTAGACCAAGTGGGCGTTGTATATCAATCAGCGTCATGCACTTCTCTCCATTCATTTAGTCAGCGTATAGCGACACTGCGTTGTTCGCTATGTGCTGTCTTAGGCCTGGTTTACACGAGCGTGTGCGTTTTGCGCACGCAAAAAACGTGGCGTTTTGTGCGCGCAAAAGGCACTTAACAGCTCCGTGTGTCATCACATGATGCGCGGCTGCGTGATTTTCGCGCAGCCGCCATCATTATCACACTCTGTATGTTTGTAAACAGAAAAGCACGTGGTGCTTTTCTGTTTTCATTCATCCTTTTCAGTGCTGTTGCACGAATCACGCTTGTCCCATGGAACTGCTTCCGTGTGACATGCGTGGTTTTCACGCACCCATTGACTTCAATGGGTGCGTGATGAGCGAACAACGCACAAAAATAGGACATGTCGTGAGTTTTTTGCAACGGACTCACGTTGCACAAAAATCACGGACTGTCTGCACTGCCCCATAGACTAACATAGGTCCGTATGACACGCGTGAAAATCACGCGCGTTGCACGGACCTATATCACGCTCGTGTAAACGAGCCCTTATACTGACATATTAACAATACTGAAATGTTTAGAAAGTGAGTAGACATTCCTTCCAGCCGGGACGGGATGTCTATTCACAATCTCGGCACTTCGCTAACGTTTCTGTGGAACTTACAGCAGAGCAAGCGTAATCTCGTTGTAACCTGTCATTTACAGCGAGATCTCGCGAGATTATGCTTGCTCTGCTGTAAGTACCACAGAAACGTTAACGAAGTGCAGGGATTGTGAATAGAAATCCCGTCCCGGCTGGAAGGAATGTCTATTCATTGTCTAAACACTTCAGTAACGTTAATATGTCAGTATAAGGGTATGTGCACACACACTAATTACGTCCGTAATTGACGGACGTATTTCGGCCGCAAGTACCGGACCGAACACAGTGCAGGGAGCCGGGCTCCTAGCATCATACTTATGTACGATGCTAGGAGTCCCTGCCTCGCTGCAGGACAACTGTCCCGTAGTATAATCATGTTTACAGTACGGGACAGTTGTCCTGCAGAGAGGCAGGGACTCCTAGCATCGTACATAAGTATGATGCTAGGAGCCCGGCTCCCTGCACTGTGTTCGGTCCGGTATTTGCGGCCGAAATACGTCCGTCAATTACGGATGTAATTAGTGTGTGTGCACATACCCTAAGACCGCACATAGCGAACAACGCAGTGTCACTATGCGCTGTCTAAATGAATGGAGAGTAGTGTATGACGCTGATTGGTCAGCGTCATACACTCCTCTGTACAACGCCCACTTGGTCTAAAGTAAAAACACGCCCACTTGGGCATTATGAAACTAATTAGCATAAGCTAAAATCGCTCCTAACGTGGTAAAAATAGATCATTTTTCTAAATAAAAACCACTGCTGTCACCTACATTATAGCGCCGATCACATTATGTAGGAGATAAGGCACTTATAATGTGGTGACAGAGCCTCTTTAAGTACCGGCATCTAGCTACAAATAATTTTGACATACGTCAGACGAAATGGGGCCAAGTACGATAGTGGCGGGTACCAAACAAAAATCTCGGCCAAAATTGGGTCCCGGCCTCAGAAAGTTTAGGGGGTCTGAATTTATGGTTCTGGTCTGGGGTCTGATTTAATTTAAGGAGTTTGGGGTCTTTATTAGTTTAAGAGGTCTGTATTTAGGGGGTCTGGTGTGGGATCTGTAGTAGTTTAGGTGGTCTGGGGTCTGTATTTAAGGAGCCTGGGACGGGTTCTGTATTTATTTAAGGTGACTGTTCTGGGATCTGTAGGTGGGACTGGTGACTGTAATCGTTTAAGAGGTCTGGGGTCTGTATTTATTGTAGGCTCTGCTGTAGGACCTAAATTTAGGTGTCTGAGAAAGACCGTACACATACAATGGGTTGAAACATTGCTATTTTTTTTACTCGATATTTAATGAATAAATATTCCTTAATGGATACTATTGGAGATGTGTGCAGTGGTGGAAGGACTGCTGCACAGTCATCGTGTGTGTATGTAACTATATAAGACATCCATTTTATTTGGACTGCGCATTTTTGTGCTTTGGGGAGGGGCTGTATAGTACTGCTTATTTTAAGTAGTGTTATACTATGACCCCTGAACCACAGATTTGCGAGGTAAAAATAAAACGTATTAAGACACACACACACATATATATATATACATAATGTATTGCTACAAATATTATTGTTATACAATATTATAACAATAATATTTGTAGCAATATATTTTATATATACAAATATATATATATATATATATAATTCATTACTAAAAATATTATTGTTGTACAATATTATATTTGTAGCAATACATTATATATATATATCTATCTATATATATATATATATATATATATATATATATATATATATATATCTATATATATATATATAGATATATATATATAAAAAATGTACTGCTACAAATATTATTAAAATACAATATTATAATACAACCCGGGTAACATTTTTAGTTACTGTACACACTCATACTGTACACAGCTCCCCTCCACCGCGACGAAACCTCACACTATGTTTACGAGCTTTGTTGTGATATGTCTGCCAGCCTGTGATTGGTTGCGATTCCTTCTTTCTAATTTGTGATTGGATGACCTGTACAAGTGGCCGCCCTTTGCTTCTACCTACCGATTACGTCAGTACACCGGGAGTGGTCCTATAGACTGAGCAAAATGGCTGCCTATCTGAACCGGGTGCGGCGGTTAGCCGGTGTTTCATACAGGAGATGAAGTGGAGGAGGAGTCACCGAGACCGGTGAGAGAAATGTGGGGGCAGGGTGTTTCTGGAGATGCCTGTATTTTACCTGAGCGGTTTTTTACAGATGGAGCGGCATATGTGCTGGGTCCTGGCTGTGTTGCTGTGTGACAATTCTCTGACTTGTGTAACACGTAATACCTTTCCTGGCTGTGCACTAGTTCTGTGTTGTGGTATTTTATTTATCATTATGTCTAATAATAATAATAATGGCTTGTGTTGTCTATATTCATGACTGTCATTACAGTATATGTAAATATCAATGCCTCAAGTGGAAACTATCCTACAAGGATCCTGGAAATTAACGCAAGTGGTTGGTTTCGCTCAATATTTTGCCAGGGTATCCGCCGCGTTTTATGAGCCTGGTAATGACAACTTATTGTCACTTACGCATTGTCTTCCATAATGGGGGTGTGGTTTGTTAGTCGCAGCCGTGCGGCATATTCCTCATCGTATGATGACAATGCTAACATTATAAGGGTATGTTCACACGGCAACCTCCGTTACGGCTGAAATTACGGAGCTGTTTTCAGGAGAAAACGGCTCCGGAATTTCAGACGTAATGGCATGTGCAGGTGTTTTTCGCTGTGGCCATTACGGACATAATTGGAGCTGTTTTTCCATGGAGTCAAGGGAAAACGGCTCCAATTACGTCTCAAGAAGTGACAGGCACTTCTTTGACGCGGGCGTCTTTTTTTCTACGTAAAAAAAATGACCGTCGGCACAGTACATCGTAAAGCCCATTCAAATGAATGGGCAGATATTTGCCGACGCTTTGGAGCCGTATTTTCGGATGTAATTCGGGGCTAAAACGCCCGAATTACGTCCGTAAATAGGGTGTGTGAACATACCCTCAAAGTTTGTGTCGCAGGCGCCCTACACTTTATTATAGACATTCAGCTCTAGCGCCGTTGGACGTTGTGTTGTGACTTTCATGTGGTAGTGAGTTGTTACATCACTAACGCTAAAGCCACCATTGCCGCAGGATGCGAGCCGCGTGGGACGCAGTAAGAATTTTTTGGGGAGGATTTACTATTATTGCCTTGTATTTTAATTTCTATTCTATTACAAGGGGTCATCCGTCAAGACCTTTAGGCCCCCTTCACACATGCGTTTTTTTTTACTATTCTGCACCTGTTTTTTCTCTTAAGCCATTGTCAGGAGTGGATGGACAAAAGAGAATAAAGTCTCTGTTCGGAGAATGCAGCGCTATTCCTCCCGCCAAAATGACAGGCATCACAACGGATACCCGTTATAAATCGATAGTGTCCATCACGCGCTGGTTGTATTTTTCGTACAACGAATGCGGCCCTAGGCAGTGGTTTCTGGTTGCAGATGTGAGCAGAGCCCTAAAAGTATAAATGTTTTTCTTCTGTGTTTAGGACCCACTCCTGGTTTTGGTTTAACCCGTTAGGGACCACCAATACGCCTTTTCACGGCGGCCACTAACGGGCTTTATTCTGATGCATATGCCTTTTCACGGCTTCATCAGAAAGAAGCAGCGCCGCTGGGAGCAGGTAAAACTCCCTGCTCTCAGCCACCAGAGGTAGCTGAGAACTTGGGGCAGCGCTGCTCGAGCGGGCGGATCGAAATCCGCACGTTTAACCCCTTAGATGCGGCACTCAATAGCGAGAGCCACATCTAAGCAGTTTTGGAGAGAGGGGGCTCCCTCTCTCACCCCATCGGCACCCCGCAATGTGATCACGGGGTGCCGGTTTCTTCTATGGCAGCCGGGGGCATCTGCCTGTAGTGGATGCCTGCTAGGCCATGCCAGAGGCTTGTCCTAACAGGTGCCTGTCAATATTATAATGACTAGCAGTAATACAATTCAATACAGAAATATTGCAGTGCATAATAAAATCGATCAAATAACCGCACAGTAAAGTCCCCTAGTGGGACTAAAGAAAGTTTAATAAAGTTTATAATAAATAAAAATCCCAAATAAAAAATAAAAACCCACTTTTTCCCCTTTATAAAATGCTTTATTATGAAAAAACAAAACAAAGCTGCACATATTTAGTATCGCTGCGTCCATAACGACCCCAACTTTAACCCCTTCCCGCTATTGGGCGTGACTGTACGTCCAGATTCAAAGTGAGTTCCCGCACTCGGGTGTACAGTCACGCCCTGTAGATAAAGCGAGCACAGGACGTCATACACAGGTCATACACAGCTGGCATCCCGCTGCAATGGAGGTGATGGCAGTTACCGCCAATCGCCGCCGTTTAACCCCTTCAATGTGGCTGTCAATGGCGTCCGCCGCATTGAAGTGGTTGACAGAAGGAGGGGGCTCTCTCTGTGCCCCCACCCTGCGATGAATCGCGGGTGGCGATGGTTGCTATGGCAACCAGGAAACCGTTGCTAGGCTTCCTGGTTGCCCAGGTACGGAAGCCTATTCCTAATGCGCTAACTGTCAGATGAAGAATGACAGTTACGATACACTGCACTACATAAGTAGTGCAGTGTATTATAACGGGGATCAGAAGACCAGATCTTCAAGTCCCCAGGTCAGTGTAAAAAAAATTTTTAAAAGAAAAAAAAATTAATACAAGTTTTAACTAATAAAAACAACAATCGCCCTGTTTCCCTGATCAACTCCTTAAGGCCTCATGCACACGAACGTATTTTTTCCTCCCGTAAATACTGCCATAAATACGGGTCCTTGGTCACACGTATTCGACCCGTATTGCACCAGTATTTACGGGCACGTTTTCGCTGAAAAATTGCACTGCACTAATCGGCAGCCCCTTCTCTCTATCTAAGTAAAAGAAATTCATACTTACCCGGCCGTTGTCTTGGTGGCGCGCCCCTCTTTCGACATCCAGCCCGACCTCCCTGGATGACGCGGCAGTCCATGTGACCGCTGCAGCTTGTGATTGGCCTGTGATTGGCTGCAGCGGTCACATGGGCTGAAACGTCATCCCGGGAGGCCGGACTGGAGTAAGAAACAGGGAGTTCTGGGTAAGTATGAACTTCTATTTTTTTTACACGTTGATTTATATTGTGATCGGTAGTCACTGTCCCTGGTGCTGAAAGAGTTACTGCTGATCAGTTAACTCTTTCAGCACCCTGGACAGTGACTATCCACTGACGTCGCCTAGCAACGCTCCCGTAATTACGGGTGCGCACACGTAGTCACCCGTAATTACGGGAGCCCCATAGACTTCTATGGGCCTGCCCGTGCCGTTATTACGGCCTGAAATAGGACATGTTCTATATTTTTCAACGGCCCGAGCACCTTCCCGTAAGCATATGGGGAGGTACCCGTGGCCAATAGAAGTCTATGGGCCCGTAATTACGGGCTGTGATTACGGGCGTTTTTATGTTCGTGTGCATGGGGCCTTATTATTAGAAAAAAAATTAAAACATGAAGAAAAAATGATATATAATAGGTATCGCCACGTTTGGAACGGCCTGATCTATAAAAATATCACAGCATTTAAATGACAGCATTTTATTTTTTGGTCATCTTGTCTCAAAAAAAAATGAAATAAAAAGTTGCAAGTAACACAAAATGGTACCTATGAAAACTACAGTTCGTTACGCATAAAACAAGCCCTCCCGCAGCGATATGAACTAAAAAATAAAAAAGTTATCGCTGTCAGAAAATGGCGATACTAAAACATGAATTTTTTTGAAAAGAGTATTTTTATTGTGGGAACGTAGTGAAACGTAAAAAAACAATATAAATTTGGTGTCGCTGTAATCGTATCGCCCCGCAGAATAAAGTTAGCATGTTGTTTATACTGCACGGTGAACACTGTAAAAAAAAAAACGTTCTAGCATTGCTGTTTTTTGGTTTCCTCATCTCCCAAAAAATTTAATAAATAGTGATAAAAAAATATCACATGTGCCCCAAAATGGAACCAATAAAAATAACAGCTCGTTCCACAGAAAACGCGCCCTCACACAGCTCCATCAACGGAAAAATAACACGTTATGACTCTCAAAACGCAATGATGCTAAATGACGGCCCAGACTCATTTTTTAGGTCCAGTAGAATTTCACTAAATACCCCACATCGTCATTTGCTGGACCCCACAGGTGGACCCCGTAGATGCAGCGGAGATGAGGACACTTTAGGGCCTTGTGCTGCTTATAGGGCTAGTGAAGAAGTCAAAGATTAGGCAATACTGGAACGCAGATATTTTGTATAATACCCAATAAACCCAGCCTGTTCACAGCGTACTACACCAATCCATTTATTATTCATTCACCCCATTATTACATCATCCTATTATGACCTGATGTACTCCGCACCGCTTACATATACCCTGATGTACTCCGCACCGCTTACATATACCCTGATGTACTCCGCCCAGTTTACATATATCCTGATGTACTCCGCCCAGTTTACATATGCCCTGATGTACTCCGACCAGTTTACATATGCTCTGATGTACTCCGCCCAGTTTACATATGCCCTGATGTACTCCGCCCAGTTTACATATGCCCTGATGTACTCTGCCCAGCTTACATATGCCCTGATGTACCTTGCCCAGCTTACATATACCCTGATGTACTCTGCACAGCTTACATATGCCCTGATGTACTCCGCCCAGCTACATCTGCCCTGATGTACTCCGCCCAGCTTACATATACCCTGATGTACTCCTCACAGCTTACATATACCCTGATGTACTCTGCCCATCTTACATATACCCTGATGTACTCCTCCCAGCTTACATATACCCTGATGTACTCCGCCCAGCTTACATATACCCTGATGTACTCCGCCCAGCTTACATATACCCTGATGTACTCCGCCCAGCTTACATATACCCTGATGTACTCCGCCCAGCTTACATATGCCCTGATGTACTCCGCCCAGTTTACATATACCCTGATGTACTCCTCCCAGCTTACATATACCCTGATGTACTCCGCCCAGCTTACATATACCCTGATGTACTCCGCCCAGCTCACATATACCCTGATGTACTCCGCACCGCTTACATATACCCTGATGTACTCCGCACCGCTTACATATACCCTGATGTACTCCGCACAGCTTACATATAGCCTGATGTACTCCGCCCAGCTTACATATACCCTGATGTACTCCGCCCAGCTTACATATACCCTGATGTACTCCGCCCAGTTTACATATATCCTGATGTACTCCGCCCAGTTTACATATGCCCTGATGTACTCCGACCAGTTTACATATGCTCTGATGTACTCCGCCCAGTTTACATATGCCCTGATGTACTCCGCCCAGTTTACATATGCCCTGATGTACTCTGCCCAGCTTACATATGCCCTGATGTACTCTGCCCAGCTTACATATACCCTGATGTACTCTGCACAGCTTACATCTGCCCTGATGTACTCCGCCCAGCTAACATCTGCCCTGATGTACTCCGCCCAGCTAACATCTGCCCTGATGTACTCCGCCCAGCTTACATATACCCTGATGTACTCCTCACAGCTTACATATACCCTGATTTACTCCGCCCATCTTACATATACCCTGATGTACTCTGCACAGATTACATATACCCTGATGTACTCCGCCCAGCTCACATATGCCCCCACATTATAAGCTGAAATACCACTAATACACCAAGCAAAATCTGCGCTTCAAAAGCCAAATGGTGGTCCAACTGAGCCTGGCAGTGTGCCCAAACGGCAATTTATGACCACATATGGGGTATTTCTGTATTCTGGAGAACCCGCTTAACAATTTATGGGATGTGTGTCTACGGTGGTACAAGCTGGGCACAACACATTGGGCACTGAAATGGCATATCTGTGGAAAACGGCAATTTTCAATCTGCAACATCTATTGTTTACTCATTTTTGCAAAACACTTGTGCGGTCAAAATTCTCACTACACCCCTAGATCAATTCTTTGAAGGATCTAGTTTCCAAAATGGGGTAATTTTTCGGGGGGTACCACTGTACTGGTACTATAGCTCAATGCAACATGGTGTCAAAAAACGAATCTTGTAAAATCTCCACTCCAAATACTAAATGGCACTCCTTCTCTTTAGAGCCTTGCTGTGTGTCCAAATAGCAGTTTATGACCACATATGGGGTATTTCCCTACTCTGAAGAAGTTGCTTTACAAATGTTACGGTGCTTTTTCTCCTTTATTTGATGAGAAAATGAAACATTTTAACCTAAAGCTACGTCTGAGTGGAAAAAAAAATTATTCATTTTTCATTTTTATTGCCCAATTCTAATGAAATCTATGAAAAACACCTGGGGGGTCAAAATGCTCACTACACCCCTAGTTGAATTCCTCTAGGGGTGTAGTTTCCCAAATGGAGTCACTTTTGGGGGGCTTCCACTGTACTGGTACCTTAGGAACTTTACAAATGCGACATGGTGCCGAGAAATCAATCCAGCAAAATCTGTACTGCAAAAGCTAAATGGCGTGCCTTCCCTTCTGAGTCCTGCTGCTTGCCCAAACAGCAGTTTATGACCACATGTTGGGTATTTCTGTACTCTGGAGAAGTTGCTTTACAAATGTTGGGAGGCTTTTCCTCATTTTCTTTGTTGAAAAAATTAAAAATTCTGAGGTAAAGCTACATCTTATTGGAAAATAATGTAATTTTTCATTTTCAATGGCCATTTCTAATGAAATCTATGAAATACCTGTGTGGTCAAAATGCTCACTACACCCCTAGATGAATTCCTCTAGGGGTGTAGTTTCCCAAATGGAGTCACTTTTGGGGTGGGGTTTCCTTTGTTTTTGCACCACCCCACACATATTAGGTATCTAAATGACCGTAATAACCTGAAGAATTAATCTAATGGGTTATTTAGCGTGAAACGTGAACAGGATAAAAAATAAACAAGAAAAATGATGTAGAGAATCGCTTTTTCTTATATTCACGCCGTAAAAATAATGTTTTTCTACCTCCAAACTATGAAAAAAAATAATACAATTTCTCCCGCATACAACAAAGCCTCATACGGTCATATCAATGAAAAAATAAAAAAGTTATGGCTGCTTAAATGAGAGAGGTAAAAACTGAAAAATGTAGCTTGTCATTAAGGCCCCATGCACACGAACGTAAAAACGCCCGTAATTACGGACCATAATTACGGGCCCATAGACTTTTATTGGCCACGGGTACCTTCCCGTTGGCTTACGAGATGGTGCCCGGGCCGTTGAAAAATATAGAACATGTCATATTTCAGGCCGTAATTACGGCACGGGCAGGCCCATAGAAGTCTATGGGGCTCCCGTAATTACGGGTGGCTACGTGTGTACGCGTGGTACTCACTGTCCAGCGGTAGTCACTGTCCAGGGTGCTGAAAGAGTTAAGAGTACCGCTGGACAGTGAGTACCATGCGCGGCGCTCACAATACACATTTCTAATGTTTCCTTCAAAAACCTGCAACAAAAAAAGTTCATACTTACCCAGAACTCCCTGCTTCTTCCTCCTGGGATAACGTTTCATCGCATGTGACCGATGCAGCAAATCACAGGCTGCAGCGGTCACATGGACTGCCACGTCATCCAGGGTGGTCGGACTGGATGTCAAAAGAGGAATGCGTTACCAAGACAACGGCCGGGGTACGTATGAACAACTTTTTCTTTCTAGTGCTGCGTTCCGCTGCGGAAACTCTGCCCGAAAAGGGCTGCCCCTTCTCTCTATCCAGCACTGATGGAAAGAAGAAGCTGCCGATCAGAGCTCGATAGAGAGAAGAGGCTGGCGATCAGTCTTGGATAGAGAGAAAGGGCTGCCCCTTCTCTCTATCCAGCACTGATCAGCAGCCTCTTCTCTATCAGTGCTGGATAGAGAGAAGTGGCTGCCGATTAGTGCAATATCTCTCTCTACGAGAAGCAGGGAAAACGGGTCTGTATATACGGGCGGAATACGGTTGACTACGGACATGTATTTACCGGCACGGGTCCATAAACACGGGTGACAAAGGACCCGTATTTACGCCAGTATTTACGGGAGCAAAAAAATACGGTCGTCTGCATGGGGCCTTAGACCTTTTCAGGCCCGGTTATGAATGGATTCAGGCTGGATTCACACAAGCAAGTTCAGTCTGTAAAGGACGGATCGTATTTCAGCAGCAAGTCCTGGACTGAACACACTGCAGGAAGCCAGGCTCCTAGCATCATAGTTATGTACGACGCTAGGAGTCCCTGCCTCGCTGCGGGACAATTGTCCCGTACTGTAATCATGTTTTCAGTATGGGACAGTAGTTCCACGGAGAGGCAGGGACTCCTAGCGTCGTACATAACTATGATGCTAGGAGCCCGGCTCCCTGCAGTGTGTTCAGTCCGGGACTTGCGGCCGAAATACCTTCCGTCCTTTACGGACCGAACATGCTCGTGTGAATCCAGCCTAAGAGGCGTTCACCTTTTAATAAATGTGTGACATCTTACTCCATCTTTCTTTATATTAAAGAGGTTCTGTCACCAGATTATAAGTGATTATTTATTTTGAAAAACTATCATTTTTGACCAAGTTATAAACCATTTTAGATTTGTGCTCATTTGTTTCTTAAAGGAACAGTGTCATCACAATTTTTTTTTAATATGTTAAAGATGTTAGTGCTTTATTAAAAACGTTTATATTTATTTGTGTGTTTGTGTTTTACTTTTTCTTATTTTTACACTTTTTCTTCCCTATGGGGGCTGCCATTTTTTGTTCCATTTCTGTATGTGTCGATTAACGACACATACAGACATGGAATACGGCAGCCACAGTCCCATAGGGACTGCGAACGGGTCCCGTCCCATCCACTTCTGTGTACGCCGTCTGTGTGGGAACTGCGCATGCGCCGCTCCCACACAGTCCAATTTGAAATTGGCGCCGTCCGGCGCCATTTTCCTGTGGACTGGAAGTCGCGGCCGGACAGTAAGATTACTACTTCCGGTCGCGGCTTCCGGACTTGTGCACTTGGACCAGCGGCAGCAGACGGAGCGGACGGGCCGGAGGGAGCCGCGGCGGCAGGAGCAGGTAAGAGATTTCAATGTATGTTCGTGTTTGTGTACGTTTACTACTGTATGTAAACCTACTACACTGTGTGTTAGCTCAAAAAATGGCGACACACAGTGTAGGAGGTTAGACCGTTCAAACCCCTCGTTTATCCCGGCACTAGCCAGGATAAAGGAGGGGGGGATGCTGAGAGCTCACTAGAGCGAGGGCTTTTTACCCAATTTTGCAATGCTGCAATTTTGGGAATAGCTCCATCTAGTGACCAGCAATGGGAAATATTATAAATTAGAATCTAATTTATAATATTTCCTGACTCGTGAAAAAAATAAAAAAAATTTGAACAATGTTTAATCACCTACACACTAAATGTTTAATTAAAAAAAACAAAACATGTTTTTCTGGCAACACATTCCCTTTAATAGAGAATTGGGCGTGTTTTTACTTTTTTACCAACTGGGCATTGTGAAGAGACGTTTATGACGCTGACCAATCCGTGACCAATTAGCATCATACACTTCTCATTGTTCCAACCCAGCTTCTTTAACTGCACAATCACGCTGTGCACAATCACGCTGTGCAGTGACAGAAGCTGGGGTGGAACAATTAGAAGTGTATGATGCTGATTGGTCACTGATTGGTCAGTGTCATACACTTCTCTTCACAATGCCCAGTTGGTAAAAAAGTAAAAACATGCCCAATTCTCTAGTAAGAAACAAATGAGCATAAATCTAAAATTGTTTATAACTTGGTCAAAAATGATAGTTTTTCAAAATAAAAACCACTGTTCTCTACATTACAGCGCCGATCAGATTATGTAGGAGATACATAATCTCCCCACCTTTCAAAAGCTATAATTTTTTATTTTTCCGTCTATATCGCCATACGAGGGCTTGTTTTTTCCAGGACAAGTTGTTTTTCATGGCACCATTTATTGTACTGCATACTGTACTGGTGAAATGGGCAAAAAACAGCGATTACATCATATTTTGGGGGGTTTCGTTTTTACGGCATCCATCAGGCGGTAAAAACGACATATTCACCTTTTTCTACAGGTTGATACGATTACGGCGATACCAAATTTATATGTTTTGTTTTATGTTTTACCACTTTTAAAAAAATAAAACCATTTGCTAAATTTAAAAAAACTTTGTGTCGCCATATTCTGAGAGCCATAACTTTTTTATTTTTCCATCAATTTAGCGACGTGAGGGCTTAAGTTTTGCGGGGCAAGCTGTAGTTTTCACTGATACCATTTTGGGGTATATGCGGCTTTTTGATAATTTTGTATTTCATTTTTTGGAGCGCTAAGGTGACCAAAAAACAGCAATTTGCGTATTTTATATATATATTTTTTACAGCATTCACCGAGCGGGTTAAACAACGCTATATTGTGATAGTTCAGACTTTTACGGACGCGGTGATACCAGTGAGAAGTGTATGACGCTGATTGGTCAGCGTCATACACTTCTCTTCACAACGCCCAGTTGGTAAAAAAGTAAAAACACACCCAGTTGTCTATTAACCCCTTAATGACCAGGCCATTTTGCGCGTTAATGACCAAGGATTTTTTTTTTTTTTTTTCACGGTCGCATTCCAAGAGTCGTAACTTTTTTTTTTATTCCGTTGACATAGCCATATAAGGGCTTGTTTTTTGCGGGACGAGTTGTATTTTGGAATTGTTCCATTTTTAGATGCTTATAATATATTGATTAACTTTTATTAACTTTATTTTAGGAGAGAATTTAAAATAAGCAGCTATTCCAGCATTGATTTTCACGTTATAAATTTACGCCATTTACTATGCAGCGTAAATAACATGTTAACTTTATTCTATGGGTCGGCACGATTACGGGGATATCAAATATGTAAAGGTTTTATATGTTTTCCTGTTTGCACAATAAAAACAGTTTTAGAAAAAAATCACTTGTTTTTGCATCCCCACATTCCAAGAGATGTAATTTTTTTATTTTTCTGTCAATGTGGCCTTATGTGGGCTTGATTTTTGTGGGCCAATGTGTAGTTTTCATTAGTACTATTTTGGTGTACATAGGACTTATAGATTAACTTTTATACAATTTTTTTATGGGGGGAATGGGAGAAAAGAGAGAATTTTGCCGGTGTTTTTTGCATTTTTTTTTGGGCGCCGTTCATCCGGCAGTTTAATTAATGTGTTCATTTTATTGTTCAAGTCGTTACGATCACGGGGATACCATGTATGTGTTATTTGTTTTGGCACTTTTACTAAATAAAACTTTTTTTATTTGATTTTAACTGTAAATTATTATTTTTTTTCACAAACTTTATTTAACTGCTTTAAATTTTTTATTTTAGTCCCACCAGGGGACTTGACTATGCGATCTGCTGATCGCATATATAATGCTTTGGTATACTCAGTATACCAAAGCATTATTGCCTGTTAGTGTAAAACTGACAGGCAATCTATTAGGCCATGCCTCCGGCATGGCCTAACAGGCATTTGCTGAAGACAGACCTGGGGGTCTTTGTTAGGCCCCGGCTGCCATGGAAACCCGATGGCGACCCGCGATTTCTTTGCAGGAGCGCCGATGGGGTGACAGAGGGAGCTCCCTCCCTCTGTCAAACACTTTAGATGTCGCTATTGACAGCTGCATTTAATGGGTTAAACCTTCGATTCCGGCAGTTGCAGCAGGAGCCAGGCTGTGTATAACAGCCGTGCTCCTGCCGCTGATCGCGTGTTTACACTGTCAGTACCCACGCGATCACAGTACGGATATATCCGTCCTCCTGCGCGAACTAGCAGCTGCAGAGGACGGATATATCCGTCCTTCGGCGTCAACAGGTTAAGAAACTAATTAGCATAAATCTAAAATTGTTTATAAAATTATAGTTTTTCAAAATAAAAACCACTGTTATCTACATTACAGCGCCGATCAGATTATGTGGGCGATAGGGCACTTATAATGTGGTGACAGAGCCTCCTTAAGACAAAACTTAGGCAGAAAGACCACAAACAAGCAACAACTGAGGACCGCTGCAGTAAAGTCCGCGCAAAGCAGTTTTAATAAATTCCTCCCATTATTTCCTTATATTTTTTCTCTTTATTATTTGTTTTCTCAAATTATAATTGTCGTCTATTATAGATGAAGATTGCTTGTTTTTATTTATTCTACCACATTATTAATCACCTTCCATTGGGTTGATTTATTAGGCAGAATTCAGCAATTGCAGAATGGTTGTTTATCAGGGCAGAAATCCCTCCAAGGCATCCGTAGCGTGTGAACATACCTCGAAGGGTTTTTCCCATCTTAGACATTTGTCATATCCATGGGATATACCATAAATGTCTATTAGAAACAGCTATCTCCAGATTGGGGAGAAGGTAGCCGCTGCCGCCGCCTGGAAAATGAATAGAGAAGCTGCCACGTATGAGCGTGGCTCTCTTCATTCTATTCTATGGGAGTTACGGAAGCAGCAAGCGTAGAAGAGCTGGGACCCGCATCTATCAGACATATATAAACCTATCTTATGAATATGCCTTAAATGTTTATGGTAGGAATAATCCCTTAGAATAAATGTCCATGTTTGTCTAAGAAAACCCACACAATGGGGCAGATTTAGTACGGTGTCTGGGTCTAGAAAGTTTAGCAAAAATTCTGATAGGGTTGTCGGGAAAGTGGGCATAACTTAAATCCACCAATATGTGCCAAAATTTTGGCCAAATCAAAAGTGGTATGAGGAAGACAAAAGTGTTTATCTGCTAATGCAAGATGTACCAAAATGATCATGCAACGTGCACCACTGTGATAAATTTGACGCATTTTGTACTTGCATGCGCGTTTGCGCTGTCTAAGGCCCTCTGCACACGACCGTGCCCATAATAACGAACCGTGATTATAGGCACGGCCGGCCTCAGACAGCCAGTCGCATTTGAAGGCTGTGCTTCCGTATAAAGTATGGGAGCACGGTCCGTAAAAAGCAAAAAATAGGACGTTTCCTATCTTTTGCGGAGCGTTTCTATGGCACGGACACCTTCCTGTAAATATACGAGAATGGGTCCGTATTTACAGACCGTAATTACAGATGAATTCTACGGTCGTTTGCATGGGGCCTTAGGCCTTATTCCCACAAACGTATTTCTTGTCAGTTTGCTGTTTGTTTTAACAAGTCAGCACACTGACCCATACAAGTCAATGGGGCTATTCACGTATCCATTTTTTCATGGAGTGTGTGTCTGTTGTGAGGAACTCGCAGCATATCCTTTTCTGGTTTGTTTTTATGGACCAGACTCGCCCATTATAGCACACGGACAATATTTCTGTGTTGTCCATTTTTCACAGATTAGTTGCGAAAGCAATGAAAAAGTAAAGTAAAACGAAGAAGTACGTGAAAAGGAGAAAAATGATCGGGGAAAACGGTTGACACACCGAAACCACACTGGTGCAACATAGACATTCTGAAAAAGGGTCCGTTTTTTTGGGAACGCAAATCGGATACGCTTGTGTGAAATAAAGCCCTTTTACACTGGCCAATTATCGAGGAAACGAGCGTTCACAGAATGCTCGTTCCTGATAATTGCCCTTTGTAAACAGGGCAACGATCAACCGATGAACAAGCTTTGTGTAAACAGGGAGATGCACTGCCGACATGATAAAAATGTATGGGGACGAGCGCTCGTCCCCAGAGTAATGAGCGCTCGTCCCCATACTATCTCTTTGTGAAAGGAACAAACGAGCACCGATCAACGAGATTTCTCCTTGATCGGTGCTCGTTTACAGGGCTCATGTCGGGCCTTGTAATACTACCCTAAGGCCTAACAGTGGTATTATTTTGCTCTAGGTTATCTAAAGATTTAATACTTTTTTCTGTACATCCCCTTTCCAACAATAGTTTTCATAGTATAGATAAGATATAGATTTTTAGATAATCATGAACATTTATGCAAATAAACTTTTAATGAATACATCTATTATTCTAAGGAACACTTTTTATTTGCGGAAATTGTGTTGTCTGTTATAGAAAATCCATTATTTTTAAGGGTTTTTTCGAGACTGTAATATTGATGGCCTATCTATAGAATAGGCCAGGGGTCTCAAGCATGCGGCCTGCGGGCCGCATGCGGCCCCTGGGGCTGTCATCTGCGTCCCGCGGGACACAGAGCCGCTAGTATCGGCTCTGCTCCGAAACTCTGGAATTCCCTGACATCGCTGTCCACATATGAACTGCGATGTCTCCGGGGGTTCCCCAGAGCCGGAGTCCCGGGCAGAGCGCTAGTACAGGCTCTGCTCCGGGACTCCCTAACATTGCTGCCCATATGTGGACAGTGTGTCAGGGTCTTCCCCAGAGCGGAGCAGAGCGCTGGTGTCGGCTCTGCTCCTGGACTCTGTGGAATTCCCTGACATCGCTGTCCACATATGAACTGCGATGTCTGGGGCTTCCCCAGAGCCGGAGTCCCGGGCAGAGCGCTAGTACAGGCTCTGCTCCGGGACTCTGTGGAATTCCCTGACATCGCTGCCCATATGTGGACAGTGTGTCAGGGTCTTCCCCAGAGCGGAGCAGAGCGCTGGTGTCGGCTCTGCTCTTGGACTCTGTGGAATTCCCTGACATCGCTGTCCACATATGAACAGCGATGTCTGGGGCTTCCCCAGAGCCGGAGTCCCGAGCAGAGCGCTGGTGTCGGCTCTGCTCCGGGACTCTGTGGAATTCCCTGACATCGCTGCCCATATGTGGACAGTGTGTCAGGGTCTTCCCCAGAGCGGAGTCCCGGGCAGAGCGCTAGTATAGGCTCTGCTCCGGGACGCTGCGGAATTCCCTGACATCTGCCCATATATGGACAGTGTGTCAGGGTCTTCCCCAGAGCGGAGTCCCGGGCAGAGCGCTATTATCGGCTCTGCTCCAGGACTCTGTGGAATTTCCTGACATCTGCCCATATATGGACAGTGTGTCAGGGTCTTCCCCAGAGCGGAGTCCCAGGCAGAGCTCTATTATCGGCTCTGCTCCGGGACTCTGGGGAAGCCTCTGACATCGCTGTCCATACATCGACAATGATGTCAGGGGCTTCCCCAGAGCAGGAGTCCCAGTGATGTCAGGAGCACAGCTGGAGTCCCAGGAAGAGCCTACTAGCGCTCTGCCTGGGACTCCAGCTCTGGGGTTGCCCCTGACATCTCTGTCCATATATGGACAGTGATGTCAGGAGCAGAGTTGGAATCCCAGGCAGAGTGCCAGAAGCGCTGACATCACTGTGGCAGCATCTGCAGAGGGCACTGTGGCAGCCTCTACAGAGGGCACTGTGGCAGCCTCTACAGAGGGCACTGTGGCAGCCTCTACAGAGGGCACTGTGGCAGCCTCTACAGAGGGCACTGTGGCAGCCTCTACAGAGGGCACTGTGGCAGCCTCTACAGAGGGCACTGTGGCAGCCTCTACAGAGGGCACTGTGGCAGCCTCTACAGAGGGCACTGTGGTATTATCTACAAGTGGGTGTGTGGCAGTGTCTGAAGCGGACACTGGCATTATCTAGGGGTGTGTTGCATTATCTACAGAGGGCACTGTGGCCTTATCTACAGAGGGCACTGGGGCCTTATTTACAGAGGACACGGTGGCCTTATCTACAGAGGGCACTGTGGTATTATCTACAAGTGGGTGTGTGGCAGTGTCTGAAGAGGACACTGGCATTATCTAGGGGTGTGGTGCATTATCTACAGAGGGCACTGTGGCCTTATCTACAGAGGGCACTGTGGCCTTATCTACAGAGGGCACTGTGGCCTTATCTACAGAGGGCACTGTGGCCTTATCTACAGAGGGCACTGTGGCCTTATCTACAGAGGGCACTGTGGCCTTATCTACAGAGGGCACTGTGGCCTTATCTACAGAGGGCACTGTGGCCTTATCTACAGAGGGCACTGTGGCCTTATCTACAGAGGGCACTGTGGCCTTATCTACAGAGGGCACAGTGGCCTTATCTACAGAGGGCACAGTGGCCTTATCTACAGAGGGCACAGTGGCCTTATCTACAGAGGGCACAGTGGCCTTATCTACAGAGGGCACTGTGGCCTTATCTAGGGGTGTGTTGCATTATCTACAGAGGGCACTGCGGCAGCATCCACCGAGGGCACTGCGGCACTATCTAAAAAGGGGCTGCCCAATCTTGACATGTGTGCTAACTGAGCCGCCGGACTGCATTTAGCGACACTTAAACTGGAAAGCTGGATTGTTGAAATAAGCAAGTGGAGAAATATCTCAAATTTTAAACCTAGCGCTATTATTATAGTAATATAGTGTTATAGTAGTTCAAATAACTACTTGATTAACAATAATTTTGTATTGTATCAAATTTGAAAGTAATGCGGCCCGTCAACTTCCCATTTTTTCTATATGCGGCCCACTTACCCGGCCGAGTTTGAGACCCCTGGAATAGGCCATCAAAATCTGATTGGATGGGGTAAGACTACCCGCTGGTTAGCTGAATGAAGGGTCTGTGGGGTTCCAGGCACTGTTCCGTACATTTAGTTGTGGCTGTGCCTGGTACTGCAGCTCAAGTAAATGGCACTGAGCAGCAGTACCAGGCACAGACACAATTAAATGTATGATGCTGAGTCTGGGTAAACAATAAAGAGGATGCAGTGGTCAGTGCAGCCCCGTCGTTCAGCTAATCTGTAGGGTAGCTGGGAGTCAGGCCCCCACCATCAGATATTCATGGCCTATCAATCTGCTATCCGTATTACAGTCCAGGAACACCCCTTTAAATGCTATGTAAATCTTTTGAGAGCATTTTTTTTTTTTTTTGTAATAATTACCGCAGTTAGTGTGATTAGTGTAGATTTTGTAATTAGTCTTTACTAAAAAATCTTTTACTTTTGGAGATACAGCTGCTCTGTATTTTCTATACAGAACAGCTGTATCGTTGGCTTTACACTGAGTCCATCAGTTCCGCGGCTCTCACCGGTTCAGTGTCGGCAGGTCCTGCGAGTGTCTGACACGCAGAATCCACCTGTAATCGACCACATCTAAGTTATCAACCTGATCACTGAGGGATCAGGTTCTCATACAAGAAGAGAGAGAGCAGGAGCATAGTGAGAGTCACGCGGAGACACTGCTACAGCCTCTAGTGGTTTATCCCACCCCAGTGCTGGATTCACAGCAACACTGCTCATTACTGCTGTGTAATCTCCTTTATGGGGTGTAACCTATCCACAGGGCATACATATGCACCATTCTACATAGTAAATCCCCCAAGTAACACGACTGTACTCCCAATACACAATATAACACCAAAAAGAGAGCCCACAGAGTCTATAAGTCAAATATAAAACACAATCTTTTTATTTCATAAATTATAACAATTACATATACAAGGTATTAAAAATGAATCGCAGATGAAAAAGAGAATCACCAAGCAAGAGTGAATATACAGCAAATGTTCGATTATACCAGAATATGTATTATACAGGCCACAATAGTAAGGTGCATAGTACAAAGAAAAAAATCAGTTCAGAGGATGTTTGACCTGCGCTGTTAGCTGAATCTGATATAAAGCCTATGTCACTACTCCCTTAGATTTACGAGTACTGACTATAAAGTGCTTAGTGCAAAAAGGTTTCAAAGAAAATCTAAGATGGAGTGTAAAGTACTGACCCATGTGGCTGGAATTCCGGATTGGAAACCTGTTTGGTGATTCTCTTTTTCATCTGTGATGCATTTTTAATACCTTGTATATGTAATTGTTATAATTTATTAAATAAAAAGATTGTGTTTTATATTTGACTTAGAGACTCTGTGGGCTCTCTTTTTTGGTGTTGTAATCTCCTTTATGTTGCTGCTGTTCCTATATGTGTGATAAATAGCAGGATTCTCCTCTGTGTGGAGTGTATAGATTGCAGTTAGACTCCACCCACAAGCTGATGGGAAACTGAGAATTAGACAGAGAGCATGCAGAGGGAAAAACTGCAACAAAAATGCAGGACACGTCATATAATAGCGAGAAATAGCGTTATTCTTCATGTACAGACATATGACAATTTATCCTAAAAAAAATCACCTGAAAGTTTAGGTACGCTTTAAAGCGAACCTGTGAGCAACTTTTTCTCCTGCCCTCCCTGAATGGCTTTGAATACTTATGTCTGATCGTTATGTCATTTTTGTTAATCTACATCTTAAATGCTACAGTGCAATGTGAGCGCTGTGCTCCCTCTGCCAAGCCATCGATGATTCTTTCTCCTTATGCATAGTAAAAGGGAGAAAGTTGTCAATTATTGGTGGCTGAGCAGAGGGAGCAGCAGCTCATGAATATACCGGTCTCCTTCCTCCCAGCGCTCGCATCGCACTGTAAATGTTTAAAATGGAAGTTAACTAAAATGACACAGCAATCAAACATAAGTTACAGGCCGCGAAAACCAGGGGGTCTGTCACTACTTGATACTGCTTTCACGGAGGGTACCATAAAGTTGCTGGCAGGTTCCCGGCTTTCTAGTTTTGCAACTAAGGCCTTATACACACGGCCGTAGCCGTGTGCACAGTCCCTGATTACGGGTACGGACGGCCGTGGACTGTCACCCGCATTTTTGGGTTGTGCTCCCATTATAACGTATAGGATCACGGTCTCCAAGTAAAATTACAGAAATGTGTCCGTAGGCCATAGAAATGAATGTATCAGTATTTTTATCCGCAATTACAGATCCGTAATTGTGGATACAAATTACAGTCGTGTGCATGGGGCCTTAAACTTAAAGGGAACCTGTCACCAGCATTTCACCTATTAAACCAGCAATACCTGGTGGTAGTGGGTGAAAATCATTTCTATATAACTTATAATTGTCTTCTTAGTCGGCTCCGTAGCTTTAGTATTCAGTTTTTTAGTGTTCTCACACCGTATGTTAATGAGCATAAGAGTCAAATCTTTGCTTGAAAAGAGTCAAATCTTCATTCCTCAAGTCTTTCTGAGTTAATCCCGCCTCCTTACTTTTGATTGACAGCTCCTCGCTTCCCCCAGCACACAAAATCCTGCGCTTGTGCATTGATGTCCTCTTCTGGTGTGAGCGCACAAAGAGACACCGGATTATTACGATAAAATGCGCAAAATGTTTGCATGTCGTTATTTACAGTCGGAGGAGGAGTTTAGGTGAGGGGATAATGTCAATGAACTTTTGATAGCAGCGGCCAGTGAGGGATAAGTAAAGTTCAATAGGTGAAATGCTGGTGACAGGTACCCTTTAAAGCAACCCTCTAGGCAAAAAAAAAAAAATTGACTATACATTGCAAATGCATAGTCAAGTTACCTGCTGCCCCGCTTCATGAACTCAGATGGGATTGATAACTGGTGGATCCAGCATGTTAGAGACACGCCAGGACCCGTCTTCAACCGCTGCCGTCTGTCCCGCTAATCTGACTGATTCAGCTTTGCGAGCAAGATACAGCTTCTATCTCAAAAAGTGATTTTTAAAAAATAAATAAAAACCAAATCAAAAGTTTTTTTAAAACCCATAATACGCGGTTTCATTTAAAAAAAAAAAAAGACGTGTTTACAAGGTTTGCATAGCCTGTAAACTAATGACGCAACCTCATCCGTCAACCTGTGATTCAGTCTCACAGAATAACTTGTAAATTTAGCAAAACACGAAAATACTAGGTCCTACTTTTGCTATTTGAGGGTATTCCGGATCTTTGCAGGAGAAACACTGCCGCTTTCTTTATGTATGAATGGTTGGCCATCAATAAAATAATAATTTAATTGTTACACAACAGAATGCATCTTCTTGTTCCACTGTGATGTTTGAGGTAGAGGTCACTGGCAAATAGAATTTGGAGGTGTTATCTAGTGCCAGGCTTCATTGTCTGCATCTCTAATTCACGAGCTGGCGCTGTCAGCCATTGATTTAACCTTTGTGGCATAGGTTTGGGATAATCCCTTGCATACTGTTAAAAATTTGGTTTGCAGAATTTTGTCTGACTGCCATGTAAATTATTGGTAATAAACGCCCTCTTGTTTCTGTTAGTGAAGAGCATTTTACAGGCTTTTTGTTTGTTTAGGCTGTTTTATTAAATACAATATTATGTTTTACAAGGAAAAGTATTTGCTTACATAATGTGTATTTCTTCAGAATTTAGGAAACAAATTACTCAAAAGAGTCAGTATGACATTTTATTTTGTGGCCTAGAAAAGGGAACTTCTATAGAACTTCAATAAAAAACAACCCAAAATCCTAGCAGCACATTTTTCGGCGCATTGGGTAATTTGCTTACTGGGATTTCTCATTCCTTGGTTAATATCTAGATATTTAAACTAAAAATGCTCAGGGGATGTGTCTGGGTGTACAATAAAACATTTGGATGCTGTTACATACAAAACGTAGCTTTTGCATGGAGTTGTGGACTTGTAAACCCCCCAGAAGTGTACCTGAAATTAACTTGAAAGCCCCCATAGGTTACAGCTGGTTCTGAAGCATGACAATTTTAGCCTGTTTGTTCCCTATGTGTTTCAAAAGGTGTATTTTCATGACTCTATGCTTTGTTCACACAGTGGGGGCAGATGTAAGATTACTGTCCTTATAGACAGTACAAACTTAGACAAGGCAGTCCGTAAATACGCCAAATTTAACAGTGGTGCATACTGCATTATAAATTTGGTGCACCTACATAGGCATGCTAGACACTTTTCTCTTCCTTATATCACCTCATGGTTGGCTTAGTTCATTCCAGATTTTTGCGCTAAAATTTTGTCGCGTTTTGGTGCACAGTTTCTCATTTAAAGCCATGACCTCTTTTTGCTAGATCATGCCCCTTTCCCACTAAGCCACACCCTTTGTCACATGTTGAAAAAAGTGTCTCCTTAACTGATTTACAGTAATAAACTAAACTGAAAAACGAATACATAGTTTATAAGCTTGAAAAAAAACAAAGATCCATTAAGTCCAACCTATAATCCTACCATGTTAATCCAGAGGAAGGCAAAGCCCCCATGAGATTGATGCCAATTGCCTCATTAGGGTAAAAATTCCTCCCCGACTCCAAATATGGTAATCATAACAAATCCCGGGATCAACGTCTCCTCTCCAGATTCCAGTACTCATAACCTGTAATATTATATTTTTCAAGAAAGGCATCAAGCCCCTTCTTGAACTTTTTCAAAGAATCAACCACCACAACATCCTGTGGCAGAGAGTTCCATAGTCTCACATCTTTTACAGTAAAGAATCCCCATCTGTGACAGTGGCGAAACCTTTTTTCATCTAGACGTAGAGGATGCCCCCTTGTCCTTGTTACAGGCCTAGGTGTAACATCATTTGAAAGATCTCTGTACTGTCCAATTATATATTTGTACATTGTAATTAGATCGCCACTAAACCATCTTTTTTCTAAACTGAATAGCCCAAAGTTTGATAATCTTTCTTGGTACTGCAATCCGCCCATTCCCTTAATTACCTTCTTTGCACCTGTTCTAGTACAGCCATATCCTTCTTATACACAGGTCCCCAAAATTGTACACAATATGTGGTCTGACTAGTGATTTGTATAGAGGCAAAACTTACACAGGCTAATGTACTGGCATGTAGATATATACCAGTACATTAAAGTAAAAAAATAAAATAAAGTAATGTTAAAAAAAAACACACACATTACAATAAAACATTAAAATAAGTCTCGATACATAAAATATACACATATTCTATATCGTCACGACCGTAATAACACATTTATAGTGTCATTCATGTTTACTCTTTTATAATATTAAATAAAAATTGCTTTCTTTCACTTATTATTGTGAGGCATGAGGTGTTCTGAATTTTGAACCTCCATGTGCCTCACATTAATAGTAATTAACCCCATCATGTACCTCACACATTAACCCAATGTTGTCCATTATGACTTAGGAACATGATGGGGTTAATTACTATTAAAGTGAGGCACGTGGAGGTTCAAAATTCATAATACCTCTTGCCTCACATCAGAAAACGGAAGAACTTCTTTTTTTTTTTTTTTATTATTGTTGGCAAAAGTATCGTTTTGGTATCGAAATCACAATACTACACATAGTATTCTGGTATCGTGACATCCCTAGTCCTGACAATGAATATACATTACCTCCAGCCAGGACGGGATGTGTATTCAGAATCCTGTCACTTCTGTAGCGTCTCGCGAGATTACGATCTAACCTGTCATTTCAAACGAGATTACGCTTGCCTTGCTGTAAATCTCACAGGGACGCTACAGAAGTGACAGAATTCTGAATATACATTACCTCCAGCTAGGACGGGATGTGTATTCAGAATCCTGACCACTTCTCTGTGATTTATAGCACAGCACAGCGAGATCTCGCTGTAAATGACAGTTTACAGCGTAATCTCGCGAGACTACGCCTGCTGTGTAAATACAGTAGAGAAAGAGGCGTTTAATAGATTGGACTTTTCCTCATCCTCCTCCACCATTATACTGAGATTATTTTTGAGAGGGCTAAGGCCTCATGCACACGGCAGTGCCCGTAATCACGGCACGCGATACAAAGTATGGGAAAACGGCCCGAAAAATAGGACATTCTCCATAATTCCCGGGACAGTTCTACAAAATGGACACATGTCCGTAGCGATACGGAAAGGTGTCCGCGGCCAATAGGACTGAATGGGTTTGTAATTGCGGACCGTATTACGGTCCGCAATTACGGGGATTTTTTACGGTCGTGTGCATGGGGCCTAGGGCTTTCAGTTTTGAGTATCTTATTTATGTATTTGAAAAATATTTTTGGGTTATTTCTACTTTCTTTGGCAACAAGTCTCTCTGTTTCAATCTTTGCTGCCTTTACGCTGGGTTCACACTGAGTTTTTTTGCAGGCGGAATATGTTACTCAAAATTCCGTTTGGAAGTTTGAGGCAGATTTTCCTCTGCCTGCATGCCGATTTTCACATAAAACGCAGCGAAATGCGCTTTCTCTGCCTCCCATTGATGTCAATGGGAGGTCAGAGGCGTAATCGCGCGAAGATAGGGCATGTCCCTTCTTTTACCGCTCGCGGGAGAAAACCGCCCCAGCCTCCCATTGAAATCAATGGGAGGCATTTTCGGCCCTTTTTTGACGAGTTTTGCGGAGCGGTTTCCGCACCAAAAAAACTCGTCAAAAAACTCTGTGTGAACCCAGCCTTATTTGTCTTTTACACAACATTTTTTTCTTTATAATTAGTTAACCCCTTAATGACCGGGCATGTTTGTACCTTAATGACCAAGCCAGATTTGTCAAATCTGGTATGTCTGACTTTATCAGAGAATAACTCTGTGAAAGTTTTGAATATCCAAGTAATTCTGACATTGTTTTTTCGTCACATGTTGTACTTTATTTTAGTGGTAAAAGTAGACTGATACGATTTGCGGAAATTAATTAAAAAATAGAAAAATTGAAGAAATTTTGTAAAAATTACAATTTTCCCCTATTTTTAACTGCAATATGTCACATATGTACACACATACTGTACAATTTTTTTAATTAAATATATATATCTATCTCTTTACTCCATTTTGGCAGCACTTTTGAAAAAATAAAATAAATTTTCAGCAATTTAGAGGACTTACAAATTGAATAATAATTGTATAAATTTTGAAGTACATTTTGTTTTCCTGCACCAAGCCAGGTTTTCAGAGGCTCATAGGTGTCAGAATGGTGGAAACCCCTACAAATGACCCCATTTAGAAAACTAGACCCCTTAAGGTATTTACCTAAGGGTATAGTAAGTATTTTGACCCCACAGTTTTTTGCTAAATTTAATACATAGCAGGTGAAAAAAAAAATAATTTCACTTTTTTTCATAAAAGTATCAGTTTGAAGACCAATTTCTTTGTAAAGCGACCATGAGAATGAAGAAACACACCACAAAATCTATCACCCTGTTTCTCCTGTTTTCAAAAATACCAACATTGTGGCCCCAATGCGCTGCCTGGACACACGGCAGGACCCAAAAGGAAGGGAGCACCCGGAGGCTTTCAGGACTCATATTTTGCTTGAAAATGTTTTAGACCCCACTGTACATTTGGAGAGGCTTTGAGCTGCCAGAACGATAGAAGCTCCCCATAAACGACCCCATTTAGAAAACTAGACCCCTTAAGGTATTTATTTAGGGGTATAGTAATTATTTTGACCCCACAGTTCTTTGCTAAATTTAATGCATATCAGGTGAAAAAAATAATAATTTCACTTTTTTCATAAAAGTATTTGTTTGAAGACCGATTTCTTTGTAAAGCGACCATGAAAATGAAGAAACACACCCCAAAATCTATCACCCTCTTTCTCCTGTTTTCAAAAATACCCACATTGTGGCCCTAATGCGTTGTTTGGACACACGGCAGGGCCCCAAAGGAAGGGAACACCCGGAGGCTTTCAGGACTCATATTTTGCTTGAAAATGTTTTAGGCCCCACAGTACATTTGGAGAGGCTTTGAGGTGCCAGAACGATAGAAACTCCCCATAAACGACCCCATTTCGAAAACTAGACCCCTTAAGGTATTTATCTAGGGGTATAGTTAGCATTTTGACCACACAGGTTTTTCGCTAAATATATTGAAATTAGTCTGTAAGAATTAAAATGTACTTTTTTTCTGAAACAACATAGAAATTTTTATTATTTACAAGGAATAACGAAGAAAATGCACCCCAACATTTGTAAAGCAATGTCTCCCGATTACGACAATACCCCATATGTGGTAATAAACTGCTGTTTGGACCCACAGCAGGGCTCAGAAGGGAAGGAGCGCCATTTGGATTTATGATTTTGCTGGAATGGTTTTCGGTGCCATGTCGCATTTGCAGTGCACTGGAGGGACCAAAACAGTGGAAACCCACCAAAAGTGACCCCATTTTGGAAAAACCTTCAAGGAATTTTTCTAGGGGTATAGTGAGCATTTAGACCCCACGGGTCTTTTGCAGAGTTTATTAGAATTAGGGCGCGAAAATTAATATCAACATTTTTTCCACTAAAATGTTGCATTTTCTCATTTTCACAAGGGATAAAGGAGGAAAAAAACAACCATTTTTTTATAAAGCAATTTCTCCCGAGTACGGAAATACCCAAGATGTTGTCATACGTTTTTTCATTAGAAATGAATTAACCCTTTCAGGACTGATCCATTTTTTGCTTTCATATTTTAGATTTTCACTCCCCGCTTTCCAAGAGCCATAACTTTTTTATTTTTCCATCAATAGAGTGGTGTGAAGGCTTATTTGTTGCGGGACAATCTGTAGTTTTCATTGGTACCATTTTGGCGTACATGCGATTTTTTTTGATCACTTTTTATTCATTTTTTTTGCAATCCTGAGCAAAAAACAGGAATTCTGACACCGTTTTTTAGGTTTTCTTTTTGCGGCGCTCACCGTACGCTATAAATTACATTTTTACTTTATTCTGCAGGTTGGTACGATTACGGCGATACCAGATGTATATAGGTTTGGTCCTTTTTTTTAGCGTTTGCGCAATAAAATGACTTATTTATAAAAAAAAAAAATTCTGTGTCACCATATTCTGAGAGCCATAATTTTTTAATTTTTTAGTCAAAAAAGCTGTGTAAGGGCTTGTTTTTTGCGGGACGGATAGAAGTTTTTATTGGTACTATTTTTGGGTACATGCGACTTTTTGATCACTTTTTATTCTTTATTTAGGGAGCGGTGGTGACCCAAAAAATTGCGATTCTGTCGTAGTTTTTTATAGATTTTTTTTGGGGTGTTCATCGTGCGGGAAAAACAACATTATAGTTTTATAGTTGGGTTCGTTACGAACGCGGTGATACCAGATATGTGTACTTTTTTAACGTGTTCATTTTTTTTCTATAATAAAAGTCTTATTATAGGAAAAAAAGCATTTAGTGTTTATAGAACTTATAACTTTTATTTTTACACTTTTTTTAAAACATTTTTATTACTTTTTTTTACTTTTTTAACTTGTCCCACTAGGGGACACTTAGTCTTGCAGCTTTGATCGCTGCTAGAGTACATTACACTACACACGTAGTGTAATGTACTCTGTCATTGTGACGTGACTGTCACACTGACAGGAAGCAGAGGAGGAACGGCCGGACGCTGTTCCTCCGAGGCTTCCGTACATGGCAACCCGGAGGTCATTGTCTGACCTCCGATTGCCGTGACAAGCATCGGTAGCCCCCACGATCACTTCGTGGGGGCTGCTGATGTCCTTCAAACCACTTAAATGCGGCGACGGCAATCCGTCGCCGCACTTAAGGGGTTAACTGCCGAAATCAGCGGCGATGGTCCGCTGTCCGGCAAGACTGATGTCTCAGCTGTCGGGGACAACTGTCAGCGCGGGTCTGTCACTCTGTGTTTACACAGAGTGACAGTTTGAAATGCGGACGAAAATGAACGTCATGGTGCGGGAACTAGCAGCCGACCATGACGTTCATTTTCGTCCTTGGTCGTTAAGGGGTTAAAGGGGTTTTGCCATGAGGGACATTTATTACATATCCACAGGATATGTTATGAATGTCAGATAGATGCGGGTCCCATCTTTGTGACCACACCTATCTCTAGAACATGGTCCCCTAAACAACGTTCTAGCTTTTTGTGCTCGCGCTGCCTCCCGGCTTCTTACTGATTACATGGTCGGGAGTTATGGAAACAGCGTAACTCGCCGAGCTACGGTGTTTCCGTAACTCCCATAGATCTGAATAGTAGTTACGGAAACCGCGTAGCTTGCATGCTACGCTGCTTCCGTAACTGCCATTTACTACTATAGGAGTTACGGAAACCGCGTAGCTCAGCGAATTATGCTTTTTCCTGTAACTCCCGACCACGTAATCCGTAAGTGGCCAGGAGTCAGCGTAAGCACAAAAAGCTAGAGCGGGGATTAGGGGCCCCCGTTCTAGGGATAGGTGCGGGTCCCAGAGGTGGGACCCGCATCTATCTGACATTCATGACATATCCGTGGAGATCGGGTTTCCGATGACTAAATCAAAGTGGGGAGTTACCTTTTATCTTTCCGTCAAAGTGTTAAACAGCTGTCAGGATTTGCCAGAAATAGTACTAGGTCATCCGCATATAATCCCACTCGGTCTTCCCTGCTTCCCAATGATATACCTCGATATATGGGGGTCTTGTCTGATACGAAGGGCCAAAGGTTCGATTGCTATAGCAAATAAAAGGGGCGATAACGGACAACCCTGATGGGTGCCCCTACCCAAGGCAAAGAAGCCCGAGCATTGACCTTTCAATAGAATATTAGCCCTAGGCTTCTTATACAGTATAGACACCCATTGAATAAACCTAGGACCTAGGCCAAAGTGACTAAATGTCTCCAACAGTTATGGCTACTGCACCGAGTCTGCACTTGGCAGCATCAAGCGAAGCCAGGCGCACATATCTTATTAAATTAGGCGCATCTCTGGCCGTCTGTGTGCCTGAATGCTAAATCTACCCCAGCTATGAGTTGGTGTAAATTTGCGCTATAATTTGCGACGTTGTATATGTGTGTTCTTTATAGTAACACCCTATACACTTTACAACAAATGAAGTAGTGCAGCTATTTGCTAATATTTCCGAGTAGGGTGTATGATTTAGGCATGTTGTAATCTGTTGTGTTCTAAATATATGGTGACAATAGTAAATATGCACTAAAAAGCCATTTCTGTATGAGTATGTTCACATGTCTTGGATTTGCCTTGGGCCTCATTCAGAGGAGCGTAATACTCGTCCTTGTGGTGTGCGTTGAAATAGCTCACAGCACACGGACCCATTCATTGCAATGGGGCTATTCAGACGTGTGAGTTTTCACGCAGCGAATGTCCGTTGTGTGAAACTCACTGCATGTCCTATATTGGTGCGTTTTTGCGCACCTAGTCGCCCATTGAAGTCTATGGGTGCGTGAAAACCATGGTCAGCACACAATGTCCGTGTTTCACGCATCCGTTACATAGAAAAGCAGAGAAATACATTTAAGTGCTTGCATGGACGTGAAAAACGCATGCAAAGCACACTGATGCCAATACACAACGCACACGGACATGAAATGTAGGAGAAACGCTGCGGTTTTTTACTCATGCAAATCTTACACGCTCGTCTGAATGTAGCCTTAGGCAAATTCGCTGTGGATTTTCTAGAAAATCCGCAGCAGAGATCCTAGTCTGAAACCTAGATTTCTGCAGCTGATGTGCCAGTGAATCTGCACGTGGATTACTCTTATTATTGAATAGAGGTTTTCCGCATTAATTTTGTGAATCCGTTACAGCCTGTTTGTGTAAATCTAGGCTAACTGCTTATCCAATAATAAGTCTATTACATCATGGACATTTATTCCATCGAACATATGTGACGAGCATTTCCTGTAATCATTTTCTGACCACTTTTTGTGATCCAATTTATATAGGCGATCTAACACAACAGATGACTTCAAGATCTTACCACTTTTTGACCCGTACAATCGGCTAGGTGCAGGTTAAATTTACCTTCTCCTGTTCCCATTTTATTGGACGCCTGGACACATGTGACTTATCGTCACGTAGTGACGGTGTCCTTGACAACATGAGATTATATCCTATAGCGTTTCTCCATGGATTGTTGCTTTTGAACCACATAATGTGAGATCGAGGATATTATATCCTCTATAGACACCTGATTGAAAGAGATGTTTTTGTAATACTTCTGCTTCCATTGTGCCGTTACGATGCACTGATTGCGGAGCATGCGCGGTGGCGTCCTGTGATCGGAGCTGGAACCTGGAGTGTGGTGGACTTCCCTTCTTCGTTTTCTACTCTAAGATGAACAATTGATGTCTTAAATACTTACTATGGATTGAAGATGTATTGTATGTCGGATTTATACACTTTTGTATTATTATGCAACAAGTTGTTGGTTGTTATCAAGACTAATGTATGATTCACCTGGGAGGCCGGGATCACGATTCTCACTGGCTGCAATGTACCATGTGATTATTTGAGTTCACCTATTTAGTATGATGTTTTTAGATGTAATGTTAGGCTTGACAAAGACCCCACACTCACTATGGGTCGAAACGTTGCCTGTTTGTCGTGGATGTTCTGACAATAAAACCACTTTGATTATCTGGAGACGTGTGCTGTTGTTCGACTATTTTACTTGGAATATCCACAGTATATGTCATAAATGTCAGATAGATGTGGACCCCACTTCTGGGACCCTATCTTTAGAACGGGGCCACCTAAACCCCGTTCTACCGTTCTCTGTTCCTGCTGACTCGTGTGATTCTCCACCATGAAGAAGAACACCGCGTAGCTCAGTGAGCTACGCTGTTTTCTTCTTCATGGTTGGGAATCACACGCTTAAGCCGGAACAGGGTTTAGGGAGCCCCTTTCTTTCTTCCCCTAAAGAAGTGTATGAGGCTGACCAATCAGTGACATACACTTCTCATTGTTCCAGCCCAGCATGATCCACAGCACAGTGAGATTGTGCAGTGAAAGAAGCTGGGCTGGAACAATGAGAAGTGTATGACGCTGATTGGTCTCTGATTGGTCACTGATTGGTCAGCCTCATACACTTCTTTACAACACCCACTTGGTCAAAAGTAAAAACACGCCCAGTTGGGCATTAAGAAACTAAATCTAAAATTAATCATAAGTTGCTCAAAAATGATCGTTTTTCAAAATAAAAACCACTGCTGTCATCTACATTCCAGCGCCGGTCAGATTATGTAGGAGATAGGGCATTTATAATCTGGTGACAGAGCCTCTTTAAAACACTATCAGTTCAGGTGCCCAGCTTTTTGGTCTAATGTCGGGTCCAAGAAATTTTAAAAAGTTGGTGGCAGCTATGATGGTGGTCCTGAGGACAGGAGGAATTGTAATAGTTCCATATTTAGACGACTGGTTCATTATAGCCAGATCGTCTCAACTGCTCAAAAACCATCTTCAAGAAATTGCATCTGATTACATCACAGAATACCAGATTCCTAAGATATATCCTAGACTCTCAAGAGATGACAGTAACTCTTTCAGAGGAGAGGTTATAATCTCTAACAACCCAGGTTAGATGTCTAATGGGTATGAGGCTCATAACCTTCCGTTTGGCCATGAAGACATTAGGCCTGATGGTATCTTCGGTAGACGCTATTCGGTGGGCCAGATGGCACATGAGTCTTTTAGCAGGACTTTGTCTCATTGGGACAGGTCTATTGAGAGCCTGGAGAATCAATTCATCCTTTCAACAGAGAGCAGACAGTCTACTCTGGTGGCTACAACAAAAAAATTGAAAATTGTTGAAGTCACAAAGGTGGACTAAAATTCACTACAGACGGATTGGGGCTCATATTTTGGGTCACAGGACTCAAGGTGTTTGGAGTCCCGACGAAGTAGACCAATTTCAAGGAGATGAGAGCAGTCTTCAGAGCAATGGTATATTTTTAGTCTCTGCTAGAGTTCAGAGACATAAAGATTCAGTCAGACAACTTGGTAACAGTCCGTTATACAAATCGTCATGGTGGCACGAGATCTCTGCAGCTCCTGAGCTCAAATAATGAAATGGACAGAGGCCCATACCGACGATTTCATGGCAGTGCATATCAGAAGCATAAATAATGCCTGGGCAGACAGGTTGAGCCGATCAAGCCATTCCAGGGGAATGAGAACTCAACCAAGAAATCTTCAATCAAACAATAGACATAATGGGGACACCTGTGATAGACTTCATGGCAACTCGAGCCAACAGGAAGACTGCAATATTTTGTTCCCTTAACCGTCACGACAGACCTTGGGCTTTGGATGCATTCTTGATCAAATGGAACTTCAGTTGGTTTATGTTATCCCTCTGATCCCAATAATGAAGGTTCCACAGAAGATCCGAGTAGAAGGAACGTCTGCAATTGTAATAATACCGTACTGGCCCAAGAATGTTGGGTTTCCCATGCTAATGCAGATGGCTTGGGACGATTTTTGGAAACTGCCTCAACGTCCAGACCTTCTGAAACCAGGACAAAACATACTGCTACAATTACAAAATTCTCAGTCTGGCGACCTGGAAACTGATAGGCACATATTGACAAGATTGGGGTTTTCTGAGCCGGTAATTGAGACGTTAATTCAGTCCAGAGAGCCTGCTACCACAAAGATTCATAAAAGAATCATTAATATATTTTTAAAGTGGTGTAAAGAACAGGAGAAAAATAAGTGTAGAGCCATCTCTCCAGGATATTTTGGCCTTCCTGCAAGCAGGATTTGATAGAGGTCTAAACCCCAGCAGCTTGGCTGTCAAGATTTCTGCTCTCTCTCTCTGCTTGGTCTGGCAAACCAATTGCTAATGAACCACTAGTTAAAAGATTTATGAGAGCTATCAAGAGGCTAAGGCCTAGAGTATTGGAAACTTATCCGAGCTAGGATCTTCCCTTGGTTCTAAAAGCACTCAGTGATTCCCCTTTTGAACCCTTAGGAATCACAGAAATCAAAATGTTGACTTCTAAAGTCCTTTTCTTGATGGTGATTACATCTGTTCAGAGTTAGCGATCCACAGGCCCTAGCAGCCAAGGAGCCATATATACAGTGGAGGAAATAAGTATTTGATCCCTTGCTGATTTTGTAAGTTTCCCACTCTCAAAGACATGAACAGTCTAGAATTTTTAGGCTAGGTTAATTTTACCAGTGAGAGATAGATTATATTAAAAAAAAAAAGAAAATCACATTGTCAAAATTCTATATATTTATTTGCATTGTGCACAGAGAAATAAGTATTTGATCCCCTACCAACCATTAAGAGTTCAGCCTCCTCCAGACCAGTTACACGCTCCAAATCACTTGGTGCCTGCATTAAAGACAGCTGTCTTACATGGTCATCTGTATAAAAGACTCCTGTCCACGGACTCAATTAATCAGTCTGACTCTAACCTCTACAACATGGGCAAGACCAAAGAGCTTTCTAAGGATGTCAGGGACAAGATCATAGACCTGCACAAGGCTGGAATGGGCTACAAAACCATAAGTAAGACGCTGGGTGAGAAGGTGACAACTGTTGGTGCAATAGTAAGAAAATGGAAGACATACAAAATGAATGTCGATCGACATCGATCTGGGGCTCCATGCAAAATCTCACCTCGTGGGGTATCCTTGATCCTGAGGAAGGTTAGAGCTCAGTCGAAAACTACACGGGGGGAACTTGTTAATGATCTCAAGGCAGCTGGGACCACAGTCACCAAGAAAACCATTGGTAACACATTACGCCGTAATGGATTAAAATCCTGCAGTGCCCGCAAGGTCCCCCTGCTCAAGAAGGCACATGTACAGGCCCGTCTGAAGTTTGCAAATGAACATCTGGATGATTCTGAGAGTGATTGGGAGAAGGTGCTGTGGTCAGATGAGACTAAAATTGAGCTCTTTGGCATTAACTCAACTCGCCGTTTTTGGAGGAAGAGAAATGCTGCCTATGACCCAAACAACACCGTCCCCACTGTCAAGCATGGAGGTGGAAACATTATGTTTTGGGGGTGTTTCTCTGCTAAGGGCACAGAACTACTTCACCGCATCAATGGGAGAATGGATGGAGCCATGTACCGTCAAATCCTGAGTGACAACCTCCTTCCCTCCACCAGGACATTAACAATGGCTCGTGGCTGGGTCTTCCAGCACGACAATTACCCAAAACATACAGCCAAGGCAACAAAAGAGTGGCTCAAAAAGAAGCACATTAAAGTCATGGAGTGGCTTAGCCAGTCTCCAGACCTTAATCCCATCGAAAACTTATGGAGGGAGCTGAAGATCCGAGTTGCCAAGCGACAGCCTCGAAATCTTAATGATTTACAGATGATCTGCAAAGAGGAGTGGACCAAAATTCCATCTAACATGTGTGCAAACCTCATCATCAACTACTAAAAATGTCTGACTGCTGTGCTTGCCAACAAGGGTTTTGCCACCAAGTATTAAGTCTTGTTTGCCAAAGGGATCAAATACTTATTTCTCTGTGCACAATGCAAATAAATATATATAATTTTGACAATGTGATTTTTTTATTTTTTTTAAATATAATCTATCTCTCACTGGTAAAATTAACCTAGCCTAAAAATTCTAGACTGTTCATGTCTTTGACAGTGGGCAAACTTACAAAATCAGCAAGGGATCAAATACTTATTTCCTTCACTGTATATTTTCTTCCAGGAAGAGTGGTACAAATAACTCTACCATCATTCTGACCTAAAGTCCCTTTAGTTTCTAATATAAACCAAGAAATATATTTACTAAAATTTATTGTCGAAAGATAACGAAGGGGTAAACCAGACTCTACATCCGTTAGGTCTGGGTTGAAATCTGCGCATATATATTGAAAAGATGCAGGAATTCAGAAGATCTGAATTTATTTTTTTTTCTGGGAGCAAAGAAAGGACTAAAAGCATCCAAACCGACCTTAGCCAGATGGTTAAGAGAAGTTATTACTGTATGTTATACGCTGGCAGATAAAACTCCACCTGAAGATATTAAAGCTCATTCAACTAGGGCCATAGCAGCTTCTTGGGCAGAGAGAGGAAGATTTCCAGTTGATAGGATTTTTGGAGCATCTTCCTGGTCAAATATTAATACTTTTATAACGCACTATAGACTGGACATTGGGGCTTCAGAGGAAGCAGCTTTTGGCCGTGCAGTTCTTCAGTCTGTTCTCCCACCCTTATAATCTTGCTACATCCCCTTTGTTTCTGTGCTGCTTAGGACAACCAGAAAAGAGCAAATTTACTTACGCTATTCTTCCTTCCTGTAGTCCAAGCACCAGCACAAGTTTTTGTTCCCTCCCAATAAATTCTTATATTTGCCTGCATTTGTTGGTATAATTTTTGAACGACACGAGGGGGAAGTGGCTTAGGCCTTACTCACACGACAATGGAAAATGGCAGTTTTCAGAACAATGATGTTCTATGGGTGTATTCACATTTTTATTTTATTAACCAGCCGTCAAAAAATAGGACGTCCTATTTTTGGCCGTGGTCAATGGATCAGTTTTTAACGACTGTCAATACATGTAACAACCGTTAAAAACTGATCTGTGACATGGGGATAGGTAAAGGAACTACTAGTTGCCTTGCTGGCTATCATTGGCATACTTAGCGATGCAGCGCCATCCTCTTCAGGTGTGGTCTCTCGTTTTCACGGATTCTGCGAAGGCGACGCGATATCGCGCCGCATTTGCAGATCCCGTGCAGACGAGAGACCGCACCTGAAGAAGACATCGGGGCTGTGTGGCATCATTTACATCGGGGCTGTGTGGCATCATTTACATCGGGGCTGTGTGGCATCATTTACATCGGAGCTGTGTGGCATCATTTACATCGGGGCTGTGTGGCATCATTTACTTCGGGGCTGTGTAGCATATACAGGGGGTGTGTGTGACATCATATACAGGGAGGCTGTGTGGCATCATCTACATCGGGTCTGTGTGGCATCATATACATGGAGGTGTGTGGCATCTTCTACATGTAGGTGTGTGGCATCTTCTACAGGGGAGCTGTGTGGCATCATCTACAGCAGTGCTGTGTGGCATCATCTACAGCGGGACTGTGTGGCATCATCTACAGGGGGCTGTGAAACCATCATGACAATGACCTTCCTTTGGGCCAGTTCACACAGAGTTTTTTTGACGCGGAAACCGCGTCGGAAAATATCTCCCATTGATTTCAATGGGAGACGGAGGCGTTTATTTCCCGCGAGCGGAAAAACAGTCTCGCGGGAAAAGAAGCGACATGCCCTATCTTCGGGCGTTTACGACTCTGACCTCCCATTGACATCAATAGGAGGCAGAGAAAGCGTATTTCGCATCCTTTTTGCCCGCGGCTGTGGGCGAAAACGCCACGAAAAATGCGGCAAACGGCGTGCAGGCAGATCAAAATCTGTCTCAAAATTCCAGACGGAATTTTGAGGCACAATTTTCTTCCTGCAAAAAAACTCTGTGTGAACATGCTGTTTTCAGGGTGTTGGGACAAAAAAAGCCTGACAAATGAAATTCATCAGTTTTTTTAACGCCCATGAAAAACTGATGTCAAACGGCCATTAAAAATGGACAGACAGACTGGAAATGGATGAAAATTTGAAAACACACTGATGCAAAACGGCTATGAAAAACTGACAGTTGATCAGTTTTTAATGGCCATTTTTTTCACTGCGCTATTGATTCCGTCGAAAAAATGGAAACCTGCCGGAACGGTGACAGACGGAAACCATTAGCAATGTTTCCGTCACCATTGATATCAATGGTGATGCAAACGGAAGCTGTGGTTTCCGTTTGACTTTTCGTTGCGGGGTTCCACATCGGAAACCTACGACGGAACCCCTCAACAGAAAGCCAATGCTGATGTGAACAGGCCCTAAGGGTGCGTTCACAAGTATCAGCCGCATCAGCATCAGGTTTTTTTTTTTTCTCTCAAGTGATTACAACTGATGCAAAAATGTATCAGTTGCCATCAGGCTTTTTCACAATCTTTACTGCAAAACCATCAGTTGTCATCGGTTGTCATCAGTTTTTACCACAATGGTCCAACAAAAAGGTAGTCTAGAGTCTGAATATGTGCTAATTTTATCAAAGTGGTGCATAGTTTGTGATAGATTGGATACATGATAGATTAGATACATGCTGTGTACTTGTCATTTTACAAAACTTCTGACGTAATCCTGGCATGTCAGGGCTCTCCTCTGCTACACCCTCGGGCATAACTGAAGTCTGACACACACATTGTAATGTCACGTGTGTCCTATTCAGTACAGCGCAGAGGCTGGCGCCAAGAGGGAGAGCTCAGAAGACAGCCGCTGTCCGCTCACCTCAGATCAGATCTTCGAAGCATCCTTGTGAACCTTTCAAAGACTCCAAACACTAGCCCTAACTACAGAGAGTAGCTAGTTTTTGCCACCTTTTACAGCTACCCAATCCCACCCCGCATCTCCTACCCACCCCACACACCCCTGGTATTTCCGTTTTTTCTATTCACATGACCGGGTCCGGGTGTCGGCCGTCAAAAACGGCCGTCTTTGTCTGTTTTTGACGGACGTTTTGCATCTGTTTTGTCTTGCTTCCTTTTTTGACGGCCGATTGTGACTGTCCGTTTTGCATCCGTTCTTCACTGTCCCTTTTAAAAATGGATGAATTTCATGTGTAGATAATGCTACAGCGCTCTCTGTAGATAGTGCCACAGTGCCCTCTGTAGATAGTGCCACCCACGGCCCCTCCTGGAGGAACCCCTGACGTCGATGTTTATATATGGACAGTCACGTCAGGGGCTCCCTCTAGGAGCAGAATCCCCAGGCAGAGCGTTGGCAACGCTCTGGCCAGGGACTCCCTCCAGGAGGAGCCCCTGATGTCACAGTCCATATATGGACAGGGTAATCAGTGGCTCCCTCTAGTAGCGGAATCCCCGGCCAGATCGTTGGCAATGGTCTGGCCGGGGATTCCGCTCCTAGAGGGAGCCTCAGTGTCGCTATCTACAGGGGTTAGTGCTATATACAGAGGGGTTGCACAAACTACAGTGGGTTGTGGGTAGCACAATCTACAGGTGGGGGCATGGGTGGCACTAAATTCCGCTCCTCTTCCCTGGCGTGTGCGTTAGCAATTCTCTGGCTGGGAATTCCAACGCCGGGGGCTGCCGGAAGGTGGATGCGGCAACCCCCGGTGTTGAACTTGTGAACAATACATTAAATAGGATGCGGCCCCGGACCCCCAGGGAGCCAGACACAAAAAAGTTACGTTTTTGGATCCGACTTCACAGGTCCGAAGCTGTACGGCGGCACAACTTATGTCCCATGTTCCAGAACAGATCCCATAGATCTGTTCTAGCATCAGTTTCCCTCAGGCTTTTCTGCAATAAGCCGGAGGGTAACTGACCTGAATGACGGACATATGTGAACGGCCCCTAAGACGCCAGTCTTAGTAAATCTGCCCCAGTGTGTCCAGATCTAACTATAAAGAACTTTTTCCTATCTTGATGTCTGAAACGCCCTACTTTCACATGCAATAAATGTTACATAGTTACATAGTACGGTTGAAAAAAGACATATGCCCATCAAGTTCAACCAAGGGATGGGAGAAAGGGAAGGTATAGAAGAAACTATAGAACTTTGTTTTGCCCCTATTGATCCAAAGGTTTAAAAAAATTACAAAAAATTAATAATATAAATATTAACCGTAAGGCATTAACCAGTCTTCCCTGAAAAAGGAAAAATTCCCTCCTGATCCCAAGTGGCAATACCACAACATTCAAACAAGTATTCTATACATTGACATACAACGAAAAAATATCAGTGCCTAAGAAATGATCTAAGCCTTTGTTAAAGCAATCTAGTGTTTCTGCTGGGACCAGCTCCTGCGGTAGGCTATTCCACGGATTCACAGTTCTTATGGTAAAGAAGGATTGTCGCCTCTGGAGATTGAACCTTTTTTTCTCCAGACTGAGGGAGTGGCCCCTTGTCTTTTGAGGGGATTTTACATGGAACAGTTTTTCATCATATTTTTTTATACAGGCCATTCATATATTTATACAAGCTAATCATAACTCCCCCAAAATATTTACATAACTTGTTAATTCACTACATTTAGCTTGTATGTCGCGCTAAACGTGTACATAGGGTTACTTTATCCCGACGGAGGCCAAAAGCATGTTTTTTTTGGCCTCCATCGGGCTGGTAAATGTCGGTATATCTTTCCCCTGGTCCTTTTGTAAAGTCTTTGGAAAGAAAAAAATCATGTGCTAGTTCTTTGTTTTGACCACATATAAACTATACATGTTAATAAGATCACTTCTAAGGCGTCTTTTCTCAAAGCTGAACAAGCCCAATTTTTCATTGTAAGAGAGACCTCCCATCCCATTTAATAATATAGTCACCCGCCATTTGGACCCTCCAGCTCTACCATATCCTTTTTACATTGTGGAGCCCAAAACTGAATCCTATATACAGTTAGGTCCAGAATTATTTGGACAGTGACACAATCTTCATGATTTGGACTCAGCATGCCACCACATTGGATTTGAAATGAAACAACGGAGATGCAATTGAAGTGTAGACTTTCAGGTTTAATTCAAGGGGTTGAACAAAAATATCCTGTAAAAAAAAAAGGAATTGCAATCATTTTTCTACACAGCCTCCTCATTTCAGAGGCTCAAAAGTAATTGGACAAATTAATAATGCCATAATTAAAATGTTTTTTTTTTTAAATACTTTGTAGAGAATCCTTTGCAGGCAATGACTGCCTGAAGTCTGGAACCCATGGACATCATTAAACGCTGGGTTTCCTCCTTTGTGATGCTTCGCCAGGCTTTTACTGCAGCTGTCTACAGTTGTTGCTTGTTTGTGGGTCTTTCTGCCTTAACCCCTTAGTGACCACTAATACGCCTTTTTACGTCGGTCACTAATGGGCTTTAGGCTAGGCTGACGCCTTTTCACGTCAGCCTAGTCTAAGTCCTGCACGGGTCTCCCGTGCAGGCAGGAGCCGGGGCTCTGCTGTCTGATGACAGCTGAGCTCCTGCTCCAACGCCCGCGATCGAAGTTTACTTCGATCGCGGCCGTTTAACCCGTTAAATGCCGCCGTCAATAGCGACCGCGGCATTTAACTTTGTTTACAGAGGGAGTGAGCTCCCTCTGTCACCCATCGGCGGCCCGCGAATGCAATCGCGGGTCTCCGATGGGGTGTCATGGCAGCCGGGGGCCTGATAAAAGCCCCCAGGTCTGCCTTGGACATATGCCTGTTAGGACGCGCCGGAGGCACGGCCTAACAGATTGCCTGTCAGATTTACACTGACAGGCAATAATGCTCTGGTATACGAAGTATACCAGAGCATTATAGCAGCGATCGGAATATCGCACAGTAAAGTCCCCTAGTGGGACTAATAAAATAAGTCATCAAAGTGAAATAAAGATTATTAATAAAAAGTGCAGTAAAAAAATAAATAAAATCATTTTTTTCCATAAAAAGTGGTTTTATTTAGTAAAAGTGTAAATAATAAATAAAAGTACACATATGTGGTATCGCCGCGACAGTAGTGACTCCATTAATAAAGTTAATATGGAATTTAAACCGCAAAGTGAACACCGTAAAAAAAAACCGCAAAAAACCATGGCGAAATTGCAATTTTTTTCCATTGCCCCCCAAAAAGTCATAATAAAAATGAATCAATAAGTCCCATGCACCCCAAAACAGTACCAATAAAAACTACGTCTTGTCCCGCAGAAGACAAGCCCAAAAAATCACTACATTGATGGAAAAATACAAAAATTACGGCTCTTGGAAAGCGACGATGCAAAAGCAAATAATTTTAGTTCAAAAGTGTTTTTATTGTGCAAAAGTCGTAAAACATAAAAAAACCTCTACATATGTGGTATCGCCGTAATCGTATCGACCCATAGAATAAAGGTAACATGTTATTTACGTCGCATAGTGAACGGCGTCAATTTAAAAACGCATAGAACAATGGCGGAATTTCAGGTTTTTTTTATAATCCCCCCCCAAAAAGGTTAATAAAAGTTAATATAAAAATTATATGTACCCAAAAATGGTGCTATTAAAAAGCACAACTAATCCCGCAAAAAACAAGTCCTCATACAGCTATGTAGACGAAAAAATAAAAAAGTTATAGCTCTTTGAATGCGACTATCGAAAAACGAATAAAATAGCTTGGTCATTAGGGCCTAAAATGGGCTGGTCACTAAGGGGTTAAGTTTTGTCTTAAGCAAGTGAAATGCATGCTCGATCGGGTTGAGATCTGGTGATTAATGGTTTGCACCTTGTGGTGAACCCTCTGTATTTGTTATCATGAAGTCTTCTCTTTATGGTAGACTTAGATACTGATACACCCACTTCCAGGAGAGTGTTCTTCACTTGGGTAGATGTTGTGAAGGGGTTTTCCTTCACCATGGAAAGGATTCTGCGATCATCCACAACTGTTGTTTTCCGTGGATGTCCAGGCTTTTTGGAGTTGCGCTCCTTTTTTTTTTTCAGGAATGTACCGAACAGTTGATCTGGCCACTCCTAACATTTGTGGGATCTCTCTGATGGATTTCTTAATTTTTTTCAGCTTAACTATGGTCTGTTTCACTTGCATTGAGATCTCCTTTGACCTGATGTTGTGGATTCACAGCAACAGCTTCCAAATACAAATGTCACACCTGGAATCAACTCCAGACCTTTTATCTGCTTAATTGATGATGGATTAATGGGGGAATAGCACATGTAGCCCATTAAATAGCTTTTGAGATAATTGTCCAATTATCTTTGGTTCCTTGAAAAAGAGGCAGCTACATATCAAAGAGCAGTAAATCCTAAATTCTTCCTCAAATTAGGATGGGAATACCCTCAAATTAAAGCTGAGAGTCTGTACTTTAAGCCCATATGGATTATATAACTGTATATTCAATATGTTTTGGTAAACAGCTAAAATGACAAAACTTGTGTCACTGTCCAAATAATTCTGGACCTAACTGTATATATTTATAATACATTATAATATAACATTTGAATTACAGGTTTTTACCTCTTTATACACCCTAAAATCGTATTTGCTTTTGCAGCTGCTGCTTGACATTGAGTACAGCTGCTTAGCTTACTTGTAACCAGAATACCAAGGTTCTTCAATTGTTCTGTTATCCCAATTTTTTCAGTTTAACCCCTTCCCGACATTTGACGTATCCATACGTCATAGCCGGGTAGGGGAAGTATGGAACGGGCTCACGGAGTGAACCTGCTCCATACGATGCCGGTGGCGGCTGTATGTTACAGCCTACACTTCAGAGTAACGAGCGGGATCACGATCGAGCGTGATCCTGCTCGTTTAACCCGTTAAATGCCGCGGTCAGTAGCGACCAATGCATTTAAATCATTGGAAAGAGGGGTCGACCCCCTCTAGCAGCTCATCGCGCTCCCCGCAATGCAATCGCGGGGTGACGATGGTTGCTATGGCTTCCTGGGGGCCTAATGAAGGCCCCCAGGTCCGCCATCTTTGTGCTCTGGCAGGGCTTAATAGAAGCCTGTCAGAAAGACGATATACTGCAATACATTGGTATTGCAGTATATCGTACAAGCGACCCAACGATCGCTGGTTGAAGTCCCCTAGGGGGGAACTAATAAAAAAAAAATTTAAAAATTTGTAAAATAAAGTGTGTTCTTTTTAATATAAAAATAAATAAAAATGTAAAAGTTCAAAAAAACCTTCCTTTTCCCTTTTTTCCCCCTAGAGCATAGTAAAAAAATAAACATAAATGGTATTGCCGCATCCGTAAAAGTCTGAACTATTACAATATATCATTATTTAACCCGCACGGTGAACGACGTAATAAATCTATAAATCGTAAACACCATAATCTCTATTTTTTAGTTACCTCATCTCCTACAAAAAATGGAATAAAAAGTGATCAAAACGTTGCATGAACCCTAAAATAGTATCATTAAAAACTAACGCTTATCCCGAAAAAATAAGCCCTCATACCACTTTAATGGCTCTCAGAATTTGGCGACACAAAATAAATTACATTTTTTACACTTAGTTTTTTTCTTGTAAAAGTAGTAAAATATAGAAAAAAAACGATATATATTTGGTATTGCCGTAATCGTATTGACCTGCAGAATAAAGTGAACATGTTGTTTTAATTTCATAGTGAATTCCGTAAAAACGAAGCGCAAAAAACAATGGAGGAATCGCTGTTTTTTTCATTTTCTAACCCCACAAATAATTTCTTCCCCATTTCCTAGTACATTATATGGCACAATTAATGGTGCTACGAAAAACTACAACTCGTCGCGCAAAAATCAAGCCCTCATAGGATTATATGGACAGAAAAATAAAAAAGTTATGGCTTTTGGAAGGTGGGGAGGAAAAAATGAATATTAAAATCTGAAAGTTGTTTACGACGGGAAGGGTTTTAATGTATATGCATTAATGCTATTACTGCGGCCTAGGTGCATTAATTTACATTTACTAACATTAAAATGCATCTGCCACGTTTTTGCCCAGGCTAGCAGCTTCTGTAGGTGGGACAATGCGACGTCAGAGGGGGCCACCGCCCTCTTTCTTACGATTTAGATGCCACAGTCGCTGACCGCGGCATCAAAGGGGTTACTTGAGCGGGATCTCGCTCAGCGCAGTGAAGTGTCGGCTGTAACATATAGCCGACGCCTGTGAGACTAGCCTATTTTGAGTAAGTACCATTTATAACGACTCTTTTCTATCCCTTAACCAATTCTTTACCCACGTGCATACGTGGTCCCCCAGTCCCTGCCTTTATAGCTTTAGTACAAGACTGTTGTGTGGTACAGTATCAAATGCTTTGCAAAATCCAGATAAATCACATCAGCCACATGACCAGTAATCAAATTTTTACTTACCACCTCATAGAAACCAAGCATATATTGGTTAGGCACAATCTATTTTTCATTAATCCATGTGGGTTATCAGTTATTAGATTATTCACCGCTATATACTTTTGCAGTTCATCTCTTCGAATACCATGGTCTGTCTATTACCGAGCTTAATACCCGGGGATGAATGCTGTCTTGGCCACGGACTTTATCAATATTTAATTTGTTTAGAGGCCTCTGCAAACCTATATTGGTGCCTGGAAAACATCCTAATATAAAGTTGTGCCTTCATTTCTGGGCTTGTGTTTCATTGAATTTGCACACTAGGGACACATATAGGATGTTTCTAAAAACCGTAGAATCGGGGTAATAAATATTGAGTTTCGTTTCTCAATTAACACCTGATGTGTTAAAAAAAAAAAAAAAAAAAAGGATTACAATTTAATATCTGCAAAGAAAAACAAAACAAAAAAAACCTTCAAATTTCACCTTCACTTTACTTTAGTTCTTGTAAAATTCCTACAGGGTTAAACATCCTAAATGATGTTTTTTTCCTAAATACTAAAGCGTAATCTCGCTGTAACCTGTCATTTACAGCGAGATCTCGCGAGATTACGCTTGCTCTGCTGTAAGTACCAAACAAATGTTAACGAAGTGCAGGGATTGTGAATAGACATCCCGTCCTGGCTGGAAGGAATTTCTAGTCACGGTCGAAACACTTCAGTAACGTTAATATGTCAGTATAAGACCGCACATAGCGAATAACGCAATGTCACTATGCGCTGACTAAATGAATGGAGAGAAGTGCATGACTCTGATTGGTCAGCGTCATACACTCCTCTGTACGACGCCCACTTGGTCTAAAGTAAAAACACGCCCACTTGGGCATTAAGAAACTAATTATCATAAAGCTAAAATCGCTCCTAATGTGGTGAAAATAGATTGTTTTTCTAAATTAAAAGCACTGCTGTCATCTACATTATAGCGCCGATCTCCTTATGTAGGAGATAGGGCACTTATAATGTGGTGACAGAGCCTCTTTAAAGGGGGTTTCTAACTTAGGGACCTAGGGCTGGGCGATTGTGAACTAAATAAAAATCACGATTAATTGAACATGTAACCCCCGATTACGACTAATGAACGATTATTTAGGCCACACCCCTTTTGCATGCCGCAACCCCTATTTACATGCTACGCCATTGAATTAATATTTATACCCTGAGCTTGCTGTATACTACTGTATATAATATACCCCCTAACACTGCTCCGACACAGTATATTGCCACCATAGTGCTCTCCACACAGTATAATGCCCCTATAACTGCCCTTCACACAGTATAATGCCCCTATAACTGCCCTCCACACAGTATAATGCCCCTATAACTGCCCTCCACACAGTATAATGCCCCTATAACTGCCCTCCACACAGTATAATGCCCCTATAACTGCCCTCCACACAGTATAATGCCCCTATAACTGCCCTCCACACAGTATAATGCCCCTATAACTGCCCTCCACACAGTATAATGCCCCTATAACTGCCCTCCACACAGTATAATGCCCCTATAACTGCCCTCCACACAGTATAATGCCCCTATAACTGCCCTCCACACAGTATAATGCCCCTATAACTGCCCTCCACACAGTATAATGCCCCTATAACTGCCCTCCACACAGTATAATGCCCCTATAACTGCCCTCCACACAGTATAATGCCCCTATAACTGCCCTCCACACAGTATAATGCCCCTATAACTGCCCTCCACACAGTATAATGCCCCTATAGCTGCCCTCCACACAGTATAATGCCCTTATAGCTGCCCTCCACACAGTATAAAAGCCCTCATAACTATCCTCCACACAGTATAAAAGCCCCCATAACTGTCCTCCACACAGTAAAAAAGCCCCATATCTGTCCCCACACAGTATAATGCCCCATAACTGTCCCCCACATAGTATAATACCACCCATAACTACCATTTACACAGTATAATGCCCCATAACTGCCCTCAACACAGTATAATGCCCCCTATAGCTGCCACAACGCTGTATAATGCCCCCATAGCCGTTACAACACTGTATAATGGTTACCAAGTACCTGATTGATACAAGTTCATTTACATATATTCCCTGCTGGGTCAAAAAATAGGATTAACTAATGGCAGGGAAAGCCCCTCTTAAAATGTAACTTTTATTAAATTATAAATAAAAATGGGAAAAAAAAACAAAAACACTGATGTTGGTGTTCTGTTGAATACTGTTTGGTAGATCAGGACGCTGTATAATGCCCCCATAGCTGCCCCCCACATCCCCAATAGTGCCTGATTAAAAATACCTGCTCTACCATATGGATTCAACTGTATCTGCGGCCTAAAGATGCAGATACACTTTAAACCGGGGCAAAATAATTGATAAAACCGAAATTCGCATGATGTCGATTAACTGTGCTGAATTTCGGGTTTTTTTCCCGATTAATTTCCCAGCCTTATATAGACCCCTCAAAGCCACTTCAGAACTGAATTGGTCCATAAAAATTAAATAAGTAGGTTTTTAAAATTTTGGGAAAATGTGAAAAGTGACTGCTAAAATTGTAAACCTAAAAAATTTCCTATAACGTCCTAAAAAAATATAAGGATGTTCAAAAAATGTCATCATAAAGTAGACATATGGGAAATGTTAATTAGTAACTATTTTTCTTACAAGCAGAGGATTTTATTTTTTTTTTTAAAAATGGCAAATATTCACAAATAACGTCCACACAAGACAGAAATGACGCGGATTCTCCGTCCGGGTTTGCAGACGGAAAATTAGCAGTGGAATACAATAAAAGGCAAGTATCCACATGCTGCGGAAATATTCTGCACACAAATTGACCTGCAGTGTGGATCAGCATGTCAATTCATGACGATGAACCAGCACGGAATTGTTGCGTATTTTCCTCATTGACTTCAATTGGGAGGTTTAAAATCTAAAAGCAATTCCTAGTGTTGCAATTTTAACTGCGGGTTCGCAGTTAAAACAACCGCTGCAGATTTAAAAATAAAATAAAAATAAAGCAGTATACTCACTTTACCAAACCCCTGGTGAGGCTTTCCTGGTCCCCCACCAGTTTCTGTGTACCAGCCACTAGCGATGACATGACATGTCATCTCGACACGTGACCGCTGCAGCAGTCACGTGTCCTTTCATCATTACTGGAGCCGGGTGAACTGAGTGAGGGAAGGTGAGTATACATTTTTCCAACAAAAGGGAAATCCTCAAGCAAATTTCACAATTCCATTCGGATTTCCTTTAGATTCTTGGTGGGTTTGCTGCGGAATCATCCGCAGCAAATTTGACCCGTGTGGACTTAAGAGGGTTTTATACTGGGCGATTATCTCACAGACGAGCGTTCATATAACGCTCATTGCCGATAATTGTCCTGTGTAAACGGCATCTGCTGATCGTATAGTTTTAAAAAAAATAAAATATTATCGTTGTCAGCAGCACACTGTGTAAACAGAGAGACGCGCTGCCGACATGACATGATGACAATGTATGGGGATGAGCAATCGGAGTAACGACCGCTCGTTCCCATCCATAGCTCTGTGCCTCGATCAAACGATCACCGATGGCCCTTTAGCCTAATGCTGCCCATACACCTTAGATTAAAGGGACTGTTTAGGATTACCATTTTAATTTTTTTGTGCTTGGCAATAAATTGTAACGTTTTTTTGCTGTCGCGATTACTGGTTGCATCAGCTATTAAACCCCCACTAAGGTTTTGTTATGTGTCTCGTTGACATAATATATATTTTTTTAATTATTATGGCATTTTAAGATATATATGCAGATTTGGGTTAATATTTGGGAATGAAAAACCTTGTCTAGTTTCTCTATGAGCACTTCATTTCACACCTCTCTTATCAAGTGAGCAGATGTGAACTTGTTTTCACTGCTCCCTTAGTTCCTGTTTCTAATAAAAGTTTGTGCTTGCTATTTTAAAGCCATGTTTCAACACATTTATTTACATCAAGTTCACATTGGCCGGAAAAGTGAACATAAAGGTTGTTTTTTTAACCCGTTAATGACATACCACGTACATGTACTTGGTAGCCGTTAAAAGTATGGAGCGGGGCTCGCTGGCTGAGCGCGCTCCATACTCAGTGGGTGACGGCTGTGTAATACAGCCGACACCTCCCTGCAATTGGCGGAATCAAAACAACTTTGATTCTAGCCGTTTAACCCCTTAAATGCCACGGTCAATCACAACCTCAGCGTTTCAATTGTTAGAATCAGGGGGGCGGCCCCCTTCACCGTGCCATCGGCCCCTCCACTATGCGATCTGGTGCCCCCAGGTCTGCAATTTTTGTACTCCTTTGAAGCCCTGCCTCTGGCAGGGCTTCAAAGGAGACTTGTCAGTATAGCGATATACTGCAATACGTTAGTTGGATCGCAGCTTCAAGTCCCCCAATAAAAAAATTTTTTTTTTAAGGTTCCCAAAAAAATTAAAAGTAAAAAAAACTTAACATAACTGGTATAACGGCCTCCGTAAAAGTCTGAACTATCACAATATAGCATAGTTTAACCCACTTGGTGAACGCCATAAACAGAAACACGCAAATTGCTTGTTTTTGGTTACTTTAGCTCTCCAAAAAAAATTTAATACATAGTGATCAAAAAGTCACATGTACCCCAAAATGGTATCAGTAAAAACTACAGCTCACCCCGCAAAATATAAGCCTTCACGACGCTAAATTGGCAGAAATTTTTTTTTAGCACATTTTTTTTTTCCTAAAACCAATAAAAATAAACCCCCCTCAAAAAATGGTGGAATCTCTGTTTTTTGCCCATTTCACTCCACAAATATTTTTCTTTCAGCTTCTCAGTACATTATGCAGTACAATAAATGGTGCCATGAAAAACTACAACTTGTCCACCAAAAAACAAGCTTTCATACAGCTATGTCGACGAAAAAATTAAAAAAGTTATGGCTTTTGGAAGGCGGGGAGGAAAAAGCGAAAGAGAAAACTCAAATTGGCAGTTTCACAGAAAGTACACCTAATGGCTGGCTGCTTAAAAAGAGAAGTCCAGGTTTTCAAGCATCTTTGTTTATTTTCTCAATGCGTCTCAAAAGAAAAACTAAAGCGTACCTAACTTTTCAGGGGACCTTTCAGAATAAACTGTCATATGTGTGTACCTGAGAAATAACACTATTTCTGGTCATTATATGACTTGTATGTGGCAATATTTTGCAGTTTTCCTCTCTGCATGCTCTCTTTCTCATTCTCAGTTGTCTCTACGCTAGTGTGCAGAGCCTTAGGGTATGTGCCCCTGACCAATTTTCAGGCGTAATGGAGGCGTTTTACGCCTCGAATTACGCCTGAAATGACGGCTCCAATACGTCGGCAAACATCTGCCCATTGCTTGCAATGGGTCTTACGATGTTCTGTGCAGACGAGTTGTCATTTTACGCGTCGCTGTCAAAATACGGCGCGTAAAATGACGGCTCGTCAAAACAAGTGCAGGACACTTCTTGGGACGTTTCTGGAGCCGTTTTTTCATAGACTCTATTGAAAACAGCTCCAAAAAACGCCCCGAAAAATGGGAGTTGCTCAAAAAACTTCTGAAAAAAGTATTTACAGATGTATTTTGTTAATGGTGTGAACATACCCTAACGGCTATAATGTCTTCTATACACTCCACACAGAGAAAAGTAGAATCCTGCTCTCCTATCTCTATCTATCACGTATGGAAGCTGCAGCAGCATGGGGGAGATTATACTGCAGTAATGAGCAGTGTAGCTGAGAATCTAGCACTGACTGGGGTGACATATAAATCTTGCAAGCAATTGCAGGACGTATTTCTCACTTTGCTCCTGCTCGCCTTCCCCTCTCTATAAACTTGTATTGGCAGCGTGTCTGTCTCATTTTCTCTCTCTGCTCCCGCATCACCTCTCCAAAGACTTGTATAGGCAGACAATGAAGAGACCCTCCTCCATTTTTTGCAGTTTGTCAATTCTGCTCTCTAACTAGGGACAGATTTTGCTTGACAACATTGGGTGGACTACAGATTATAGGAAGGGAGACGCTTACTGGCAGTAACTTCACACAGAATTTGCATGGATAAAACAACTAAATTTTAACAGTAAGTAAATTACAAAATATATCTATATCAGGTATACTATTAGATTAGCATAAGTTATTTCAAGAGTTAGTGTCCATTTAAAGAGGTTTTCCCATAATCCTAAATTATCAACTATCTACGGGATAGGTGATCATTTTCTGATCACTGGGTGCCCCACCGCTGGGACCCCCACTGATCGTGAACCACCCCATACCTCCTCATTGCTAGACCACAGTGAGGAGGACATTCAAAGTCAATGGGAATGACGGAAACAGACGAGTATAGTGCTTGGTTGTTGCCATCATTCTCATAGACATTTATTAGTTAGGGACCCCCATTCTCATGATCAGTGTGGGGCCCATAGCGATCAAAAAATTATCACCTATGTGGTGGATGGATGATAATTTATGATTATGGGAAAATCCCTTGAATCAACTTGACAACTAGTCTTAAATGGTCATTAACCTTTCAACAAACTTTTGCATAAGTCAAAAGTACAAGCGAATATAAGAAACTTTGTAATATATGTTATTAGGATTTTATTTACGATAACAAAAAAGGCATATTAAAAACGCAACAAAAATGCACAGTGTGATCCCAGACTTAAGATACAATAAGTGTAATCGAAAGCTTTTGGCTGTGTTCACACTGCGTTTTTGTTGGGTTTTTTTTATTTTGGAAAACGTCTATGTCTCAATGGGAGTTCATCAACTAAAAAAAAAAAAAAGTGTGTTAAAAATCCACGGTGTGAACCCGGCCCTCTAAGTCTAGTCTTTTTTTTGATCCATTCCCGGTTTTTGCTATTATAGAATGCAAAAATTGTATCAAAATGCAAATTGTAAAGTAGGCCTATTTGTGATTTAATAATTAAAAGCCAATTGTGCACCCATTATTATCTTATGTTTTGTTGTACAGGGCTATATCATGCCGTCTGAGTTATAGATTGTAGTTTGAAATGAACCCTGCATTACAAGCATAGGCATGTATAACAATGTCAAATATGTGGTTGGAAAATACTTGCCATTTCCATTATGTGGGATAAACAGATATTTTCTTGTACAGACTACTCTTCGTTTCCTTGCAAACATAATTTGCATATTGGTTCCACACATACATTTCATTATTTGTGGTCCCTTTTTGGGTGCCCATCCACCTCACATGGTTTGAAATGTGCTTCAGATGTTAAAGCTGTGCAGCCAAAAACCATGGCATGTTGCAATGAAACCATGTGCACTTTTGCCTCATGGTTCTCTGCCGCACAATACACTACCACTTCATGGCCCCTTCCTCTGCTGAGACTCTTTTATTTATATATATATATATATATCTATCCAAGAAGAAAATTCAGCAGCACTCCAATGATCAAGGTGAAAAAAAGTGAAATTTATTGTGCCAACATGGCAATGCAACGTTTCCGTCCCACCTTGGGACCTTTCTCAAGCATCCCAAGGTGGGAAGGAAACGTTGCATTGCCATGTTGGCACAATAAATTTCACTTTTTTTCACCTTGATCATTGGAGTGCTGCTGAATTTTCTTCTTGGATATGCGTATGGTCTTTGGATCGGGACTATCAGCTGGCACCCTTCATTACTGGAATCTGTACGTTGAAATAGAGTGCTGCCGTTTTTTCTACTGGTATATATATATATATATATATATATATATATATATATATATATGATTATCTGAGTAGTACTGTAAATTACTCAAATTAAATATATATTCTTATAATAACCGTAGAGGCAAAGCTTGTTATATTTGCTGCCAATTACATCATGTGCCCCCCCCCCCCTTCAGCAAACTACAATTCGGATTTTCCCAATTGGTTATGCTAGTTTCACATTTGCGTTAGTTTTTTTTCGTTGTCCTGTCATAGAAGCAGAACAATGAGAAAAACGGAATTGCACATGACTGACACAAATGGTGCTAATGGGACCCGTTGACTTTAAAAAGTATTTAAACTTTACTTTTTTTACCATAAATCAATAGTACAATCGAAAATATGAAAATTTCTGATATATCTTATTACAGAAATATGCCTCTTTCTTTACGGCTTCTCACCACCTCCCCTACGAACTGTTCACTCACTGAATTTACTGATACAAACAGCACCCAGGAATCCACACAGAGATAAGGTTACAGCTGCTACCCATAAAAGTCTATGGAGAGTGGGGGAGCTTCTGGATGGAGACAGAGGAGAGACACACTTACAACCCCTGCAGCTGCTGTCAGTGCTTTATCTCACGCCAGTGCTGGGTACACAGCAACAGTGCTCCTTACTACTGTATGATGTTCTCCATTCTGCTGATGCTGCTTCTATATTTGTGATAGATATATGGGAGCAGAATTTCATGGCAGACATTATAGCATCTAGTCTCCTCCCCCTCTGTATCTGAGCTCAGGGAAAACTGAGAATTAGAGGGAGAGTCTGCAGAGGGGAACACTAGTGAAAAATGCCATATACAGATGTAGCAATCCTTAACTTGACTCTTAACACGTTAAATACACTGTGGCAAAAAACTTTACTGTTTCAATAGCTTAATATCAGGCTGCAGCAAATTATCGCTTTAATGGGTTCTGTCGTGGTGTCTGTTGTTTTGCCAGACAAAATAACGTCGCATGCTTCGCTTATTTTGTCCGCCATTTTTCACCAGATCTGCAAAAGAGACTGCTAACGAAACATAGCTTAATATATTTATTTTAATCATGTAGAAATATTTATTGATTATGTTAATTCTATTACCGTAGTGTTTAAGTCAAATACTATAAAATTACACTTCTGTGCAGCATATTATATAAATGGATTTGGAAATAGAAAATGACTTTATTTGACTCTTGTTAGTAGTGTGCGTGCTCATTTCCTCTCCAACTCTTCATACTATGCGTTCAGACCCTGAAAATGCTGGGCCATCTGGGAATTTCCCCAGAATCCTTCATTGAGACAATTTTTGACCGGTTCAAGTTTAGGCTTTAACATCAGCGTCTAGGCTTTCTGTTCTGCTGCTTTGTCATTGGTGCAGAACAACGTAAAACTGGAGCCGCTGGATCCGTCGGGTTTCCTTCGCTGTGTCTGTCGTTTTGCTGGACAAAATAGCAGAGGATGCTGCGCTATTTGATCCGGCAAAACGACGGAATCTGCGACTGAGGCTCCTAACAGAGTTTCTCATGTGAACAGAGCTGAAGTCCCATACAAAGTATCTGGTGTTTTGCTGTACTGCTAATAGCATATCACAACAGTATATTTTACCGATGCATTACTTACGAGGTAGTGGTTGGTAATTGGTTTCTAAATATAATTTTTGTTGCAGGCAGTGAGACAAGAGACTGCTCACAATGGACACTACTAATGACAGCTTTGTCCCATCTATTACTGAACTTGAGGGATATCTCACTGAACACAATTCCAATGTGGTATGGCTGCTTGTTGGTAAGTTTCCAGATATAAAGTTCTTCCCTACGAAAAATTACATGGAGGATTGTTTAGCTGCTAATTTTACTGGTTTTCTTTGAGGGTATGTTCACACGCAGTGTTTTCAGGCGTATTTCGGGGCATTTACGCCTCGAAAAACGCCTGAGAAAACGGAAGCTGAACGCCTACAAACATCTGCCCATAGAAATCAATGGGAAAAACAGCATTTAGTTCATATGTGGCGTCTTTTTACGCCTCTGTTTTAAAAAACGGAGCGTAAAAAGAAGTAGCATGTCACTTCATGAGGCGTTTTTTGGAGCTAATTTTCCTTTGAACACTGAAAAACGCCTGAAAAAAAGACTCAAAAGAAGCTCCAAATTAGGCTGGGTTCACACAGAGTTTTTTTGCAGGCGGAAATTCTGCCTCAAAATTCAGTTTGGAAGTTTGAGGCAGATTTTCCTCTCCCTGCACACCGAGGGCATAATACTCAGCGAAATACGCTTTCTCTGCCTCCCATTGATGTCAATGGGAGGTCAGAGGTGTAAACGCCCGAAGATAGCGCATGTCCCTTCTTTCTCCCACGAGACTGTTTTACCGCTCACGAGAAAAAGACGCTTCCGCCTCCCATTGAAATAAATGGGAGGCATTTTCGGGCCGTTTGTCACGAGTTTTGCGGCCCGGTTTCCGCGTCAAAAAAACTCGTCAATAACCTCCGTGTGAACACAGCCTTAAAAGAAGCTTCATTTTCAGCTTCAAAAACGCCTCAAAATCAGAGGCTGTTTTCTCTGAAAACAGCTCCATATTTTCAGACGTTTTTGAGTTTGCGTGTGAACATACCCTTACTTGTCGTCATGATCTTAAAAGGGGTATTCCCTTCTTAGTGATCCTGGGAACGAAGGGACCGCTGCGCTGATTTAGATCTGCACCTCCTTCACTGTTTATACCTGCATAGCTGGGAGGCCTGGAGCTCCGCTGTGCAAAGGGCATGCAGCGTTAAATCAGTAAACCTGTAAAAATGACAATATACTGCAATACATTAGTTTTGCAGTGTATTGTACCAGCGATCTAACGATCGCTCGTTCAATTCCCCTAGGGGGACTAATAAGAATTGTAAAAAAAAAATGTTTGATAAAGTTTTCAGTAGTTAAAAAAAAAAAACCTTTTCCCAGTTTTCCACTAAAGTAATGTAAAAAAATATAAACGTAAACAAAATTTGGTATCGTCACAGCCGTAAAAGTGTGAAATATTACATTATTTTACTCGCACTGTGAACACCATAAAAAAAAAAATGAAACCACAAAAATCACTATTTTTTGGTCACCTTCGCGCTCAAAATTTTTTTTAATACAAAAGTGATCAAAAAGTTGTGTGTACAAAAAATGGTACCAACAAAAACTGCAACTCGTCCTGCAAAAAAATAAGCCCTCACACAGCTCAATCGACAAAAAACATAAATAATAATTTTGGCTATTTCAGAATATACTGAAACAAAACAATTTTTTTGTTAAACAAATAGATTTTTTTTGAAAAAGTAGAAAAATAAATTTATACAGGTTTTTTTTTTTTGTGTAATCCTAATTGTATTGAGCTACAAGTTGTCATTTTTACTGCATGGTGAAGGGTCTAAAAACGAAACCCAAAAAACAATGGAGGAATCGCAGTTTTTTCCAATTCCATCCCACAAAGAATGTTTTTTTCAGTTTCCCAGTACTTTACTTAAGTACTTTACATAGTGTCAATAGAAACTACAACTCATCCCGAATAAAATAAGCCCCCACACCGCTCTATTGACTGAAAAAGTTATGGCTCTTGAAAGGCGGGGAGTGAAAAATCAAAGCGCTAAAAATGTCTTTGTCCCGAAGGACTTAATCCTGTTTTACGAACTGTATCTGGTCAATAAGTAAATGTATACTCCCGTTATACTGTACTCTCTAGGGCTGGGTTCTGTCGTGGAAATTGTGAGTGCAATTTAGCATCCCACTACACCTTGAGTTCCATCCAGCTCCAAATTAGCTTTTAAAAATCAATTTATGAATACGAGCAGCTCGGAGTAGCAAAAACACACAGACCCGTTACTGTATGAAAATGCTTCTACTTTATTCTTATCAGCACGGATATTTATAGTCCGGCAATAACAAAATAACAATAACAAACGAGTCAGAAAGTTTAGATATAGTTCCACAACTCAATTGGCTCTTAGAGGGGCCGTTCCCTCATCTTCCCTATTATTGCTGCGTAGTGCTTTGGACACAGTACTATGATTCTCCATTTTAATTATTATTATTGCTGCGTAGTGTTTTGCACACGGCACTATGCCTTAAAGTCCCAGAGCCACCTACCTTCTAATATAACTCACTTGTACAAACATATAAAGATATGAGTATATAAGGTATACAGTAGGTAAAAAAACACTTTGGAAAAATATATTTCCTTTCACAAAATCAATGGCTCAAAATATATTAGACTGAAATTTATACGAGTCCAAACAGACTCTCAGGCCAGGCCCCATTATTCAGCATCCTAATTAGGATATTTCACCGATATATATCGAGAGAGGAGAAGAAAACACACAGACGCTGCTGATATGCTCAAAATACTCCTCTGAAGGTTTATTTCCAAACTCAAACGATAATAATATCATTCAGAAGGGGTGCAAGCTTGAGGTTAACCAATCAGAGACAATGTGACAATATTTGTTATTCAGTACAAAGCAGATCATAACGTACATCCCAGATACATCATTATAATTCTTCACACATTAGGTTTGCAGGTGGCCTTATCTTTCTTGGGCAGAATGTTCCCGTGGAGATGGGGGAGACCTTCCCACACGCATATTTGCCACCCTCCCTTCTCACTCCCTGTTCCTTCTCTGCAAACTTCGTATGGGAGCCAAGGTCAAAGATAAAACATACGAAATCAACATTACTTGTATTAAAGGAAGAATGACTTTCCTATTCACTACAAAAGAACCAAGATGGGAACTCCAGACAAGATGGCTGCTGCACGAAACTAAATCATTTAAACATTATTATAATCACTTTCACATAATACATATCTTAGTAATTCGGCCTCCTGCTTGATAATTCACAATGTAATTTCATAAAGAGAATATAAGCAAATAAACCACCCTTCACAGTTCCCACAGGTCGGTGCTGCTTAAAAACGATGCAGTGTATCCAACCTAGAACCCGCAGAACATTGCGTCCGAAAAAAAGCGCATCACATTGTGGTGCAGTTTTTTGGTTGGAATTTCCTCTGCAGAAAACAGCGCTAGAAAAAACCCCAAAAACGTTCATACTTACCACGGCTGTAATCATGGCAACGCGTCCCTCTGTTTGTGCAGTCCGGCCTTCAGGGATGACGTTGCAGCCGTCACATGGGATGAAACTCCATCCCAGGAAGCCGGCTTGGAAGAAGAAAGGAAGAAAGCGTTGCTATGACAACGCCTGGGTGGTAGATAGAAGATTTTTTAGTAATTTTAAACAACAAAAGCGATTCCGCCGCAAAAGTCGCAACACTTGGTTACTTGTTGCAGCTTTTACATCCCCATTGAATTCAATGGGGAAAAGATGTGAAAACAGGTGAAGTGCTGTGTATTTAAAATCTGCACTGCAGGTCAATTTAGCATTGTTTTTGCTGCGTTATTCCCCCGCAGTGTGGGCATTACATTTTCTAAATCTCATTTACTTTGCTGCTACTGTAAATGCTGTGGAATTTCCGCACTGAATTCCATTTCGGAAATTCCATATTGTTTACGCTATAGGAGAACCCAGCCTATGGCATTGGCAACTATCTCTCCTTAAGATTTGTGTAGTCACCCACGAGCTACACTGCTGCAAAGAGATAACTGTTTCTGTTCTAAGAATGTTTTTTTTTTTGTGTTTTTTTTTTTTTTTTTTCTGTTGTGTTTTTTTTTTTACCTTTCTCCATTCTGAATCGCTCAGTTTTGTAAGTCTTCCATAGCCGACGGCAAGATGGCGCCGGCTCAGGAGATGAGCCTACGTCATCAGCGGTGGATGTCAGCTGTATATTACAGCTGACATCCACCTGTGACAACAGGAACTGGAGCTAGCTCTGATTCCTGCCATTAACCCCCTAGATACAGCGATCGAAAGCGATCGCTGCATCTTAGAGGCTGCAAGCAGATCGGCAGCCCTGCCATGCAATCAGTCCTAACAATGGCCTCCTGCTCTGCCATTACAGAAGCCGATTAGGCCCCGTCGGGGGGCGAAGACTAATCGGCTTGCTGTCCGTGAATGACTGACAGATCTAATACATTACACTACATAGGTAGTGCAATGTATTAGAAAGAAAAAAAATCAGACAGTTGGACCTTCAAGTCCCCTAGTGGGGAAAAACAAGTTTGAAAACATAATAAAAGTTTCAAGTAATAAAATAAAATACAATCACCCTGTTCCCTTACCAAGTCCCTTATTATTGAAAAAAAAAAATTAAGCCATACATGTTTGGTATCGCCGTGATTTATTAAAAAACGAATTTCTGGTTTTTGGTCACTTTGCCCTACAAATATTGGAATAAAAAGTGATCAAAAAGTCGCATGTATCCAAAAATGGTACCTATAAAAACTATAGCTCGTCTACAAACACCCATACAGCTTCTTCGATTAAAAAGTTAAAACGTTATGGTTCTCACAATTTGGCGACAGAAAAAATACATTCTTTTTCCTCCAAAAATTTTATTGTGCAAAAAGTTGTAAAAAATAAAAAAGTGCTATAAATTAGGTATCGCCGGAATCGTACTGGCCCACAGAATAAAGTTAACATGTAGTTTATAACGCATGGTGAAGGCTGTATAAAAAAAAGGGCTCTGTCAGGAAGGTCAAAAGTGGCCAAAGAGGGAAGGGGTTAAAGATACAGTTACTGGTACTTTGTGTGTCTCTGGCTTATTCCAAGTATTTTTGAGAAATTTTTGACTACATTCACAGTTACCAAGTTTTATAGTTCAACTTCTTTATAAAAAAAAACTTCTTTGCTTAGCACTGCCGTTTTTGGGCAAAGAAATACTGGAGACAATGAGCGAAGTCCTTTTTTTCCTCAAAAACTTCAGGTTTTATTTATTTTTAATAAAGATATAAATGAAGATCTCGGTGTGAGGTCAAAATGCATTGCACAATCTCCGCTCATTTAAAAAATTTTTTTTTTTTAAGAGAAATAAAACCTGAAGTTTTTTGAGAAATAAAGAACTTTGGCTTATTGTCTCCAGTATTTTTTGGCCCAAGCACAGCAGCGCTAACCAAAGAAGTCTTCCTTTCCCTTAAAAGAAGTTGCACATGCCAATGATGACAGGATCCAAGTGACCTGGGTTCGACTTCATAAACCTTCATGCATGATATTGTGATGTGCCGATATGTATTCACAACGTAACGCGGTGAGAAGTTTTTAGACAACTTAATTTGAATGACCATCAAAAAAACTTTAGAGGAGCCCCTCTTTCTCTCCTTTTTTATTTCCCCCTTTGTCACAGTTATATAGTTGATAAGGTTGAAAAACGACACTAGTCCATCGAGTCTAACCTCTAATCCTATCGTGTTGACCTACAGTCATTTATAAAATATTGCAAGTAACGTTAAAGAGACTCTGTCACCACATTATAAGTGCCCTATCTCCTATATAAGGAGATCGGCGCTGTAATGTAGGTGACAGTAATGCTTTTTATTTAAAAAAAACTATCTATTTTCACAACGTTAGGAGCGATTTTGGTTTATGCTAATGAGCTTTCTTAATGCCCAAGTGGGCGTATTTTTACTTTCGACCAAGTGGGCGTTGTACAGAGGAGTGCATGACGCTGACCAATCGGCATCATGCCCTCCTCTCCATTCATTTACACTGCACTAGCGATATAGATATATCGCTATGTGCAGCCTCATACACAAGCCCTAACATTACTACAGTGTCCTGATAATGGATATACATGAAATCCAGCCTGGACGTCATGTGTACTCAGAATCCTGACACTTCTTAATCTTTTTTGTGAGATTCCGGCAAGTGAAATGAAATCTCGTTTAGCTCCGTAATCTCGCGAGATTTCGTTTCACTTGCCGGAATCTCACAAAAAAGATTCAGAAGTGTCAGGATTCTGAGTACACATGACGTCCAGGCTGGATGGTCATGTGTATTTATTATCAGGACACTGTAGTAATGTTAGGGTTTGTGTATGAGGCTGCACATAGCGATATATCTATATCGCTAGTGCAGTGTAAATGAATGGAGAGGAGTGCATGATGCTGATTGGTCAGCGTCATGCACTCCTCTGTACAACGCCCACTTGGTCGAAAGTAAAAATACGCCCACTTGGGCATTAAGAAAGCTCATTAGCATAAAACAAAATCGCTCCTAACGTTGTGAAAATAGATAGTTTTTTTTAAATAAAAAGCACTGCTGTCACCTACATTACAGCGCCGATCTCCTTATATAGGAGATAGGGCACTTATAATGTGGTGACAGAGCCTCTTTAAGAGAAAAATAGCTTTCTTAACTGCTCAACTTTCTAAAATCCTTTTAGTGAATATAGCAGTGCATTTGTTAAAGTGCACTTCAAATTATATAGAAAAACTATTACTGTGCAGGGTTTTGCAAAATAAGAGTTTTTTTTTATATATACCGTATTTTTCGGACTATAAGATGCAGTTTTTAGCAAGAATAAATCTTCATTACTTAACCACTTCCCGACCAATGACGTGCCGACACATCATGGAGCTGGAGGGGGTGATGTATGGAGCTGGCTCACGCACCGAAGGTGTCCGCTTCTGACACGCTGCTATAACGGCCAGGAACAGCAATTTCGCTGTTCCTGGCAGTTTAAATGGCTTGTGCCATAAAACACACGCATCCCCATACATGTGATCGATAAAGAGAACGGGGACTGAAAGTTACCAAGAGCGCTACATGAGAAGCTGTGACTTCCGCGTTCTGTGTCCGGCAGCTCCATAGAGATCAATGGGATTCTTTTGCGTATGCGCGAGCGGCTCTCCATCGATCTCTATGGAGCTGTGGAACAGAACACGGAAGTCCAGGCTACTCATGTATCGCTTTGGGGGACTTTCTGTCCCCTTTTCTCCCAGCGGTTGGACCACCAGCGATCTCACATGTAGCCCCTATCATGTGGATAGGGGATAAATGTGTTTTATGGCAAACCCCTTTAACTAGTTAAATGCCGTGGTCCATAGCGACCGCAGCATTTATAGTTTTTTTTTTTATGAAGGACATTTATGACATATCCACAGTAGATGCAGGTCCCACATCTGGGACCCGCACCTATCTCTAGAGCGGGCCCCCTAAACCCCGTTCTAGCTTTCAGTTCTCTCCCGGCCACTTATTACATGTGGAGTTACTGAAACAGCATAACTTTTCCCATTTTTCCCCAAGCACAATGTAAAAAATAAAATAATTTGGTATCGCTGTGTCCCTGAAAGTCTGATCTATTACAATATACCATTGTTTAACTCGCACGGTGAGTTAGTCATGAAATTAAAAATGTAAAACCTCAAAATAGTTTTTTGGTCACCGTAGTGCTTAAAATATGAAATAAAAAAGTAATCAAATAAATCGTATGTACCAAAAAATGGTGCCAATAAAACTACAGCTCGTCCCGCAAAAAATAAGCCCTCACACCGTGGTGAAACAGAATAATATTTTTTTTAACAAATCATTTATTTCCTATTTTCTGTTGTCTAAAACCTGGGTGCGTCTTATAGTCCGAAAAATACGGTAACTTGTGTTGTAGATAGTGCTTCTAAATAGCAGCACAGACTGGCCGCGGTCCGTTCTCCGGCTCAGAACTGTGCAGTAGAAGAGCATGTGTCCGTCTTCGTCTCCTAGGCCCCCGTCTCCAGTATTGGAACCAGCACTGTAGAATCAAATTACCTTTTGCATTGCTGGCCCTCTTACTGGATTTGGGAGCCTAGGAGACAAAACAGGACACTACAGCTCACTACTGAGCAGCCCGCAGCATGTCTTTGCTGCTGTTTAGCAGCAGAATCTACTAAGGCTTCCTTCACACTAGCATTAGTATACGTTTACTTCTCTTCCATCAGAGCAAGAGAGGATCGAAACATTAAACGGAAAGCAACGGTTCCGTTATAATTTACCATTGATTTCAATGGTAATTATTTTGTTTCAGTTGCTTTCCGTTTGTCTCCGTTCGCTAGGTTTCCGTTTTTTTTCATGAAAGCAAAAGTGCAGTCTGCAGAACTTTTTTGTTTCCATGAAAAAAACCTGAAACGTAGTGAATGGAGACAAACGGAAAGCAACTGAAACAAAAAAATTACCATTGAAATCAATGGTAATTCTAACGGAACCATTGCTTTCCGTTTAATCTTTCGATCCTCTCTTCCTCTGATGGAAGAGAGGTAATCGTATGCTAACGCTAGTGTGAACTTAACCTTAAGTTATATAGAAGAACGATTTCTTTGTAAATCCTGCACTATAATAGTTTCTCTATATAATTGGAGGGAGACTTTTATGTTCTATTACTGACCATTTAAAAATAAGCAAAGACATATTGACGGTTCTGCTAAATGTAAAAGTTTTTCTATGAATGTGAAAATTGGCTTTTGAAGTCAACAGTAATAAGCGCAATATGCTGCTTGGATGATCTCTTTATAACGGAGGAAGGGAAAGAAATATCTTGTGGAAATGAGCCTTTACAATTGTGTAAGGAGTTGTGTGAAGGTCTGTTTGCTGTTGTGACCCATCAAACTGAGTTTTTATGTGTATGTGATGCAATTATTTAATAAATATTTTATTTGATTGCAGCTACTATTTTATCCTGTGGATGGATTATTTATCTAACTTATTACAATTCCCGCAATGTAGGACTCATTTTAACATTAGTATTAAATAGATTATACAAAGATGGATACATTCATGTTGGTGAGTATTCATGTAAAAACATTTGTATTTCAATGACGGAAATGAACAAAAATAAAGAATTCTCTGCACCTTCTCCCATCAGATTAGTGTATTTCATATAAAAATAAAGCTGTTGGGTATTGCTGATTTTGAGTGGTTATTTTTATGCCGTTTTAACACTTTGTCATGTGATACAGAAACATGACTGGATATGTTTACAGCATTCAGAAATGTATGTGCTTACCAATTTGATCAGTGTTTTATTGTGAACACAAGTCATTTTTTATATTGCTCATCTTATACATTTTTGCTCTGCATTCATTCTTTGCTTTTCAGTAATTGGCTTATTCTCTAAACATGTACTAGTCTGGAATATTATGGCTTCAGCTAATAAAGCTTAGTCGTTGTATAATGAAGTTATACAAATTTCGAATATATTTTCTGTATCAATTCCTCACTGTTGTCAAGATCTCTGCTTGCTGTCATTTATTGGGATTCTTCATTGTTCACGTCCAGTGGATAAAAGTCTGTCCTGGTCATGTGATTGACACACAGGTTGATAGTTACAGTACAGTGGGAGGCGGAGGCGGTTTTTTACTGCGAGCAGGAAAAAGAAGGGACATGCCCTATCTTCGGGCATTTACTTCTCTGACTTCCCATTGACATCAATGGGAGGCAGAGAAAGCGTATTTCGCAGCGTTTTTTTTGTCCGCGGCGCTCAACGCGGGCCAAAAACGCGGCAAACGGCATGCAGGCAAATCAAAATCTGCCTCAAAATGCGTGCAAAAACTCAGTGTGAACATAGCCAAATACAGTCAGTATATTGGAGAATTGTATAATTTTTTGTTATACATAGAATAAGCTTTATTTGCTGAAGATAGAATATCTCTTAAAATAGATTACACTAAACCTTTTAGAAACAAATCTATAGCTATGTCAACTCGACTTAAATAACCTCATAGACTTAATACATAATAAAACCTTACAAATATTGGTGATAGTAGCTGGTAGATATCTATGTAATTTGGTAGAATGTGTAGATATATGTAGTTGTTAATTATTTGTTTTGACATTTTGTTATCTTCCTTTCCTTATTTTTTCATAGGATCATTTTCTTTCTCCCTCCTTTCTGGAAAGATTATGCTACGTGAGATCTACTACATCTCGGAGGACATGTCAATTAGGTATTTTTTCACATTAGCCTTTTTTTTTTCCTTTTACAGACAAGAGTTTTGCCTAGATAGCAGTGGATAGTTCTATAAACTGCTGGCAGGAAATAGCCCCAGAAATCTGCAGGGTCTGCACAACTAATGAGTCCTTGGAAACAAAAAGCTGATGACGCTGTTATCTTTATAAGTATTTGTATTGGCAGTTGCGCTGTTAGACAAAAAGATACATCTTTCCTGCAGTAGTACAAGCTATAGGAAGCTGTCAGAGGCATAGCTAAAGGCTCACGGCCGTTCAAAAGTTCAACTTGCGGCCCCCCTACCTCCCCCACCACCTTTGACAAAACCAAAATATCGTATTAGACAAAAATAATGCAGGCAATAATACAGACAAATATGCGCAGAAACAATCAGTAGCATGTGAATGTGTTGGCGAAAAACACATTCATATGCATGAGTTGCAGATTGTCATTGGATCTGGTGTCGATTTCGGAGCGGACTCAATGCCGAAATCTGTCAAATCCCACACGTATGAACATGCCCTTAGGATGAGCTCAGGAAAACTGCCGCTGATTTTTAAGGGGATTTGCAGCGGATTTAACACTTTGCAATATAATATGCATTCTGCAGATTTGAAAATCGGCATGCACTCTTTTCTATGTAGGTGTTTTTGTGCTACATGTTCATGGGGTTTTGAAAACCCCATTCACATGTATTGTATTGTAAGTTGTAGTGGATTTTCGGTTCACATTCCGAACTGAAAATCTGAGACAAACTCTCCATGTCTAAAGTGACCTTAGGGGACTATATTTTCATTCAAATTCGAAAAGCGGAAAAAACACGGCGCTCCATAGTGTAGAGAGCTGGTTAGCGGTTTAGAGTACAAAAAATTGCATCTGCTGCTGTTGCGCCTGTTTCCTTAATCTGTGTACATCTGTATGGTAATATCACAAGTAGAGTTGTCACGATACCAGAATTTGGACTTCGATACCGATACTTCGTGTAGTATTGCGATACTCGATACCAAAACTATACTTTGCCAACAATAATAATAAAAATGTGAGGCGTGTGGTGTGATGAATTTTGAACCACCATGTGCCTCACATTAACAGTAATTAACCCATCGTGTTCCTCAGTCATAATGGACAACGTTGGGTTAATGTGTGAGGAACACGATGGGGTTAATTACTATTAATGTGAGGCACATGGAGGTTCAAAATTCATAATACCTCGTGCCTCAAGTTAATAAGTGAAAGAAAGCAGTTTTTTTTATTTTATAACCGCGTAAACGTGAATGATGCTATAAATGTGTTATTACGGTCGCGATGATACCGAATATGTGTATATTTTATGTATTGAGACTATGTTTATTGTAAAAAAAATAGTGTGTGTTTTTTTTATTTGACATTAACATATTTTTCTTTTTAACTTTAATGTACTGGGATATATCTATCTATATGCTAGTACATTAGCCTGTGTACTGATATTACACAGGCAGTTGTTAGGACATACCGCAGTATGCCCTCACAACAGGAAATATGGTCAGACAGCACTGGGGTCCTTCAATGGACCCTGGGCTGTCTGCCCATATATGGTATGTCCCTCGATCGCTTCACAGGTATTCCCCGTGACACGATCTAAAGGGCATCCCTCTTCTCATTTACCCCTTGAATTTTGCGGTCAGCATTGATCGCAGCATTCAGGGGAATAACAGCAGGGAGGAGAGGTTTCTCTGATCTCCGCCGTTAGAGCGGGGCTGCGGCCATTGCCCCGCTCTTGACAATAAGTGCGCGCGCACGGTCAGCATGAGGTGATGTGACCAGCGCTGCACTAATGAGCGCAGGCGCTGAAAACAGAACATGGGGGTGTTTTGTAGTGCGCCCGCCATGTTCTGTCCTCTGTGCCGTCGCTCATTAGTGCAGCCCTGGTCTCAACACATCAAGCTGACCGCGCACACTTGTCAGGAATCAAGAGCGGGGCAATGGCCGTATCACACAGCCGCAGCCCCGCTTTAACTGCATGCATGTATTACTATACTTAGCTTTGATACAGCTTAGTATCGAAATACATGAAATAACGGTATTGAACCGTTTCAGGATGCACGGTATCGAAACAGTATCGAAGTTTCGATGCATCGTGCATCCATAATCACAAGTCGCAAGAAAACCCAGGTATAATGAGCACTGCAGGATAAAGTCAATTGTCTTTGGATTTATTTAAATGGACACTAACTTTTCAAACCGCTTATGCTAGTCTAATAGTATACCTGATTATAGATCAATTTTGTAATTTATTTACTGTTAACGTTGTTTTATCCATGCAAATTATGTGTTAAGTTACTGCCACTAGATGTCTCACTTTCTGTAATCTGCTATCCATCTCCTGTTGTCAAGAAAAATCTGACTCTAGTTATAGATCAGAAGACATAGACTGCAGGAAGTGTGTGTGTTTGGGGGAGGTGTCTCCTTACAGCCTGCCTATATAAGTCTATGGAGAGGGGAGGGGGAGCAGGAGGAACAAGAGGAGATACACACACAGACGTGCTGCAAATACAAGTCCATGGAGTGGTGGAGCAGGAGCTCAGTGAGACACAGACTATGCCCATAGAAGTCTATGGAGGGGGATCAGGGGCAGATTGCAAGAGACACACAGATATGTACTGCAGCGACTGGTAAGTGTTATATGTCACCCCAGTCTTGGATTCTCAGCTACACTGCTCTTTGCTGCTGTATAATCTTTTCCATACTTCTGCAGTTTCTATATATGCGATAGCTAGCGAGAGAGAGCAGTTTCTCCTCTTCTCTATGTGCAGTGTATAGAAGACATGATAGCAGTTAGGTTCCGCCCACTACCTCAGATACAACTGAGAATTAGAGAGAGAGCCTACAAAGGAGAAAACTGCTAAAAAAAATGTAGGATACAAGTCTTCTAATGGCCATAAATAGTGTTATTTCTCATGTACAAACGCATGACAGCTTATTCTGAAAGTCACCTGAAAGGTTGTGTATGCTTTAAATTACTACTTTGTTTAAAAAAATGCTACGGGTTATGGTGCAGTGCAGTAATACTTAGTATTTATCACTAAAGTGATCATTTAAATAAATCCAAGGACTACTGGCGTCATCCTCTAGTACTTACCATAGAGTAGCTTTTTTTTTTTTTTGCTATTTGGGATAGGATATATTCATATAGTTTTTTGCGTAAAATTGTGACTTCTGCACTGCGTGAACATATAGTAGCCTAAGGCCATTTTCACATGACCTTCTTAGGCGTATTTCTGGGCGCAAACATATTACTTTCCAAAATACACTTGAAATATGCGTCAATGGAAAATACAATGTACTGTTTGTGCGAGGCATAATTTTACACTGAATTAAAAAAAGCCTAGTAAAAATGAAGTGACATGTCACTTATTGAAGCACTTTACAAGCTGATATTTCCTATTGACGCTTCAAAAGACAGAAATGGCAGAAAAGTAAAGATTTCGCTGGTTACTTCTAATCTATGTAATTTATTTGCACTCTGCGGGTGGATTGAGTGGACTACAGCTGGCCATACGTTTTAAGATTAAAGTCGTCCTTACCTGTCAATATAGGCAGAATCGTCTGATGATCTTATGTGTATGGGGTAGCGAAGGTAAAAACGATTGGGCATGTTGGACTTTAAAATGCCTAAAAGTGTGTCCGGGACCGGCTTAGTCGCATTCAGCCAACTGTTCTCTAACCTGTATGACCTTCTTAACACATGACTGCTGTATTAGACTTTACATAGGGTTTGTTTGTAGTCTTTGATTCTTATGACACATATGTTTGCATAGGAATTGAATACAAAAAATGTTAGGATTTTTTTCTTTCCTCAATTAATCAAATTTGCCTATTTTTTTTTAATTTAGATCTGTTGAAGCAATAAAATAAAATTGGTTTAAAAAGTGCACATTTTATAGCTCTATTAAGTTCTATGGCGAAAAACAGCTATCTTACTATGTTAGATGGAGCATGCTGCTAGTTGAAAAGAATGGAATGTGTTCAGATATGGCCATACAGAAATATCTTTCACTATTGCTTTGTGCTCTTTAATCTGAAATGCATCTACTCTTTTACAGAGGACTTTGATTGATATGTTGTTTTATAATACAATAAATGATAACGTTTTTTACCTTGGCGTAAAGCCAAAATGTAACAAATTTATTGTACGCGGTCTTTTCTTATAAGTTTGCTGAAGTGTATTTTTGTATTATGAGGTACGCATTTCAACATTCATATTGGTTGAGGGCTGGAATTGAAGCCATAGTTGTTCAAAAGCTTTGTATATTCTTGCTTCTATTTAAAACTGAGCCTCGTAGTCTGGGTGCCCAATTCTGATTTGTTTAATCATATAATCATGAGGTCGTATAATCTTATTGTCCTGCTGGTTAAGCTCCGCAGTACATTGCCGTATGCTGAAGGTCTGATCATAAAATATTCTGAGGTATTAACTACTCGCTGTTACAATTAAAGCAACAAGGAAAATATCCGATTTATTATAATAAAAAACTATTTGTCTTTTCTTAATACATTTCAGAATACAGGATGGATTTATTATATTTCGATGGTGGAAAATGTATAACCCAAAACAAAAACAACATGGTGAGTATATTAGTGTCTTATTAATATCCCTTTTTAGTAGTCTTATTTCATACAGGATACAATTGTGACATACTTGTGATTAAGAGAATACTAAATTGCTTATGAGGTAAGGTTCACTTTAACGCCAATTGTTCAATGCCTTTTTACTTATGATTTTATTTTGAATACTGAAAACTCTGCACCATATAAGCCAATCTCAGGTTTTGAATTAATCTGTGAAGCGCACCTAAAAAATAATAATAAAAAAAAATCTTGCAGAAAATATATGAGGTGAAGTGGTATACAGGTTTACTTATTGAGCTTCACTGTGTAGGTATTTATAATTATTCTGTTCACACTACTGTCATGGCTTCCATTCTTAACAGAGCCATGACCGGTATAACACATCCGTTTAGTTGTCAAAACCGAAGTATACCATAGTCTTAGAAGTTTCCATCAGGTTACAGAGAGGTTTGGACTGCAAGGATAGTGTTACAGATTACTCTATTTTTGCCATCCTTAGGGCCAGTTCACACTGAGTTTTTTTTAACACGTTTTTTTGACGTGGAAACCGCGTCAAAAAACGGCCAAAAATGCCTCCCATTGATTTTAATGGGAGACGGAGAAGTTTTTTCCCCGCGAGCGGAAAAAGCGGCTTATGGGAAAAAGAAGAGACAGGCCCTATCTTTAGACATTTACGTTTCTGACCTCCTATTGACATCAATGGGAGGCAGAAAAAGCGTATTTCGCAGCGTTTTTTGCCCGCGGTGCTCAATGGCCGCAGGCGAAACATGCCGCGAAAATTGGCGTGCAGGCAGAGAAAAAATCTGACTCAAAATTCCAAACGGAATTTTGAGGCAAATTTTTCTACTGAAATAAACTCAGTGTGAACCCAGCCTTATTTTAAGAGCCTTATTTGTTGTATAAATGGCTCTTATTCGCCAACATAATCATTTTAACCCCTTCGCGACATCCCCTGTATATGTACGTGGTAGCCGTTAAGGGGAAGTATAGAGTGAGCTCATGGGCTGTACGTTGCAGCCGACCGCTCACTGCAACGAACGGAAACAAAGATCACTTGAGTCCGTCCATTTAACCCCACGGTCAATCGCGGCTGCTGCATCTAAGGCATTAGAATGTGTAGTATTACTGCACTATATACTGCACTAGTATTGCCGTATATAGTGCAAGCGATCCAAAGATCGCTAGTTCACGTTCCCTAGGGGGACTAATAAAATAAGTAAAAAAACAGTTTATTTTTTTGTGTACCAAAAAAAGACAAGTTAAAAAAAACACCTTCATACTCCATGTTTTTCCCTAAACTAATGTTAAAAAAAGTAACATTTTGCATAACTGGTATTGCAATGTGATTAGAAATAACAGCAAAGCTGAGGGCCTCTTGCTCAGTGCATTATACAACAAAAGAACTGAATTCATATTTTGATTGTATGTAGTTTCAACCTCTATAATATTCACGTGAAACATTTGTCACGGAAAAGAAAAAAAAGTGCTAGAGTGTAATCGTATTATTTGTAGCTTAGGCTTTAAAACGGATTTATTGTCACATTACTGATATAGCATTTTCTATTTCCTTCACATTCTAAACTTTGCCCATAAATCCCATAATGAGCGCTTGAGCTGTGAGCTTCCGGTATGCAGACATACGTGTGTGTGTACGTGTATGTATGTATGTGTATATATATATATGTATGTATTTGCTGTGTTTTTAATGTTTTAGTTTCTCTTTTTTTCTATTTTATTTTTTTTATGAATGTTTTCAAGAGCATGAACATAATGAACAACAAATTCCTGGACTTGAGATTTAGCTATTTGATCCAGGGGAAGGCAAAGCAAGTTTTGTCTTGTGGAAGTAAAAAGATTTTGTAATGCTACAATACAGGCTGTTTAGCTTAGAGCATTGTCAAGATCGGATGCAATTGTATCTACTACTTAACTGTGAGAATAAGGATCTATTCACATTGCGTTTTTTGGTTTTCCTTTAGCATATATGCTGGGAAAAGCTCCTGACGTTTACGTTAAATGTAGGCTGAAATGGATGCCTAGCAGTTGCATTAGTCACCAATAGGCTATTATGGCATCCATTTAACGTATACATCATGAAAAGCTTTTGAAAAGCACATAACGTATACATTTAAAGGATGACTCTTTTTAGTAAAATCAGTATAAAGTCTGCCAGAAACAATATGGCCTTCAGCATACAGGAAAAGAACAAGTGACAGAAAATTGGCTGTTACATACAAATGGCGCAACTCGTCACTGGATAGTGATAGAATTATACAAATACAAACGTAAATACAGCAAACCTCAGTGAATGAAGGGTAAGAAAACAAATACTCAAGTACTAAGAAAAGAACAAAGAGAGAATATGGCGGGGAAAGGAGAGGGTGCAGCACCAACTTCGCAAACTTCAGGGACACAGCAGATATTCCTTAAACCTTGAGGAAAATAATAAAGAAACAAGTAAAATAGGTTAGGTAGCAAAACTAAAAGTGTCACAAAACTAAAGAGGAGATCCTCCCAATAATCAGGAGTGATATCCAGCATTGGCTCTAAAGGTAGTCAAAGGGAGCCACTGAGCAGAAAAGGCAGCATATGTGGATTTCTCTGCGGTAATAATGTCTTCTATATACAATTCAACTGCCCAATGTGACCTAGTCGAGGGAGATGTGGACTCTTAAAATCTGGGGCTAACCATTCTCATGGCCAACAGGAAGTGGTGCAATACATTATTTTTATTTACTTTACCAGGACCAGGAAGCATAGACAGGAGGGCCATTTCAGGGGAAAGTTGGACCCCTGTTGAAAACAAGAAGTTAAACAGAGCTGTAAAAGCTCCACAAAGGGGTTGCATAAGAGGACAGCTCCACCATTTATGCTCCATGATCCCCCTAGCACCAAAACAGCGCCAGCACGCATCTGGGTGGGATGGGAAAATTGAATGCAACCAAGCTGGAGTCGTGTGCCATCCGGTCAATATTTTGCAGCTAATTTCCTGAATTCTACAGGATATAGACATATGATATGAGAGAAGAAAACCCAGCTCTCTGTTCCAGTTAGATATAAATGCCAGCAGTCTTTGAAGTCTCTGAGATAAGCCACTCATAAGGCATGGAAATGGAATGATACGGCTTTGCTGCTTGTTCACATACCCCTTCAAAAAGAGTCAAAGTGCGTGATAATAAATTACTACCGGAAAAAGAAGCCACATTATTTACACAAACAGGTGGTCTGTGACCCATTTACCCCCAGGGAAGCCCTGCTCATTCATAGAACTTAGCTAAAGATTTTATAGAACTACCCATTAGAACCCATTTAATATTTGGCATATTTCTTAAAAGGCCTAGATACTCCTGAGCATGTTAACCCAATGGTAAATCTGGATTGTCAAGCTTAGAAATAAGGGGGCCAGAGGGTCTTGCCAAATCAAATTTCCTGTTATCCCTCCTTTAAAACCGAATTGAACCCAAAAGCAGAGAGTGTACTACCTTCCGTCTCCTATCCCTTGGCAGTAACCAGAATGCTGCGTTTGGTTAATAGGGGCAAGCAACCTCCTCAATGCAGACCCATTGTTTGTCACCATCCCATTGATCAAACTAAGGATGCAAGATAATAGTGCAGCTTTGTGGTACATAGAAAATTTTGTGAGCCCATCTCATCTGCCTTGCCTCTACTAAGGACAGCGTAATGAAGATGGAATCTAGACCCCCGCCATATGAAGTGGCTAGTTAAGCACTTAAGGCGTATAAACAAATGTCGTTGCAGCAAAATAGATCTAGAAGAATTACAAGAATTTCGGTAGCTTATACATCTTCAGCACGTTCACTCTCCCGAACTACAACAATGGCAAAGCGTTCCAGGCCTGAAAATCCATTTTTATCTGAGGACACTTTTTTTTTGCCTTTGTCAGGCTAATGGAGCCCTACGGACATGTTTAGAGTGTTCGTTGGGAGCTTTCCTGCCATACACATTAAATGATGTGATGTTAAAGGGAATGTGTCGCTAGAAATTATTTTTCTTTTTTTAGTTAAACAGTTAGTGTATAAATGATGAAACATTGTTCTAATTTTTTTAATTTTTTCATGAGTCAGGAAATATTATAAATTAGATTCTAATTTATAACATTTCCCAGTGCTGGTCACTGAGGGAGCAATTCCCAAAATTGCAGCATTGGCATGTGGTAAAGCAACCACATTGCTTTATGCTGCAAAATTTGAGAATACACACTCGCTCTAGTGAGCTCTCAGAATCCCCCCTCCTTTATCCTGGCTAGTGCCAGGAGAAAGGAGGGGATTGAACGGTCAAACCTCCTACACTGTGTGTCGCCATTTTTTGAGCGAACACACAGTGTAGTAGGTTTACATACAGTAGTAATCACACACTAAAACACGTACATACACAGAAATAACTTACCTGCTCCTGCCGCCGCCGCTCCCCCCGGTCCGTCCACTCAGTCTGCTCCCTCTGCTCCAAGTGCTTGCTTCAGAACACAAGTCCGGAAGCCGTGACCGGAAGTAGTAATCTTACTGTCTGGCCGCGGCTTCCGGTCCACAAGAAAATGGCGCCGGACGTCGCTCGGCCGAAGACCTTCAATTTGGACTGTGTGGGAGCGGCGCATGCGCCGTTCCCACACAGACGGCGTACAGCATAGTGGATGGAGCGGGTCCCGTTCGCATTCACTATGGGGCTGTATGTGCCGTATTCCATGTCTGTATGTGTCGTTAATCGACACATACAGAGATGGAAAAAAAATGGCAGCCCCCATAGACAAGAAAAAGTTAAAAAATAAAAAAAAGTAAAACACAAACACACAAATAAATAAAACATTTTTTAATAAAACACTAAAAGCAAATTGATATAAAATGGGGCCTTAACAGGTTTGTTTGGTGTTTATGCCTTTTGAATATAAACTAGAATGTTGTCATTCACTTACAACAGAGATCTCAAAAATGGTGAGAAATTAAAACTCACAATATATAAGAAAGTTGCAGATGCTGTTAATATATCAATTTAATATACTTAATTGACTTATTGTAGATATGGTCCAATCAAACATAATAAATGTGCACAAGGCTCCGGGACCAGATGGGTTACAGCCTAGAGTTCTTAAAGAACGTAGTTCAGTTATTTCTGTCCCCCTCTTCATAATATTCAGTGATTCTCTAGTGACCGGTATAGTGCCAAGGGACTGGCGCAAGGCAAATGTGGTGCTTATTTCCAAAAAGGGCTCTTGGTCTTCCCCAGGTAATTATAGACCAGTAATGTTAAATCCATCGTGGGAAAAATATTTGAGGCGCTATTGCGGGACTATATACAGGAGTGTGTGACAAAAAATAGTATTACAAGTGACAGCCAGCACGGTTTTACTAAGGACAGAAGTTGTCAAACCAACCTGATTTGTTTTTATGATGAGGTGAGCAGAAGCCTAGACAGAGGGGCCACTGTGGATATATTGTTTTTGGACTTTGCAAAGGCATTTGACACTGTCCCTCATAGACGTTTAATGGGTAAATTAAGGACTATAGGTTTGGAAAGTATAGTTTGTAATTGGATTGAAAATTGGCTCAAGGACCGTATCCAGAGAGTTGTGGTCAATGATTCCTACTCTGAATGGTCCCCAGTTATAAGTGGTGTACCCCAGGGTTCCGTGCTGGGACCACTATTATTTAACTTCTTTATTAATGATATAGAGGATGGGATTAATAGCACTATTTCTATTTTTGCAGATGACACCAAGCTATGTAGTAATGTTCAGTCTTTGGAAGATGTTTGTAAATTGCAAACTGATTTGGACGCACTAAGTGTTTGGGCATCCACGTGGCAAATGAGGTTTAATGTAGATAAATGTAAAGTTATGCATCTGGGTACCAACAACCTGTATGCATCATATGTCCTAGAGGGAGCTACACTGGTGAAGTCACTTGTTGAGAAGGATCTGGGTGTACTTCTAGATCATAAATTAAATAACAGCATGCAATGTCAATCAGCTGCTTCTAAGGCCAGCAAGATATTGTCGTGTATTAAAAGATGCTTGGACTTGCGGGATAGTGATATAATATTACCACTTTATAAAGCATTAGAGCAGCCTCATCTAGAATATGCAGTTCAGTTCTGGGCTCTACTTCATAGAAAGGACACCCTGGAGTTGGAAAAAATACAAGAAGAGCAAGTAAACTAATAAGGGGCATGGAGAATCTAAGTTATGAGGAAAGATTAAAAGAATTAAACCTATTTAGCCTTGAAAAGAGACGACTAAAGGGGGACATGATTAACTTATATAAATATACGAAAGGCACATACAAAAAATATGGTGAAATCCTGTTCCATGTAATACCGTCTCAAAAAGCAAGGGGGCACTCCCTCCGTCTGGAGAAAAAATAGGTTCAATCTCCAGTGGCAACAAGCTGTCTTTACTGTGAGAACTGTAAATCTGTGGAATAGTCTACCGCAGGAGCTGGTCACAGCAGGGACAGTAGATGGCTTTAAAAAAAGTCTTAGATTTCCTAGGATGAAAAAATATCAGCTCCTTTATGAATGTGTAGAATTTTTGTTTCATCGCTTCCCTTTTTCCCATCCCTTGGTTGAACTTGATGGACATATGTCTTTTTTCAACCATACTGAGGGTATGTGCACACACACTAATTGACGGACGTATTTCGGCCGCAAGTCCCGGACCGAACACAGTGCAAGGAGCCGGGCTCCTAGCATCATACTTATGTACGACGCTAGGAGTCCCTGCCTTGCTGCAGGACAACTGTCCCGTAGTATAATCATGTTTACAGTACGGGACAGTTGCCTTCAGCGAGGCAGGGACTTCTAGCATCGTACATAAGTATGATGCTAGGAGCCCGGCTCCTTGCACTGTGTTCGGTCCGGGACTTGCGGCCGAAATACGTCCGTCAATTACGGACGTAATTAGTGTGTGTGCACATACCCTAACTATGTAACACCTGGTTTTCAGAGGTTGATTTCTTTTGAAATCAGCCTTGTACTTTTCTGCTTAAAGAGGCTCTGTCACCAGATTTTGCAACCCCTATCTGCTATTGTATCAGATAGGCGCTGCAATGTAGATTACAGTAACGTTTTTATTTTTAAAAAACGAGCATTTTTGGCCAAGTTATGACCATTTTTGTATTTATGCAAATGAAGCTTGCAAAAGTACAACTGGGCGTGTTGAAAAGTAAAAGTACAACTGGGCGTGTATTATGTGCGTACATCGGGCGTTTTTACTACTTTTACTAGCTGGGCGTTCTGACGAGAAGTATCATCCACTTCTCTTCAGAACGCCCAGCTTCTGGCAGTGCAGACACAGCCGTGTTCTTGAGAGATCACGCTGTGACGTCACTCACAGGTCCTGCATCGTGTCAGACGAGCGAGGACACATCGGCACCAGAGGCTACAGATGAGTGATGACACAGCGTGATCTCTCGAGAACACGCTGTCTGCACTGATAGAAGCTGGGAGTTCTGAAGAGAAGTGGATGATACTTCTCGTCAGAACGCCCAGCTAGTAAAAGTAGTAAAAACGCCCCGATGTACGCACATAATACACGCCCAGTTGTACTTTTACTTTTCAACACGCCCAGTTGTACTTTTGCAAGCCTCATTTGCATAAATACAAAAATGGTCATAACTTGGCCAAAAATGCTCGTTTTTTAAAAATAAAAACGTTACTGTAATCTACATTGCAGCGCCTATCTGCTGCAATAGCAGATAGGGGTTGCAAAATCTGGTGACAGAGCCTCTTTAACACGGAAGCCGTGTGAACATGCCCTCAGGGCCTATTCTAGCTTTTCTGCTGCCTGAGGTGAAAATTGAAATGGTTCCCCCTAGATCTGGATTGACGTCCCCCTGGTTGTTCTGCATCACTGTCATCCTCCTCTAACTCTTGCAGACACGCCGTTGCCTTGTAATCCTTTGGCATGCAGGATGCAGCGATGAAGCCGGGCAGAGTACACTTCACTGCACAGTGCATGCCCATGGAGTACAAGGCAATGGCGCATCCGAGAAAGTTGGAGGAGACTGGTAGTGAACAGCCAGGAAGATGTCAATCAAGCAGGGAAAGGTGAGTTTGGAGTCAGGATTGTGTGACTACAGGATAGTGGCAGTGCCCCATGACCCTGTAAAGAGTAATTGGTACACAGCGTGCATAGTTTTTAAAGTGGATTTTATAGATTTTGCTGTATCTGAAAAAAACATACAGGGGAATGTTTGGAAATATTGTCAGGTCATGTTTTACTGCATGGTGGCGGTTCAAGGGGTTCAAACTACGTGACAGATTCTCATTAAATAGACAATGAATTGCAACAATCCCATCTGCCCTGCAATTTTGTTATTATAAATATATCCTATATAATTAAAGCACCAGAACCGAGCTCCGTTCATAAATACAGCACCAGAACGAAGCTCAGTACGTAAATACACACCAGAATCAAGCTCGGTACATATATACAGTGTAACATCCATGGCCGCAACCGTCGGGATTATTCACCCCTCGACGGCCGCAGCCATAATCTGGTAACCGCATCCCCCCCCCCCCCAGGAGACGCCAGCGCTGACTTCCGCTCCACTCGGCTGTGTCCCGTAGGGCCTTAAAGGGTCAGTGCGCGCACATATAAAACATCAATAATTAGCCCATGATCACCCTGGACTATAAGAAGGGCCCTGCACCTTTGCTCATTGCCTGAGCCTTGTTAGTATTCCCATTTTAGTCTTGCAAATGGTCCCTTAGGCCCCATGCCCACTTCAGTTTTTTCCTTCAGGGTGCTAGCCGTTTTTCTGACGGCTAGCACACTGACCCATTCATTTCAATGGGGCCATGCACACTTCAGTTTTTTTTGACGGTCCCGTTGCTCCGTTCCGATCCAAAGTAGAGCATGTCCTACTTTGGTCCGGGATTCCGTGACCGTGAGGCCCATGCAAGTCAATGGGGCCGTCAAAAAAACTGAAGGCTCACGGAAGGTATCTGTGTGCCGTCCGTGTGTGACGGACCCGTTGCCTAGCAACGGCCGGCCGGGCAGAAAAACATAACCGAAATATTACACTAATCGGCAGCCACTTGTCTCTATCAATCACTGATAGAGAAAAGAGGCTGCTGATTAAAAATAAAATAAAAATCAGTTCATATGTACCCGGTCGTTGTCTTGGTGACAAGTCCCTCTTCTTCCTCCAGTCCGGCCTTCCTTTCTGCCGCGGCAGCCTGTGATTGGCTGCAGAGGCCGCTGCAGTCGGTCACGTAGGATGAAGCGTCATCCCTGGAGGCCGGCCTTCTGACGTCATCCTGACGTGCGTGACCGCCACTACAGCTTGTGATTGGCTGCAGCGGCGACATGGATGAAACGTCATCGCTGGAGGCCGGACAGGAGGAAAGTAAGTATGACTTTTTTTTTTTTTTTTCATTTTGTTTATTACATTAAAATTGTATTTTCCGTGCGCCGCGCATGGTACTGTCCAGGGTGCTGAAAGAGTTACCGCCAATCAGTGCAGCCCATTAACTCTTTCAGCACCCTGGACAGTACCATGCTCGGCGCACGGAAACACGGCTGCTAAAACGGCCACACGGATCCCTCACAAACGGCCGTGAAAAATGTCTCGGAAGTGTGCACGAGGCCTTAGGCCTCATGCCCACTTCAGTCTTTTCCTTCAGGGTGCTATCCGTTTTTGTCACTGATAGCACCCTGAACCCATTCATTTCAATGGGGCCATGCACACTTCAGTTATTTAAACGGAGCCGTTGTTCCGTTCCGTCAGAAGGCTTCCGTGTGCCGCCCGTTTTTGATGGATCCGTTGCCATAGCAACGACTGGGTGAGCCAAAGTTCACAGACTCTCAGACTACAGTACACATTCATTCCTGAAGATGAATGTGGAGAGACTCGTAGCATTGGTGCATGATCACCCAGAACAAGTGGGATACGCGGGCAGAATGCTACCACGACCGCTATAAAAAGGACGCCGCGTGGGAGGAACTTGCCAAGGAGCTTTTGACGCACAGATTGCAGCAGGGAACTAGTGCCCAGCGTCACAAAATAAGTAAGTAAATGCACACATTTTACTCCAAAAATCCAAGAAAAACAAAGCAAGCCAAGCACTCATCTCAAACTGTTCTCTATTCTCTGAAAGCTACAGAAAACAGCACCAAAAACTTCTTGTAAGCTTTCTATGGGTGTTTCCTGGGACATGTGACAAGTTCAAATTAAGTTTACCTTCCGTTTTTTAAACGGAAGCCAAACGGAAGCACAACGTCCGTGTAAAAAGGGAACACGGAATGGAAATTGAGTGCACACGGAAACCACACGGAAACAAAAACGGACACACGGATCCGTCAAAAACGGCCGATAAAACGGTGATGGAAGTGTGCATGAGGCCTTAGTGTTATCCTGTTCCCGTTGTTACCCGTGCCCTGCTACTGGTCCCATGCTGTGTACTTGTTCCTGAACATGTTAGTGTTTGGAGTCGTGACCTGCTGTCATCCGCCATGTCTAGCGCAACCTGCTGTCATCCGCCACGTCTATGGAAACCTGCTGTCATCCGCCACGTCTGGCGCAACCTGCTGTCATCCGCCATGTCTGGTGCAACCTGCTGCGCTCACCAACATCCGTGCTAAGGCCTCATGCCCACTTCAGTTTTTTCCTTCAGGGTGCTATCCGTTTTTGTCACTGATAGCACTTTGAACCCATTCATTTCAATGGCCCCATGCACACTTCAGTTATTTAACCCCTTCACGACCACTGAAACGTAGATTAACGGGTTGCAAAGCTGGTCGTTGTGCCTGCAGCCCGTTAATCCACGTGTGCTCCTAACAGAGCACACAGACGCTCCCCGCAGCCCGGCATCTCCCAGTACAGGCTGCTACTAGCAGCCTTAGTACTGGGGGAAAACATCGGGTCGGATCACAGCGGTGATCCGAACCGATTAACCCCTTAATTGCGGCAGTCAATAGTGACCGCCGCATTTAAGTTCTTATAGCAACATCGGCACCCCGCTACGCGATTGCGGGGGCCGATTGCTGCGGGGGGGGGGATTGCTATGGCAAATGGAAGCCTAACAAAGGCTTCCTATCTGCCATTACGTTAGCCGATTAGGCCCCGCCCGGAGGCGGAGCCTAATCGGCTTGCTGTCAGTGAACAACTGACAGTTCTAATACGTTGCACTACATGGGTAGTGCAATGTATTAGAACATCAAACAAACAGTTGGACTTTCAAGTCCCCTAGTGGGACTAAAGAAAAGTGTAAAAAAAAAGTGTAAAAAAAGTTAAAATAAAAGTTGTAAAAATACAATAAAAGTTTCAAATAATAACACAAAACACAATCGCCCTTTTTCCTTTATCAAGTCATTTATTATTGAAAAAAATAATAAAGCCATACATATTTGGTATCGCTGCGACCGTAACGACCGTAACTATAAAAATATTATGTTATTTATTCCGCACAGTGAACGCCGTAAAAAAAAAAACTAAAAAATACTGACATAATTGCTATTTTTTGGTCACTTTGTCTTCCAAAAATTGAAATAAAAAGTGATCAAAAAGTCGCATGTACCCAAAAATGGTACCTATAAAAACTATAACTCGTCTCGCTAAAAATAAGCCCTCATACAGCTCCGTCAACGAAAAAATTAAAACCGTTATGGCTCTCACAACTTGGCGACAGAAAAAATCCATTCTCTTTAAAAGGTTATTTTATTGTGCAAAAAGTTGTAAAACATAAAAAAGTTCTATAAATTAGGTATCACCGGAATCGGACTGACCCGCAGAATAAAGGTAACATGTAATTTATAACGCATGGTGAACGCTGTATAAAAAGAATTAAAAAAATAATGTCAGAATTGCTGTTTTTTGGTCACCTTGCCTCCCAAAAAAAAAGGATAACATGTGATCAAAAAGTTGCATGTACCCCAAAATGGTACCAATAAAAGCTACAGCTCGTCCCGCAAAAAAAAACAGCCCTCATACCACTACGTCTATGAAAAAATAAAATTAGTTAAGGCTCCAATAAGCCAGGAAATAAAAATATGCAGTTGTGCCGGCCCGAGAGAAACATTTCTTCTGTTTCAAGTGGCGATTTATCAAGGCCCCTAAAATTAGGGAACCAGGAAGGGGAGGGCCCAAACATATCTGCTGAAAGCGAGGGTGCCCGTATTATACCAGGACAACACTTCTCAGCAAAATTCCTCAAACTGCAAAGATCCCGAGTGTGGACCAAAAGGGGAATAAGTAAAGACCATTTATTAGTGCGACACCGGCCTGTGCAGAAAGGATTGTGTCACAGCGTAACACACATCTATGGATTATTTTATTGTTTTTGTTTACCCCATTATTATACCACCTGACTATGCCCCTTATATACTCCGCCCGGCTTACATGTACCCCCACATTATAAACGGAAACACCAGTAAGACTCAATACAAGACTACTACAAGCAAAATCCACACTCCAAAAGCCAAATGGCGCTACCTCCCTTCTGAACCCTACAGTGTGCCCAAACAGCAGTTTGCTTCCACATATATGGCATCGCCATACCAGGGAGAACCCTTTTAACAATTTTTGGGGTGTGTGACTCCAGTGGCACAAGCTGGGCGCCACATATTGGCATATCTATAGAAAAAAATCCCATTTTCACTCTGCAACATCGAGTGCACACCAATTTCTGCCAATCACCTGTGGTGTTAATATGCTCACTACACCCCTAAGTGAATACCTTGAGGGGTGTAGTTTCCAAAATGCGGTCACTTCTGGGGGGGATCCACTGTTTTGGTCCCACAGGGACTTTGCAAATGCGACATAGCGCCCAGAAGCCAATCCAGCAAAATCTGTACTCCAAAAGCCAAATGGCGCTCCTTCCCTTCTGAGCCCTACTGTGTGCCCAAACAGCAGTTTATGACCACATATGTGGTATTGCCGTACACAGGAGAAGTTGCTTTACAAGTGTTGTGGTGCTTTTTTTCATTTATTTGTTGAGAAAATGAAACATTTTCAGCTAAAACTACGTCTTATTGAAGAAAAAGGATTTTTTTTAATTTTCACTGCCCAATTCTAATAAAAACTATGAAACACCTGTGGGGTCAAAATGCTCACTACACCCCTAGATGAATTCCTCAAGGGGTGTAGTTTTGTGAATGGAATCACTTTTGGGGAGTTTTCACTGTACTGACACCTTAGGAGCTTTGCAATAGTGACATGGTGTCAAGAAACCAATCCAGCAAAATCTGTGCTCCAAAAGCCAAATGGCGCTCCTTCTCTTCAGATCCTTGCCGTATGCCCAAACAGCAGTTTATGACCACAAATGGGGTATTGCCGTACTCCAGAGAAGTTGCTTTACAAATGTTGTTTTTTTTTTATTCCTTTATTTGTTGAGAAAATGAAAAATTTTGAGCTAAAGCTACGTCTTATTGGAAAAAAAGTATTTTTTTTATCTTCACTGCCCAATTCTAATAAAATCTATGAAACCCCTGTGGGTTCAAAATGCTCACTATACCCCTAGATGGATTCTTCAAGGGGTGTAGTTTCCTAAATGGAGTCACTTTTTTGGTGTTTTCACTGTTTTGGTCCCTTAGGGGCTTTGCAAATGTGACGTGGTCTCCGCAAACCATTCCTGCTAAATTTGAGCTGCAAAAACCAAATGTCACTCTTTCCCTTCTAAGCCCTGCCGTGTGTCCAAACAACAGTTTATTACCACATGTGGGGTATTGTTTTACTCGGGAGAAATTGCTTTACAAATGTAGTGGTGCATTTTCTCCTTTTAGCCCTTGTGGAAATTAGAAAAAACTAGCTAAACCTACATTTTCTTTGAAAGAATGTAGATTTTCATTTTCACGGCCTACTTCCAATAATTTCTCCAAAAAACCTGCGGGGTCAAAATGCTCACTATACCCCTAGATAATTTCCTCAAGGGGTATAGTTTCCAAAATGGGGTCACTTTTGGGGGATTTCCCCTGTTTTGGCGCAGCAAGAGCCTTTGAGACCCGACATGGTGCCTAAAATATTTTCTAATAAAAAAGGAGGCCCCAAAATCCTCTAGGTGCTCCTTTGCTTCTGAGGCTGGTGCTGCAGTCAATAAGTGCACTAGGGCCACATGTGGGGTATTTCTAAAAACTGCAGAATCTGGGCAATAGATATTGAGTTGCGTTTCTCTGGTAAAACTTTCTGTGTTACAAAAAAAATAGATGAAAAATTAATTTCTTCAAAAAAAAAAAGACATTTGAAAATTTCACATCTACTTTGCCTTAATTCCTGTGAAACATCTAAAGGGTTAAGAAACTTTCTAAATGCTGTTTTGAATACTTTGAGGGGTGAAGTTTTTAAAATGGGGTGACTTATCGAGGGTTTCTAATATATAAGGCCCTAAAATCCACTTCACAACTGAACTGGCCCCTGTAAAAATAGCCTTTTGAAATTTTCTTGAAAATGTGAGAAATTGCTGCTAAAGTTCTATGCCTTGTGATGTCATAGAAAAAGAAAAGGATGTTCAAAAAACAATGCCAATCTAAAGTAGACATGTGGGGGATGTTAATTAGCAACAATTTTGTGTGGTATTACCATCTGTCTTACAAGCAGATACATATAAATTTAGAAAAATGCTAATTTTTGCAATTTTTCGCTAAATTTTGGTGTTTTTCACAATTAAATACTTAATGTATCGAGCAAATTTTGCCAGTAACATAAAGTCGAATGTGTCACGAGAAAACAATCTCAGAATCGCTTGGATAGGTAAAAGCATTCCGAAGTTATTACCACATAAAGTGAAACATGTCAGATTTGAAAAAATTGGCTGCGTCCTGAAGGCCAAAACAGGCTGCGTCCTGAAGGGGTTAAACGGATCCGTTGTTCCGTTCCGTGCAAAGTAGAGCATGTCCTACTTTGCTCAGTGATTCAGTGACCGTGTGGCCCATAGAAGTCAATGGGTCAGTGAAAAAAATGGATGGCACACGGAAGGCTTCCGTGTGCTGTCTGTTTTTGAAGGATACGTTGCCATAGCAACGGCTGGGTGGGCCAAAGTTCACAGACTACGGTAAACATTCATTCCTGAAGATAGGCTCATATTTTCACTCCAAAAAACCCCAAAAAACAAAGTAAGCCAAGCAGAGTAATCTCAAACTGTTCTCTATGTTCTGAAAGCTACAGAAAACAGCACCAAAAACTTCTTGTAAACTTTCTATGGGTGTTTCCTGGAACATGTGACAAGTTCAAATGAAGTTCACATCCGTTTTTTAAACGGAAAAACGGAAGCCAAACGGAAGCAAAACGTCCGTGTAAAACGGAAACATGGAACGGAAACTGAGTGCACACGAAAACAAAAACGGACACACAGATCCGTCAAAAACAGTCGATAAAACGGTGATGGAAGTGTGCATGTGGCCTAAAGCCCATTCCACTGTCTGGACTATTCAGGTACCCTAGTGCGGGACTTTGTATTGATTGGATGCTCTGTTGTTTTTGCCAGCTGCCTCCCCGCTACGGCGGTGCGGCCTAGTGGGTCCACAGACCGTGACCGTACGCTCAGGCCATGGATCCTGCTGGTCAACCAGTGACCTTGACGACGACACAAGCCATGCTGGCAGAGATGCAAGACTTTCAGTCACGGCAAGACCAACTCCTACACTGTGTCCCGGATTATAATAGCAACACGCACACACACACACACAGCCCCTTGTTGATAGTGCCTCACGTAGGGCCCCCTGTCGACAGTGCCCCGCCTCGTAGAGACCCCTGTCGACAGTGCCCCGCCTCGTAGAGACCCCTGTCGACAGTGCCCCGCCTCGTAGAGACCCCTGTCGACAGTTCCCCGCCTCGTAGAGACCCCTGTCGACAGTGCCCCACCTCGTAGAGACCCCTGTCGACAGTGCCCCGCCTCGTAGAGACCCCTGTCGACAGTGCCCCGCCTCGTAGAGACCCCTGTCGACAGTTCCCCGCCTCGTAGAGACCCCTGTCGACAGTGCCCCGCCTCGTAGAGACCCCTGTCGACAGTGCCCCGCCTCGTAGAGACCCCTGTCGACAGTGCCCCGCCTCGTAGAGACCCCTGTCGACAGACCATTCGTTCTTGGAGCTGATTTTTTATTTATTTTTTAAGCTGATTTTGAGGTTGTATTTTCAAAGCATTTTTTTTCAGTTTTAATAGGAAATAAGAAACATAAGCTTTTAAAACGCTTCAAGAAGCGACATGTCCCTTTTTTTTACGAAGCCTTACAAGATGTTTTTTAATTCAGCTGCATAAAAATGCGCCCTGTGTGAACTACACCGCGTATCTCCTATTGAAATCAATGGGCAGCTGTTTTTTATTTGTATTTCAAGCTCTGTAATAGCAAAACCGAGCTCCGACCCTTTTAACCAGTTAGTGACCGCCCATAGGTGTTTTTATGGCGGCCACTAACGGGCTTTATTCTGATGCAATAGCTTTTTCACGGCGTTGCATCGGAATAAAGCAATGGAGCAGAGAGCCGTTAAAACTCCCTGTTCTCAGCTACCAGAGGTAGCTGAGAGCAGGGAGCAGCCTGCTTTAACGGGCAAGATCGATACCAGTATCGATCTCGCTCGCTTAACCCCTCAGATGCAGATGTGTCTTCAATGGCAGCCGGGGGGCCTAATAAAGGCCCCCAGGTCTGCCACTAGTTATGCGTTATAGGGGCATGGCCTAGCAGATGCCTGTCAGTTTTAAACGGACAGGCATAATACACTGCAATACAAAAGTATTGCATTGTATTATAAATGCGATCGGAGGACCGCATAGTGAAGTCCCCTAGTGGGACTAGTAAAAAAGTAAAAAAAAAAAAGTGTAATAAACTTGTAATACCAAATGAAAAACCCACTTATTCCACTTACAAAATGCTTTATTATTAAAAAAAAACCCTAAATAAAGTAAAAAGTTAAACATATTTGGTATCGCCGTGTCCGGAACGATCCCAACTATAAAGTTATTACATTATTTAACCTGCACAGTAAACGCCATAGTAAAAAATACAATAAAAAACAATGCAAAAATTGCTGTTTTCTCTGAATCCTGTCTTAAAAAAATGTGATTAAAAAGTGATCAAAAAGTTGCATGTACTCCAAAATGGTACCAATAAAAACTACAAGTCGTCCTGCAAAAAAAAAACAAACCCTCCTACAGCTGCATGGGCGGCAAAATATGAAACGTTATGGCTCTTGAAATATGGAGTCACAAGAAAAAAGTGTGTTTACTGTGTAAAAGTAGTAAATCTATATAAATTTGGTATTGTTGCAATTGTAACAACCCGTTGAATAAAGTCATTGTGTTATTTCTACCACACGGTAAACGGCGTAAATTTAGGATGCAAAAAAATGTGGCGAATTTGCTGTTTTTTTTTCTTTTACCCCCCCAAAAAAGTTAATAAAAGTTTAATCAATAAATTCTTTGTACCCCAAATGGTGCTATTAAATATTACAACTTGTCCTGCAAGAAACAAGACCTTATACAGCTATGTCGACGCAAAAATAAAAAAAGTTATAGCTCTTTGAATGAGACGATGGAAAAACTTAAAAAATAGCTTGATCATTAAGGCCTAAAATAGGCTGGTCACTAAGGGGTTAAACATATATATGAACAAATTAATCTGAAAAATGTTTGATCCAAGAACATAATTAGTTGCACTTTTCATACTATGTGTTGCATAGGCTGTAAATGCATTATTACGGTGTAATGACTGGGTAGGGAGACAGACAGGTGAGCCCTAATCTACCCGCCACTCAGTCCCTGCCTACTTGCAACGGCCTGTCCTAGGCGACGGCGTACAACTGGGCGACGGTCCCTACGCTTAATAAGTGCACGACAGACAAACAGACAAGGGTACACAGAAGCTAAGGGAAATGGGGCAGTGCCAACGGCAACACAGTGAGCAACAAGAGTAGTGAACGAGCCGACTCAAACCAGGAGTGCACGAGGTACAAATCGCAGAGCAGGAGCGTAGTCAGTAAAGCCAGGGTCAAAAATTAAGCAAGGTCAATAATCATAGCAGGAGCAGCAGAGCCAGGAAACAGAAAAGAATCACAGGCAAAGGAGGAGCAGGAAATGCAGGTATAAATAGGCAGAGGGGGGGAGCCAGCTCCGTATGGCCAGGCTGTGATAGGCTCTCCCACTCCTCAGCCTCCCAGCCTGACTGGTAGAAGATTGTGTCACTCTCTCAGACTTAGGAGCAGGTGCAGACTGAAGACCCACGGGCGTCGACACAGAAGCTGTGTCTGGCAGATCCTTTACATACGGAGTGCTTGTTGTGTGTCAGCTCAGAAATGTCTATTTGACTCAAGGCATTTTGTTTCATTTTATTAAATACTAAAGATTGCAAGTTAAATGCAACCTGTCAGATTTGTCTTACATAATTTAGGATTACTCTCTTAATGAGGCCTAATGGCTACCCAGGAGGATTAAATTGTAGGAAAAAAAACCTCAATCATCTTCTTGTTAGTGGTAGCTTGACTGTGTCCCTTGTGGACCGTGGTCTGCTTTAATTTTCCATGTATAATTGATCAGAGTCTCTTGGAGGAGATACTCCTAATTAATAGCCCAACTTTCTGTTCTTCATTAATGTTTTACTTTTCCGTTACACTGTATTGTGTGCACTGTTATAGTATACAATTTGAAATAAACATAAATAATGAATTAACCAACTTACAAATCCTAACTTCCATAGGCAAAACGTACAAACCACTTTTCAATAAAGCAGGAAAAGAAATTAATCTATATTTTCTGGCTGAAATTTGTTACATTGCTTTTAAAATTCTGTCTGTTGCTCGCCAGTGGCACCGTAGTAACAGACTACAAACACCAAACTCCAAAACAATGAATGCTGACAACGTGGATTGTAAAATGTTGCTAAGGAACAAGTGAGAAGAAACTGTCATGTTTTTGGCATAGCTGCTTTAAATCTAAACATCATAGAACTCATTTAATATATATATATAACATCATATTAACTAGTAAGAAATATAGCTGTTTAATGCTTTCCTACAGAACTTCGATGTTAACGCACTCGCACACTTTAACTTGCTTGCAGCAGCGGCTGGCACTACAGGGAAACATTGCTCAATTCTTCCATTGCTGGTGTCTGAAGCCCATTATCTCTTATGTCGGGGAAATTCCTAGGAGTTCTCCAGTCATGCAAAATAGACATAATACTTTGTATTGCCTATTCTACAGATGGAGCTACAAACATGCAAGGACAATATAGAGGGTTTTCTGCGTGGTTCAGCAGAGTCACCAGGCCAAATCCATGTCTAATGCTATGCTCATGTACTGAACTTAGTGCTGGCAGATACCACAAAGGTGGTGATTCCAAGTGCATCACTATTTCATTTAATGAATGATGTAGCTGTATTTATTTGGGAGTCATATCAACCCATGAATGCATGGATAAATGTCAGTCAGGACCCTCACCATCTTAGTGTATCAATAATGCAGTCAATTCAGAAGGCAATGTGCAGAGAACTGCATCACTGACTTCTAGCGCGTCCAAGAGTGCTGTAAACCCCAAAGCATATATCCCCCCCCTCACACACAAAAATTATCTATATACATATACAGTTATTAAATCATACCATTATACCAGATGAAATATTAGCTACATACTGTTACTGGATAATACCTCCACACCATAAACACATAGTGACTGAATACCCCCATACTGTTACTGAACACAACTAACTATAATAAGACCAATGTTACCAATAATAATACATTATAAGGTCCAAATAATACCGCCACACAATAACCACATAGTTACTGAATAATACCTCCACAACATAACCATATAGTGACTGACTAATAACCCCATACTGTTACTGAACGCAACTCACTATAATAAGACCAATATTACCAATAATAATACATTATAAGGTCCAAATAATACCGCCACACCATAACCACATAGTTACTGAATAATACAGCCACACCTTAACCACATAGTGAATGAATACCACCACCATACTGTTACTGGATAATATCGGCACATCATAACCACATAGTGACTGAATAATACCCCTATACTGTTACTGAATAATACCATCACATCATAACCTCATAGTGACTGAATAATACTCCCATACTGTCACTGAATAAAAACACCACACCATAACCACATAGAGACTGAATAATACCCCCATACTGTTACCGAATAATAACACCACATTATGACCACAAAGTGACTGAATAATACCCCCATACTGCTACTGAATTATACTGCCACACCATAACCACATAGTGACTGAATAAAACCCCTATACTGTTACTGAATTATACCACCACACCATAACCACATAGTGACTGAATAATACCCCATACTGTTACTGAATAATACCACCACACCATAATCACATAGTGACTGAATAATACCCCCATACTGTTACTCAATAATACAACCACACCATAACCACATAGTGACGTAATAATACCCCCATACTGAATTAGGAATGTCACGATACCAGGATTTGGACTTCGATACCGATACTTTGTGTAGTATTGCGATTTCGATACCAAAACGATACTTTGCCAACAGTAATAAAAAAAATAAAAAAAGTTTTCCATTTTCTGATGTGAGGCGCGAGGTGTGATGAATTTTGAATGTGCCTCACATTAATAGTAATTAACCCCATCATGTTTCTCAGTCATAATGGGTTAATGTGTAAGGTACATGATGGGGTTAATTACTATTAATGTGAGGCACACATTCATCACATCTCTCACAATAATAAGTGAAAGAAAGCAGTTTTTAGTTTATTTTTTACAGCGTACACATCAAAAATGACGCAACAAATTTGTTGTGCAGGTTATTACAGCCGCGCCAATACCGAATGTGTGTGTTTTATGTATTGAGAATTATTTTAATGTTTATTGTAAAAAAGGTCTTTGTGTATTTTTTTATTTATTTAACATTACTTTGTTTTTACTTTTATTTTTAAACTTTAATGTACTGGCATATATCTATATTACGGTACATTAGCCTGTGTACGGATAGAACACAGGCAGTTGTTAGGACATCATCCCCGAACAACAGGAAATATGGTAAGACAGCCCTGGGGTCCTTCAATGGACCCTGGGTTGTCTCCTCATATATGGTATGTCCCTCAATCGCATCACAGGGATTCCTGTGACGCGATCTATGGGGCATCCCCCCTTCTCATTTTCCCCTGAATGCTGCAGTCCGCTTTGATCGCAGCATTCAGGGGCAAAACGGCGAAGATTAGAGGTTTCTCTGATCTTCGCCGTTATAGAGCGGGGCTGCGGCTGTGTAATACAGCCATTGCCCTGCTCCTGACAGTAAGTGCGCGCGCAGTCAGCCTAAGGTGATGCGGCCGGCGCTACACTAATGAGCGGCGATTCAGGCACTGAAAATGGGTGTTTTTCAGTGCGCCCGCCATATTCTGTCTTCAGTGGCGCCGCTCATTAATGCAGTGTTGGGCGCATCGCATCATCCTGACTGCGTTCCCCTGCCAGGACTCAGGAGCAGGGCAATGGCTGTATTACACAGCCGCAGCCCCGCTCTCATACATTCATGTGTTACAATGCTAAGCTGTGTGGCCCCACAGCTTAGTATCGAAATACATGAAATAACGGTATCGAAACAGTATCGAAGTTTTGATGCATCATGCATCCCTATACTGAATAATACCCCCATACTGTTACTGAATAATACTGCCACACTATAACCACATAGTGACTGAATAATACCCCCATACTATAACTGAATAATACCACCACACAGGGGCATAGCTAAAGGCTCATGGGCCCCGATGCAAAGGTTCTTCTTGGGCACCCCCTCAAACTTCCCATGGCCGACGACCTGCAGCTTTCAGCTGCATCGCTGGGTCTCCTAAGTGACCCAACAATGCAGCACTAGCACCCAGGGGCGTCGCTAAGGTCTTGAAATGCCAGGGGAAATAGCCCCAATACATATACCCCCGAAAAACTATGTGTATGTGTATATAGGAGACAGCATAACTATAGCACTACGACCCTATAGCTATGCATAGGATTAGATACAGTGGCTCAGCAGAAAGTATCACACATGATAGGATTAGATATAAGGCCCAGCAGACAGTATCACACATGATGGGATTAGATACAGTGGCTGAGCAGACAGTATCACACCTGATAGGATTAGATACAGTGACTCAGCAGACAGTATCACACATGATAGGCTTAGATATAGGTCTCAGCTTGCTGGCATTGCGGCTCCAGCGCTGGACCCAGGAAAGGTAAGAATAATAATTGTTTTGCTTTTTTATGTGTTACTAATTATTTTTGTGTGTTTGTGTTTTTTTACAGGTGTATTTGGCCTTTCTCAGCCTAATAGCACCAGTCTGCGGCCGCCCCAGTACCCAGCCATCACTACATATTGTCGGGTACTGGATCGTACCCGGCTCGTCCCAGCACCCGTGGTGGTGGTGGGTACCGGGGTAATAATGGGGCTTCGTGTTTGCCTCTGCATCGCCTAACACTAAGCCCCGCCTTAGTAATGGACGCTGTCAATCAGCCAGCAGCTATTAATAAGGCAGTAGTAATAAAGTTTCAAAAAAATACGAAGACATAGAATAAACAGGTTTATTGAAATAAAAACCCCCACACAACCCTCATTAACCATTTTATTGATAATAAAAAAAAAAGTCGTCATCGAAGTAGTCCACGAATCCGACGTAGTCCAACGATCGAACCTGTAAAAAAACACAAACACACCAAAAAAAACATTAGTAAGGGCCTGTCCACATCCCCGCTGCATGCCCTTCCGTCTGAGGTTTCCGTCGGATAACCCCTCAACGGAAAGGCAAACTGAAACCTCAGCTTACATTTCCCTTGCCATTGATCTCCATGGTGATGGAAACATTGCTAAAGGTTTCCGTTTGTCACCATTGTGACAGGGTTCCGTTGTTTTGACGGAATCTGCTCACGCAGAGCAGCAAGAAGCTGCACCGTGATAGGGTTATAGGCCAATTTCGAAGGAGGCGGGGCTTAGAATTGAGGAGCCGTGACAGTGGTTGAGGAGGAGGGGCCGGGACACGGCCGTGAAAAATAAATTTATAACCGCTAGCAACACTGGCTTGGCAGCAGGCTGCTTGCTTGGTGCAGAGGCCAGTGCGCCACACAGCAGAGCGCCATGATGACAGGCTAGCGCTACCTAGTGAGAGGAAGAGGTGAGCAGGAAGCGGCCCACAGCATACACCGGTCGATCTGGCATTTGCCAGAATTTCCAGATGGGCAGTCCGGCCCTGATCACCAATCTCTACTGGCCCTGTGACAAAAACGAAATAATTTAGCTTTATATTACAATGTTCCTTTGGTTTTATGTTCCACTTTCTGGGCAAAAGTTTGGAGCTTCAGTGTCATTAACCTCTTAATGACGAAGGACGGATATATCCATCAAGTGAAGGTGCTAGTTCCCACAAAAGAACGGATATATCCGTCCTCTGATCGCGTGGGTTAGTGTCAGTGTACCCACGCAATCAGCGGCAGGAGCACGGCTGTTAAACACAGCCTCGCAACTGCCGGAATCTAAGTGCACTCAGAGTCCGGAAGTCTAACCCATTAGATGCCGCTGTCAATAGCGACAGAGACAACTAATGTGTTTGACAGAGGGAGCTCCCTCTGTCACCCCATCGGCACCCCTGCAAAGAAATCGCAGGGCGCCGACAGGTTTCTATGGCAGCCGGGGGTCTAACAAAGGCCCCCAGGTCTGCCTTCAGCAACTGCCTATTAGGCCATTCCAGAGGCATGGCCTAATAGATTGCCTGTCGGTTTTACACTGACAGGCAATAATGCTTAGGCATACTAAGCATACTAAAGCGTTACATAAGTGATCAGCAGATCGCATGGTGAAGTTCCCTGGTGGAACTAAAAAATAAATGTAAAAGCAGTTAAATAAAGTTTATAAAAAAAAATTATAAAATATTACAGTCAAAATAAAATAAAACCACTTTTTTCCCCCAAAAAGTGGTTTTATTTAGTAAAAGTGTCAAAACAAATAACACCTACACATATATGGTATCCCTGCGATCGTAACGACTCGAACAATAAAATTAACACATTAATTAAACCGCCGGATGAACGGTGATAAAAAAAAAACACCGAATACCAAGGCAAAATAATTTATTTTCTCCCATTCCACCCCATAAAAATAAAATAAATGTTAATCTATAAGTCCTATGTAGCCCAAAATAGTACTAATGAAAACTACACCTTGGCCTGCAAAAATCAAGCCCACATACGGCCACATTGACGGAAAAATAAAAAAGTTACGGCTCTTGGAGTGTGGCGATGCAAAAACAAGTAATTTTTTTCTAAAAGGGGTTTTATTGTGCAAATGTAGGAAAACATATCAAACATTTACATATTTGATATCCCCGTAATCATGCCGACCCATAGAATAAAGGAACATGTTATTTACGCTGCATAGTAAACGGCAAAAAATTTATAACGTGAAAATCAATGTTGGAATAGCTACTTATTTTCAATTCTCTCCTAAAATAAAGTTAATAAAAGTTAATCATTATATTTTATGCATCCAAAAATGGTGCAATTGCAAAATACAACTCGTCCTGCAAAAATCAAGCCCTTATATGGCTATGTCCACCCATTAGATGCCGCTGGCTATGTCCACGGAATAAAAAAAAAGTTACGACTCTTGGAATGCGACCGTGAAATAACAAAAAATAATCCTTGGTCATTAATGCGCAAATTGGCCTGGTCATTAAGGGGTTAAAGAGACTGGCTTATTAACATTGCTTTTGTTTGTCACATTGTAGCCATACATACTAATAATAGGTATTTATAGGAAAGTTTTACATATGCCGCTGCTATTTTCTCAGTTTGTCTCTTTTTCAAAAATATGTTCTTCTGCTTCTCTACACAATGCAGTGAAGTGATTGTATAGCTCTCCAATCTAATATTATCTGAAAGAATTATATATACAGTATATACACTATATGGACAAAAGTATTGAGACACACTTCCTAATCATTGAATTTAGGTGTTTCCATCAGTCCCATTGCTACAGGTATATAAAATCCAGCGCCTAGCCATGCAGTTTCTTTACAAACCTTTCTGCACAAATGGGTCATGCTAAAGAGATCACTGAATTTGATCGTGGTAGTGCAATAGAATGCGACGGTTGCAACAAGTCAGTTTGTGATATTTCTTCACTCCTAGATATTCCACGATCAACTGTTAGTGGTATTATTGCAAAGTTGAAGTGTTCAGGAACCACAGCAACTCCGCCACGAAGTGGCAGACCACATAAACTTGACTGGCCCGCACAGAGCCCTGACCTCAACCCCATCGAACACCTTTGGGATATACTAGAACGGAGATTGTGAGCAAGGCTCTCTTGTCCAACATCAGTATCTGACCTCACAACTGCTCTTCTGGGTGAATGGGAAAAAATACCCACAGACAGACTCCAAAATCTTGTAGAAATCTTTCCCAGAAGAGTGGAAGCTGTTTTCTGCAAAGGGGGTGGGGGGCAACTCCATATCAATGCCTATGTATTTAGAATGGGATGTCGTAAAAGCTCATGTAGGTGTAATATATAGGTGTCCCAATAGTTTTATCCATATAGTGTGTATATATGCAGTATATGTGCGTGTATGTGTGTGTATATATATATATATATATATATATATATACACACATATACACACTCCATATGAATTGACTATGAATAGAAAACGAACCCATAACAATAAGTGAATGTTAATTTCTTTACCCTACATAGTCCCGTTTCAGATGGCCATAATACAGGCACATTATAGCATCTGTATGAGGGCTGCAACACCTAGACCTAGCTTGCTCTACTGAACTAAACCCCATAGCGAACACATATACCAATGACTAACTAGTTAAATCTGAAGTTCTGATTGGTGAGTGACGATATGACGATAGATTTTACACCACTGCTGCATAAATGATTATGATGTAATCAGTTGTTTTTAATGTTTTTGATATTATGTATTGTTATTCACGATGTCACATACACACTTCTGTATTTTCTGTATCATGTTTATTTTTACGATGATACCGTACACCATGTATTATGTATGTTTTTATACACTTTGCACTTTATTGTATTATAATGAGGCCAATTATGTAAAACAGTCTCAACCATATATAAGTCTGTTGAATAGATGTGTCACTAGGCTTGATAAAGATCCTATTGTAGGATTGAAACGTTGCTGTTGTTTTGGATTGAATAAACCACCACTTTTTTCATGTTGGAGTGCTGCAAATTTTCTTCTTCTATATATATATATATATATATATATATATATATATATATATATATATATATACACACACATATACACACTCCATATGAATTGACTATGAATAGAAAACGAACCCATAACAATAAGTGAATGTTAATTTCTTTACCCTACATAGTCCCGTTTCAGATGGCCATAATACAGGCACATTATAGCATCTGTATGAGAGCTGCAACACCTAGACCTAGCTTGCTCTACTGAACTAAGTCCCATAGCGTGCTTTGGTTATCTCTGTTCGGTTCAGTCGAACCATGGTAGTCCAGGTGTTTTAACAGAACCCAAAGCTATTATGACCGTCTAAAATGGAATAGCTCATGGTACTTAGTTTTGTCGACTGATATCCGTTATATAAAAAAAAGAAATAAGCAGCACTCAAAAAATATATTTAGAGAAGGTGCCAGCAAGCAGACCTGATCCACAGTCATTCCAATACAAACAAAATTATTGCAGCACCTCCAAAGATATCCAAAAAAGTGTTTCCAGCACATCCTACAGATGCTCGATCGGATTGAGATCTGGGGAAATTGGAAGCGAAACCATTTCTGAACAATTTTTGCAGTGCGGCAGGGTGCATTATCCTGCTGAAAGAGGCCACTGTCATTAGGGAATACCATTGCCATAAAGGGGTGTATTTGATCTGCAGCCATGATTAGGGAGGTGGTACTTGACAAACTAACATTTACATGAATGCAAAGACCCAAGGTTTTCCAGCACAACATTTCCCAGGGCATCACACTACCTCCACCGACTTGCGTTTTTCCCATAGTGCATCCTAGTGCAGTCTCTTCCTGAGGTAAGTGACACACATGCAACCAGTCATTTGCATGATGTAAAATAAAACATTATTTATCAGATAAGGCCACCTTCTTTCATTGCTCCATGGTCCAATTCTAATGCTTACCAGCCCGTTATAGCTGCTTTCGGCAGTGGACTGTGGTCAGCATGGGCACTCTGTGGCTACGCAGTCACATACACAGCAAGCTGTTATAGTCAGCATGAGCTTTTTCAGTAATTTGTGCTACAGTAGCTCTTCTGTGGGATCGGACTAGATGGGCTAGCGTTTGCTTCCCACCTGCATCAGTGAGGCTTGTGTGCCCATGACCCTGTCACTGGACCACTTTTTGTAGATTATAACCAATACATACCAGGAACACCCTACAAGACCTGTCGTTTTGTAGATGCTTTGACCCAATCGTATAGCCATCACAATTTGGCCCTTCTCAAAGTTGCTCAGATTTTTATATTTAGCCATTTCAACATGTCAACCTCAAGAGCTGATTGTTGACTTGCTCCTAATATATCCTACCCCTTTGACAGACACCTTTGTAATGAGATAATCTATTGTCAATGCATGTCATGATTACATGATGGCAACTACTCTTAACTCATAGGATGAAAACATTTTCTATTAATTTCCTCTTACTCAGAGGAAGGATCCCATGTATTTTAATTGTACAGACTACTTTCCATCTAGATAAGGTTTGATGTTTTATATATACATTTTTTTACTCACTATTTATCACCACTGTTCGATTTATTTTCAAATATAGTAGCTTAAATAACAAAGGGGTACTTCCATTGAGGGGTGAACAGACGTGGTTTAGTATTCGGTAATCGTGTGATGTGTTCATTCCAATTTCCATATTTCTTAAAGGGGTTGTCTGGTCCTGTTTAGAATGTCGGTCTCCCAGATATAGATAAGCTGATCATGGGGTAAATGTCATGGGGTGTCCAGCTTTTCATCAGATATTCAGATTTTCCAGCCCAACTACAGGAAATATGAATCATTCATTGTCAGGGTGATCTTTGAAATCAAAACCACCCCTTTCCTTTACATTAATGGTTTTAAAAATCTGGTGGACATTATCAGCAATACAGTCGTTGTACACATATCAGCATATTTAAATGTACGTTTAATTATAGCAGCTACAACTAATGGTAGCGATGATCTTTATGTGTGTGTGATTTTGATCAGCACAAATCATTATTATAGTTTTACATGTAAACGGGTCTTTAGCATTCCTTATAAAGCATGAGGATAAGGAAATGAACGGCTTTGACTGTTTGACAATGACATGACTTGTACTCATGAAAAATCATTGATTACTTAAAAAATGCATGTCATATTTATTTTCTCTTCTTAGATCCCAAAGCAGAAACAAGGCTGTACATCACCGTGAATGATTTTGAGTTTCATGTTTACAATCGCTCTCATTTGTACGGACACCTCCAGGAAGTTTTTGGCTTAGACCCGACTATATTTCCTCCTAGGAAGGATGATGATAAAGTTCGAGAGAATGGAAAACAAAAAGCACAATCTGTACTTGAAAGGTATTTTGGTTTGTTAAAGTATAATGGGAAAATGCATAATTTACTTTAAATACTGTAGTGCGGTCTTTACCAACCTATTGATCTGTCCACTTTATGTTCTTAATGTCTCCTTTTTTTTCCATTACTCATTTATAACTAGCATAAATAAATATGCAAGTTAAATTATATAGCATGGGCTCCACAGTCGACTGCGTTATTGATTCCGTTAAAAAAAATGGAAAACCTTACGGAGCGGAGACTACCGGAAACCATTAGCAATGGAAGCATTACCATTGAAATCAATGGTAATGCAAACGGAAGCTATGGTATCCGTTTTCCTTTCCATGATGGGTTCTGTCAGACCTTTCCGTCAACAGAATCCGAACGCTGATGTGAACACTTCCTAATTAAAGGCAAATAAAATAAAGCTTTGAGACATGTGCAGGAGCATGGGTGGATGTTACCAAATGTTCTGGGGAACTTTATGTTTACATATAACAAAGTATTTTACCTAAAAAGTCCCATGTATAAGAATATAGGTTTAGGCATTTGGAGGTCCAATAGAAAGGTGTTTTTTTTGTTTGCTTTTTTATTTCACTTTCATAGATTTGTTTAAAAAAATTTTTTTACATTCAATTTATTATTCATTTTCTTCATATTATTCTTGTGTTTAAGCGGAAATGTCAAAATAGAATCCCCAGATCCGTCCTCATCTTGGAGGTCCCTCATACCAGTGATTAAAGTGAACATCAGCACAGTAAGTATATTAAATTAAAGTAAAGCATCGTTCACACAGGGTTATTATCTGGCGTTTTAAAATGCTCTAAAAAAAGCATGTAAAAACTGCTGAGTTTAATTGTAAAGTTGTTTTTAATGGCGTTTTTTCATGCATTTTTGGTGGTGTTTTTTTTTTATTTTGTATAATTTTGTACGTGTGCTTTTCCTGGCGTTTTTCAAGTTCTTTATTGAAGCCTATGGAAAAACAACATACCCAAGGAAGCCACTGAACCTAAAAACGCCACCAAACCCAAAAACACCACCAAAGCGACACAAACCAAATGCTTTGTATGTAGACTTTTCAACATTTCTCTATAAACTTTAAAGTAAGGCCCCATGCACACGAACGTAAAAATGCCCGTAATTACAGGCCGTAATTACGGGCCCATAGACTTCTATTGGCCACGGGTACCTTCCCGTTTGCTTACGGGAAGGTGCCCGGGCCGATAAAAAATATGGAACATGTCCAATTTCAGGCCATAATTACGGCATGGGCAGGCCCATAGAAGTCTTTGGGGCTCCCGTAATTACGGGCCCATAGACTTCTATTGGCCATGGGTACCTTCCCATTTGCTTATGGGAAGGTGCCCGGGCCGTTGAAAAATATGGAACATGTCCTATTTCAGGTCGTAATAACTGCACAGGCAGGCCCATAGAAGTCTATGAGGCTCCCGTAATTACGGGTGGCTACGTGGGTGCACCCGTAATTACGGGAGCGTTGCTAGGCGACGTCGGGATAGTCACTGTCCAGGGTGCTGAAAGAGTTAACTGATCGGCAGTAACTCTTTCAGCACCCGGGGCAGTGACTACCGCTGGAGTGAATAGGATTAAAAGTTAACTTACCCAGAACTCCCTGCTTCTTCCTCCAGTCCGGCCTCCCGGGATGACGTTTCATCCCATGTGACCGCTGCAGCCAATCACAGGCTGCAGCGGTCACATGGACTGCCGCGTTATCCAGGGAGGTCAGACTGGATGTCAAAAGAGGGTAACCAAGACAACGGCCGGGGTACGTTTGAACTTTTTACTTACAATTTCTGCGGAAACTCTGCCCGAAAGGGCTGCCCCTTCTCTCTATCCAGCACTGATAGAGAGAAGGGGCTGCCGATTTAGTGCAGAGAAAACGGGTTCGTAAATATGGGTGGAATACGGGTCGAATGCGTGTGACAAAGGACCCGTATGTACGCCAATATTTATGGGAGGAAAAAAATACGTTTGTGTGCATGGAGCCTTACACTGCTTTTTAGTCGTAGAGCAGGATAGTTTTGTGTCTCTCTGTACGCGGTGTAATGAAGGGACTTTTGTTCATGTTTTCCCCCTCTTACCATTTTCAGAGGATATGTGCTCTCTGTCACATTTAGGGGGATATATATATTTTTTCTACTAAATGGTTGAAAAGATGGGCAGCCGCACATCTAATCACCCCCTGCGGCTATTTAGGACATTTGTCGACTATGTGGCTCAGTTGTTTGCTGACATCAGATTCTAGAGATTTTTGGTCTCTTCATTTCTGGTAATTTTGCGATGTGTGTATATTTAGGGGGAGCAGAACTCGTTTGTGTTTGATGCGTAGGTATAAGTGGCATGTATGAACTCTGCACTTTTATTTTTAGGAGGTGTTGTGCGTTTCAGACTCTACTTGGGTCAGACTTTTAGCCTCACATATTAATTATTTACCTGCAATGCTTGTATATGTCAAAAGTGTAAAAATTGTCCCGGCAGTGAAAGGGTTCAAAGGGTTTTTACGATAAAATAGCTAACACTTTCCTAGAAATCCGCCTACATGTATTTCATCAGCAGAAGGTAATTTCTGTATTTTAACATACATGTACGTCAGGGTGATTGCATGGGCACAGATGACACCAATATATAAGCCCTTTTAGTGTAGTTGCCAAAGTTTTTATGTATTATATACTTTGTGTTCTTGGCAGTTAAAGGGTAAATTGTATAAGAATGTATTACATTCACATTTCTAACAATCAATTTGCATCTACTAGTTTCTCTTTACAAGTTACGGCAAAGCAGGGAGGATGTGGGGAATTCACATTACCTAGATTTTTTTCTGATCTTGCGGTCAGGAAAAATATTGACAGTGTTATTTGGACTATATGCATAATCACAATTGTCATAGAACTGTGATAACAAGTTTGTTTTGTCAGTAATGCTAGATACACAAAATCAATTTTCAGTATGATGGGGAGACGTACAAATAACACATTTAACCTAAAAAAACCAACATATTTTATCCAGTTGAAGCTTGTAGAGAAGAATGCAAAGAATAGTGCATACTGTTAGGAAAACTAAAAAGGGGCTCAAAAATACATAGAACATTATTAAACTGAATGGGGATTTCTAATAGCCCATTAGTTTACAGAAACTTGCTAATGTAGTATTTTATATGTAAAACACTCAGACACGCGCTCTCTCTGAAAAAAGGTCATGCACGTTTTAAATGTAAAGCCTTGTTTGGATCCATTTCTTTCTGCGCTTTTCTGCACCAGAACTGGCATGCTAGTGTGATCCTCCAATCAGGTCTTTCAGATTTCCTGCATCCACAAAGGCAAAAAATCTAAAGTTGCATAATAAATAAAATTATAGTAACATTTAGAGTTTGCATAGATTAAAATAAAAAGTTTTATTTTTAGTTCTGACAAAAAGCAAATCAAGAGATGCCTCTCTTGCAGAAGTCTGGTTTTGAGCTTTGGTTGTTTTTAAGTTTAATTAGCAGTCAATGGTGTCTTCAAAGGTGTACAACACCAATGTAATCCTTTTGATCAGAAGACTTGCAAAAGAATATTTGGTTGATCAAGCTTTTTATTAGAAACCTATGTACCGTGTCCTTTTGATTTTTAACATTTTGAGATTCAGAATATGTTTTTACAGGTTTTACAGTTCTGACTGTCCAAATGTAGTCATCATATTAAAGGGGTTTCCTGATATCAACAAACGTCAAATGTTTCAGAGCTGCTCTCCGCAGCATAATTTTGACGTAGCATATATTGCACTTTAATATAAAAATTAAAAATAATTATTTAAGATCTAATAGTTAATTTAAATGGACACTAACCTTTCAAACAACCCACGCCGATATAACAGTATATCTGATAAAGAACAGCTCTGTAACTCAACGACTGCCAAAATTTAGATGTCTCACTCATGTAAACTGCATAACATTCTATGAAGAGGACGGGGGAGCAGGGACTAGAGAGAGTGTCTAATTAGCAAGGTGTCTCCCAGGCAAAGGTTTCATAGCAGCCTGGGGTTTTAAGTTGTGCTGTTCAAGCTCTTTGAAGTAGTACAAATAAACAGTCAATGTTTAAGACCATAGATGCAGTGGTCGGCAAAGGAAACTTAGTGCAGCAGATCAAAGACACATCATGCTTACTTTTCCTCAAAATCAGAAGATGTCCGGCAGTACCATCAGCTCAAAAATGGCAGAAACTAGTGGGACCCAGGTACACCCATCTACTGTTCGGAGAAGTCTGTCCAGAAGTGGTCTTCATGGAAGAATTGCGTCCAAAAAGCCATACCTTCGACATGGAAACAAGGCCAAGCAACTCAACTATGCACGAAATCATAGGAACTGGGGTGCAGAAAAATGCCAGCAGGTTCTCTGGACTTATGAGTCTAAATTCGAAATATTTGGCTGTAACAGAAGGCAGTTTGTTCGCTGAAGGGCTGGAGAGCGCTACAATAATGAATGACTGCAGGCAATAGTGAAGCATGGTGGAGGTTCCTTGAAAGTATGGGTCTGAATTTCAGCATATGGAGTTAGGGATTTGGTCAGGATTAAGGGTGACGTTAAGGGTGAGAAATACAGGCAGATAATTATACATCATGCAGTACCATAGGGGGGGTGGGGGGTTCCAAATATAATCTGCAGCAGGACAATGACCCCAAACATACAGCCAAGTCATTAAGAACTATCTTCATTGGAAAAAAGATCTACCCTGGTAGTGATTATATGGCTCCCGCAGAGCCTTGTTCTCAACATAATCGAGTCGGTATGGAATTAATTACATGACGAGACAGAAGGATTTGAGGAAGCATACACCTAAAGAAGATCTGTGGTTAGTTGAGATGTTTGGAACAACCTCCATGCCGAGTGCTTTCAAAAACTGTGTGCAAGTGTACCTGGAGGAATTTATGCTATTTTGAAGGCAATGGGTGGTCACACCAAATATTGATTTGATTTAGATTTCTCTTCTGTTCATTTACTTTGCATTTTGTTAATTGATTAAAAAAAACAAAAAACTATTAACACTTCTATTATTGAAAGCATTCTTACCTCATCAAACTAGGTTCAATGTCTAGAACAAGATCCTAGGTGTAAAGAGACCAAAAAGTATATATAATCAATATAAAGATAAATCGATTACCTGTGTCTGCCATCACGCCACCCACAGGTAATTGATTTATCGTCGTAATGATTATATATACTTTCTGGTCTCTTTATACCTAGGATCTTATACTAAACATTTAACCTAGTTTGACGAGCCATTATTACATATATTGCGACTTGGTATTTATGTGACTGGGGGAGTGGTGGTTTTCACCAGAGGTTGTTTTTTAAATTATGTTTTTTAACTTTTGGTATTTATTTGTAGGGAGGTAGTCTGTCCAAATATGGATTAATAAATCCGCAGTGCCCTCTGTGGATGCTGCCGCAGTGCCCTCTGTGGATGCTGCCGCAGGGTCTTCTGTAGATGCTGCCGCAGGGTCTTCTGTAGATGCTGCCGAGGTGCCCTCTGTAGATGCTGCCGCGGTGCCCTCTGTAGATGCTGCCGCGGTGCCCTCTGTAGATGCTGCCGCGGTGCCCTCTGTAGATGCTGCCGCGGTGCCCTCTGTAGATGCTGCCGCGGTGCCCTCTGTAGATGCTGCCGCGGTGCCCTCTGTAGATGCTGCCGCGTTGCCCTCTGTAGATGCTGCCGCGTTGCCCTCTGTAGATGCTGCCGCGGTGCCCTCTGTAGATGCTGCCGCGGTGCCCTCTGTAGATGCTGCCGGGGTGCCCTCTGTAGATGCTGCCGGGGTGCCCTCTGTAGATGCTGCCGGGGTGCCCTCTGTAGATGCTGCCGCGGTGCCCTCTGTAGATGCTGCCGCGGTGCCCTCTGTAGATGCTGCCGCGGTGCCCTCTGTAGATGCTGCCGCGGTGCCCTCTGTAGATGCTGCCGCGGTGCCCTCTGTAGATGCTGCCGCGGTGCCCTCTGTAGATGCTGCCGCGGTGCCCTCTGTAGATGCTGCCGCGGTGCCCTCTGTAGATGCTGCCGCTGTGCCCTCTGTAGATGCTGCCGCGGTGCCCTCTGTAGATGCTGCCGCTGTGCCCTCTGTAGATGCTGCCGCGGTGCCCTCTGTAGATGCTGCCGCTGTGCCCTCTGTAGATGCTGCCGCTGTGCCCTCTGTAGATGCTGCCGCTGTGCCCTCTGTAGATGCTGCCGCGGTGCCCTCTGTAGATGCTGCCGGGGTGCCCTCTGTAGATGCTGCCGCGGTGCCCTCTGTAGATGCTGCCGCGGTGCCCTCTGTAGATGCTGCCGCGGTGCCCTCTGTAGATGCTGCCGCGGTGCCCTCTGTAGATGCTGCCGCGGTGCCCTCTGTAGATGCTGCCGCGGTGCCCTCTGTAGATGCTGCCGGGGTGCCCTCTGTAGATGCTGCCGCGGTGCCCTCTGTAGATGCTGCCGCGGTGCCCTCTGTAGATGCTGCCGCGGTGCCCTCTGTAGATGCTGCCGCGGTGCCCTCTGTAGATGCTGCCGCGGTGCCCTCTGTAGATGCTGCCGCGGTGCCCTCTGTAGATGCTGCCGCGGTGCCCTCTGTAGATGCTGCCGCGGTGCCCTCTGTAGATGCTGCCGCGGTGCCCTCTGTAGATGCTGCCGCGGTGCCCTCTGTAGATGCTGCCGCGGTGCCCTCTGTAGATGCTGCCGCGGTGCCCTCTGTAGATGCTGCCGCGGTGCCCTCTGTAGATGCTGCCGCGGTGCCCTCTGTAGATGCTGCCGCGGTGCCCTCTGTAGATGCTGCCGCGGTGCCCTCTGTAGATGCTGCCGCGGTGCCCTCTGTAGATGCTGCCGCTGTGCCCTCTGTAGATGCTGCCGCGGTGCCCTTTGTAGATGCTGCCGCTGTGCCCTCTGTAGATGCTGCCGCGGTGCCCTCTGTAGATGCTGCCGCTGTGCCCTCTGTAGATGCTGCCGCTGTGCCCTCTGTAGATGCTGCCGCTGTGCCCTCTGTAGATGCTGCCGCTGTGCCCTCTGTGGATGCTGCCGCGGTGCCCTCTGTGGATGCTGCCCCGGTGCCCTCCGTGGATGCTGCCGCGGTGCCCTCTGTAGATGCTGCCGCGGTTCCCTCCGTAGATGCTGCCGGGGTGCCCTCTGTAGATGCACTCTGTTCTAGCACTCTGCCTGGGATTCCAGCTCTGCTCCTGACATCACTGTCCATATATGGACAGAGATTTCAGGGGCAACCCCAGAGCTGGAGTCCCGGGCAGAGCGCTAGTAGGCTCTTCCTGGGACTCCAGCTGTGGTCCTGACATCACTGGGACTCCTGCTCTGGGAAATTCCACAGAGTCCCGGAGCAGAGCCTGTACTAGCGCTCTGCTCGGGACTCCTCTCTGGGGAAGACCCTGACACACTGTCCATATATGGACAGTAATGTCAGGGATTTCCACAGGTTCCCGGAGCAGAGCCTGTACTAGAGCTCTGCACTGGACTCCAGCTATGGGGAAGCCCCAGACATCGCGTGTCCAAACATGGACACCGATGTCAGGGAATTCGACAGAGTCCCGGAGCAGAGCCGATACTAGCGCTCTGCACGGGACTCCGGCTCTGGGGAAGCCCCAGACATCGCTGTTCATATGTGGACAGCGATGTCAGGGAATTTCAGAGTCTAGCGGCTCTGTGTCCCGCGGGCCACAGATAACAGCCCCAGGGGCCGCATGCGGCCCGCGGGCCGCGTGCTTGAGACCCCTGGTCTATATGGTATATGGATTTTTTGAGCGGAGACATTTTTTGGTCTTATTTGTGGGAGTTTTTGTGTCTTGCTTTTTTAACGATGCTCAGGATATATATGTGTATAAAATAAATGATGGCTCTGGTTTTTTACATGACCCTAGTAGGTCCATTTTACTAATAATGAAAATTTGACATTTCACTTTGAATAACGATTGATTGCTTTGTGTTTTGGATCCTTGGTGGGATTTAGCCTTGCACGTGTGTATTGAAAGGGCTTGCTGTGTTCTGCAGTTTTAGAAATAAAGGAATTTGGGCTTTTTTTTAAATAGGTGTCTCCTGATATTTTTTATGGCAAAACAATTAGTGTGATAGGTAGGGCTCTGACCACTGAGAACCCTAAAAATTCTTACAACAAGGGGACCCTACTTTCCTTTCTCTGAGTAGAGGTGGCTATGTGTGCATGGTCACTCTCTCCTGAAAGGAATGGTGCATATGCACAGGAATAAGGCCTCTTTGCTCTTGTGATTAGTGGGGTCCAAGTTTTCTGACCCTCAAAAATCATTACACCTTTTAGATATGTTTATTTAACATTCCATAAAAGTATATCAATGGAAGCCCCCTTTAAGTTCATAAGTTAATATTTTACATACCATTGGATAATTATACAGAGCAGTGTAAAATAAATGCAACGTACATTACAAAAACCTATGTGTTTGTAGCAATATGATTTATGCTGTGTATAGTCTCACTACTTGTATATTGGAACAACTGTGATAATTGGAACTTGTTGGTTGTAGTTCACCAGGCATCCACATGTGTAATGGCGGCTATCATCACCATTTAATAAAATGTCTGGTACCAACCACTGTGTGTAGAAGCATCTGGAAGAGGAACAAACTATCTAAACAGTACTATTATGTATTTGCTTTGCGCTCCTTTAAGAAACCGTTTCTTCAAAGTAGACAGAACCCACCTATTATCTGTGTGCAATGGTCTGTTCCACAATACACAGTCTACAATGTTGTGGACCTTTATACTGCACATAAATAATACAGGGGTCGGACTGCACAGTGAGTAGAGTAAGTTACCTCCGCGTTTTTGGGTCCAAACAACCATGTTAAATTCAGTTAAGCTATTCACACAAACAGTAGTTAATTTATACTGTTATTTTAAAATTCTTATTTTTTAAGCCTACATTATTTTGTTTTATTTTATGGAATACATAAAAAATATTGCAGCAAGTTGGAAAGCACTACCATACATTTATCAATATAGTACTAATACGTTAACTTTAATTGTAGGGGCGGTTGGCTTTTGGAAACCATTATCAGCCTCAAACTTTGTGTGTAAATTTTGACGATGCATTCCTCACTTACACAACTAAGCCACCATCAAGTCACTTGGACCAGTTCATGCACATCCTGAAAGGCAAACTGGAGAATGTAAGGGTGATGCTAGTTCCCAGTCCAAGATATGTTGGCCTTCAAAATGATGAGTAAGTGTGTTTATGCATCCATTCTTGTACTGTTTTTTTGTTGTTTTTTTTTAAAATAGATTACAAAGTTTCTACTTGTGTATCGTTTAAGGCTACAAAATGCATGCCTAATGCATTCCTAGAAGAGCGCTAATGAAACACATTTTAAAAATAGGCTTGCTGTCAATCATGAGCGTTTTTTAATTTTATAATCAGCTTCGTTGTCCCATACCACTTAAGAATCCTGGATCATGCCCAAAAAAAAAAAAAAAGATAAATAAAGCTGAAATTTAGGGCACTTGAAAATAGAGAGACAATTTTTAAAAGTAGGTCTTAACAGGACTCTGGAGAAAACAAGAGTTAACTTGTAATAGTCCTCATTCTTTGTAACGATTAGGGCCAGTTCACACAGAGTTTTTTTGATGCGGAAACAGCGCTGGAAAACACACCAAAAAAAGGCCGAAAATGCCTCCCATTGATTTCGATGGAAGGCGGAGGCGTTTTTTTCCCGCGAGCGGAAAAACTGTCTCGTGGGAAAAAGAAGCGACATGCCCTATCTTCTGGCATTTACGTCTCTGACCTCCCATTGACATCAATGGGAGAAAGAGAAAGCGTATTTCACGGCGTTTCTTTGCCCGCACCACTCAATGCCCGCGGGTGAAAAACGCCACAAAAAACGGCGTGCAGGCAGATCAAAATCTGCCTCAAAATTTAAGACGGAATTTTGAGGCAGAATTTTCTGCCTGCAAAAAAACTCAGTGTGAACATAGCCTTATATGTAACTACAAATGGAGCATTCCTCTTCTAAAACACCAATAAATGTATTTGTTCTTTCAGTTGTGGTTTAGAAAAGAACAGGAAAGTATTATTCTAATCTGATAAATAAAGGGGCACGTGGCTCATTTAAATTCTCTTGTCTGGCAAATCGTTTCTTTCCATGTAATTTTATTTTTGTGTGCTGTATTTTCTGTGTACGGTACTGATTTGATGTTTCCTACATACGTAAATGAAGGACGCGGAGCCAACCCCTATTTTTTCCTAAGAACAGATATCCTATCTAATAAAAGATGGATTTTAGAAGAAAGATTAAGTAACAATTGTTTTGTTTTTGCGCACTGAATGCCACAAACTTTCTTTCCTTAGATAAATAGCCTTCTACCAGGCTGTTTGAGGCTTCCTTCTTTTTTATCTGTTATTTGCTAAAACCGTGTTTTCTTTAATGTTGCTATACATTCTAACCAGTTTTGATTTTGATTTTATTTTATGTTAAAAGACCTCCAAGACTCATGGGAGAAGGATTTGTGGTCATGCAGTCTAATGATGTTGACATCTACTACTACATGGATGAGCCAGGTAATCTGTAGCAAGTGGCTGGCAATAGCTGGCCTACTGAAGTAATTCGCTCCATGGTTAATTCATTTCAAGGGTTGGATGTCATTTTTCTCTGTCAGATCCAATGTGTTCAACTGATGTCCATGGTCAGCATCAACCTGATGTTTGCGGTCATACAGCATTTTTTGTGCTTGGTTTAAAGTAACCTTTACAAATCCTGATGCATTTGATATTGGCTGCGTCACTTGGTCTTGTCAGATCTAATAAAAATTGCAGGCTTCGGTTTCTTTTTAATTAAACTCTTTTCTGGGCTTCTTAAAAATAGTAAAACAGTTTGAGTTTGTTAGTCAGAGGAAAAAATGGTGAAACAAGATTAGAATAATGTTTAAAACATTTGTATCTATTGTGGTTAAGGCACCCCATGTAAAGGGCATTATTCTGGAACAAAGGGTCATGTAAAATAGGTGGTAGCAGGGTAAACATGGTAGCATCAGTCTGTTATCGGATAGTCCATGATTGGTTATTGCTAGCGCCAATAGTAGGGACATCGAATGGTTAACAGAGCTCCAAACAAAAACTGGAAAACAGAGGTCATTCAGTTCTAGTCATTCAGCCGCTGTCCATAATAGGGATGCAGGCTGCTTCTAAATCCTGCCGGATAGAGATACGCATCAGTGGGGTTCTCACAAGGTACAGGACCCTACTCCAGTTAATAGGGCTAACTGCCACTGTCAGTTAGCCCTTTTGACTTGTATGCCAAGGTGCAGTGGGTCATACACTGTCATATACAGTCCAAGGGATCGTTCATCCTGGTTCTACGTAGTTTATTAACATGATGGTCGGACATGTTTGCTAGATCTGGTAGTGACGCTGCAGCTACCACAGGCCATGGGCAGAAACCTATAAAAGATTGTAAATCAGGTCAGAAGTTGCCAATGGCTTGGAGAAAAGGTATAAAGGGTAGGAATCAGATGTGTACCCGACCTGCACATCGATCTGGTGCAGCAGAGAAAATGGTTGTCTATTTTTTTTATTTCCTATGTGTAGTATTAATATTACTCCTAAGTAATTGCCACATTTTTTTTTAAAGGGCTTGTCCCTGAAGATTCTGGAGAAAATGTTGATGATGAAAGCAATACAGAGGATGCAAAGCTGCAAGATTTACCACCTTGTTGGGGCTTAGACATTGTCTGTGGAAAAGGAACAGATTTCAACTATGGCCCATGGGCAGATAGGCAGAGGTATGTATGAAATCTACCATCACATTCATGACATATTGAACTGGTGCTTTTTTGTGTAGTGTTTTTATTGTGTACATTAAATTAAACGTTAATCACAATAAATGTGTTTACATAGAAAACGCAGCAATCTCTGGAGGTCTCCTATGCTGGAGTTGGGTTTACATCCTACAACTGAAGTCCATTTACAAATACTACTACATTAAAACCTGCAAGTTAAAACCTTTTTTCCTAGAAATTCTCTTTTAAAAATAAAATGATTGTGGTCACAGCAAAACTTTACCTAAAAAGAACGCAGCATATTTGCCCACACATGACTCTGCACAAGGGCCTGATGATTCGTATGGTTCTTGTGCAGATGCAGAAACTACCTTTCCCATGTTCTGCAATGCCGTGGGCGTGCCAGAGGCTGCCCTAGTGTTTGCATGAATCAGGCATGTGGGACGATGGCAGAAAGTATAGGCCTGTACAAAGCAGCCCTGGTAGACTACATTGCAGTATTCAACATTGTAGTCCTGAGGGCGTGGGCTGCCCAGAGTGCGCACCAGCGAGGTCCCACGTAATGGGATCCAGTTATAGCCGGGCCTGTCATACTTTCTGTCCTGTGACATTGCGCAGCCTGTCTTCCCTGGTGCTTTAATTGGATGCAATGGCAAAACAAGGAAGTCCAGCCAATTCCCTTTCTACCCAAAGACTTCATACCTAATAATGTGGTGGAAAATTACAAAGGAAGGGGGTGGGGGTTAACGCGGTTTAGAATTGCTAGAACAGTATGGAGACCACATAATCTGTGTAAGAGAAGAGCAGGGCACAAAACAGCTTTATAACTGATCAGTAAGGCTCTGTCCACATCTGCATTGTGGCTTCTGTTATAAATGGAAGCCACCAACGCTCTATCAGATACCTAATACAACGGCGCCGGAGAGACCCCATTGACTTAAAGTGGGGTCTGTCAAATGCTGCTGTGGTGTCTGTTTTTTTTGCAGGAAGAATAGTGCTGCATGCAATTACCGCCAATTTCATGCTCTTCCTTGGCTTTATATAATGTTATATGTTCACGCTGAGTTTTTTGCAGGCAGAAAAATCTGCCCCAAAATTCCTTAAGGAATTTTGAGGCAGATTTTGACCTGCCTGCACTTTCTGTGCCGCGTTTTTTGCAGCGTTCTTCGGCCGCTGCAATAAGACGCTGCGAAAATCGCTTTCTCTGCCTCCCATTGATGTCAATGGGAGGTCAGAGACGGAAACGCAGGAAGAAAGAGCTTGTCAATCTCTAATAGTTACGTTTGATTTCTGCACATAAAATAAGAGAAATATTGTGAATTTTTTTTCCTCTTGAATGTAAAGTGCAATGTAAAATGTGTGTGTCACTTCTAACAACCATACAAAAACTGAATACATTGAACAGGCAGATATGTGTTTTTCAAGGTCTTCTGCGTATTCCATATTTTATCTTGCCTCTCTTGGGATATCATTGCGCTAAAACTGACTTTGTTTAAATATCCTTTTGTTTCTTTTCCTGACAGGGAGTGCTTGTGGAAATTTTTTTTCCCACCAGACTATCAGGTCTTAAAAGTTTCTGAAATTCCACAGCCTGGAAAACCAAGACAGATACAAGCATTTGAATTAAGAATGAACATAATCGCAAATGCAACTATAGACCTCCTTTTTACAAAAAATAAAGTAAGTACTAGTGTAACATAATACTTATTTTCTCAAATAATCCTTTACATGTGCTCAGAAATATACATCTTCATCTAAGCGCAACTTCATGCACCAGACATTTACTTAATCCATTCATATAGGCTGAGCAATTGTGCTTATGCTAGAAGCTGTATCTAGAATGCCTACGTAATTACTGACTATAGGCAGCGTTATTGTGCTATTACTAGACTCCGTCCCTGATTTGAGTACGCACTCATTGCAAGCATCAGAAGGCCATAGTATGTTCCTGTAGATGACCCTCTCTTTTCTAGACTGGGTACTCGACTGCTACTTACGATGTCTGAACGAAGTGGCAAAATGTCCCGCTCCATTTTAGTAGAATTGTACTGTATAGTTAGAAATTAATTACATACACGGTTAATTTATTGCACCATTATAGTTGTACATGTTGATCATGATATTCGATTGTTATGTTTGGTATTCGCATTAGCATTTTCTAATAACAGGTGAATGTGTTTTTTCAGAAATGTTTCCATATAAGGCTCTATTCACACGACAGGGTCCGAGTGTCGGCCGATTAAAAACGGCCGTTTTGGACCGGTTTTCCCGGCCGTTTGGCATCCGTTCCGATTCCGTTCCGGGCTTTGTGGCCGATTTTGACCCGTTTTGCATCAGTTTTTTTCCCTGTCTGTTTTAAAATCGGATGAATTTAATTTGTAAATTTTTTGCCACACACTGCCCTCTGTAGATAATGCCACACACTGCCCTCTGTAGATAATGCCACACACTGCCCTCTGTAGATAATGCCACACACTGCCCTCTGTAGATACTGCCATAGCCCCCCTGTAGGTAGTGCCACAGCCCCCCTGTAGGTAGTGCCACAGCCCCCCTGTAGGTAGTGCCACAGCCCCCCTGTAGGTAGTGCCACAGCCCCCCTGTAGGTAGTGCCACACAGCCCCCCTGTAGGTAGTGCCACACAGCCCCCCTGTAGGTAGTGCCACACAGCCCCCTGTAGGTAGTGCCACACAGCCCCCTGTAGGTAGTGCCACACAGCCCCCTGTAGGTAGTGCCACACAGCCCCCTGTAGGTAGTGCCACACAGCCCCCTGTAGAAAATGCCACACACTGCCCTCTGTAGATAATGCCACACACTGCCCTCTGTAGATACTGACACAGCCCCCCTGTAGGTAGTGCCACAGCCCTCCTGTAGGTAGTGCCACAGCCCTCCTGTAGGTAGTGCCACAGCCCTCCTGTAGGTAGTGCCACAGCCCCCTGTAGGTAGTGCCACAGCCCCCCTGTAGGTAGTGCCACACAGCCCCCTGTAGGTAGTGCCACACAGCCCCCTGTATGTAGTGCCACACAGCCCCCTGTAGATAATGCCACACACTGCCCTCTGTAGATAATGCCACACACTGCCCTCTGTAGATAATGCCACACACTGCCCTCTGTAGATACTGACACAGCCCCCCTGTAGGTAGTGCCACAGCCCTCCTGTAGGTAGTGCCACAGCCCTCCTGTAGGTAGTGCCACAGCCCTCCTGTAGGTAGTGCCACAGCCCTCCTGTTGGTAGTGCCACAGCCCTCCTGTAGGTAGTGCCACAGCCCCCTGTAGGTAGTGCCACAGCCCCCCTGTAGGTAGTGCCACACAGCCCCCCTGTAGGTAGTGCCACACAGCCCCCTGTAGATAATGCCACACACTGCCCTCTGTAGATACTGCCACTACCCCCCTGTAAGTAGTGCCACAGCCCCCCTGTAGGTAGTGTCACACGGCCCCCTGTAGGTAGTGCCACACGGCCCCCTGTAGGTAGTGCCACACGGCCCCCTGTAGGTAGTGCCACACGGCCCCCTGTAGGTAGTGCCACACGGCCCCCTGTAGGTAGTGCCACACGGCCCCCTGTAGGTAGTGCCACACGGCCCCCTGTAGGTAGTGCCACACGGCCCCCTGTAGGTAGTGCCACACGGCCCCCTGTAGGTAGTGCCACACGGCCCCCTGTAGGTAGTGCCACACGGCCCCTGTAGGTAGTGCCACACGGCCCCCTGTAAGTAGTGCCACACGGCCCCCTGTAAGTAGTGCCACACGGCCCCTGTAAGTAGTGCCACAGCCCTCCTGTAGGTAGTGTCACACAGCCCCCTGTAGGTAGTGCCACACAGCCCCATGTAGGTAGTGCCACACGGCCCCCTGTAGGTAGTGCCACAAGGCCCCCTTTAGGTAGTGCCACAAGGCCCCCTTTAGGTAGTGCCACAAGGCCCCCTTTAGGTAGTGCCACACGGCCCCCTGTAGGTAGTGCCACACGGCCCCCTGTAGGTAGTGCCACACGGCCCCCTGTAGGTAGTGCCACACGGCCCCCTGTAAGTAGTGCCACACGGCCCCCTGTAATGCCACACGGCCCCCTGTAGGTAGTGCCACACGGCCCCCTGTAGGTAGTGCCACACGGCCCCCTGTAGGTAGTGGCACACGGCCCCCTGTAGGTAGTGGCACACGGCCCCCTGTAGGTAGTGCCACACGGCCCCCTGTAGGTAGTGCCACACGGCCCCCTGTAGGTAGTGCCACACGGCCCCCTGTAAGTAGTGCCACACGGCCCCCTGTAATGCCACACGGCCCCCTGTAATGCCACACAGCCCCCTGTAATGCCACACAGCCCCCTGTAATGCCACACAGCCCCCTGTAATGCCACACAGCCCCCTGTAGGTAGTGCCACACAGCCCCCTGTAGGTAGTGCCACACAGCTCCCTGTAGGTAGTGCCACACAGCTCCCTGTAGGTAGTGTCACACAGCCCCCTGTAAGTAATGCCACTCAGCCCCCTGTAGGTAATGCCACTCAGCCCCCTGTAGGTAATGCCACACAGACCCCTGTAGGTAATGCCACACAGCCCCCTGTATGTAATGCCACACAGCCCCCCGTATGTAATGCCACACAGCCCCCCATAGGTAATGCCACACAGCCCCCTGTAGGTAGTGTCACACAGCCCCCTGTAAGTAATGCCACACAGGCCCCTGTAGGTAATGCCACACAGCCCCCTGTAGGTAATGCCACACAGACCCCTGTAGGTAATGCCACACGGCCCCCTGTAGGTAATGCCACACGGCCCCCTGTAGGTAGTGCCACACGGCCCCCTGTAGGTAATGCCACACAGGCCCCTGTAGGTAATGCCACACAGCCCCCTGTAGGTAATGCCACACGGACCCCTGTAGGTAATGCCACACGGCCCCCTGTAGGTAATGCCACACGGCCCCCTGTAGGTAATGCCACACGGCCCCCTGTAGGTAATGCCACACGGCCCCCTGTAGGTAATGCCACACGGCCCCCTGTAGGTAGTGCCACACGGCCCCCTGTAGGTAGTGCCACACGGCCCCCTGTAGGTAGTGCCACACGGCCCCCTGTAGGTAGTGCCACACGGCCCCCTGTAGGTAGTGCCACACGGCCCCCTGTAGGTAGTGCCACACGGCCCCCTGTAGGTAGTGCCACACGGCCCCCTGTAGGTAGTGCCACACGGCCCCCTGTAGGTAGTGCCACACGGCCCCCTGTAGGTAGTGCCACACGGCCCCCTGTAGGTAGTGCCACACGGCCCCCTGTAGGTAGTGCCACACGGCCCCCTGTAGGTAGTGCCACACGGCCCCCTGTAGGTAGTGCCACACGGCCCCCTGTAGGTAGTGCCACACGGCCCCCTGTAAGTAATGCCACACAGGCCCCTGTAGGTAATGCCACACAGCCCTCTGTAGATAGTTCTACACAGCCCCCTGTAGGTAGTGTCACACAGGCCCCTGTAAGTAATGCCACACAGGCCCCTGTAGGTAATGCCACACAGCCCCCTGTAGGTAATGCCACACAGCCCCCTGTAGGTAATGCCACACAGCCCCCTGTATGTAATGCCACACAGCCCCCCGTAGGTAATGCCACACAGCCCTCTGTAGGTAGTTCTACACAGCACCCCCCCTACCTGTCTGTAGATAGCGACACCGTTCCAGGAGAAGTCCCTGACTTCACTGTCCATATATGGACAGTGAAGTCAGGGACTTCTCCTGGAGCGGAAACACCGGCCACAGGGTCGGGGATTCTGCTTCAGAAGTGGCTGACGTCACTGTGTCCATATATGGACACAGTGACGTCAGGCACTTCTGAAGCGGAATCCCCAATCCCCGGCCACAGCGTTGCCGAAGCTCCTACAGGGAGCAAAAAAATACCCTCCTCCTCCTCACATGCACTTCGCACTGTGAGGAGGAGAAGGAGAGAGAGCGAGCGACAGAAGACACGGCCATAACTCGGGACACATTCCAGTGATGACTGTGTATTACCCGGCCCCATAGACTTCTATGGGAGCCGGGTGGCCGGGAGAATGGCCGAAAATAGGGCATGTCCCATTTTTAGACGGCCGTGTTTCCCGAGCCGTGAAAAAATCGGTTGTGTGAATAGCCCCATTAGGGGTCTATTGTTCCTACTGCGGCCGTATGACGGCCTGGAAACCGTGTCGTGTGAATAAGGTCTAAGGGCTAGTGCACATGGCGGATTTTGCGTGGTAGGTCCCACCGCAGATACCGCCGCGGAACATCTGCTGTCGGCAGGAAGATTCCTCCTTCTCATTGACATCAGTAAGATGTTCGGGTGGAATCCGCCCGAAAATAGAGCAGGACGCTTCTTTTTCCCGCTAGCTGAAAAAAATCATCTATCGGGAAAAGAAGCGTCCGGCTCGCGTTGAAATGAAGTCGGCTGCAAAATTTCCTCCGTGTGATCCACGGTCACTCATGCTATATATTGTTGTAAGTCCTATAGTGCTTAGAAGTGAATTTGTTGCGTCTAACTTAGTATGGCCTTTTAAAAGGGTGTCAGAAAAATTGTACAAAACTGTAATAGTATGGTAACCTTTGGAATAGTAACAGCACACTTCGCTGGTCACTTTTCTGGTATGGTTTTCTTTTAGCTAATCTCTTTATTTTATACAGGAAACAAATGCTGTGCATGTGAATGTGTGGGCAGGATCTTACTTGGAAGTGAACATCCCTATGACTGTCACTGAAAATGGTAAGATGTTATCTTAGTATTTTGGCAAAGAAAATACTTCTGAGAGAGCAGAATGTTACATTAAACGTTTGTTACTGGTGGCTAAAATTCAGCTAGTCATAGTACATACCTAAGTTTTTTCTGTTCTGAACTAATCAAATGCTTGGTTATATCATATTTGAGGTGGATATGTTTGTGTATCCACCTCTCCCATTGTGCTGGAGAATGAAATCCTATGCCATTCTGTAATCTTTTAAATGAGTCATGAGACATTAAACCTTACACCCACTGCACACATTGGCAGAACTGTTCCTTAAACAGGATATTGTTTTCTTGTCTCTGCACTTGGGTGCCATATAATTGTTAATTACATTCACAAGTCACAAATAGACTAGCTAATTGTTTCTCATAGCAGTCATGGTTTACATTTACTAAACTGTGCTAGAAAACTTACAACAATAAAATAATATTTGAATTAGGGCTGGGCAATTATGACCTTTATCAAAATCACGATGGAGCAATTTTTTAGACCACACCCCTTTTGCACAACACGCCCCCTATTTGCATTCTAGGCCGTTGAATTAATATTTATCTCCTGAGCCTACTGTGTACTACTGTATATAATATACCCCTTGAGACTGCCCCCAAACAGTATATGGCACACATAGTTCTCACCACACATCATAATGCCCCATAGCTGCCCACACACATCATAATGCCCCATAGCTGCCCCCGCACAGTATAATGCCCCTATAACTGCCCTCCACACAGTATAAATCCCCCATAGCTGCCCTACACAATGTATAATGCCCCTTATAGCTGCTCTCCACACAGTATGATGCCCCCCACAACTGCCCTCCACAGTATAATGCCCAAAAGCTGTCCCCTACACAGTATAATGCCCCCATAGCTGCCTCTACACAGTATAATGCCCCTATTACTGCCCTCCACACAGTATAATGCTGTGTAATGCCCCACTGCTGCCCCCACGCAGTATAATGCCCCCTCACAGCCCTAATAGTGCTTAATAAAATACATACTCACCTAGCCGTGTTCCAACGACAAGTGGAGGAGATCCCTCTGCACCTCTGGTCTCGCATCCGACAATACATAGTGAATGGTAGAGCAGGGACCGTATGGCCCACTTCTCTACTACTGGATTCAACTGTATCTGCGTCCTGAAGACGCAGATACAGGGTAAATCGGGGGAAAAAAACTTCAAAACCGAGATGCGCACGATGACCTCTGTTAATTACGCTGAATTTTGGTTTCGTTTTTTTTTTTTTCTTCGATAAATTGCCCAGCCCTAATTTAAATTTATTTGTTTTTATTGAAGTAGGAAATGCTTATAAATTATAACACCGATTTTGGCAGTGGAATGCAAAGCACATGTTTACTGGGTTAATCTAAATTGTAATAAATACCCCAATACACTGCTATACCTACCACAGTAGTTTTCTTTAACTTTTTTTTTTTAACTACGTTTGTTGAAAATAACATTAAACAAAATACAATTTCCACGAAATATTTCGGCTTATTTGTACAGTGTAGATATAATACATATGGATAATACAATGGAAGTAGCTATAAAAGGACAGTAATTACATTGTATATTCAGTAAGGAGAAAATTCAAGTAGTACAGCATCCATATATTTATACTCAAGTAATAGTCCTCAAATCCAAATCACCAGTTACTCTTCAAGTGATGACGCGGAGGCAGCAGTCTGTAATGCCCCACTAGTTATAGATGAACTGTAATGCGTGATCAATAAGGCACAGCATATTTGCCAAACTTTGTCAAAGTTTTGGGGGAATCCTCTGTTTTTATACACTACACTTTTATAGGGGATCACCGTATTTACCGGGTTTTTCCATTGTGTGGCTCAAGGAGGACGTCTGTTCATCCACTGAAGTTCTAGTTTGCTGTAACCTTTAATGCCAGTGAATCTAGAATAAAAAATAAGCCACTTTTAGTCTTCATTACAGGGAATCTGTCAGCGGCTTTTAGCCCTCAAAACTGCTGACTGCACTAAATACAAGAGCAGCGTCACTTTACCGGTGATTTTGGTCATACAAATTGATGTCCCTTGCGGCGCGACTGCAAGTGCCAATCTCTGCTCTGAGTGACAGCTCTAACGGGCTTGTGATTGTACACTAGAGCGGTCACTCAGAGCAGAGGGCCGGGCTGTTAGCGTTCAGTTCTGAACATGAAGAATCTGTCTCCATGGCACTTACGATCGCAGTGCCGGGGACATTAAAACGTAGATTTCTTAGTCATGCAGTTTGCATGGCGGACAACACAGGTATAGTTACACTGCTCTCCCTGTACTGTATATAGCTCTGTCAGCAGTTTTACGGGCCAGAAACTGCTGACAGATTCCCTTTAAAAATATCCTACTCATTCATGTATACAGCTCCAATGCAGAACTATGTGTCTACAGTTACCAACTGTGTTAGTGTTGACATCAAAGAGAAAAAAAACAACTAGTTGATAATATTAAACACACAATACTGGTAGTATAACCAAGACAGACCTGTTTCGAATTACTCATGATGTACGTATTGCCTATTAGAGAATGCACATTTAGAACATGGATGTATTTATTGTTTCCTAGAGAAATTTGCATTAGGTCAATGAATTATATGACTTATTAGTTGCTGTTTCTACCAGCATTCACATTACTGTCGTGTTAGATTGTTTTGGTAAGAAAAGAAGCCGCTGACTAGGAATTTTGTAGTCTCACCTGAAATCCTGTGCAACACTCGCCAGTTGATTGTTGTTATTTTCCTAGTGTACTTAAAGAGGTTTTCCCATCAGGGACATTTATGACCTATCCACATGATATGTCATTATTGTCAGATAGATGCTGGTCTCACCTCTGGGGACCCGCACCTATGTCTAGAATAGGGCCCCCTAAACCCCGTTCTGCATTTTTCTGCTCCAGCTGCCTCCCGGCCACTTTCTGATTGCATGGTCGGGAGATACGAAAACAGCGTAGCTCGCTGAGTTACGCTGTTTCCATAACTCCCATAGTAGTGCATGGCAGTTACGGAAGCAGCGTAGCATGCGAGCTACGCTATTTCCGTAACTACCCTTCAGTTCTATGGGACTTACGGAAACCGCGTAGTTCAGCGAGCTACGCGGTTTCCTTCTTCATGGTTGGGATCAGCCGGAGCACAGAGAGGTAGAATGGCGTTTAGGTGACTCTGTTCTAGAGATAGGTGTGGGTCCCAGAGGTGGGACCCGCATCTATTTGACATATATGACATATCCTGTGGATTTGTCACAAATGTCCCTGATGGGAAAACCCCTTTAATTCCAGTGTTTTGTTTCTTCTCTTTACTGCTTCTCAGTATCCATGCTAAATGCTGCTCACAATAACTGAGTGGGAGCGCAGGCTCTGTCTCCTAGTTTCCTGTATACAGTACAATAGTATCTGCTGTAAAACTCATATTGTAATCAAATGGCGCCACCAAGCAAAGCTCCTGTACTGTAAATGAGAACTTAGGAGACTGTGCTGTTTCCTCTAATCATTATGTGAGCAATGAGCACCACAGATACTGGCCAGAGTGTGCTGCATTATCTGGAGAAAGAAACAAATAGGTACAGTAGGCAAATACATAAATTGTCCAGTCCTACACAATATTAATATATTATAAGATTATATACAACTGGAGGGAAGAAGTAAAACCTTCACTAAGAAAAGGTTTTCTTTCTTTTTCGCTGCTAGGAAATGTGGATGAGCATTTCCGAACCAGGGCTCCATGGAATCTGTCCAGGGTTTCAGGTCTTTTGCGTCTGTTAGGGCCTGTTCACATCACCGTCTGGTTCCGTTTGGGATTTCCGTTCATCCATTCTGTCAGAGGAACAGATGAACGGAAAGCCGAACGGAAGCTATAGCTTTCGTTTGCATCACCATTGATTTCAATGGTAATTCTTCCGTTGCAGTCGGTTTCTGTTTGTTTCCATTTACTAAAGTTTCCGTTTGTTTTCACGGAAACAATAGCCTAGTCGAGTACGCTATTGTTTCCATTAAAAAAAAAATGCTCCGGGCCAGCATCCTGTCTAACATCCTCCTGACGGTGCTGTAATCATTGAAAACAGCCAAAATGCCTTACCTGCTGCGTCGGAAGGGAAGGACATCTTCCAGAAAAAAGATGAGCCCGCCTAAAGCGATGGACGCGGCTGAAAAGTTGAAATCATATGCCCGCATGGTGATCCAAGATGGCGCTGGCGGGAGCTCCGTGGCGCAGGCTTCTGCTGCGGCTGTGGCTGGGACTTCAACACCTGCTCCCTCGGTGCAGGATGCGGGGATCACGCTTCAGGAGGCCTCGGATAAGCTGCTGACAGCCATCCTGGAGACGCGCACGTCGCTAACTGCCAAGATTGATGAGGTGAGAGTGGACATGGGCTTACTGAGGCAGGATCTGCAAAACGTGCGGGAGAGAGTCACGGAGGCAGAGGGCAGGATTTCAGCCTTGGAGGATCTCACTGCAAGCATGCCTGCGGCTATCCAGTATCTGCACCATAAAGTTGATTTGTGGCGCCAGAAAGCCGACGATTTAGAGAACAGATCGCGCCGCAATAATCTTTGCATTGTGGGATTGCCGGAGAGGACGGAGGGGCAGAGGCCTGGGGAATTCGTGGAAAAATGGCTCCGGGATACCTTTCCAGCTGCCTCCTTCTCGTTGGCGTACGCGGTGGAGAGGGCGCACAGGGTCCCAGTGCGGCAACCCTTTCCGGGTGCTCCCCCAAGACCTCTGCTTGCTCGGATGTTAAATTGTAAAGACCGGGACACGGTTCTGCTGCAAGCTCGGAAGGCCGGAGGAATACGCTTTGAAAATGCTTCGGTGTCCACCTATCCGGATTTTTCTCCTTATTTGCAGCGTCAGAGGGCGTCCTATGTTCCTATCAAGCGCCGACTTAGGGACTTGCAGATTCTGTACTCGATGGCCTATCCAGCTAGATCGCGGGTTGTGGATGGAGATCGTGCCATATTCTTTACAGATGCAGCAGAGGCGGATGAATGGCTTACGAAAAAGCACAGGCGCTCTCCTCGTCGCTGATTGACTTGGCTATGCAGGCTGGGTGATTATTGCCGTTGTATGGAACTCATGGATACCCCATATTGTTCGAACTGACGATGTCTCCTGTTAAATATATCCTTTTGTGATAATGTCACGACGCTGTACCTTGTTATTTGCATGCCGGCATAAAGTCTGTGGTATGTTTTGGGATGTTTATTCCCCTTAATCTCGCACTTAAGTGTACTGAATATGAGGTATGCGGGGCATTCAATGCAAGTCAGGATTTAATATGTCTCTAACCTATTTTGTGGAAGGGGTGCTGGCCGGGAGGGGAGATGCCACACTTATACAGTGGAGGAAATAAGTATTTGATCCCTTGCTGATTTTGTAAGTTTGCCCACTGTCAAAGTCATGAACAGTCTAGAATTTTTAGGCAAGGTTAATTTTACCAGTGAGAGATAGATTATATTTAAAAAAAAAAAACAGAAAATCACATTGTCAAAATTATATATATTTATTTGCATTGTGCACAGAGAAATAAGTATTTGATCCCCTACCAACCATTAAGAGTTCAGCCTCCTCCAGACCAGTTACACGCTCCAAATCAACTTGGTGCCTGCATTATAGACAGCTCTTACATGGTCACCTGTATAAAAGACTCCTGTCCACAGACTCAATTAATCAGTCTGACTCTAACCTCTACAACATGGGCAAGACCAAAGAGCTTTCTAAGGATGTTAGGGACAAGATCATAGACCTGCACAAGGCTGGAATGGGCTACAAAACCATAAGTATGACGCTGGGTGAGAAGGAGACAACTGTTGGTGCAATAGTAAGAAAATGGAAGACATACAAAATGACTGTCAATCGACATCGATCTGGGGCTCCATGCAAAATCTCACCTCGTGGGGTATCCTTGATCCTGAGGAAGGTGAGAGCTCAGCCGAAAACTAGACGGGGGGAACTTGTTAATGATCTCAAGGCAGCTGGGACCACAGTCACCAAGAAAACCATTGGTAACACATTACACCGTAATGGATTAAAATCCTGCAGTGCCCGCAAGGTCCCCCTGCTCAAGAAGGCACATGTACAGGCCCGTCTGAAGTTTGCAAATGAACATCTGGATGATTCTGAGAGTGATTGGGAGAAGGTGCTGTGGTCAGATGAGACTAAAATTGAGCTCCTTGGCATTAACTCAACTCGCCGTTTTTGGAGGAAGAGAAATGCTGCCTATGACCCAAAGAACACCGTCCCCACTGTCAAGCATGGAGGTGGAAACATTATGTTTTGGGGGTGTTTCTCTGCTAAGGGCACAGGACTACTTCACCGCATCAATGGGAGAATGGATGGAGCCATGTACTGTCAAATCCGGAGTGACAACCTCCTTCCCTCCACCAGGACATTAAAAATGGCTCGTGGCTGGGTCTTCCAGCACGACAATTACCCGAAACATACAGCCAAGGCAACAAAGGAGTGGCTCAAAAAGAAGCACATTAAGGTCATGGAGTGGTCTAGCCAGTCTCCAGACCTTAATCCCATCGAAAACTTATGGAGGGAGCTGAAGATCCGAGTTGCCAAGCGACAGCCTCGAAATCTTAATGATTTACAGATGATCTGCAAAGAGGAGTGTGCCAAAATTCCATCTAACATGTGTGCAAACCTCATCATCAACTACTAAAAATGTCTGACTGCTGTGCGTGCCAACAAGGGTTTTGCCACCAAGTATTAAGTCTTGTTTGCCAAAGGGATCAAATACTTATTTCTCTGTGCACAATGCAAATAAATATATATAATTTTGACAATGTGATTTTTTTTTTTTTTTTTTTTATATAATCTATCTCTCACTGGTAAAATTAACCTAGCCTAAAAATTCTAGACTGTTCATGTCTTTGACAGTGGGCAAACTTACAAAATCAGCAAGGGATCAAATACTTATTTCCTTCACTGTATATACTGTGTGTGTGTGCGGCAGAAATACGCTAGCCGTAGAAACTACCCCCTAGATTATTGGCTACTAAGGTTTGCTCCTTTTGAGCAATGTATGTTTCTAGTTTTGTTCTGAAAGTTAATGAGTCAACTCACAATGCTACAGAAATATTCATATATATTGTACACATATGGGACATAGTGGGAACCGTATGCGGGTTCGGGATGGTTGATACTCCAGGGTTCGTGGGTAGGGCTATGGAATATGGCTATCCAATATGTGTTGACAGTATGAACTGGAGGGATTACGGTTAATGTCCTGGAATGGGCTCTCCTGGAAAGCGGCATATGATAGTCGCTGCTGTTCGGTGACAGCGACCTGATTTGACGTGTCTACAAGAAACACACATGACACCTGATACTATGAGGAGTTTGAGTAAGCCCTGTGTACAGTGGGTGGGACATGCTTCCCACATGTCATACTCTAGGGGGGTGGCTATCTTGGTACATGTTGAGCTCCGATGGAAATTGTTACACTCCAATATGGATCCTGATGGGCGGTACATTTTTCTACATGCGGTTATTGATGAATGTCCCTATGTGATCTTGGGGGTGTACAATCCTCCACCCGCCTCCTTGGCAATACTTCAGGAGGCCGTGCGATTTGTGTCTTCCTATCCGGGCTCCCGGGTGGTCATGATGGGGGATTTTAACTTTGTTATGGATCCTGGCATAGACCGCTTTCAGGGAAACGGGGGTAGAGGACCTGGAGGCTTATCTCAGCTAGGTCTTCTTGTGCAAGAGATGGGCTGGATTGATTTGTGGAGAGCGACGCACAAGGGGATTAGAGAGTATACGTGTCATACCCCACAATATAATGCGCTGTCCAGAATTGACTATATCTTTGGCTCGCCTGCTGTTTTCCAGGTGGTAGTCTCTGTAGCTCATTTACCGAGGGGGATCTCGGATCATAGCCCAATATTGCTGACATTGAAAAAGCCACAGACAGGTAGATGGGGAATGGGTAAGATTCATCCCTTTTGGCTGCAGCTCATTCAGCAAAATGATTGCATACCGGATCAGTTGGCAATTTTTATAGAGGCGCATGCTCAGACGGAGAACCGCTCGCTAGTGTGGGATACCCTCAAGGCCTATTTGAGGGGATGTCTCCGATCTTCCATATCATATGTTAAATGTTCATCAGCCCTTCAGGAGGAGGATTTAGCATGTAGATGTTCACAGGCGGAAAGGGTGTTCGTCCTGGATCCCTCACCGGCGAACCGGAATGCATGGCTGGATTTGGGTAGACAGTACTTGCAGGTCTTGAGGGATAAGACTTCTCGTAGTCTATTTTTTAGTAAACAGTCTCATTTTGAATTGGGCAATCAATCGGGTAAAATTCTTGCTCATGTGGTCAGGAACAGTTCTAGATCCCCTCCGGTGAGGTGTATAGCGGGGCAAGGCGATAGACTCTTCACCTCCCTGGGGGATATTCTCGCGCAATTCACACACTTTTATGATCAGTTGTATTCTTTGCGGGTTGATTATGTGCTGGATGAGTTGGAGCTGTATTTGGATGGAATAGCGTTTCCTACTTTGACGACTGAGCAGGTGGCAATGCTAGATCCTCCTTTTACTGTGGAAGAAATTTTGGAAGGGATGGCGTCTATGTCTAAGGGGAAGGCTGCAGGGCCGGATGGCATTCCCCTTGAGGTATATTTACAATATGGGGAGCTGCTGGCCCCCCAATTGTTGGCCCTGTTTGAACATAGCTATGGGAGCTCTGCTCTTCCGGATTCCATGTGTGATGCCACTATAATTGAGTTGTTAAAACCAGGCAAAAACCCTGATGAATGTGGTTCATATAGACCGATTTCACTGCTGACAGTAGATTACAAAATCCTGACCAAAATGCTGGCTAATCGACTATGTACTGTGATAAAGGAGATTATCCATCCAGATCAGTGTGGCTTTATACCGGGCAAGTCCACCTCGGAAAATATAAGACGGGTGCAGGTAGTGGCACAGATTGGCTGGGGGGAACAGCAGGACTGGGCTTTGGCGTCTCTGGACGCGGCCAAGGCTTTTGACTCGTTTGAATGGCCTTATTTGCTGGCAGTGCTGCGACGATTTGGGTTTGGGGATGGATTGATTAAATGGGTCTCCTTGATATATAAATCTCCACGGGCGCAGGTGCTGGTGAATGGGGTCCTGTCCCCTTCCTTTGGCCTCCATAGGGGCACGAGACAGGGGTGTCCTCTTTCGCCACTTCTCTTCGCATTGGCCATTGAACCACTGGCTATTAATATCAGGCGCGATCCCGAATATATGGGGATTAGAATAGGACCCAAAGAGGACCGCATAGGGTTGTATGCGGACGACATGGCGCTGTTTATGGCTAACCCCAATGCCACTCTTCCTAGGGCCATTTCCCTTATTAATGACTTTGGGAGGTATTCTGGGTTGCTGATTAACTGGTCCAAATCGTATCTGATGCCTTTGAGGCAGGATGACTGTGGTTGGGGCACTCAGTTCTGTGGTTTACAAGTAAATCCAGAATTCAAATACCTGGGGATTAATATTGCTAGGGATAGCTCTCGATCGTATGGGCTAAATGTAGCACCTCTTGTGACTTACCTAAGGGATCAACTACAGGTGTTGAAAAGCCTGCCTCTGTCGGTGGCAGGTCAGGTTAATATACTAAAAATGATTGTCTTGCCAAAGCTGGAACACATGGATGTATTGGTGCCTAAACGTCTCTTCAAAATAATAAACTCCCAGTTCGCGCCGTTTGTATGGGGGGGGGGGAGAGATCTAAACACAAGCTTTCTACTCTTCAGAGACCTAAAGATGAGGCGGGGGCTGCGTTACCAGATGTTTTTGTATATTATCTAGCGGGTCAGCTCAGATATTTGGTATCTTGGGTCTCCCCCCCCCCCCCCCCCCCCTAACGACTAATGCTGAGTGTCATCTGGCTCGGGTCCTGGGCTTGAAAAGCCTGTGGCCGGTATTGGAACCGCATGATTTTAGACATCGCTCTCTGTTACCCTTGCATAAGTTGGCCAGATGAGTCTGGCAACAGGTTAGAGATCTACTGGGGTTTGTTGGGGTGGTGGCGGAGAGTCCGCTGTGGGATAATCCGAGTTTTTCTCATCTACATGGGCTATTGGGGAAGAACTATTGGTCCTCTAGAGATGTAAATACCCTATCACAACTGCTAACGGGGGACGGTTCTGTCATGGCGGTGAGTGAGATTCAGGCGGCTTTTAATATACCACCGGGGGATGAGTTATACTGTATACAGCTTCACCATGCTCTACTAGCACAATTCCCACTGAACTCCACAAACATCTCTAGCTATGACTTGGTGGTGAGGTTGGGTACTCCGTTTACGCGTGGAGTCGTGTCTCAAATTTATTCCCTTCTACTAGATGCTAAATTGCGACTGGAGCCCCTAGCGGCTGAGAATAGGTGGCGAGAACTTATTCCACCACTTACAGCTGAGGACTGGAGGGAAGCTTAGTGGTCCCACTTGCTGGTTCCCATTGCAACGGTTCATCATCCACCAATGTTATTTAACGCCCATAAGATTATACCGTATGGGACGGATGGCATCCTCACAATGTCATAGGTGTGGGGAGGATAGGGCTGATTTTATTCATTTGATGTGGGGATCCTTAGCTTTTGGGAGAAGGTGGTCGCATTATTGACGGCAGTGATGGGGAAGACGATACCTCGCAGGCCGGAGGTGTGCTTGTTGGGACTGCTTTCAGAGGAGCAGTGGTCGATATATGAGAGGACCTTTCTTAGGGAATCACTCTTTATGGCAAGGAAGGCGGTGGCCATAAGGTGGATGGCGGATAGGGCACCAACAGTGGCGCAGTGGCGTAAATTGATCAATGACATACTTCCCTTTGAAAAAGTAGTGTATAAACACCGGGGGAAGCCGGCTAAATTCTATTTGATCTGGGGTGGCTGGTGCTCATCGAATCTCACTCACTGTACAGTCCAAGGGTTATCTGCTGCTCTGACTCATGTTGGGGGTGGAAGTGGGTAAGGGACTCGGGTGGATGGCGCACATCCATTTGTTCATTTTCCTTGCCGTACGGGATGATTGGTGCTTAACTGAAGGCTATTGGAATGTAGGCACGTATTTCTTGTATTAGAATAAACGTTTCATTATATTGTTTTGATCTATTTGTACTATGCATACGTGGTCTGCGTACCACGGTCCGGCTCAGTGTGTACCTGCGAGTACGCTTGTCTATGTGTATCAATTCTTCTGATATATGTACTGATGGTTGTATACTGTTATCCTGATGTATGTGATGAATTGACTCTGACAGTTTATTTTCAATAAAATGAGTTTTTAAAAAATAAAAAAAAAAGGAAACTTTACAGAATGGAAACAAACAGAAACCAACTGCAACGGAAGAATTACCATTGAAATCAATGGTGATGCAAACGAAAGCTATAGCTTCCTTTCGGCTTTCCGTTCATCTGTTCCTCTGACGGAATAGATTAACGTAAACCCCAAACGGAACTTTATTGTGCACCCTCTGAGCACTTGACCCACAGCAAGTAACATGATTATAACAATCTTGATCATTCACCATCACTCTGTTAAGGCCTTTATCGTCATGTATAGGAGTCCATGCATAATGCTGGGGCCCCTAAGAGGGTGCATGGTGGGGTTTGTTTTAATGACTAGCGATGTGTAATAAGTGTCCATAAATAGTGATCGTAGTGTCATAGTGCAGTTGCACACGACTGAGTGCCACTCGGGCTGTTTTTAACCGCATCCCAGTAGCACCCGATAGTTTTCACGGACCCATTCTCTTTAGCGGGTGATTCGGGTCCGTGAAAACTGACCCGATTCTCCGATCTGTGGAAAGATAGGAAATGTCCTATCTCTCCACGGGACCCGGCCGGCACACGCTGTCGTGTGCATAAGCACTCTAGTTTTTTACACACAAAGCGCTAGGGCCATTGGATATAACAACGTGACCGCATGACTATTAGGCCTTATTCACACGAACGTGTGCGTTTTGCGCACGCAAAAAAACGCAGCATTTAGCGCCTGTTGCAGTTCCGTGTGTCATCAGTGAATGGTGCGTGGCTGCGTGATTTTCACGCATTTGCCACCCTTATGACACGCGGTTTTGATTTTTAGAAAAATAAATTAAGGAGGTGGTTTTATTTTTCCCTTCATTTCTTAAACTACTGTTGTGCAAATCACTCGCAGCACACGGAAGTGCGTCCGTGTGCTGCGCGTGATTTTCACGCACCCATTGACTTAAATGGGTGCGTGATGCGCAAAACGCGCTCACGTATAGGACGTGTCGTGAGTTTTACGCAGCGGACACACGCTGCGTGAAAATCACGGACTGTCTGAAAGGCCCCATTGAGTTATATAGGTCCGTGCGACGTGCGTGAAACACGTTCGTGTAAATAAGGCCTTATGATCAGCATATGGCCATATTGTTTAGATACTCTTGTGGGTCTTGCAGACATGCAGCCATGCAATTTAATAATCTAAGAGGAATACATTTGTATATGTAGTATAAAACATAACAAGGCATAAAATATTCATTATGCTTTATGTAAAAAAAAACTTACTTTATAATTATATCTTTATGTGGTGCCAAATGTCTGTGGGTTGAAAACAAGCCCACTCTATCAGTTATGTATGTTTTTAGTATGTATTTTGCTTTTTTATTTTATCATTTGTTAAACTGATAATCTTTTTTCCAGGTTATTCACCTACAATCAAAGGACAATTGTTACATGTTGACACGACTACTAGTATGCAGTACAGGGCTCTACTTGAAGCTGAAATGCTTGCAGTAAGTTTAAATGATCTTTCACTATGTTACTACATTTTGTCAAATTTGAATATACATCTCAAGGTGACAATGTCTTCCTTTTAGATGCCTCGTGGCTTGTTCCACACCAGGCACAATCCTTATGAAATGTACCCTTGTGTTAGGCTATGTTCACATTACATTTTAGAACTACCTTCGACATATGCCCCAGGAAAGCACTCAGTGCATATACTGAACGTGTCCATAGGGCCCAATTCACCCAGCATATGCCAAAATGGTGTCCATTTGGCAGACACAGACCCGGTATATGTGTAGTAGATTTGTCAGTCTGTATTTTATTGTAAAAATGCTAATTTTGGATTTAATTTTTTTGCTCTAGTTTCATATAAATTCCAGCTATCCCAGAGTGTGGAATATGCCCCAGAAATGGCAATGTGAACTTGAAGTCTACAAGGCAACGTACCACTTTATTTTTGCTCAGAAAAACTTTTTCACAGGTAAAAAAAATGAAATCACCTAAAACGTAATTTTATTTAAAAAAAAAAAAAGTACCTAGGTATACACAGCCTTTAAGTTAATACCTGTATGAGACTGGTGCGGTGTCCATAAAAAAAAATGCGAAGGGGCTGAATATTGTTCCAGTGGTGACAGCATTACATTTAAAAGCTGCTTATGTGGTTTTCTGTGTGAATTTGTATCATATATCATGTTGTAAATGTTGATATTCACTGCAGGTTCCTAGTCGCATTCTTGGGTTTGATAACATTTATATATCCTTATTCTACTTTCATTATAGATCTTATTCAAGACTGGTCCAGTGACAGTCCACCAGATTTGTTTTCCTTTGTCCCATATACTTGGAACTTGAAGATCATGTTTCATCAGTTTGAGATGATCTGGGCAGCAAATCAACAAAATTGGATAGATTGCTCCACAAAGCAGCAGGAAAATGGTGAGATCCTTCCTTAAACACTTAGGCCCTATTCACACGACAGGGTTTCCCGGCCATGTGACGGCCGTTCAAAAAACGTCCGTCACATGGCCACAGTAGGAACAATAGACCCAAAATAGAGCCATTCACACGACCGATTTTTTTGACGGTCCGGGAAACTGGGCCGTCAAAAAATGGGACATGCCCTATTTCCGGCCGTTCTCCTGGCCGCCCGGCTCCCATAGAAGTCTATGGGGCTGGGTAATACACGGCCATCACTTGAATGTTTTTCGAGTGACGGCCGTGTCTTCCGTCGCTCGCTCTCTCCTCCTCTCAGTGCAACGTGCATGTGAGGAGAAGGGTATTTTTTGCTCCCTTTAGGAGAGGAATCCCCAATCCCCGTGGCCGGGGATTCCGCTCCAGGAGAAGTCCCTGACTTCACTGTCCATATATGGACACAGTGACGTCAGGGACTTCTGAAGCGGAATCCCTGGCGATGTGGCCGGTGTTTCCGCTCCAGGAGAAGTCCCTGACTTCACTGTCCATATATAGACACAGTGACGTCAGAGACTTCTCCTGGAACAGTCCCCTACAGTGGCGCTATTTACAGATAGGTGTGGGGGGGGGGTGCTGTGTGGCATTACCTACAGGGGGCTGTGTGGCATTACCTACAGGGGGCTGTGTGGCATTATCTACAGAGGGAAGTGTCTGTCAAAAAATTGACAAATTCAATTTATCCGTTTTTAAAATGGACAGGGAAAAAAAACAGATGCAAAACGGGTCAAAATCACCCGTTAAAAACGGAAACACGGCCCGGAACGGATGCAAAACGGCCGTTTTTATCAGCCGACACTCGGACCCTGTCGTGGGAATAGAGCCTTAGCATGTTGTTGTTAATTTATTATAAAAGGCGTTGTAAGCACAAATACTGTTATAGAAAATACTGATCTACACAGAAGAGGAGATGCACTGCCAAAGACCGAGTAAGATTGAGAGCCCATAGGCCAAATAGCATAGACAGGTTTTGGGTATACTGTAGGTCATACACATTAGATAGCTGTTGATGGTTATCTCTCTAAACTCCCCTATAAACATGCACACTTGGTTAAACCGATTGTGCTCTGTTTGAGAATAAAAAGGTTATTCCAATTTTATAAACTTCATGATCAGTGGGGTCCGACCTCTCATATCCCCATCGTTTCTGAGAATGAGGGGATAGCAGCGCTGATTTAGTGCTTCACCCCCTTCACTGTTTGTTTTTTCATTACACAGCAGCGGGGGCTATTCAAGCCTATTCAAGTGAATGTGGCCGGCTGCAGTTCCATGCAGGGAAAACTTAGACGGGAATTCAGTAGTAAATTATTTTTGCAGCCCCTTCATTGTCAGGGACCGTGGGGGTCCCAGAGGTCGGACCCCACTGCCTCACTTTATGAGATGGTAATGCCCCTTTAAGGAATGCTTTGCTTGTATCCTTACCAAGTAGGTGAGGGGTTTCCCCATGGTAAAAACGTATGTAACCACTGCTGTGATTAAGTTATACTACTTATAGCTATGGTTTCTGATAGTGCTGTCCTGACCTCTCAACTACCATCATATTTTATTACACACTGTAGGCAATGTATCTGTAAAGCTACTAATCTCAGATTGGAAGCACACACGGTGCAAATTTACCTCACAATCCACACACAACAAACCCAAAAGTTAATTTAAAAAAAAAAAAAATTGTTTTGTTTTTTACTTTTGTTGTTTTGAGAATATTGCAAAATGTCTCTTGCTAAGCTATTGTCAAAATTAACAGGGACATTGCAACAGTGTTGTTGTTTTTTGTATTTTTTAAGAATCATAAAAAAAATCTCTGCAATGTCGATTCCAACCAGTGTTTTGCATGTTCACAAAGTATTCGCTCTAAATTCTCTTTTATATGCACAAAATTCTTCATTTACCGCTGTTTTTCTTTCTTGTTGAAGTGTTTTCCAATGTAATGTCATAAACTGGATAGAGTTGTTTTAGACTTGTGTTCCTCTTTGAATTTAATGGTAATTCAATAACAGCCAATGATTTCTTTTATAGTGTGTATACCAGGTGTTTGCTTTCTTACACCCATTTTTCTTGAGTGCTGAATATCTTTGTATAGATTTTTCCTTTCACCTTATAGACTGTTTTTATTATTCTAGTGTATCTGGCTGCCTGTGGAGAAACATTAAACATTGATTTTGCGCTGCCATTTACTGATTTTGTTCCAAGTACTTGCAGTACTAGATTTTCCTTAAGAGTAAGTATCATTGCGTCAAAATTCACCAACCAAGCAATTTGAACCAAGAATTGTCTTTTGGTTTTGACTAATGAACAGAACGAGTGGAAAATCACTTGAATAATATCTATGTTTATAATATTTTTTTATCATCATTATCCCCATCCCGACATCCGCCGTATATATACGGCGCTGTCAAGCAGGGCTTCCCGCAAAGTGCAGTACCATTACATCGCGGTGATCGTGCGGGCTCAGGCGCTGAGCCCGCACCATCACCGCCGGGTGCCAGCTATATGTTACAGCTGACACCCTGATGTAACGGCCAGGACCGGAGCTAGCCTCCGATCTGGCCGATTAACCCTTCAGATGTTGGATTCAATAGAGATCGCAGCATCTGAGGGTTTTTTAGCCACCTGCACCTCATCAATGTGATCGGGGGTTGCCGGTGGCTGCAATGCAATGGCAAACAGAGGCCCAATACCGGCCTCTCGGTCTGCCACCAACAGAAGCCTCCTATGCCCCGCTCAGGGGTGGGGCCTGAAAAGCTACCGGTACCATCGGCAAGATGGCGCTGGCTCAGCTTTCAGCTCAGAAGCTGAGCCGGCGTCATCAGCAGTGGGTGTCCGCTGTATATTACAGCGGACGCTCCGCTTTAACGGCAGGAACCGGAGCTAGCTCCGATCCCTTCCATTAACCATTTAGATGCAGCGATCTAAAGTGATCGCTGCATCTTAGTGGTATGTAGAAAATCGGCAGCCCTGCCATGCGCTGGCAGGGCTGTGACTGCTGCCTATTATGGCTACTATTTAAATATTTAAAACATTTTAAAAATAAAAGTTGTAAAAAATAAAATAAATGTTTCAAGTAATAAAACACAATAGACCCTTTTTCCCTTATCAAGTCATTTATTATTGAAAAAAAAATAATAAACCATACATATTTGGTATCACCGCTGCCAACTGCTACTATGGCAACAGGAGGCCTAACAATGGTCTCCTGTCTGCCATTACGGAAGCTGATTAGGCCCAGCCTGGAGGCAGAGCCTGATCGGCTTGCTGTCCGTGAACAACTGACAGTTCTAATAGATTTCACTACATAGGTAGTGCAATGTATTAGAACATCAATCACACAGTTGGACCTTCAAGTCCCCTAGTGGGACTAAAACAAAAGTGTAAAAAAAATAAAAGTTGTAAAAAAATAAAATAAAAGTTTCAAGTAATAAAACATAATAGACCCTTTTTCCCTTATCAAGTAATTTATTATTGAAAAAATAATAATAAACCATACATATTTGATATCATCGCGTCCATAACGACCTGAACTATAAAAAAATTATGTTATTTGTCCCGCGCAGTGAACACTGTAAAAAACAAACCTAAAAAATAATGCTAGAATTGCTGTTTTTTTGGTCACTTTGTCTTCCAAAAATTGACATAAAAAGTGATCGAAAAGTCGCATGTACCCGAATGTACCTATAAAAACTATAGCTCGTCTCGCAAAAAACAAGCCCTCATACATCTCTGTAGACGAAAAAATGTAAAAGTTATGGCTCTTACCACATGGCGGCAGAAAAAATACATACTTATTTTACCGTGCAAAAAGTTGTAAAACATAAAAAAGTGCTATAAATTTGGTATAGCCGGAATCTTACTGACCCCGCAGAATAAAGTTAACATGTAATTTATGACGCGTGGTGAACGCTTTATTAAAAAAAACTATATTAGAATTGCTGTTTTTTGGTCACCTTGCCTCCCAAAAAAAAAGGATAAAAAGTCTCATAAACCACAAAATGGTACCAATAAAAACTACAGCTTGTCCCGCTTGTACAGCTTAATAAATGCCTTGAGAGGTGTAGTTTCCAAAATGGGGTCACTTCTCACTTCTTTTATTATTTCACATCAGAGTCTGCAATTGTGAACCAATACTTTGTTAGTCGCTAAATTAGGCCTCAACTTCGCATGGTACTCTTTCAATTCTGAGCCCCGTTGATCGTCCAGGCAAAAGATTAAGGCCACATGTAGGGTGTTTCTAAAACCGGGAAATAATAATAATTAGCGAGTTTAATTTTCATGGTGGCACATATTGGGCACCACATATTGGCGTATCTATGGAAATTTTCCCATTTTCACTCTGCAACATCTAGTGCACACTAATTTCTGTAAAACACCTGCGGGGTTAACATGCTCACTACACCCCTAGATGAATTCCTCAAGGTGTGCAGTTTCAAAAATTGAGTCACTTTTAGGGAGTTTCCACTGTTTTGGCCCCACAGGGGCTTTGCAAAAGCGACACGTTGCCAAGAAACCAATCCAGCAAAATCCGCGCTCCAAAAGCCAAATAGCGTGCCTTCCCTTCTAAGCTCTGCCGTGTGCCCAAACAGCAGTTTGACAGCATATGAGGTATTTCCGTACTCTGGAGATGTTCCTTTACAAATGTTGGGGTTCTTTTTTTCCTATATTTGTTGAGAAAATTAAAAATTTTGAGCTAAAACGACATTTTATTGAAAAAAAATATAATAATTTTATTTTCACTGGCCGATTCTAATAAAAACTATGAAACACCTGTGGGGTCAAAATGCTTAATACATCCCTAGATTAATTCCTCAGGGGGTGTAGTTTCCTAAATGAAGTCGGGAGTTTCCACTGTACTGGTGCCTCAGGGGCTTTGTAAATGCGACATGGTGCCGAGAAACCAATCCAGCAAAATCTGCGCTCCAAAAGCCAAGTAGTTCTCCTACCCTTCTAAGCCTTGCCGTGTGCCCAAACAGCAGTTTATGACCACATATGGGGTATTTACATACTCTGGAGATGTTGCTATACACATGTTGGGGGGATTTTTCTTCTTTATTCCTTGTTGAAATAGATTTTTTTTTTAGCTAAAAAGACCTCTTATTTTCATGTCTAAATTCTAATAAAATCTATGAAACACCTGTGGGTTCAAAATGCTCACTACACCCCTAGATGAATTCCTTGTGGTGTGTAGTTTCCAAAATGGGGTCTTTTTTGGGGTGTTTCCTTTGATTTGGCCACACAAGACCTCTTCAAACCTGATATGGTGCCTAAAATATATCCTAATGAAAAGAAGACTCCAAAATCCACTAGGTGCTCCTTTGCTTCTCAGGCCAGTGTTTCAGTCCAGTAGCACACAAGGGCCTCATGTGGGATATTTCTAAAAACTGCAGAATCTGGTCCATGAAAAAAATGTCTAGTTAGATTATCTATGTATTTATGTGTGTGTGTGTATATATGTGTATGTGTGTATATATATATATATATATATATATAAAATATATTTTTTTTACATTGGTAGAGGCTATCGGTACCCAGATAAAATTTTATATTTTTACTGTTTCATTTCTAGGGAGGAGATGTAGACCTGCATTTGTATTTGCCTGACTGCCACCCCAGTAAATATTCACTACTTACATTGGTAAAAGACTGTAATCTAAATAAAACTAGTCCTGACTCATGCAGCTCAGCGGAGAATCATAGTGGGCAAAAAAATTGCAAACCAAAATGGAGAAATGTAACTAAAGAAGGGTAAGACTTTTACCGCCATAATGTTTATTGCATGCTTCTGTGCCCATTTCATGTTTTTATTCTTTTATACATTGTATAGTTTTGTGTGCAGATTCGTTTTTGTTTTTTTTGGGCAGATCCAGTCTTGCATTATCTCCATCAACTTATGTACACTATATGGTCAAAAGTATGTGGACACCTCCTAATTATTGAGTTCAGGTGATTCAGCCACACCCATTGCACACAAGTGCATAAAATCAAGCACACAGCCATGCAATCTCCATGGACAAATGTTAGTAGTAGTATGAGTCGAACGGAAGATCCCAATGACATAAAATGTGGCACTGTCATAGGATGCCACCTTTTGCCACAAGTCAGTTTATGAAGTTTTGGTTCTCCTAGACCTGTGCCAGTCAACTGTATGTGCTATTATTGTGAAGTGTAGTTTCACTTTGAAAAAAAATAGAAAGATAGCGAGCGATTCATAGGCAGGAACGTTTTACACATGAATAAAAGTTTATCACTTCCAAAGAGTGACAGCCAAAGGATTCTTTGGGTAGCAACACCGGCAAGGATCCTGAGTAAATCCGGAGTAACAACAGCTCAGCCACAAAGCGTTAGACCATGTAAACTCACAGAGAGAGACCGCCGAGTCCGGAAGCGCCTGGCTTATAAAGATCACCTATCCTCTGTTTCGTCACCTACTGCAGAGTTTCCAAATTGCCTCTGGAAGTGACATTAGGACAAGAATTGTGCGTTGGGAGCTTCATGAAATGGGTTTACTTGATCTAGCAGCTGCACACAATCCTAAGGTTATCATGCGAAATGCCAAGCACCGGCTAAAGTGGTGTAAAGCCTAGCATACAAAGACATTTTAAACAATTGCATGCTCCAACTTTGTGTGGCAACATATTGGGGAAGTTCTGCTCTTGGTCCAGCATGACTGTGCACAAGGTGATTGCCATAAAGACATGGTTTAATGTGAGTTTGGAGTGGAGGAACTTGAGTGTCCTGAACAGAGTCCTGTTCATGACGATGAATTGGAATGCCAATTGCGAGCCAGATCTTCTCATCCAACATCAATGCCTTACTTTATAAATTCTCTTTTGGCTGAGTTCAACAAGCTCATATAGGTTTGATGGTGAGGTGTACACATACGTTTAGCCATATAGTCTATATCAATAAAATATCCTCTGTGCAATTGACAAATCTGTATTTTCTTTTCTAAAGGACTGGGTGGGTGGAGTGCTGGACTGTTCCCTCAGTTTTGTTAAACATTGACTATACCTGGCATCCAATATATCCCCAAAAAGCTGATGAACAGCTGAAACAGTCATGTAAGTAACTGTCATGACCATATTGGCTGTTTATCCTTTGTGGTGTCAAACATTTAATGATTGAAAGCCCACTTGTTGTTCTAACCTCCGTTTTTGTATGAAACTAGTGTCAGAAATGGAAGAATCCATGCTTTCAATGCTGAGACCTTGTCAGAGGACATCAGAGAGAGTCACGTCTCCTTTAAACAAGCCTACGGTGGATCCTTCTGAACTGCCTCCAGATAAACTACATGTGGAGCTGGAGCTCTCTCCAGACTCCCAAATTATTTTCTATGGACCCCTTCTGAAGGCCTTTCTGTCTATAAAGGTATTATTTCTTATGCTACTGAAATTTTCATTTTACTTGTATGCATTACTTAAAGGAACACTAAACCTAGAAATTATTGATAACATTAAATAGGAGCTAAATTTGCCTGCGGTAAATGTCAGTCTGCAGTATTTTATGCATGTTCCTGAAACAAACAGTGTTTTAGAAATCTCGCAAAAATCACAAAGGTATGTTTCCTGCTGATCCCTTCAATTTTTGGCTGGTGATCGGATGAGGAGGTGGGTTTAATGATCTTTGTGTCCTAGTGTAGACAGGACAGAGGGGGGAGACTTCTTCCGCACACAGTTGTCTTGCAGTCAAACACAGAAATGTGGGGAGGAGGATGAGGAACATGGCTGACCACCTGGAACTGATATAGAAAAATTCTTAATATATTTCTCAGTTTTAATTGCAACTTAAAATAAAATAGAATTAAAAAAAATGGAGGGGATTAACTGGTTGCCGACACAGGATGAGAATACTCGTCCTGAGCGGCGGGTGCTTGCCGCATTAGGACGGGCATTCTCGTCCTGTGTGACACATAGTGTGCGCACGCGGTCAGGAGCGGGGCAATGGCTGTAATACACAGCCGCAGCCCCACTCTAGGAGAGAAAAGAAATCTCTTCTCTCTGCCGTTACCCTCTTGAGTGCCGCGATCAAAGCTGAACGCGCCATTCAAAGTGAAAATGAGAAGGGAGACCTCCCTTCGATCGCGTCACAGGGAATCCATTGAAGGCCCCCAGTCTGTCTGACCATATTCCCTGTTGTTAGGGTATGCCCTAACAACTACCTGTGTTCAGTACACAGGCTAATGTACTGGCATATAGATATTAAAGTTAAAATATCAAAATGAAAAATCCCCCTATGAGATTAAAAAAAAAAGTTAAATTAATTTAGAAAAAATTCATGTTAAATAAAAAAAATCTGTAAAAAATACACAGAAATGTAAGTATTTTACAATTGATAAACTTTACAAAATAGAAGTCCAAAAATATGAAATAATATACAGATATTTGGTATTGCCATGACCGTAACAACCTGTAGTGTATGGCGTAAAAAAAAAAAAATGAAAACTGCAGCGGAACTGCTTTCCTTTCTGCATTTTTGCCAAAATAAAAATGTATATAAATTAAACGATCATGTAAATGTACCAGAAAATGGCACGTTCGTAAAGTAAAACTCATCCCGCAAAAAACAGTCTCATTCAGCTACATTGCACAGCTCAGCCGCCAAGGTACAGAAGAGAGGAAGTATTCACATCCAGTATGACAGCAGCGGCACCAGAGCTCTCCTTCTCCTTTTCTATCTCCTTTCCATGAAAAGTAATGCAGCACTGACCGTACCTGGGGTAATTTACATATCGGGCACCAATAATAACGGCACCGATATCTCAAAAAGGGAGGAGGCTAGACATGCAGTTTAAAGTGCCCCAGGGTCTGTGCAGCAGTGCCTATAACATGGTGCACTCCGCTGCATCGGTCTGATGTACTTAAAGGTTCTCTTAAAACCTAAAAAAAAAAAAAATATCTGAAATATTTCCGATTTCATACTGGCTGCTAAGCCCCCGTAATAGGTGGCTAGTTTCTGTTTTGTAGAGATCGCTTTTCAGTAGTCATCTTACTATAATCACTGGATTATAATGGAAGGTAACATATTTGTATTATAAAGCTGGAGGCATAAAACAAAGAATCACAACATAAATGATAGTTAATGGAGGCAGTCCACCTCCTTCCCTTCTCTGCACATTGACTTTTGCATAAAGCATGCCCACAAAACTCTCTCATAGAAGTCAATAGGTTGTCTTCTGATTAGGGTTTCTTGTGGTAATGTGACTGCTGTGAAGCAAATCTCTGAACTTCTGTTCTCAACTCAGAACAGCAGCTTAGGAAAGATGTCTGACCCCATAATCATGAATAGAAAAATACTAAAATGTAAAAAAGACTACATAATTGGTATTGCTGCATTTGTATCGACCTGCAGGATCAAGATAACATGCTATGTTTTCCGCAACATGCTATGTTGTTTTTTTTTGCATATATTACCTTTTTGATGTATATCTGACTTTTTGATCACTTTTTAATATTTTTTTAGGGGGATCTTTATAGTGTTCATCCTCTGGGTTAAATAATGTTATATTGTAAGAGTGTGAACTTTTACAGATGCGGCAATACCAATTATGTTTCTTTTTTTAACGGTTTTTCATTACATTAGAGAAAAATGGAAACCGTCTTTTTTTTTTTTTCCTACATAACTAAAAACTTTATTTAACTAACCGTTGGTGCGAGTAATATACAGCTGGCACACTCCGCATATGGAGCTGGCTCAGCCCATGACCCTGCTCCATACACCCCCCTCCCGACTATGATGTACATTTACGTTCAAGGGGTTTTCCAGTCCCTAAAAATTGATGGCCTATCCTCAGGATAGGCCATCAATAGCTGATCGGTCGGGTTCCGACTGCCGGGACCCCTGCCGATCAGCTGTTTTGAAGGCGCTGCAGCGTATTGTGAATCGCCGACACGGTAGTAGTGGCAGTTCACAGTATTACAACCTTCTCCCATTGAAGTGAATAGGAGAAGGCTGGAATACTGTGAACCGAGCAGTAACCGGAATGAAGGGGAAGCAGCGCGCGTACGAGTGCTGAGGCCCATTCAAAACAGCTGATCGGCGGTCGGACCCCGACCGATCAGCTAATGATGGCCTATCCTGAGGATAGGCCATAAATTTTTAGGGACTGGAAAACCCCTTTAAATGTTTACGAGGGGTTCAAAAACCCAGTCTAGTTATTTCTGTACTTCTGTTGATAATATTTAGAGATCCTGGACTGGCACAAAGCAAGTTGGAATAGATTTATGCTATAATTTAAGGCAGTTTCTGGTGTAAATAATAGTCAATTTGCCCATCCGTGTAAGGCCTTGCCCCTTCAGCTAAGCCCCCCCCCCCCAGTATTAAAATAATGACATTTACCCAGCCTTGAAAAGAGACGTCTTCATCGTAGGAGCAGAACAACGAAAATAATGGAAGTGTCGCATCCGTGCGTGACGGACACCAATGGCACCCGACGGACCCCATTGACCTTAATAGGCTCTGTCGGGTTCCCCCCATTGTTTCTGTGATTTTGGTGGACAGAACAGCGCTGCACGCTGCGCTCTTTTGTCTGGCAAATATGATGGACTCTGCAGTGCAGATGTGAACAGAGCGTTAAGGGGGACATGATGAATTTGTATACGTTTATAAATGACCCATACAAAAAATATGGTGAAAAGCTGTAAAATACCTTGTCAAATCTCCTCAAAAGACAAAGGAGCGCACTCCCTCTGACTGTTTTTCAAAAATGCATGTAAGAAAAGAACCATGCATATTATGGTACTGGTAGGAGGCAAACTGATGTTTTGAGGCTGGTTACCTAGTCTACGCAGGACAGGATGTAGACATAAGATTATCAATGCATTTTGAAGCAAAACCAATGTAGTACTGCCGAGTCTGAATCACCGGTTATGAGTCTTCCATCGGTAGAGTGATCCAAAACATAACTTGAAAAGCAACAAACTATAGGACCATGATCTGAATCCATTACTTGCGGAAAGTGCTAAAACCTACTGATCTATATACTGTATATTTATACTGATAGAGAAACATATATACTATATATATATATATATATATATATATATATATATATATATAGTGTGTGAAAGTGATTTAGATACAGCTTTTAGCTTGCGGCTTGTGAGAGGCTCTCATTTCATACATTTGTCATAATTGTAAGCTACGTCTTTCTCTGTTCTATGTTACCGTCAGTGCTAAATGTAAATCCATCACTGCTGTAATGGGTATTGTGCATGTCTGTTTTATCTGGTGCCAGGTGACTGATGCTCTTATGCTTGAAAGTTTTCAAAGATAAGCTTGGCAATATGTATTTTAGATGACATCCATCTCTGATGGTTTATTGCAGTCATGATTTGCACGCATATTTTACCTTGTAAATGTTTTAGAGTCTTCTGAATGTGTTGTAATGTTCGCTGTAGAACGTCATTTCATTTTGACTTTCCATTGATCTTCTATTTTTTGCTGGATGTGTGTTTTCTAGGGTCTATTTTCAAATTGTTTTATGACCTCTATGAAGGTTTTCCTTTCCATCACAATCATGTTGCACTAATTAGAAGCATTGTTCCTATCCATCCTCAGGTTTATTTTTGCAATGCTCTATGGGGAACTATTGCTCTATTTTCATATGCTAGTTGGATTTCTGAAAATAATTATGTTGAATTAAAAATGGTGGGCTTGTAGCTGAAAGCTCTATTATACATCGGTCTGCTTCTTTTACAGTATGCAACTTTGGGACCGATATTTCTAAATTACTTTGTTTGTCCTTCTGTTCTGCTTAAAAACTACAGCTGTTTGCAATATTTGGCAAAGCTGTTGCAGTCAAAAATAACTCCCCTCCACAGGGTAGTATCTGATTGATCTGCAAAACACCCAAGGTGCTATTGTCGAATATGTTTCTAATTCATTCTTTTTAAAAGGCTGGACAGCACTGAACAATCTGGAATCATTGAGTAAAACCCGTAGGATGAGGGTTTAAGATCAAGTGTTGTTGTTGCGGTCTTCAAGTAGTACAATAGTGATAGTTTGTGACAAATTGTGGTATTTATGACAAAGAATGAGCAACAACTTGCTAGTTTTGTATTAATATAGATCACATGTTTTTTTAAGGTATTAGACATTATATGTAAAATATACATGTAAGGAGATCACATTGCTCAAGTCTCTAATTTTAAAACACATGACCTTAATCATGGATTCCGGTCATTCAAATTAATGGTCCTATACTTAAAATTTTAGGGAGATTTGTTCAAATTGGCATTTCATACACCAGTCTATTGCGCCATTTTCTGCCTTTAAAATTCATAATTCTGTTGGAAACATATTGTCCCCGCCACTTCCCTGTTAACCCGGTCTACTTTACTTGCCACCTTTCAAAAGTGGCAAGAGGAGAGAAAAATTCCAAATTTTAGCGACTATATTTGCAACCTTTTTATTGCAGAAAAATAGCTTAAAGCTGATAAAAAAAAAATTCCCCATAGTGTCATATTCCCAGTAACAGAAATCTATAAGCAGTGTTAAAAGGTTCAAAGCATTTGATAGATCCCTGTCATTTTGTAAATCAGAGGGGGTTCGAGATCACAAAATTGTACAACAGTCTTCTCTTACCATAGGTCTTCTGTCATCCTTCTAACAACTAGGAAAAAAGGTACTATACCTCGAAAGAGAGAGCCTAATGCTAGTAGAGAGAGGATTCATGGGGAGGGCTATAGAGCAGCAGAGTATGAAAGCCAAGGTGACCATAAGGATACATGTTTGTCATGAGTTCTGTTTGTCTAACTGGTCAACTTCTCAAACATTGTGATCTTATTGACCTTAGACTGCCAATACTGTAAAGTGGGGCGGAGGGGGGGGGGGGGTTTGTAGCCAATTAAGTGGAATTAATGCCTTGGCGGCAGCAATCACGTGTGTAGCCAGATTGGTCTTGGCTGGGGTATAGGTTTTGCTGGGTCTGGCTAGAATAATCATCTCAATATTCAGTCAAAAATTTGGGTTCGAAACTCATCGGATAATTTGGATTATTTGTTGCAAAAAGGCAATGCCACCAGATGTGTGCAAATGAGCCCGTATCTCCCTTACACTTCCAACATAAACTGGAAGTATAAATGTTACATGTGTATAAAAACTCCGGTGTTCTGCACCATCTAGTCAACAATTTGTCATGGTTTTCTTGAAGACGTACCCAGGTAGAGAAATTATGAGTATATATTTCGAGATCACTTAATTGAATCCAGCACTTTGTAAGTTCACATACTAAAATAATTTGAAAATAGGAAATGTCCAGCTCTTTGCTGCAACAGTATTGTAATTTGTTCATGTTCTTCTTATGATTTTTCTAGCTGCCACTGGTAAATGTGTCTATTTAAGAATGTGTCTGTATATTCAAGTACGCATCATTGTAAATTAAATGGGAATTGCTTTGGGCTTTACTTTAGCATTCTATTAATACTAACTTTAAACAAAAATCTTAGTTGTTTATATGCACAGCCAAGATAACAAAATCCCGTTTTAGTCTTGAAGATCCGTTGATTGCACAAAATTAATATGTATACAGTATTTTCAGAAAAAAATGTATAGTGCTACCTACCTCAGAACATTGTACAGCTGCATTATGTTAGCTATTTTTTGACAGTGAAAAGATCTCAAGATCATGTTCTAAAATAACTCTGAAAATTTTTAGTGTTCTTTATAAGTCCCATGTCTATGAATGCCTACACTGTATATGTTTTTACTTTACCCATTTACTAGAGTTAAATGGTGTTCATTATGACAGTATTTTTGACAGTCGTGTTTTGTACCAGTACTGGGTGCATTGAGCATTGCTGGCTGTAAGGTACAGGTAGCAGTTGAATATAATTTTTTATTCATTTTTGGTAATGCTCACTAATGATAAGCTGCTGCTTGGTATTCTTTAGTTTTCCTATATTGTTTGTTTTTGCTTAAACCAAGAGTTTTCTTCTTTTTTTTTTTAATAGGAAAATTATTTTGGAGAGGATGACATGTACACAGACTTTGAAGAAGTCATATCCAGCCCTGTGTTGTCTGTGTCCACATCTTCCAGCTCTGGCTGGACTGCAGTAGGTATGGAGAATGACAAGAGACACCATAATCAAGCAGCCAAAGCCATCCATCCTTTGACACTGAGACCGTGGGATATCACTGTACTTCTCAATGTGTACAAAGTTCATGCCAAACTACCAGTGGTAAGAGTAAAACTCTGAATTACAAATGCATACAATTGCATAGTAGTATTAGTCAATTAGAGAAAAAGTTTGAAATATATCAAATTCGGCAAGACACTTTATAAAATACCATGATCGATCTACAAAGCCTTTCCGGGCATATGTAATAGAAAGAGTTAAAAATCCAATTCGAGGTGGTGACTGGATGCGAACCCTTTTAAATAGGGAGGCCTTCTGGATTTACCACACAAGGTTTCCTACAGGTTTGAACTTAATGAGGGAAATTATGCTCCATTACTGAGGAAAATTAGTGGTTATAGTGATAAACAAAAAGCAACCATTGGAGTCATTACGTTTGGAGTCACTAAGGTCATACACTTAATAGTGAGCTTGAGCCTTATTCAGACGAGCGTGTGTCAAATCGGCTGTTTTTTACGTCCGATTCACACTTGTGCGGGACCCGTTTTCGCGGATCCCTATTGGGGCATCCGTGAAAGTGGAGAAAAATGGGACATGTCCTAAGTTTTTACGAGCCCATCTAAAGAGCCATAAATTTGACCGTGTGAGCAGCCCCATAGTAAGACATGCAGCCGTGTGACGGCCGTCGCGCGACCAATGTATGCTCGTCTTTATAGGGCATAACAGTGAGAAATCCATTAGGAGTTTTTGGGTGTTTGAGCCCTTGGCTTTACAGTAATTTTTTAGGGGTCCAATAAGAATAAACTTGTCAGTATATCTCTTCAAATTTTGCATGTTTCACGTTTTATTTGTTCAACAACAAGTCTCATGTTGGTCTATTAAATGCATAGAGTATAGTAGCCCACAAATAACCTAATATATAACAGCAGGATTAGGGTTAAATGCCTCTGTCACATGTCCAGCAATAAGAGCAGCTGACCGTTCAGATGATATCCTGACACAGGGGATGTATAATCATGTCAAATTGACATAGCTCTGCTTAATGACAGCGCACACCTGTATTTTCGATCAGGAGGTGTGGCGATGTGTTAACATTGAGACCAATATTAGGGCAATACATCACTGACCAATCCCCTCTTTATTTAAATGTAGTGTGATGCACTCTACTAGTCATAGTGATCAGGGGCGTAACTAGGAAAGACTGGGCCCCATAGCAAACTTTTGATTGGGGCCCCCCCCTCCCCTGGGTATCACACAACCCCCCCCCCCCTTGTAGATAGTGCCTCCCTATAGATTCTGCCACACAGCGCCCCCTATAGATAGCACCATACAGCCCCCTTGTAGATAACACCATACAGCCCCCCTCTAGATAACGCCATACAGCCCTCCCCCTGTAGATAACGCCATACAGCCCTCCCCCTGTAGATAACACCATACAGCCCTCCCCCTGTAGATAACACCATACAGCCCTCCCCCTGTAGATAACGCCATACAACCCCCCCTGTAGAGAACGCCATACAACCCCCCTGTAGATAACGCCATACAACCCCCCTGTAGATAACGCCAGACAGCCCCCCCTCTGTAGGTAACTCCATGCAGCCCCCCACCCCCAAAAAAAACAAAAAACGCCTATAGTTTGTCCTACAAAAGAGATGTATCCCCTATTCACAGGATAGTGGATACATGTGTGATCGCTGGCAGCGATCAGGAGAACGGGGGACCGAAAGTCCCCCGAAGTTCTCCATGACAAACCTCGGACTTCCAGGGTCTGCGCAGTGCAATAAAAATGAAAGGAGCGCTGGTCATGCATGCGCACAAGCGCGACCGGTGCACAATTCATTTCTATGGAGCTGCCGACAGACCCCGGAAGTCCGAGGTCTGTCATGGAGAACTTCGGGGGACTTTCGGTCCCCTGTTCTCCTTATCGCTGGGCGTCCCAGCGATCACACATCTATCCCCTATCCTGTGGATAGGGGATGCATGTCTTTTGTAGGAACAACCCCTTCAGTGGCGTCGCGCTGTAGCAGCCATAGCGGCTGCTAGCGGAGCCTCCGGCCATGGGCACGGGGCCCCTCATTCTGCGGGCCCCGTAGTAGCCGCTACGGCTGCTACAACGGTAGTTACACCACTGATAGTGATGCATGCCCAGTAATGGGAGGTGTAGTGTCACATGTTGAAGACAGACCAATCATATTATGTTATGTCACACACTATTTCCCGACCCTGTTTGAATCTGATAGGGCACCTGTACTATATGAGACTTGTTGTTCTACAGCACACATAAGCCATGAGTAAGGATGGAGAAGCCATCAGAGACTCGTAAGCTCTCTACACCCACCCCCTGATGTCGCTGTAAACTTTTTTAATTGATAAAAAATAAAGATTGGACGTTTTACTCTGAAGCGCTGGATTCAACTTCTATTTTTCCTCAGAAAAAGTAGGTGTAATTGCGGGACATGTCTGTAAGTAGAAATTAACTTAACTTATCGGTGGGGTCCGACCTCTGGGAACCACACCGATCACAAGAACGGGCTTACCTTGCCGTTTCTGTGAGCCACATATGAATGGAATGGTACCCATTACAATGGGTTTGCCAAGCGCTATTTATTCATAGATATAATGGTCATTATAGCCAAACAGTGGCATTTTTGTTTCATTCCATTTCGCCAAAGTAAGATCTTTTATCTACTTGTGTAGTTGCAAACTGTAACCTGGCTTTTTTATGGCGGTTTGGTCATATTGACCATTGTTACGTATGGGGGAACAAAAATGAGGCTTGCAAGCCAAATAGCACTAATATATATTTATGTATATATTTACACTGGGCCCTCCTGACAGAACAGGTCCTTCAGGGCTCAACACACAAGGTCCTGATGCTAAGCAGTGTCAGGATGTTGCATACTGCAACTCATACAGCAAACAAAATTATACATGTTTGCATATGTTTTCAATGGTCGACGTTTTTATTGGTCTGGGGTCTAATCTAGGGTCTGATAAATTTAGGGCTCTAAATTAATTTAGTGGTCTGGTCTGTGCTCTGAATTCATTTGGAATGGGGCTCAGCACTTTCTAGTTACACTTCTGTAGTTAACTCAATTACTTACATGTCTTACTCTAGATACAAAACATCCACTGCAATGCCCAAATCCAGTCTAGAGTTTTCCTTGATCATTCTTTGACACTTTTTTTAAAAAAAAGTTGTATTTCTATATATATACTGGGACCGCATTTGCTATATGCCTGTTTGTGAAATGAATCCTGTCATTAACCCCTTCCCCCTGCATGCATTCTGGGCCTTAATGACCAAGCAAATTTTTGAGTTTTACCATCAAAGATATATAAAATAGCTCATAACTTGGCCAAAAATGAACGTTTAAAAAAACAAAAAAAAAACTTTACTGTTATCTACATTGCAGCGCCGATCACATGCAATAGGAGATAGGGATTTGAGAATCTGGTGACAGAGCCTCTTTAAGAAGTACTTTAATTGTCAAAATAAAGATCTGTCTATCACAGTATTTTATTCCTGCAGTACTATATGGTGTAAGCCATCTGGCACGATTTGTATGACATGTATTTGCCAGGCATTGTACAGCAGACCTCACTGTGTAGCATTGAGTTGGTTTATAACTGTGATGGTTAGTAATGTAAAAATGTGTATCAACAGTAGTAATCTTCATTTAAGTAGTTAACATACATAAATGTATACTAATTCTCTGTTTTATTCACAGCACTCTGGTAATGACGGACCACATTGCCCAACTAGTTTTCTTGAGAGACTATGCTTTGAGATGAAGAAAACATACAAAGAAACATTTCTTCAACTTGTCCTGTCCCCTGTGTACATATTTGTGAATGACAACTATCAGGTATATTCATTCTGTTTGTAATTACTTACGTAAAAAACATCTTTCTGGGTAATTTTCATATAGGAGTTGTTATTTAAATAACCCCTTTTTTCCAGACCTTCTTATTTTAGGTTCTGTTCACATACATCATTTTTATAAGGCCCTGTTCACTTCACGTTTTTTTGTTGACGTTCAGTGTGTACATTGGGAAAGCTCCCTATGTACATGCTAAACGTGTCCATAGGGAACCATTGTCAGACGTAGGCCAAAAGAGTGCCTTTGTCCTTCATGTGGCCTGTATACATCAGTATACCACAAAACAAAAAATGGAATAGCTTAGTAGACTAGGCTATTCCTTCCCGTGGAGTCCTATAAAAGCACTTAAACTTATGTTTTTTTTAACATGATAACCTATGGGTGATGGATGCCATATAGAGGCATCTGTGAATGGCCACTGATCAGTATCTGTCACAGCCTATATTTAACGTACGCGCTGGGAGGTTTTTTTCGGTGTATACATCAAACGTAGGCCAAACACGTAACGTGAACATAGCCTCAGTCTGTTGCCATTCTTTGATTTAGATTCACTTGTTTTCTATTGGATTATTTTGGTACTTTTGATTAATACTTCTTCACCCTTTTTATTTTCTTTGTGCCCAGTAGTGAACTACCTCCTCTGGTTTTCAGTGGAGAAACTTCAATACTGAGCATATGTGGCACAAATAACCAATAACTAAGGGCCTCGGAGCAGCAGCATGGAGATACTTGGTCTAAGGGAGAGGAAAAAAACAAAGGAGACGTGATAAACTATTTACTTTTGCTGCTAGAACGTTCTAGTTATTACTGTATTTTGATAAACAGGGGCCTCAGATTGACAGAACATAACATATATTTGTGTTTTTAAAATGTCAAAACTTCCTTAAATTCCTATGAAAGTACCGTAAGTATATGCAACAAGATATGCATTTAATACAATATTAATAATACATTACATTTAATATTTTTATTATGAAGCAGGAGTTCGAGTCGGTACTTTCTTCCGACTACACCCAAAACTGACCCTGTACCTGCTGTACGGCAATCTATAGAGCTGTCGTTCCCAAGCTCAGAAGTACAGCACTGTAGAAGATGGCTGCCCCATAACAAAAAAAATATATATGTATATATATGTAGAGATAGATATGAGATAGATATGAGATAGATATGAGATAGATATGAGATAGATATGAGATAGATATGAGATAGATATGAGATAGATAGATAGATAGTTTAAAGTTCAAAGTTTAAAGTCTACAATTTGTCAAATCATGTCATTTGCCTCATATTGTCTGTGTCATTTTTAGGACCACAAATATTAAGCTCGTTGGACGTTAATAGGGTGATGTGAAACCAGAGACATTAATGCTTGTTTTCTAAACTTGTCTCAACAGAAATACAACTAGCCTAAAGTACAGTCACTTTAATATGATCCTGAATTTCATTATATCGTGGCTTTAATTTTATTTTAGTGTCTTTAAATTGTGAAATAGTTGTTACTCCGCAAAGGTGGTGCTGTACTTTTACTGTTCTCGCTAGATATCTTTATCTATATTTTCTACGGGGAAACAGACTAGCGATTCATTATTTTTACATAGGAATTGCATTGCATATATACATATGGTATTTACTTATTAAATTGTGTAAATGCAGCTAAATAAGAAAATCTTGAACAGTTATGTTTAGGCCATTTACAGAAATGTGCATGGAAAAATTATACCCTTAAAAACAAGACAATTAGTGCCTTTCTAAAGCTTTCCGAAGTGGAGAGTGGAGATAAAACAATTGTACAGAAACATCAAGGGACATGTGGGGAAGTAATTACTTTCTGTGAGAGTAGTGTCTTTATTAGGCTTTTCCTTAAATGGGGCAGCTGAGAAACCGTATAATCCTCTGGCACTGGTCTACTGGCCATAAGATCATGCTTGCTATCTCTGTGCATGGTAGTTCAGAAATACATGATGAGAAACTCTACAGCGCTGGGTACAATAGTGCATATAAGGCTGCGTTCACATAAGCGTCAGGGCTCCGTTCCGTCATTCCGTCTTAGCTTTCCGTAGAAACGGAGCCCTGACTACGGTATTTATTCCGTCAAAACTACGGAACCCTTGCACAACGGAGGCAAACGGAAACCATTGGCACCAGACCATTGAAATCTATGGTTTCCGTTTGTGTCAGTTAGGGCACTGTTCCGACGGAAAGCTCAGTCGAAACGTAGCCCTGACACAGATGTGAACACACAGCAATTAAAGTGGAGCTGTTTAGAATTTGGTTAATAATTGCTGTAAGGCCGGGTTCCCACGGGTCGGATATGCTGTGTAAAAACTGCGCAGCGTATCTGACCTGGAACCCGCAACACCTTCTGTCCGAAAAATCGCACCACATTGTGGTGCGCTTCTTCGAACTGAATTTACGCTGCGGAAAGCAGTGCTGTGGGAAAAAAAAAGACAGTCATACTTACCTCCTCCCTCTTCTCTGCGCATAGTCCGGACTCCTACGATTACATTGCAGGCCATGTGACGCTGCAGCGGTCATATGGGATGAAATGTCATCCCAGGAGGCCTGACTGCAGAAAGAAGGAGAGCGTTGTAGATAAGTATGATTTTTTTTTTCCAGAGTTGTGTTTTTTGCGGCGTAATCGATTCCGCCGCAAAAGTCGCAACACTTGGCTTTCTGTTGCGGGTTTTGCATCCCCATTGAATTTAATGGGGAAAACCCACAACAGAAAATCCTACAAAAACGCAGAATAAATGGACATGCTGTGGATTTAAATTCCGCACCGCATGTCAATTTATTACTGTTTACGCTGCATTTTTTTACCGCAGCGTGGGCATGAGAATTTCTTAATCTCATCCACTTTGCTGCTACTGTAAATGCTGCAGAATTTCCACACAGAATTCTTTTGCGGATAATCCGCTGCGCTTACGCTACGTGGGAACCCGGCCTACGACCATAGATTTATCAAAACTAGTTACATAGGTTAAAAAAAGACAGGTGCATCAAGTTCAACCTTTCTCACCCAATTATACGTTTTGCATTGCTAAATTAGTTATAACCCTCACTGCTATTAATCATTAACCCTTTAAGGACGCAGACTAGTTTGGGCCTTAAGGCTCGGAGCCTATTTTTGAATTCTGACATATTTCACTTTATGTGGTAATAACTTCGGAATGCTTAAACCTATCCAAGCGATTCTGAGATTGTTTTTTCGTGAGACATTGGGCTTTATGTTAGTGGTAAAATTTGGTCTATATAGTCAGTGTTTATTTGTGTAAAATTGCAAAATTTTGAGAAAACTTAGGAAAAAAAAGCATTTTTATGAGTTTTAAATGCATCTGCTTGTAAAACAGATGGTTATACCACCCAAAATAGTGACTAGTTCATAATTCCCATATATCTACTTTGGACTGGCATCATTTTTTGAACATTTCTTTTATTTTTCTTGGACATTACAAGGCTTAGAACATAAACAGCAATTTCTCATATTTTTAAGAAAATCTCAAAAGCCTTTTTTTTAAGGTACCTGTTCAGTTCTGAAGTGGCTTTGAGGGGCCTATGTATTAGAAACCTCCATAAAACACCCCATTTTAAAAACTAGACCCCTCAAAGTATTCAAAAAAGCATTTAGAAAGTTTTTTTTAACCCTTTAGGCATTTCACCGCAATTAAAGCAAAGTGGAGGTGAAATTTGCAAATGTCATTTTTCTTGCTGAATTTCAATTTTATTCTATTTTTTTTTTCTGTAATGCAGAAGGTTTTACCAGAGAAACACTACTAAATATGTATTGTCCAGATTCTGCAGTTTTTAAAAATGTCCCACATGTGGCTCTAGTGTGCTCGTGGACTGAAACACAAGCCCAGAAGCAAAGAAGCACCTAGTGCATTTTGGGGCCTCTTTTTTATTAGAATATATTTTAGGCAGCATGCCAGGTTTGAAGAGGTGTTGAGATGCCAAAACAGTAGGAATCCCCCAAAAGTGACCCCATTTTGGAAACTGCACCCCTCAAGGAATTCATTTATGGTTGTTGTTACCATTTTGAGCCCACAGTTTTTTCACAGCGCGTATATGACTTGGGCTGTGAAATTAAAAAATTAAATTTTTTCCAATAAGATGTCATTTTTGATCAAAATTTCTTATTTTCACAAGGAAAAAAATGCCCCATTTTGTTGCCCAATTTGTCCTGAGTGCGGCAATACCCCATTTGTGGCGATAATCTGCCGTTTTGGCCCATGGGAGGGCTCAGAAGGAAAGGAGTGCCATGTGTTCTTTGGAGTCCAGATTTTGCTGGATTGGTTTTCGGGTGCCATGTCGCAGATACCCCAGAGGTATCAAAGCAATGGAAACCCACCAGAAGTGACCCCATTTTGAAAACTACACCCCTCAAGGAATTCATTTATGGGTGTTGTAACCATTTAGACCCCACAGAATTTATTTGAATTGGGCTGTGAATTAAAATAAATGTAATTATTTTCCAATAAGATGTAGTCTTAGCTTAAAATGTCTTATTTTCACAAGGAATAAAATACCCCATTTGTTGTGATAAACTGCCGTTTGGGCACATGGGAGGTCTCAGAAGGAAAGGACCACCATTTGGCCTACTGGAGCTTTTCTGGTGCTAAGTCATGTATGCAGAAGCCCCTGAGGTACCAGTACAATTGAAACCGCCGAGAAGAGACCCCGTTTTAAAAACTACACCCCTTAAGGCATTCATCTAGAGGTGTAGTGAGCATTTTGACCACACAGGTATTTTGTAAAAGATAATTCGTAGCAGATTGAGATTTGCAATTTTATATACATATATGCCAATTCAGTGTCCGATATATTGTGCCTAGCATGTGCCACCGGAGACATACACCCCATTAACTGTAATGTGAGTTCTCCCGGGTATGACAATAACCTACATGTGGCTGTTAACAGATGCCTGGGCACACAGCATGGCCCAGAGGGGAAAGATGAGTTGGATAAGCTGTGCGGAGTGCATCAGGGTAAGTAAAACTGGGGTAGATTAAAAATCAAGGGATGTATGATAAATTTTAAAACACTTTCATACAGAGCCCTGGTTTTTCGAGACACTTGTCACATTGATATATTGTGTTCTTCCTTATCCCCCTCTTATAGCAGACTTTGCACCTCTTTTGACTTTTTCCCTTCTTGCCAGTTTAGGGAACTTCTCCTGGAAAGTGTTGCCCTGGTACGATGCGTGTGGCCTCGCTTCCAGAAGTACTGGGTGCCCCCCCCTTCCTGGTCCCTAAAGATTAGGTTCTTGATAACCACCTCTTGAAATTCCAGGAAAGTTCCCCTCTGGCCTGCACATCGACGTAGCACGTACACATTGTACAATGCCATCTGTATGATGTACACGGCCAGCTTCTTATACCACACCGCATGGCGCTGTAGGGCTTCAGGACTTGATCTAACAAGTCCACCCCTCACATGTACCTATTGTAGTCCAGGATGCAGTCTGGTTTGGGGGGTCTCTACTGGTACCTCGTACAGGTACATGAGTACGGGTGTGGCCATGTATTGTTGTCAATACAAGGACATCTCTCTTGTCCTTGTACTTGACACACAATATGTTGCCTCCAGAATGTGCCCTGCTCTCACCCCTTTGAGTCTTTGCCCAAGCAGTGTCTTAGGGAGGCCTCTCAGATTTCTTCTAGCAGTGCCGCATGCCGCAGTACTTCTTGAAGCGAGGCACTTGAAGAGTGGGACGTTGGTATAAAAATTATCCAGGTAGAGGTGGTAACCTTGGTCCAGCGGTGGGTGCACCAAATCCCACACAATTTTTGCATTATTTCACAGTAAGGGAGAGCATTCTGGTGGCTGAATACTGGTGTCCTTCCCTTCATATATACTAAATTTGTAGGTATTCCCTGATGCACTCTCGCACAGCTTATACATCTTCACGCCATACCTTGCCTTCTAAGGCCCCATGCACACGACCGTGTTCGGTCCGTGATATACGGTCCGCATGTCGGCTGCATGTCCCGGACCGAACACAGTGCAGGGAGTCGGGCTCCTAGCATCACACTTATCTATGACGATAGGGGTCACTGCCTGTCCGCGGAACTACTGTCCCGTACTGTAATCATGTTTTAGTGTGTGACAGTAGTTACGTGGATAGGCAGTGACACCTAGCGTCATAGATAAGTATGATGCTAGGAGCCCGGCTCCCTGTACTTTGTACGGTCCGGGACAAGCGGCCGACATGCGGACCGTATATCACGGACCGAACACGGTCGTGTGCATGAGGCCTTACTCGGCAGATAATGGCGGAATTGAAGCTTTTCTTTAAATTCTACCAAGGACTCATCAATAGAAATACACTTCTTGGGGGTGTATGCTTGGGAAAACCGGGCACTGAAATGGTCTAATAGGGGTCTCCGTTTATACAAACGGTAAAAACTGTGGTCACATCGGGGTGTGGTATAAGAAAAGGCCTCCTTTTTTTTTTTTTTTTTTTTTTTAAGTTCAGTTCTGAAGTGGCTTTGAGGGTCCTATATATTAGAAACCTTTATGAAACAACCCATTTTAGAAACTAGACCCCTCAAAGTATTTAAAACAGCATTTAGAAGGTTTATTAACCCTTTAGGTGTTTCACAGGAATTTAAAGCAATGTAGAGGTGACATTTACATATTTCATGGTTTTTCAGAAAATCCTTTTAGAAGGTTTTACCAGAGAAACGCAACTCAATACTTATTGCCCAGATTCTCCAGGTTTGAGTAATATCCCACATGTGGCCCTAGTGTGTTAATGGACTGAAGCACCGGCCTCCGAAGCAAAGGAGCACCTAGAGGATTATGAGGCATCCTTTTTATTACGCACCATGTCCGGTTTGAAGAGGTTTTGTGGTACAAAACAGTGGAAACTCTCCAAAAGTGACCCTATTTTGGAAACTAGACCCCTTGATATTTGAAGAGCCGTAACGTTTTTATTTTTTCGCCGATGCAGTTGTATGAGGGCTTTTTTTTTTTGCGGGAAGACTTGTCGTTTTTATTGGTACCATTTTGGAGTAGATGCGACTTTTTGATCACTTTTTAATCAAATTTTTTTAAAGTCAGGATTCACAGAAAATAGCAATTTTTCCGTCGTTTTTTATTACATTTTTTACGCCGTTCACCGTGCGGGTTAAGTAATGTAATAGCTTTATAGTCGGGGTCGTTACGGACGCGGCGATACCAAATATGTGTAACTTTTTAACTTTATTTTGGTTTTTTAAGGGGAAAAAGTGGGTTTTTCATTTTTTTTTTTCCCATTTTTTTTAAATTAACTTTATTAAACTTTTTTTTAAACTTTTTTACTAGTCCCACTAGGGGACTTTACTATGCGATCCTCCGATCGCTATTATAATACACTGCAATACTTTTGTATTGCAGTGTATTATGCCTGTCCGTTTAAAACGGACAGGCATCTGCTAGGTCATGCCTGCGGCATGATCTAGCAGGCATTCGCTCCAGGCAGACCTGGGGGCCTTTATTAGGGAGACACAGACACTCGGCGATCTTATCGCCGGGTGTCAGTGGGATGAGAGGGAGCTCCCTCCCTCTCTCCAAAACCACTCAGATCGATCTCACCTGGCAGAGCAGGGATGCCCCAAGCCCTCAGCTGCCTCTGGCAGCTGAGAGCAGGGAGATTTGACAGCTCCCTGCTCTGTTTACTTATTCCGATGCCGCGACGTAAAAAGTCTATGGCATCGGAATAAGGCCTGTTAGTTACCGACGTAAAAAGACTATGGGCCGGTCACTAACGGGTTAAGAATGCCGTGTGAGGACTTGTTTTTTGCGTAACGAACTGCAGTTTCGATCAGTACCATTTTTAGGTACATGTGACTTTTTGATCTCTTTTTATTCAATTTTTTGGGAAGTGAAGTGACCAAAAAATTGTGATAATGGTATGGTTTATTATTATTTTCTTTCACGGCGGTCACCGTGTGGGATAAATAACAAAATACTTTTGTAGTTCAGGCCGTTACAGACGCGACTATACCAATTATGTATAGTTTATTTGTTTATTTATTTTTATTAATAATAAAGGAGTGATAAGGGAAAAACGGGGATTTTTACTTTTGTTACTTTTCAAACTTTTATTTTTTTATTTTTACACAACTTTTTTTAACATTTGTTTTTTACTTGAGGAGGCCCTGATTGCTATTCTAATACACTTCACTACGTGCGTAGTGCAGTGTATTACAGCTGTGAGCTACTCGCTAACAGCAAGCATAGTGGATCCTGACTTAGTCAGGACCTACTAGGCTTCCGTAGATGGCAAAGCCGAATGCCATTATTAGGCGTCCGGTTGCCATAGCCACAGTATAATGCCCCCCTCATAGCAGCCCCCCACACAGTATAATGCCCCCCATATCTGACCACCACAGTATCATTTTCCCCATAGCTGCCTCCACACAGTATAATGCCCCCCCATAGCTGACCCCCACAGTATAATGCCCCCATAGCTGCCCCCACAGTATATTGCTACCCATAGCTGCCACATACAGTATATTGCCCCATACAGTATAATGCCCCCTAGAGCTGCCCCATACACTAATGCCCCCTATAGCTCCCCCTTACAGTATAATGCCCCCATAGCTGTCCCATACAGTATAATGCCCCCATAGCTGTCCCATACAGTATAATGCCCTCCATAGCTGCCACATACTGTATAATGCCACCCATAGCTGCCTCATACAGCATAATGCCCCCCTTAGCTGCCCCATAGAGTATAATGCCCCCCATACAGTATAATGCCCCCAGCAGCTACCATATGAGCCCTCCCTCCCATACCCAGTATAATAACATAATTACTTACCTATCCCCGTTCCCACAACGGGTGGAGGAGATCCTTCTCCTCCTCTGCATTGTGCTGTGAGTGACTCGGCGCAGACAGGAGTGATGACGTCACTATATCACGCCTGCTTCACCGAGGCGCTCGCGGCACTGTGAATTTAGGGACCCAGGCTTAGTGACCCGGCCAACCGTTGCGACCCCTATAGCTACGCCACTGCCTCGGACACTGCTCTGCTCCTGACAACACTGTCCATATATGGACAGCGATGTCAGGGGCTTCCCCAGAGACATAGTCCCGCAGCACAGCCGCTAGCGCTCTGCCTGGGGCTCCTTCTCTCCTCCTGACATCACTGTCCATATATGGACAGTGATGCCGTGACCACGGCAGCGTCATCACCCGGCGGCTGAGTGGGCCCCGGCACTTGCCCGGGTTCACGGGTGCTGACGCCGGCTGAGAGCCACATGCATTCGTGGTCCCCCAGTCCCTGGCTCTGTAGCTTCAGAACAAGGCTGTTGTGTCGTACAGTATCAAATGCTTTTTCAAATTCCAAATATATCACATCAGTCACATGCCCAACATCCAGATTTGCACTTATCTCCACATAGAAACCGACCACGTTGGTTAGGCATGAAAGGCAAATTTGAAGGAGTTGCTCAAAGCAACCAATCAGGTTGCACATTTATATTCCAAAGGCTTCTGAAAATTAGATTTGGAATAAGAGTTCAATGAGAGTTGTATCAATTTTTTATGATGTAAGCTTGAGGCACTCAAATAAAATGTAATCAGAGGTTAATACCTAGCAAAATGTAAAAGCAGTAAAAAAATAATATTGAAATCACGTAATTTTTATTGAAAATGTTTTGTTACGGTTTGAAAAAGACCTAAATAATAATTGACATTACAATTACATTACAGCCTACAGATAGGTCCATTTGATGCTGTCAAAAGCTTTGTCAGTGTCCAATATACACACTATCCGCCTTCCAGCATTATCTGCAGGCATCTGTAGATTAATGTACAGTCTTCTCACAATAATGACTGTCGATTTTGAAGGCATAAACCCGGATTAGTCCAGATGTATCACAGTTTCTGCTACCTTAGCCAGCCACCAACACATTTGCAAATATTTTAGAATCCACAGGCAGCAATGAGATCGGTCTGAGTGAGTTAGGAAGTGTGGTGTATTTACTTGGTTTCGGAACAAGGACTATAATAGCCTCTTACTTAGAACTTGGCAACTGACACCGTAGAATTCTGTAACACTTCAAAAAGTCAGGGCAGAAGAACTTCCCCAAGCTTTTTACATATTTCCACAGGCAGCATCCAAAAGTTTCGTCGTTGGGCTTAGAAGCCACAGCATCCTGTAGCTATTCAAGGGTTATAGGGGAATCTAGGGAGGATAAAGTGCACGTGGGGATGCCTCTGAAATATTCTAATACCAGTGGGTTTTGTGAAGAGTAGACTGACACAAGGACGCAATGTAGGGGTGGGTAATTCACATTACATCCTCCGTGTCCTGAAAAAGCAACTCATTAGCGTGCCATTTGTCTAATGAGTTGCAATAGTAGCTAGTTCATTTCACCTTCCACAAAGAAGAATTGATCAGTGAAAAGACGCTTATTGTTTGCTAATTCTAGAATGTGATCATTCAGGGTGGTATGTGCCTCCTGACAACTATTTTTCACTGCCTGTGTCCCCTTTGTTACAAATAGTTGTTTGGTTTCTAATACTCTATTTTGCAGTACTTGCCCATGTCTTTTGGTTATTTTAGACGGCTAACATTTTGAATCGGCACCCCTCTGAGGGAACCCTTCACAGCATCCCATACAATTCCTGGATCAGTAGTTCTACATCTATCATCCTCATCCAAAATGGGTGTAGCCTCCAGGAATTGCAACCAGTTTCTCCCGGACATGACCGTGAAATCTGTAGTAATATCTGTGAATATAGAGTTCAGTAGAGGTACATCTGGTGTACAAGCTGTGAAATCTAATACTTAACGGCGTACCGTACTACTATATAGTGGCAGAACAAACAAACGTACTCAGGATCAATAGGTTTGTTAACGCATTCAAATAGAATTCTTTTGTGGACGAGAATGCTTACTCCACTTGAGTATCCCGTATAAGTCGAATGGAAACTATGCCCCTGTAATGTCTATGGCCACGGCCCGTCGTTCTGACTTACCCCTCGACGGCCGCAGCCAAGGACATGGGAGTTCCCTGCAGCGTCGTCACCATGTGAGGCGCCGGCACTAACTTCCTGGTATCCAGACTGTCTCCGGAGGGCGTCCGCGCGTGGACGGTCTTAAAGGCCAGTGCGCGCATAATTGCAGGAAGTCTGCAATCAAGCCCAGAATGCTACTGGACTATAAAAAGGGCTCTGCCCTCTTGTTCTTTGCCTGAGTGTTGTTCATTACCCAAAGTTTGTCTTGCAAATGGTCTCCTAGTGTTTTCCAGTTCCCAAGTGTTTCCTGTTCCTGTATCCTGTATCCCGTTCTATCCTGGTCAAGTGCCGTGCTGAAGCTGTTGTCGTGTTGTGCTGTATTCCACGCCTGTTCTGCTACTCCACACCTGCCGTCTACCTGCTGCCTGGTCCGAGCCGAGCCTGCCTTGTTACTGTCCGAGTTGCCACAGGTACCCTTTCTGGACTATAGATTCTGTACTATACGTGTTTGGCCAGCTGCCATCCCACTATGTGGTACGGCCCAGTGGGTCCACACCCCGCATCGTGACAGTACGCTCAGGCCATGGACCCCGCTGGTCTATTCAAGAGCATGTCATCCTCCCAAGCTATGGAGGCGGACCTGCAGTATCTCCAAGCAAGACAGTATCAACTTCTTGTGGCAGTGGACTCCATGGCACAGCAGCTAGGGACGCTAGCTGCTTCCCTTCCTGCTCCTATGCAAGCTCCTCTGTTCGACCCTCCTTCTACACTTCCTGGCAGTTCCTGTTCAGATCCTCGGTTCTCGCTGCCATTACCTTCTCGGTTCCATGGAGACGCAAGTACGTGCAGGGGGTTTCTGAACCAATGGCATATACATTTTACCCTGCACGCCCAAGCATTTCCGTCGGACGGAACCAAGATCGCCTTCATCGTGTCTCTACTTGCCGGCAAGGGCCTTGCATGGGAGAACCCAATCTGGGAACGTCAGGAGACCCAAGACTTCCAGGGGTTCGTGCGGTTATTCCGTACTGTTTTCGAGGAGCCCGGACGAGTCTCTTCGGCAGCCACTGCTATCTTTAACCTTCGCCAGGAGGACACCTCCGTGGGCAAATACACCATCCAGTTCTGGACCCTGGTAGGAGAACTGTCCTGGTACAGTGAGGCCTTGGTAGCATCCTTCTGGCATGGTCTATCGCCTGAGATCAAGGATGAACTTGCTGCTCGAGATCTACCACCTGCCTTGGACGACCTGATTTTGCTTGCTACTCAGGTGGACATAAGGCTCAGGGAGAGATCTCATGAGGTTCGACAGGAGAGACAGCTTCCTAGACTTGCACCCAACTTCCAGCAACCCCTCTTGCCGCCTTCTTCTGCTTTACCCGGTTTCCGATGCAGGTGGATCGGCTAAAATTGTCCGTTCAAGAGAAACCGCGCAGGCGCACCTCTGAACTCTGTTTATATTGCGGCCTCGCTGGCCATGTCGTGCGTCTGTGTCCTTCAGGAGCCAAAAAACCCCAACGCCTACGTTTGGTTGGAGAGACAACCCTGGGCGCTACTGCATTTAATCGAGAACTCTCCTCCAAACTGTTCATTCCCATGACCATCATTGCTGGCGAGAAGTCCCATCCGGTCTCTGCCTACCTGGACTCCCAAGACCAAGACCTTGTGGATCTTCTTCAGTTGCCCACTGTCCTGCTGGAAAGGCCAAAGATCGTCGCCACGGTAGATGGACTGCCATTGCCTGACCCAGTTTTGTCTGTGACCAAGCCATTGAGACTTCAAGTGGGAGCTCTTCACTCTGAGCTCATCTCCCTGTTTGCCCTGCCCAAGGCCGTCAACCCCGTGCTGCTGGGTTTGCCTTGGCTCCGTTTGCACACCCCAGTCCTGGATTGGAACGCTGGAGAGGTTCTCCATTGGGGCCCCAAGTGTCTCGACCGTGGTCTGGGTCATATCCATCCTCTGCAGTCTCCTCCGCATCAGTCATTGGCAGGGTTGCCTTCTTGTTACTCTATGTTCTATGATGTCTTCGATAAGAAGAAAGCAGAGACCTTGCCGCCACATCGAGCATATGATTGTCCGATCGACTTGGTTCCTGATTCGTCCCCTCCTCGCGGTAGTGTATACCCTCTCTCCTTGCCTGAGACCCAGTCTATGTCAGCTTACATTAAGGAGAATCTGGAGAGGGGCTTCATTTGTAAATCCTCATCCCCGGCCGGAGCTGGGTTTTTCTTTGTCAAGAAGAAAGATGGATCCCACAGACCCTGCATTGACTACCGAGGCCTCAACCAGATCACGGTGAAGAACAGGTACCCATTGCTTTTGATTTCGGAACGGTTTGATCGCATATGGGGGGCAAAAAATTTTTCTAAACTGGGCCTGCAATCTGATCCGGATTCGTCAAGGTGACGAGTGGAAGACTGCATTTAATACTCGTGATGGCCACTATGAATACCTAGTTATGCCCTTCGGCCTGTGTAACGCCCCCGCGGTGTTTCAAGAATTTGTCAATGACATTTTTCGTGATCTTCTCTGTCTGTATTGTGGTGTATCTCGATGACATTTTGATTTTTTTCCCCAGATCCAGTAACACACCAGAGTCATGTCCGCCAGGTGTTCCTTCGTTTTGAGGGAGAATCATCTTTATGTCAAGCTGGAGAAGTGTGTGTTTGAAAAAAAGTCTCTTCCCTTTCTGGGCTATATCATCTCCGATCAGGATCTCAAGATGGACCCTGAGAAGGTAAAGGCTGTCCTGGAATGGCCACGCCCCCAAGGCTTAAAAGCTATACAACGCTTTCTGGGATTCGCCAACTTCTACCGGCTGTTCATTCCCAACTTCTCGTCTTTGACAGCTCCCATCTCTACCTTCACTAAAAAGGGTATGAATGCCAAGGTGTGGACTCTGGAGGCAGAAGCCGCATTTGAATCCTTAAAAAAAGCCTCCACGTCAGCCTCTATTCTTCACCACCCTGATGTATCCCTACAGTTTTTATTAGAGTTGGACGCTTCCTCTGTTGGTGCTGGTGCACTGTTGTTACAGAAAGATTCGAAAGGCAAGACTGTGGTATGTGGCTACTATTCTAAGTTGTTTTCTTCCGCAGAGCACAACTACTCAATTGGGGATCGGGAGTTACTGGCCATCAAGCTGGCTCTGCAGGAGTGGAGACACCTACTGGAAGGTGCCGCCCATCCTATCCTGGTCTTTACGGATCACAAGAACCTGACCTATCTACAGACGGCTCAGCGGTTGAATCCTTGTCAAGCCAGGTGGTCGTTGTTCTTTGCTCAGTTCCGGTTCGAACTCCACTACCGTCCTGCCGACAGGATTGTGAGGGCCGATGCCTTGTCTAGGTCATTTGAAACAGAGGACACTGTGGAGTCCCCACAGAATATTATTGATCCTTCCTGCATCTTCTCTGTGAACTCACTGCAATTTAGAGACATTCCTCCGGGAAGGACTTTTGTACGTCTGTCACACAGAGGAAGAATCCTTCGCTGGGGTCACCGTTCCAAGCTGGCAGGTCACGCGGGTGCTTGTAAGACCCAAGATCTAATCACCCGTCAGTTCTGGTGGCCCACGCAGCCCAAAGACGTCATGGACTTTGTCTCCTCATGTACGGTATGCGCAGCAAATAAAGTTGCCCGCTCCAGACCGGCTGGTCTCCAGCCGCTTCCTGTGCCCGTTGCTCCCTGGCAGCATGTTGCAATGGACTTTGTCACAGATCTCCCTCTCTCTGCGGGTTGCAGTGTGTTCTGGGTGGTGGGAGTGGATCGATTTTCTAAAATCGCTCATTTTGTTTCCTTGACTGGTCTGCCTTCTGCTGCGCGATTGGCCTACCTCTTCATTCAACACATCTTCCGTCTGCATGGTTTGCCTCTGCATATTGTCTCGGATCGAGGGGTCCAGTTCACCTTGAAGTTTTGGAGAGCACTCTGCAGTCTTCTCAGTGTAAAGTTGGACTTCTCTTCGGCCTATCATCCCCAATCCAATGGGCAAGTCGAGAGGGTTAACCAGATTATGGTGAACTATCTGCGTCACTTTGTTTCCAGACGGCATGTTGACTGGGTGCAGTTGCTCCCGTGAGCAGAGTACTCCTATAATAACCGCACTAGTGAGTCCACCACCTCCAGTCCGTTCTTCATCGTCTACGGCTAACACCCTCGAATACCTCTTCCTGTCTCTACTATGTCCCAGGTACCTGCAGCTGACTCTACCTTCAGGGACTTTCTGCAAATATGGCAACAGACCCGATCTTCTATCCTGCTGGTGGTGGACCGCATGAAGAGAAAGGCAGATACTAGAAGATGGGATCCTCCTCAGTTTCTTCCAGGTACGAAGGTTTGGTTGTCTTCAAAGAATATCCGGCTGAGGGTGCCATCCTGCAAGTTTGCTCCTAGGTTCCTTGGACCCTTTGAGATCCTGCTACAGGTTAACCCGGTGTCTTACAATCTGCGGCTGCCTCCTACCTTCAAGATCCCGAACTCCTTCCATGTCTCCTTGCTGAAGCCCGTGGTCCTGAACCGCTACTCCAGGACTCCTAGTTCCGCAGTGGCTCCTGGCGGCACGTCAGAGACTACCGAAGTAAGGGAGATTCTGGCCACCAAGAAGGTGGGAAGGTGGGAGAAAGAACGTTTTGTTTGGTGGATTGGAGGGGATTCGGTCCAGAAGAGAGGTCTTGGGAGCCAGAGGAGAACATCGATGCCCCTGTCCTCGTGAGGAAGTTTCTTTCCCGCTCTGGTTTGCCAGCTGCTATCCCGCTACGTGGTACGGCCCAGTGGGTTCACACCCCGCATCGTGACTGCCCCATTCATACTTTATGTAAGGTCAGCAATTTTTTCATTAGTTAAGTGAGACTTTTAGAGACAGATAATACCAGGCAGGTCTGGTTTAATGCAATTAAACACAGCGGCCCATTTAGTTCAGTCTGCCAAGCCTCTAACATTCCACGTCATAATTATAAAATTATTAAACATGACTTTGAAAAGGCAGACATAAGCATCCTACTTTAAGGATGTAGAAATATCAGTACACAGCATATGTAAGGTGGTCAACCACCCCAGTACAAAAGCCTCATACCAAACCGTTATGAAAAACAGAAGCCCCGTCAAAAAGGAGAAAAGTCTGAAATAACTTAAAAATCTGCACCGTGGTGCAAAATTCGTAGCATCAGTCTTCCATGAAACTGAACATGTAAAACAGTCTTAATATCAAACACACAGGATCTTACCACCACTCCATAGGGAACTGTATGGTACCCATGCGAATGGACAGCAAAGTTCAAGTTCCTGGGAAACACATTCGCAATCTTTTCACCGATACATCCACGTCACTCTTTAAGAAGCCATTATACGTCTTTCCTGACCAACCCTCATTCTGGTCCAGCCAACGGACAGCATGTTTAGGAGAATTAAAGAAGTGTATCGCATCCAACTCTACTACTCTCAATCTCGCTGGGTACAATATACTATAGGGAACATGTAGATTTCAAAGTCACCTCCTGATGCCTTGGAATTGTGCTTTCTTTTATTGCACCTCTGTTGAGTAGTCGGGGAAGAACACCACTTTAGAACCATCCACCACTAAATCTTTCATGTCTCGGGCTTTAGGGAGGACAATATCCCAATCTTTAAAGTGAAGCTTTTTTACTAGGACCGACCTAGGTGGTGCACCAAGTGGAAGAGGTCTCATAGGGGCTCGATGCACATGCTCCACTGCAAACAAAGGGGTTGGGAATACTTGCCAAAGGTGTTCAGAAGCCAGTTTTAAAATTAATCAGGTGGTTTAGTCTATCTTTTCAGGCAAACAGACTGCGGACGTTATTTCTGCGGAGTCTGTTCTCTTTATAGCTAGTAATGCATTCATAAATTGTCTGTTTCTGCCAACTTCACGTTGTAGAGGAGAAATTGATCCTCCATAGTACTGACACTACCTTCCACTGCAGTCATGCGCTCAAGCACTTTTTGCATATCATGTCTAAAGAAGTTAATGTCCTCCTTTATAGCCCCGATTTGCATATTAAGTGAAATGAAAGCAGACCTACATTGGTTTAACACCACTAAGACATCTTTGAGAGTGGGTTCTACTGAAGTATTTCGGTGAGCTACAGCTGCCATCATTAGACCGCATGGCCGCCATCTCTTCAGCACCCCCACCACTGGCACTTGCATGGTCACTTAATGGCCCCTCTCCCTCAGCCTCCAGCATATCAGTGACCGTCTCCTCACCTGAGTCTTCCTCGGGTGGCGCCATAGCAGTTTTGAGGAGCGGGCCACCGCATTAGAAGTAGCGACACCATCTTGAGAGTCTTGCTCTCCCACTCCATGTTCTCCCTTAATGTGGTGGGTCATCATGAGGCAGCTGCAGGAGATCTCAGTGAGGTAATCTCTAGTTGGAATTTTAAGACAGGATACAGAGGTTTGACAGGAGCTCTCATGCTCCAAAAAAGCAGTTATACTTGCTCAGTAGAATGAGAAGACTTTTAAAAAAGCAACGGAGGTCCAGGCAAAACACATATTTGGAGTTTTTCCTAAATTTATCCTTTCACAATCTGTGAAGGGAAGCAGTCGATTTGGACCCCTATGAACCTGATAAAGATGTATTATAAAGGTTAATTGTCATAGAGTTTTGGACCTATTTAGATTGAATAAAACAACATGGTTCTATTAATCGTATGTTACTGTGACTTCAGTCCAGTGATTTCTTTAGAAGGCCAATTGTAGTTCAGGTTTATAAGCACTTTACTTGTGCTATTGTTTAGAAGAATTTACTTGCCTTATGTTTGTTTTCCCTGTAAGTTGTTTACATTGTTTTAACGTAATGTCATTGTTTTTGAGTGCTAGAAGTCTCATTAGTTTACTGTGTTTTGCTTTAGCGGCCAGCAGTGGATGGGATGCTTCGAGAAGGTTATATTAGCGTCTCTGGCTTACAGTTAAGGGCACATGCAATGTTCTCTGCTGAAGGCATACCCTTAGGAACAGATACTATGGAATATGCATGGCTGATTGATGTGCAGACTGGTTCTCTCAGTGCAATGGTCACCGCACCACAAGTAAGTAAACCCATCTCTCAGAGTTTAAAGAAACACTAGATGTAGAACGTACACAAAACAAATTAAGAAATCTCACCAACTCCTCCTCTAAAGAGTTTTTTCCACTAATAACATTTATTACCTATCCACAGGATACATGCTAAATGTTAGATTGGTGGGAGCCCAACCACTGGGACACACACTGATTGATAGTGTGCCAATCATGTTCTCTGCTGCTCCATTTGCAATATGCAGAAACAGTTAAGCACACTCACTCAAATGTATTCCATATCTCCCATAGAGTTGAATAGAGTGGCAGCTTGCATGCTCGGCCACTGCTCAAATACGGGGGGGGGGGGGGGGGGGGGTTGGTGTCCTGTGGATCAGTAATGTTACAGGTGTGAAAACCCATTTCATATTCTCTTCCCTAAAAATAATGCTTTTTATACTGTAAAAAATTCTAGAAGAGTCCTTTATATATTTCTCAAAGTGGATCTGTCGCATGAGAATGGTGCTAATCTGGCTACCCCACCCCCCTCACCAGTGACTGTATGCATGCAGGTACTACTTAGCTGTCAGTCACTGGAAGAGGGAAAGGGTAGGGGAGCGCCCCCTCTTGTCGATGTGTTTGCTGTTTTCTGTAAGAGACTATAAACCAATTATTATTTTGTGTCGTTTGGACTATTAGAAAAGCTCACCTGTTCTTGCAATTTTCTGCTCTAAAATAGGGTAGCATATTTAGTTTGCAGATCCATTTAAAGACACTGCCCCATAGGCACCATTAACTCATTATATTATGTTTCACAGCTCTGTGGATACCCACCGATGCAAACATTCTGCTTTAAGTTCTGCAATGTAATTTACACATAGCACTTTTTATGCACCGTAATGACTCTTTTCTTTACTGCTGAAATGTTAACTTTTTTTTAAGCAGGCAACGGGTCTTTAAATAGTGCTGCAGAATATCACAGCTGTGTACATTTTCCACAAATTGTCTGAAAGAGGATGAAAATTGATTTAAAAGTTTGTGGGAAGGGAAATGTAACCTACTTTTGTTATTTATCAGAAAGTGCTGTGCTGCAGGTGACCACAGAACATTAGGAAACAGAAGATGTTGACTGAAAAGAGTAATAAAATACAGTAACTATTAATAAATAGGGATAAATATATAACTCTATTTTTCAAAATCCAAAGCACTCGGTCTTGAATGTCAAAATGTATACAATGGTAAATAGTGCCTAGTTATAAAGTTTAATAGTGTGGTCAAACCAGGGGGGTAGATTATATAGCTGCAAGGATAAATCTCTATAATTGGCAAGCTGTGCCAATATGTTCTTACTTTTGTTATGTTATGACTTATTCCACTGCTATAGTCCCTGTTACATATAAGTAACCTGCTGTCTTGCAGCTGGCGTGCCTACTGGATTGGGGGCAGACCTTTGTGTTCCATGTTGCATGCAATGAGTTTCAACTGGAGAGGCCAAAGGCTGTGGTGATATGTCAGCATGGAATTGATCGAAGGTATTGTGATTCAAAGGTGAGTATTATTTCAAATTTACATCTTTGTGGGGTAAGCAATAGACTGTTCATATTTGAAAAACCAAAGACTAACGAATAGTTCTCTTTTTGTATTCATGTGCTATTTTAGTTTTCAGAGAGTTGTAATCAAACCTGTGTTCTTATAGCTACCATTCCAGAACCTTGAATTTAGACCATATTCACTTCCCTTTGGTTATCTGTTTTATAAGAAAATTAATGTGTAGTAACAGGCTGAGATTTGCTACATGTCGTTTACATTTGCTTCTCAGCAACTGACGCTATATTTTTAATGGGAATCTGTCAGCAGTTTTGAAACTTCAAAATTGCTGTCGGTACTAAATAGGGGAGGAGGAGAGCATTGTAGCGATACCTGATGTCCTGGTCATGCAAGTTGCATGACTGACAAATCAACGTTTAATTCCCCTGGTGCTGTGATCACAAGTGCCTCTGAGATGACCCCTTAATCTGACTGGCTTCTCCTTTTAAGAACACTGCCAGCCCCTCCCTCTGCTCGAAGTGACGGCTCTAGCGGTCTCCTAATTGGTCCCAATAGCCGTCACTCAGTACAGACAGTGCCACTTGATTGTTGAATCACTAATCGTATAAGCCAGTGATTTCATTGCAAGTCCTCTATTTTAAATAAACAATACAATTTGGCAAAAAAAAAAATTATTTTATTTAATTATATTCACCTTTGGTATTGTTAAGGTTGAATTTTTCTCTAAAAAAAAAAAAGAAACATTTGCTTTTAGACCATTGATGACAAAAAATGTGTGGTTTATAAGGTTGGCAGTGAAACTCAAAGTAAAGTGATGATTGTATTGTATAATATATAAATATTTCATGAAGATTTAAAGGTTATGTAAACATTTTGAAAGCCTTTTTTGTTTTTGTTTTAAATACGGGTTCATTGTCAGTGGGTCCTTGCGTACCTGTTGGATATCACATCGTAGTTATTAACCGTTAGAGACACCCAGGACCCGCTTTCACTTAACCTGTCAGTCCCTGGGACTTGATGGGAGCAGGATTTAGCGAATGATACAGCTGCTCTGTATAGACAATACAGAGCAGCTGTATCTCAAAAAGTAAAAATAATTTTTTAATAAAAACTAATTATAAAGTTGCACCAATCACACTGACTGACCTTTTTATAAAAAAAAATGCATTTTAAATATTTACATAGCTTTAAGTGGAATGTTGTAAATATGTTTCCTTTGAATATGAAGATTAATTATAGCCCAGATCAGTTTGCACCTCATTGTCCGAAGACTGATTTTCCATGTTGTCCCTTTACCTTCAGTGGGTTGTGATGCTGAATGTGTGCGTCATCTTTCCTGCCTCAGAAGTGTGGCACTTTAGTGCTCTGTTGGTACATGCACTTTAAGTACTATCCCTCTTCTATGAAGCTCAGGCACAATAATTTTCATTCACATAGATTTGTCAACATATTGGAAAATGCCTGTAGTCAATAATAAGCTATCTTTTATGGTCAGAAAAGCTTGTTATCTCCCCTTGGGGAAGCCATACTCATTCAACTCTCACCCAGTTTGTTACATAATACCAGTTTAAGTGTGGTCTGCATTGAAGCAAAAAAATAAAAATAAATAAAGTATCACATTCAATTTTATTTTGGTGTTTATATTTACATAAGTTTTGAGTTCTGTCTAGTAAGGCTCTGCCCACTCTGGGATCATGGCTTTCGTTATTACAGTATCTATGACTGATATGATTGATCCACTTTGATCGACACATGCTCCTTCTCTGACTTGGTTCCATCAGGTCTCAGTTTTATTCCAATTAATTTACTGTATAGAATAGCACAAATTGCTATGCTTTTCTGACTGTCAAAAACTGTGATCAGAATCAAAAGTGAAAGTCAATCGTCTTTTTTTTCTTTTGCTCCTTTATTTTGTTTCCAAAGCTAAGCTGTTATCCGGGTCCATGCCTTCCAGCAGACGGCTTGAAATATAGAATGACTCGTCTCTCAGCAGATAGTGCAGATATTTACATTGTCGAACATGGCTGTGCTACAAACATTAAAGTAAGTTTTGTTCATAAGTGAGAACACAAAGCCATAAACACTGACCGCTAATTATATATAACATGCAATGCTCTATTGTTGACAACCCCATCCCATATGAGGCCATATAGTGGTCATACAGGGGGAAACAACACTGTTAACCAGAGAGGAGAGTTTCTGTAAAGAAAGGCTTCTTTCTTGTTGTTTTTTCAAAAAAGTTTTTATTACAATTTTTTACTTTTTTGTTGTTGCAAAAAAACAATTTAAACAACCCCCTTTCCATACAAGAACAGCAATACAAACAGGCATCAGTCACTCAAAGTATACAGCAAAGAACACAGAGCATATCAAAAGATACAAAACGTCAAGACAGATTCACAATATAATATAAAATACAAGAACATCCTGTTCTAATACATATAAAATGTTTCCTGGTGTGATCATGTCTTACATGGTCACCATTCACTTGAATGCTACATTTCCCCTGCAGGGAATTTCAACCAGCTGGAGATGGGCTTTTTTTTTTTTTTTAGAAAGGGCAACTGTAAAGTGTGCATAGATAACAGAAGTTTACAATTGAAGTGCTTCACGGAGCTTCATCTTTGGTGTTACATGGCAAAACTATATCGATGATGTGAGTCTCACATAATAAACTAATGCAGACAAAAAATGTAGCTGTTATTACAACCAACCAAGGCACTTCTATAATCTTCCATCTTGCCTGTTAAAAATGTTAGATGCTATCTTTTTGAAGCCTTGTGACAACCATGGCAACTGTGTGTGGTAACTTTCTAGTGATGGCTATGCTCCAATGCATCTAAAATGAAAGCGCCCGCTGCAGGGGAAAAGTAGCATTACATGCTGCCCATTTTTAAATGAACATCCATCCGTGTAATGCATGGACATGCAGGACGGCTTTGCATTCTGGCACATAAAGGAGGGTCACAAACAGGGGACCCCCTATATGACGTCCGTATGCTTTAATATGGTGTCGTGGTGAAACAACTTCTTTAATATACAGATACAGTAAACTTTTACAGGTGAGTTCTATTATTTTCAAGGTAGTACATTTTGTGTTAAGGGGTCCAATCATCAGGACACCCACCAATCTGCAGAATAAGGGGTCTGCTTCGTCTTTACTCCAGAAAATAGGGAAACCTGCTCTATTCACTTTTATAGCATACTTACTCAAGTACTGTATATTGATGGCTAACACCATTGTAGGTAAGTTCCCCATTCCATATCTAATGCCATCTTATTTTAGTATGGCCATTTGGCATCAAGGCCTTTAAAATAATTCATTACACTGTCAGTTACTTGGTAATACAGTTTTACTCCTACGTTTTGCAGCTATGAAATTTTTTATTTTATATCGTTTTTTGTTTTTTAAACAGATGGGTGCTATTCGACTTGCAAATTGTAACCTCCATAACCAAGCTGTAGGGGAAGGTATTAGTGCAGCTGTTCAGGATTTGCAACTGAGACAGTACATTGAACTGCTGGACAGTAGCAGATTGGGACTCCAGCCTGCAGTTTTACGCAGAGCCTACTGGCTGGAAACTGGCTCTGTGGTTTTAGGGCTCATCACAGCAGACATAGCCCTAGCTGCCGATCATTCTTCCAAACATGAGGTTCAAAGGCACTTTTTGGAAACTCACGACAGCAGGAGTAAAAGGTTAGTCAAACAGAATATTTCTTGGCCTTTGTGGACTAAAAAAACAGGCTTACCAAATAGTGTGATATGTTAAAGGGGTTTTTCAGTCCTAAGAAATTGATGTCAAATAGCGTCCTCCCCGCCAATTAGCTGTTTTGAAGTAGCCGCGTCGCTCGTACGACATAGAAATATATAAATGGTATAGAAACAAATTAAGTCTATTGCTAACGTAGACCAAAATATTAGCGTGTATTTATCGGGAGACACAGCACCATAGGTATAGGACTTGGCCACTAGGAGGCTGGCACTAGGAAGGAGAATGTCCCAAGCCTAGGATAAACATAATAGTGCAAGATCTGTGTCCCCAAATAAATTCAACAAGATAAAGATTTTACGGTGAGTACAAAAATCCAGTTTTCTTGTTAATAACATTGGGAAACGTCCTAAAGCAGTCCCAGAGGGTGAAAAGCATAAAACACAGCTATGAGACCCGCCTAAGCAAAGCTGTCTGCAGCACCTTACGACCCAGACTGCCATCAGAGGGAGGGAGAGGGTAACAGAAATCAGACAACTAACCTATAAAACTGGTATTATTTGACCACCCTGGGGCGTGACATTCTCAGCAGTCCTGCAGCTCAGTGCTGGTACAAACCAGGAACTCAGGTAGAGGACCCAGCCTGCAGTGCTGACTGGGCCAGTGGCGCGGGAGGTGCAACACAGCACACGTTTTCCTCACTGGTGAAAGGAACGGAATGCCCCAAAAATGGGCAAAGTAGGCCTGATGCATTATTTAACCCAGGTCTGTCTACTAGTTCTAGGGACTTCACCACACCAATAAAAAGATTCCCCCAAAGATATGTTCATCCCATTAAAAGTATGCCCCTTGTGTGAGTCTTAGATAAAGTCTTTAGTGGGGTTGGATCATGCATACCATCCGGGGGTCTTCAGTGTGCGCATTGTCATGTATAATAGGGTTATTGTTACTCTGCCAGCGGATGCCAAAAATTAGATAAGGTGACCAGCATTGAGAGAAATTCAATGCAGAGAACTGCCTGGTTTACTGGCATCCGTAGGGGTTAATGAGGCTAGTGAGGAGGCTGACACCCCACCAGGGTTACCAACCGTCTGTAAATTTACGGACTGTCCGCAAAAAACAGGTGCTTTTTTTCTGCCGTCTGTAGTGTCCGGCAGAAAAAAAAGCACCGTCCGGTATTTAGCCTTATTCTCCCGGTACATTGCACTGCGCATGCGCCAAAAAGGACATGCGCAGTGCAAAAGGAAGAGTAGGCACCGACCTCACTCAGACCACATCGTGACCTGCTTCTAAATGTGAGTCTGGTCAGGGAGAGCGGTAGCTCTGGGGCCTATGTGCTGCTATCTACAAGGGGGGGACTGTGTGGCAATATCTACAAGGAGGGGGGGATGTGTGGCGCGATCTACAAGGAGGCGGGGATGTGTGGCGCGATCTACAAGGAGCGGCCTGTGTAGCACTCTCTACAAGGGGCGGACTGTCTGGCACTCTCTACAAGGGGCGGACTGTCTGGCACTCTACACGGGGCGGACTTTGGCGCTCTTTACAAGGGGAGTTGTGTGGCACTCTTTGCAAGGGGCGTACTGTGGCATTATTACTGTGTGGGAGCACGGTTACTGAAGGGACACTACATGTTGTTATGGTGTGGCTATATTCAGTAACAGTATGAGGGTATTATTCAGTCACTATATGGTTATGGTGTGGCAGTATTATTCAGTAACAGTATCCTGGTATTATTCAGTCACTATGTGGTTATGTTGTGGCGGTATTATCCAGTAACAGTATGGGCTATTATTCAGTCACTATGTGGTAATGGTGTGGGGGTATTATTCAGTAACTGTATGGTGGTATTCTTCAGTCACTATTTGGTTATAATGTGGAGGTATTATTCAGTAACAGTATTTTGGTATTATTCAGTCACTATGTGGTTATGATGTGGCGGTATTCTTCAGTAACAGAATGGAGACATTGTTCAGTCACTGGTTATGTTGTGGCGGTATTATTCAGTAATAATATTGTGGTATTCAGTCACTGTGGATATGATATGGAGGTATTATTCAGTAACAGTATGGGGGTATTATTCAGTCACTATGTGGTTATGGTGTGGCGGTATTATTCAGTAACAGTATGGGGGTATTATTCAGTCACTATGTGGCGGTATTATTTGGCCCTTATATTGTGTCGTTATTGGAAATATTGGTCTTATAATAGTGAATTGTGTTCAGTAACATTATGCAGGGAAAATTTTAACTGGTATAGTGGTATGATACAATAACTGTATGTATATAGATATTTTTTGTGTGAGAGGGGGACATATGCTTTGGGACATGCAACACTCTTGCGCGCGCTAGAAATCAGTGATGCAGTCCTCTGCACACCGCTTTCTGAATTGATACAATAATTCAGCATTTTGGGCCCCACTTTTAACTTTTGCCTAAAACAGGCTCTGGTTGAGGGGTTGGAGTGAGTGAGTGAGTGAGTGAGTCGAACTCCCCAATTACAGCCCCGCTTGCATCTTTCCAGTGCTAACTTAGCGTGGGAAAGCTACAAGCAGGGCTGTGATTGGTGAGTGATTGTAATGTGTCCATAAAAACTTTGGTCTGTCCAGTAATTTATGGACAACTGAGCTAACAATCACGAAGTGGAGGTTGGCAACCCTGGACCCCACCTGCTACTAAGGAGAGAAAAAATAAATAGAACAAAAAAATTGCAGCAGACCGGAGAATCAGGTCATGTCTGCCTCCTATGCAGAATAGGCTAACCCTGATTTAGCCAGTATCTGGGAAGTGTTTGGCATGCAGGGGCAGGGCCTACACCATCTTGACTGTTAAAGTTAGGAGTACCTGGAATAGTCACACAATGTTACTACGAATCAGTGATCAGTGAAGAGCCAGAGATAAATCCAGACAACTCCAAATAGAATAGGTACTGGGATCCGACAAATACAGACAAACCAGTTTAGCAAAGAGAGTGCAATTTATTAAATTACGGAAATAAACAGATATTGAAATAAAGCAATGAAAGCAATATTTTACTTGTATTTTCTATAATATAATATTTTCTATATTGTATCTTACTTCAAGACCTCTTCTTTCCATATATTGCTGTAGCATAATGACCGTAAAGATGGGTCCCTTACTTGGGATCCCTCTATAAGCCAGATTGGAGAGCTGCATTCAATTCTGGCGGTAACGCAGCCATCGTGTAACCAAAAATGTCTGTGGATCCCTGAAGTGGTTTGTTTAAAAAAAAAAAAAAAACTATTTTCCGTGGGATGTCACTGTTAAAACAAAACATTTACATTTTGCAAGACTTTCTGCGGCTTTGTGATTATCTTTGGAACTTAAAAATACCTTTTTATTCCAATTATAGGTTGTGGTTCCTGTGGCCTGATGACAATGTAAAGAACAAGAGGAGTAGAAATAAATGTGGCTGCCTGGGAGGATGTAGGTTTTTTGGTGGCACTGCCACAGGACTTGACTTTTTCAGGTTAGAGGAACTGACCCCATCAAGTAGCTCTGCATTTTCAAACACCAGTGCAGAGTCTGATATGTTCTATGGACAGTCTTTACTGCAACCTACTGAATGGATCATTACTAAAGAAATGCCAAAAGCTGGTGAAGGTATGCATGGCATATATAGGATTATTTTCCATTTTTTGTATTGTATACTTTATTTATTTATCTGCTCTAAATTTTACTTGTATAGATTCTTTATTTGAGCAAACAAGTGTATTACTAAGGGGTTAAAGCGTCATGGACGCCGCATATGCTCTTAACGATATACAACAAGCTATGTTATACCTGATCAACCTAGAACCCCTACAGTTTTTTTACTTCAATATAGGAGAGTCTTAAACTAAGTTCAAGCTTTGCATTTTTGTGCTGGTCACAGCCAAAATGTGAATGGCTTTATTGACATTTATGTAACATCTGAATGCACAAAATGCAACTTGAAAACCATAGCAAAGCCCAAAGTTATAGAGTAGCCTTAGGGCCCATTCACACGAACGTGAATAACGTCCGTGTCCTGCGCATGGAAATCACGCGCATCACACGGACCCATTGATTTCAATGGGGCCATTCACACATGTGTGCGTTTTCTCGCAACGAGAGTCCGCTATGTGAAACTCACTGCATGTCCTGTATTGGTGCGTTTTCACACACCTACGCGCCCATTGAAATCAGTGGGTGCATGGAAACCACGCACCGCACACAGATGCACATCCCTGTGTGGTGCGTCATTTGCAGATCAATTCGATTGAAAATAATAATAATAAAAAAATATGTGCTTTGCGAGTGCGTGAATAACGCATGCCACTTGCCAAGCATACTGATGCATAACGCAACACACACGGACCAGATTCACTCGCTTGAATCTGATACGCTCGAGTGAATGTAGCCTTACGGCGCCAGTCATGTTTTGCTTTTCTCTTTTGTTTAGAAAAAAAGTTTATTTATGTTTGTTCTTTAGCTAAGACTAATGGCTGCAGAAAGAAGGAATGGGACTCAAGATCTGTGGTGATAGAGATTGAAAGAAAAGCACAGCACTTAAGCCTACAAGTCCCACTGCGTTCTCATAGCTCATCATCTTCTGAAGAGAATAGCAGCTGTAGTGCTGCACTTCCCTTGCTGGCAGGTGAAAAAGATAGCCCATGTTCTGTTACAGAGGAAAGCCTAGGACAAGCCGACAATCCACCTAGAGCAAAATCACAAGAATCCCATGGAAGGTAACTACCCTTTTTTTGTATTAATAGTTTGATTTTATTAATTTTAACAAATAATTTATAGGGATTTTTTATTTTTTTTAAAAGGTTTTATTTGTTACATTTTCAAGTTCGATAGTACAAGTAAATACAAGCACAACATAATTGCCAACCAAAAACTAGTTGGCAACAACAAGGCACCATGGTATATAAGATATTAACATATCAGAGAAAGCAGTTGACAAAGGAAGGGGTATCACAACACAGTATATACTTTGCTGTTAATCAGGATAATAAGAAGTGACCAGTCACTGCCTAATAACAACTAAAAGAAAACACACATTCATACACCAATCAACCAAGCGCTCCATTCATCCCGCATTGCTCCCGTTCCAGCCAGTAGGGCAAACAAAAGTTAGATGGCAGTGTCCGAGGTCTCCAACCACCTAGACCAGATCTTTCCAAATTTGTCAGGGTATCTCCTGTTGAGGTACAATTTTTGATACATAGGTACATATTTATTTCCTAATTGTATCCAGTGCTCCAAAATCGGACACGTCAATGCTTTTCACGCCATAATCAAAACCTTCCTAGCACAAAGCGGAGCGGAAAAATATTTGATCATAATAGCCTTGTACAATCTCATTCATAATGCCCAAGAGGCACACTCGCATTTATAGGGATTTTGCACCATTATCACCTAGTGTTGATTCAGCAAAAGACAAAAACCTTCCTTGAGCGGCATAGACTAATTTGCCATAGAGTGGAAAAAATTCTCTCTGATCCTCTACTGATAATCGGACAGATTCCTGAATCAACATTTTATAGTAACATTAGTATGACTAAAAACACAATTTGTTCTGTGATTACATTCAGGACTGTTTGAGACATATAGCCAGAAGTATGCAACTTTTATTTGTTTTTGGTTTACAGTTATATTGAAAACCTCAGTTAATTGTACTTTTCAATACAGTTAGGCCTCATGCAGACGGCGTGCCCGTAATCACTGACGGCGATTGCGGGAACGGCCGCAGCCCGCATTTTTCGGGTCGTTCTCCCATACGAATTATGGGAGTACGGCCTGTAAAATACAAAAAGTAGGACATGCTCCATAATTCACGCCATAGTTCTACGGCACGGACACAACCTTCTGTAGCGATACGGAAAGGTGTCCACGGCCAATAGAACTGGACGGGTCCGTAATTCCGGACTGTGTTGCAGCCCCCAATTACGGAGATTTTTTACAGTCGTGTGCATGGGGTGTGGGATCTCATTGGATCCCAGGCCAAACATTTGCCAATCACACCTATTTGGCACACTTTTGACCATTAAAGTCTATGAGCGTGATGGCGTCGTCTTCAGGAGATTTTCCCAGCACTGCACCACAGATGTCGTTTGTATTCAGCCTAACCTGAATATTGTGTTTCTGAAGGAAGATGTCTAATCCTTCTTAAATCTATTCACACTTTCAGCCATTACCAAATCCTGTTGGTGCATGTTCCATAACTTTACAGTTTAGACTATGAAGTGTTGCTTTCATATTTTGAGATTAAATTTCCCTTTTTCTCTAGGTAAAGAAATTTAGCCAAATTTTCCCATAACTGTGATTTTCCATGTGCCTTATCAATTTGGTTGCCCTTAGAGTTTGTTCACTTCCGTATTGAAGGCTCCATTGCAGAGTCTGTCATTTTTGCCATACAAAATAGCACCGCACGCTGCGCTACTTTTTTCTGTCAAAACTACAAACTACATGATGGGAACCCAATGAAACCCATTAACGTCAATGGGTTCCATCGGGTGCGCCATTGGTGTCTGTGATGCTACGGATCCGGTGGCCCTGGTTTTTCATTGTTCTGCTACTATGACGGAGCATAAAAATTAAAAGCCATAATGCAGATGTAGGACATCCAGGCTGGATGGTCATGTTTATTCATTATCAGGGCACTTGATTAACGCTAATCTCTGTGTATGTGGCTACAGACGTGATGCTGTGTAAATGAATGTAGAGGAGTGTATGACACTGACTGGTCACTGATTGGTCAGCGTCATACACGTAAACACGCCCAGTTAAAAACACAATACACGCCCAGTTGGACATAACGAAAAAAAAAACACTCAGTTGTCCATTTCAAAGCTCATTTGCATATATATATATATATATATATATATATATATATATATAAATAGCTCATAACTTGGCCAAAAATGAACGTTTTAAAAAAAACAAAAAAAACGTTACTGTTATCTACATTGCAGCGCCGATCACATGCAATAGGAGATAGGGATTTGAGAATCTGGTGACAGAGCCTCTTTAAGCGACCAGGTTTTATAGCCCTATTTAGTAAAACACATAACAAAAATCTGATACAAAAAAGTGGCCATTTATCTGTTAGGACCTGTTCACATCACCGTTGGTTTCCGTATGGTGAACCCCGCAACGGAAAGTGAAAGTGAAACCACAGCTTCCGTTTCAGTCACCATTGATATCAATGGTGACGGAAACATCGCTAATGGTTTCCGTTCGTCACCATTCCGGCAGGTTTCCGGTTTTCCGACTAAATCAATAGCGCAGTCGACTCCGTTATTGATTTCGTCGGAAAACCGGAAGCCTTCCGGAATGGTAACGAACGGGAACCATTACGATGTTTCCGTCACCATTGAGATCAATGGTGACTGAAACGGAAGCTGTACTTTCACTTTCCGTTGCGGGGTTAACCCGACGGAAACCTCCGACGGAACCCCGGAACGGAAATGAGCAGTGATGTGAACCGGCCCTTACAGGTGGCAATCCACAACCTATTTGTGCTCTATAAAAAAAAAACAGAGGCAGAGACACATATCTGGATTTCCAGGAGAAAATTATTGAAGGCCTCATTTTTGATGATCAGGACACCAGAGAATACCCCCAGTCTGAGGATGTCACTCGACTGACTGAAAGACATTTCATCACTCGGATTCCCCCAACACCAACTAGAAGCAACCCCCAGAAAAAGTGCCGCGTCTGCAGAAAAGACAGGCACCGCAAAGATTCCCGATATTTCTGTCCCTTATGTCCCTTGCAACCATGCCTGTGCATTGACCCATGTTTTAAAAAATACCACACTGTTCTGAATTATTAGATTTTAGTTAATTAGTTGATAATATATTTGCCCTACATTATATTTTTATTTTTCCCCTGATTTTACTCCAAGGGTGAGGGAGGGAATGGGTGGGGGGTGGATGTCATGTTTGCATATTCTCTAAAGTTCATCTGCTGGAGAGCTGCATTTGCATAAACCTGCAATTTCTTATTTTAGAAAACCCAAAAAAATAAATTCCCATTATACCCCTAGATGAATACTTTTGCGATTTCTGCTTCAAGAGCAGATATTTTGGAAGTCTTATAGAAAGTCTGTTGAGTTTTGTAAAACCAGCTTTGAAAAAAGGCGATTTGTGAAATAATCCTCTTCTATCGTAAGCCGTCCTAGATCTCTATGTGATAAATAAAGCACACATATTTGGTATCCCCATGCACAGGAGTGGCAGAATGTGAAAGGAGATTAATTTTGTCCGTGGTCTATACTGCGTGTGAAAAATGCTGGCATAAACTGACGCATTTGCTAAAAAATTGCTAATTTTATTTTGTTCCATCTTATTCAAGAAACTTTCAGAAGAAAACTGGACTGTCTAAAAATATGATAAACCCCTTGAAGGAAACCTTGTGGGGTCTACTTGTGTGAATGAAGTCATTTATGGGGTGTTTCCAATGTTTCAGCAGCATTAGGCCCCCCAGAAATCAGTATGCGGCTATAAAATCAAGTGCAGAATTCCTGGACCGAAAAGGCCAAAAAGCCTCCTTTTATGCCAAGCCCTGGCACATGCCCGCACAGTGAATAAAGCACACATCTTTGGTATCCCCATGCACGGGAGAAGTGGAAGAATGTGAAATGAGATTAACTTTGTCCGTGGTCTATACTGTGTGTGAAAAATACTAGCCTAAACTGACGCAATTGCTAAATTCTTGCATTTTTTTCCAATTTTGCCCACTTTAGAGAAAAAAATAAAAATGATGTATACTGACAAATGCCACTAAAACAAAGCCCTATCTGTACTTTACAAAGAGTGTAAAATTCAAAGATTAACTTTATTCACCTGCAGAGTTATAGTCATCTAAAGCAGCGCATATCAAAATTGTGACATTTGCTCTGGTCATTCAGCTGTAAAACAGCCTAGTCATTAACCGGTTAAATTAGTTTTAAATATTCTAATATTACAAGTCAAGCAGTAAAATAGACGACATTTATAAACACTAATTATAGGCATCCATGAAAGAATCCCTCATTACACCACTGTCCCTGTAGATAGTGCCACACAGACCGCCTGTAGATAGTGCCACACAGACCCCCCTGTATATAGTGCTACACAGCCCCCCTCTCCCCTTGTATATAGCGCTACACAGCCCCCCTCTTCCCCGTGTGTATATAATGCTACAGAGCCCCCCTCCCCTTGTATATAGTGCTACACAGCAATTCCCCCCCCCTGTATATAGTGCTACACAGGCTCCCTCCCCTTACATATAGTGCTACACAGCCCCCCTCCCCTTGTATATAGTGCTACACAGCCCTCCTCCTCCCCTTGTATATATCGCTGCACAGCAATCCCCCCCGTATATAGCGCTACACTGCCCCCTCTCTCCTTGTATATAGCGCTACACAGCCCCCTCCTCCCCTTGTATATAGCACTACACAGCCCCCTCCTCCCCTTGTATATTGCGCTACACAGCCCTCCTCTCCCCTTGTATATAGCGCTACACAGCTCCCCTCTCCCCTTGTATATAGCGCTACACACCTCCCCTCTTCCCCTTGTCTATATAGTGCTACACAGCCCCCCTCCCCTTCTATATAGTGCTACACAGCAATTCACCCCTGTGTGTGTGTGTGTGTATATATATATATATATATATATAATGCAGTGCACCTCCAAACGTGTATAAGGGCAGTAGAGTATATAGGGGTCAGCAGAGTATATAGGGGGCAGCACAGATGGCTTCATTTTATCTTTTCTACTTTAATATTGAACACACTTAGAAAGAGACATAAACACACATACACAAATACTGTAACATATACACATACGCACACATATACTGTAACATATACACACATATACTGTAACATACACACACATATACTGTAACATACACACACATATACTATAACACACACACACACACACACACACACACACACTGTAACACACACACACACACACTGTAACATATACACACACACACACACATATATACCGTAACATATACAAACACACATATACTGTAACATACACACACATTTACTGTAACAAACACACACACACACACATATAATTTAACATATACACACATATACTGTAACATACACACACCCACACATATACTGTAACATATACACACATATACTGTAACATACACACACACACACACACACACACACACACACACATATACTGCAACATTTAAACACCCAAACATACTGTAACATACACACATATACTGTAATGTATATACACACATATACTGTAACATACACACACACATACTGTAACATATACACACACACACACATATATACTGCGAGATCACGCTTCCTCTGCTGTAACTACCATAGAAACAGTAACGAAGCGCAGAGATTGTGAATAGACATCCCGTGGAATGTCTATTCACTGTCTAAACACTTCAGTATTGTTAATGTGTTCGTATAAGACTGCACATAAGGATCTAGCAGGATCGCTATGCGCTGAGTAAATGAATGGAGAGGAGTGCATGATGCTGATTGGTCAGCGTCATGCACTCCTCTGTACAACGCCCACTTGGTCTAAAGTAAAAATACGCCCAGTTGGGCATTAAGCAACTCATTAGCATAAATCCAAAATCGCTAATAAAGTGGTAAAATTAGATCGTTTTTTTAAATAAAAAGCATTACTGTCACCTACATTATAGCGGAGATAGGGCACTTATAATGTGGTGACAGAGCCTCTTTAAAGTTTAGTGAGCGAGCGGACTGTGGTAGGTGTGCAGCCGCGCACCTTATAGGGAACACTGGTTGCAGGAAATCAGACATCACATGCCCTTATCTCCACTGCTCCCTACTCTCCCCCCTCCAGCCTGTCTTTGGAGGTATTGTGTTTCACATTCTGTGCAGAAGATAATGCTAAGTCATTAGAAGACAGGGAGTAATTGCAACATTACCCTACACTTTGTAATAGAGATGCATTAATGGCAGCTGTAAATATATTCAAAGTCTGTGAGAGGAATCATGGGAACTGTAGTCTTTTACATGGTAATTACGCCCATAGCAAACCCTACCGAAATGAAAACAACAGTGCTGCACAGAGCTGTTCAACATAATGAAAAATGACTGCTACTGAGCTTTGGTGGCATCATCTGGTGAGCATTCGCACACGTTTAGGTACTTGGGAAAACTCTATTATGAAAATTAATAATAGCACATTTTGGTCACCCCTCAAAATTTTGATAAGATTTAGGTGGAAATGCTCTAATGATTGACAATAACTGAGGCTAATTGTAAACTGTTTTTTTTTTTAATATCTCTTTAGACGTACAACCTTCACAAAATTGTGGCTAAATATTTGTTCTTTTTCTCTTTTCTTCATTAAGATTCTTTTATAACATGGTATAATGCTAATGATTAATTGCATAGAAATGTTTTGTGACAAATAATTAAGGCAAAATTGGTAAAGCGTCTTAATACCTTTGGAAGGCTTTGCTGATAAAAGGTATGCATCAAAAATGTATTTTAATTAACATTTTATTATTGTTTCTTGGTTTTAGTATTCCTGTTGAAGCTTCAGGAAGTAGTCCTGTTTCTCCAAACGCTCAGGACAGATCTGTGGTTCATTCTCCACTCCGATCTCCTCTGAAACGCCAGGCATCTGTATGCTCAACAAGACTTGGCAGCACAAAGAGTTTGTCTGCTGCCTTTTATGTGGACAAGGCACCAGGACCTGTTGGTGTTCAGTTTAGTAGTGATGTTTCACGTAGTGATGAAAATGTCCTGGATTCACCAAAGCAAAGAAGGAGTTTTGGTTCCTTTCCTTACACTCCATCAGCAGATTCCAACTCATTCCATCAATATCGTTCAATGGATTCTAGCATGTCAATGGCAGACAGTGAAGCTTACTTTTCTGCAGCTGAGGAGTTTGAACCTATAAGCAGTGATGAAGGCCCAGGAACATATCCTGGGAGAAAAAGACGAAAAAGGCAGACTCAAAATATTGACTACAGCCGAGGTTCAATTTACCACAGTGTAGAAGGTCCTTTAACTGCATCTGCCCAAGGAGAAGACAGACCGGATGCAAGAATATTGCCAATCCGAGCTCATGCTTCTCAGGCTTCATTTGTCTCTGCTTTAGGAGGAGAAGAAGAGCCTTTGGAGCATATATATCCAACGGAAGCTGAGAAACCTGCAGATAATGAGCAAACTTCTCAGCAGCCTGTAATGTCTTGTTACCAGAACTATCTGAGCCAATTCCAGGTGTTTAACTGGTCTGTAAAACACCCCACAAATAAAAGGACTTCAAAGTCTTCCCTGCATCGACCCTTAGATTTGGATACGCCAACTAGTGAAGAAAGCTCAATTTCTTATGAACAGCTCTGTGTCCCAACCTTTAAGGTAAGTCCAAACTGTTTAATATTTCATCATAATATTTCATGTATTTAATGGGAATTGGCCTGTTTCTCACACACATGAAACATGTACAAATTTTTCTATACATATACAGTACTGTGCAAAAGTTTTAGGCAGTTGTGGAAAAATGCTTCAAAGTAAGAATGCTTTTTTAGAGGTTTTAAAGTTTTTTTAAATCAATTAACAAAATGCAGACAACTTTCAGAAGACGCGTTTTAAATACAAATGAAGCTTTGAAAGGCTACAAAACATTGCTAAAGACATGGGTATATGTCAATCACAGTTAAACCAATTGTCTACAAATAGGGAAAATTCAGGTTTGTTATTACACGGACAGATGAGACAGTGGAAATGTGTTCTGTGGAGTGACGAATCGATCTGGCAGTCTGATGGATGATTCTGGGTTTGGCATATGCCAGGAGAAATTACCTACATGACTGCATTGTGCCAACTGTACAGTTTGGTGAATAAGGGATAATTCTTTGGGGTCGTTTTTCAGGTTGGCCTAGGCCCCTTAGTTCCAGTGTAGGGAGATACCAAGACATTTTGGACAGTTGTATTCTTTGTGGGATCAGTTTGGGGAATGCCATTTTCTGTTCCAGCATGATTGTGCCCCAGTGCACAAAGCAAGGTTATGTGAGTTTCATATGGAAGAACTTGACTGGCCCGCATAGATCCCTGACCTCAACTTCATTCAATATTTTTGGGATGTACTAGAATGGAGATTACGAGTCAGGCCCTCTCGTCCAACATCCGTGTCTGACCTCACAACTGCTCATCTGATTGATGAATTGGAAAAAATGAACCCTGACCAGAAGAGTAGAGGCTTTTTTTTTTTAACTCGTTTTATTGAAGAAATTCGGTACAATATAGAGAATTGCAACAAACATTACAAACCTTTCTGCACATGGGACAATCATAGAATACAGTGTAAGTGCTCACAGTAAGAAGATACAATTCAAACCTAAAGCAGAAGACTATCAAGCAATTCAGTAGTGTATTAGGCAGTACAAATTTCTTTACAATATATGTACATTCCAACTAGGGCTTCAACCTAAGCGCCTAACTAGAAGAGAGTCCAGCTCTCAAATACTCTGGGGAAAAAATAGTTATTGGCGTTTCGCACTGCGCACCCCAGACTTTCGCGAACTTCCTGCAACAGTCTCTGTATTTGTACACCACCTTCTCGAAAGGTATTGCAGTATTAACTAGTTTTTCCATTTATGGACTGAGGGAGAGTGATCACCCATCGATCTAAATGCTATTTATTTTCTGGCCAAAATTAGTGATTTGCGTAGGAAAATGCACATATGGTGTGGCCATGATGATTCATCCAGGATACCCAATAAGCATACCTGAGGAGTATGTGGTACTTGGAATAGTAGAGGCTTTTTAAGCTGCAAAGGGGGACCAACTCCATATTAATGCCTATGGATTTAGAATAAAATGTCGTATATGTGTAATGTGTAGGTGTCTCTACTTTTCTCCATATACTTTAAATATGCATACATTCTACTATGTAATTAGTCAAACATATCCTTGTCCTATTCTGTAACTCATTTTTTATGTATTTAAAGGTTGTAAAACAAGGTCTTTCTGCCAATGCTTTACTTGACAGAGGGATGCAACTCATGGGCACCTCCTCTAGGTGAGTTATAAAACCTGCAAGTATACCCTCACATTAAACAGTACTGTGTTACAGTCCAAACACAGAAACAAATGAAATGTTATTTAATAGCATTATATATTATTTTATCGAGGCACCATTAACACATTAATAACATCCTTGTGATTTTGAATGCTTTACATGATGGATACATATTGTTATATCAGAGGCGTAGCTAGGTTCTCCAGCACCCGGGGCAAAGATTCAGTTTGGCGCCCCCCCCCCCCCCCCCCAACCTCTTTCCCGACATCTCCTTCCCCCTCGCCGTGTTTGTTTTCTCTACCAATCGACGTGTCATTTCTTTTTATGTAACGCGCGCATAAAATTATTTGTACATTTCACAAGCAATATGGTTCTATACACAACACCAGAACCAAGCTCGGTACATATATACAACCCCAGAACCAAGCTCAGTACATATATACAGCCTCAGAACAAATACAGCTCAATTTAGTGCAACCCCTGCCGTATAGATTTGTACGGCGTAAAACTACAGCTCCCAGCATAGCCCGAACAATGGTAAGTATATGCTGGGAGATGCAGTTTCACAAAAATAAATCCTATCATAATCATACCACCCATCATCTCCATGCAGATCATACAGTGACTACAGTGCTGATTAGTGGCAGAATAAACATTTACATTAGGTGACTCACCGGTGACGTCTCAGATTCTAGTTCTTTTTCTCCATCCGGTCCAGACCTCTATGATGACTTCTCCCGGTCACAGCCCATTGCTGTAGTTTGCTGCTCAGATGTCTTCAGCTTCTCACTTTACCAACATTTCTACACCTATAAATAAAGATAAAGTTATCATTATACCACACACTACGCCCCTATATATAATAGCGCCAAACACTGCACCTCTAATTATAATAGCACCATACACCGTGTCCCACACACACACTGTGCCCCCTGTAGATAGTGCCTGCCATAGAGCCCCCTGTAGATAGTGCCTGCCATAGAGCCCCTGTAGATAGTGCCCCCATATAGACCACCCCTGTATATAGTGCCCCACAAATAACTCCCCCTATAGTGCTCTACAGATAGCCCACCCCTGTATATAGCCCCCTGTAGATATAGCCCACCCCTGTATATAGAGCTCTACAGATAGCCCAACCATGTATGTAGCCCCCCTGTAGATATAGCCCACCCCTGTATATAGTGCTCCACATATAGTCCACCCCTGTATATAGTGTTTCACAGATAGCCCACCCCTGAATATAGCCCCCCCCTTGTACATATAGTCCACCCCTGTATATAGTGCTCCACTAGATAGTCCACCCCTGTATATAGTGCTCCACAGATAGCCCACCACTGTATATACTATATACAAGGGTGGGCTATCTGTGGAGCACTATATACAGGGGTGGACTATATGTACAAGGGGGCTATATACAGGGGTGGGCTTTCTGTGGAGCACTATAGGGGGAGCTATTTGTGGGATACTATATACAGGGGTGGGCTATATCTACAGGGGGACTATATACAGGGGTGGGCTATATCTACAGGGGGACTATATCTACAGGGGGACTATATCTACAGGGGGACTATATCTACAGGGGGACTATATCTACAGGTGGACTATATACAGGGGTGGGCTATCTACAGGGGGACCATATCTACAGGGGGACCATATCTACAGGGGGACCATATCCACAGGGGGACCATATCCACAGGGGGACCATATCTACAGGGGGACCATATCTACAGGGGGACCATATCTACAGGGCTGGGCTATATCTACAGGGCTGGGCTATATCTACAGGGCGGCTATATACACAGGGGGGCTATATACAGAGGGGGGCTAAATCTACAGAGGGGGGCTAAATCTACAGAGGGGGGCTATATCTACAGGGGTGGGCTATATACAGGGGGAATATATCTACAGGGCTGGGCTATATACAGGGCGACTATATCTACAGGGGGGCTATATACTGGGGTGGGCTATCTATGGAGCACCATATACAGGGGTGGGCTATATCTACAGGGGGCTATATACTATATAGCCCACCCCTGTATATGGTGCTCTATAGATAGCCCACTCCAGTATATAGCCCCCCTGTAGATATAGTCCCCCTGTATATAGCCCAGCCCTGTAGATATAGTCCCCCTGTAGATATAGTCCCCCTGTATATAGCCCAGCAGATATAGTCCCCCTGTTTATAGCCCAGCCCTGTAGATATAGCCCCCCTGTATATAGCCCAGCCCTGTAGATATAGTCCCCCTGTATATAGCCCAGCCCTGTAGATATAGTCCCCCTGTAGATAGAAACCCCCCCCCCTGTAGATAAAGTCCCCCCCGCAGATACAGCCACACTTCTATTACAATTTAAAAAATAAAAAAAAAATTCAAACTCGCCTTATTCCCGCTTCCACGCCGTCCGGCAGCCATGGAGACCTGCTCTCTTCTGCGCAGGTCTCCAGGGGTTTGAACACAGCGTCTATGAAAGGCGCTGATTGGCTGGGCAGGATGACTTTCCCTGCCAGTCAGTCAGCGCCTTTCATCGACGGAAGCGTCACTGGTACAAAAGGTACCAGTCGCTTCATTCGTGGAAAGGCGCTGAATGGCCGGGCACGCAACGTGCCCGGTCATTCATTGCTTCCAATTGTACCTGTGTCCTTGCGACACAGGTACAATTATAGTGCAGGAGGAGGGGGCGCTGGCGCCCCCCTCTGAACTGCGCCCGGGGCACATGCCCCGCTTGCCCCCCCCCTAGCTACGCCCCTGGTTATATAAGCCCTTTAATCCACCATGAAGTACATGTACGCCAAGCCGGGATGGGAGAAGTATGGAGTGGACTCACTATAACAGACACCTCACTATAATGGTTGGGATCAGAGAGAACTCCGATCCCGGCAGTTTAACAACTGAGACGTTAGACGAGATCGCTGGGTGTCGATGGCAGATCTGCCATGTTAGCGCCTCGTATCAGTGCTGGCATCCGTTTAGGATTTTCGTTCAGCTCTTCCATCAGAGGAACTGATGAATGGAAAAGCAAACGGAAAGCATCGCTTCCGATTGCATCACATTGATTTGAGTAGTATTTATTTTTTTTCATTTGTTTTCAGTTTGCCTCTGTTCTGATAGGTTTACGTTTTTGTTTTGTTTTTGTTGACTGCGCTATTGTTTCCGTGAAGAAAAATGAGAAACCTAGCGGAACGGAGGCAAGCTCAAACAAAAAAAATACCATTGAAATCAATGGTGATGCAAACAGAAGCGATGCTTTCCTTTTGGCTTACTGTTCATCTGTTCCTCTGAGGAAACAGATAAACGGAAGCCAGCGCTGATGTGATTAGCCCCCTACTCCTCCTATTAAGCTCTTTCAGAAAAGTACCATACAATTCTAAGTATTAGTATTGCAGTGTATTTTACCAGCGATCAAGTAATTGCGTGTTCAAGTCCCCTAGTGGGACTAAAAAAAAAATATAATAATTTGTAATTCAAAAAATTTACTTAAAGGGAACTTGTCACCAGCAATTCACCTATTGAACTTCACATATCCCCCACTGGCCGCTGCTATAAAAAGTTCATTGCCTTTATCCCCTCTCCTAAACTTCTCCTCCGACTGTAAATAACGGTCTGCGAACATTTTGCGCCTTTTATCATAATAATCCTGTGTCCCTTTGTGCGCACACACCAGAAGAGGATATCAATGCACTAGCGCGGTATTTTGTGTGCTGGGGAAGGCAAGGAGCTGTCAATCAAAAGTAAGGAGGCGGGGTAAGCTCGGAAAGACTTGAGGAATGAAGATATGACTCTTTTCAAACGAAGATTTGACTCTTTTCAAACGAAGATTTGACTCTTTTCAAACGAAGATCTGACTCTTTTCTGCTCATTAGCGTACGTTGTGGGAACACAAAAAAACTGAATACTAAAGCTACAGAGCCGACTAAGAAGACAATTATAGGTTGTATAGAAATGATTTTTCACCCACTACCACCAGGTATTGCTGGTTTTATAGGTGAAATGCTGGGGACAGGTTCCCTTTAAGTTTGAAACAAAATACACAAAATATTTTATATATATATATATATATATATATATATATATATATATAAATATATATATATATATATATACACTACCGTTCAAAAGTTTGGGGTCACCCAGACAATTTTGTGTTTTCCATGAAAACTCACACTTATATTTATCAAATAAGTTGCAAAATGACTAGAAAATATAGTCCAAGACATTGACAAGTTTAGAAATAATGATTTTTATTTCAAATAATAATTTTCTCCTTCATACTTTGCTTTCGTCAAAGAATGCTCCATTTGCAGCAATTACAGCATTGCAGACCTTTGGCATTCTAGCTGTTAATTTGCTGAGGTAATCGGGAGAAATTTCACCCCATGCTTCCAGAAGCCCCTCCCACAAGTTGGATTGGCTTGATGGGCACTTCTTGCGTACCATACGGTCAAGCTGCTCCCACAACAGCTCTATGGGGTTGAGATCTGGTGACTGTGCTGGCCACTCCATTACAGATAGAATACCAGCTGCCTGCTTCTTCCCTAAATAGTTCTTGCATAATTTGGAGGTGTGCTTTGGGTCATTGTCCTGTTGTAGGATGGAATTGGCTCCAATCAAGCGCTGTCCACAGGATATGGCATGGCGTTGCAAAATGGAGTGATAGCCTTCCTTATTCAAAATCCCTTTTACCTTGTACAAATCTCCCACTTTACCAGCACCAAAGCAACCCCAGACCATCACATTACCTCCACCATGCTTGACAGATGGCGTCAGGCACTCTTCCAGCATCTTTTCAGTTGTTCTGCGTCTCACAAATGTTCTTCTGTGTGATCCAAACACCTCAAACTTCGATTCGTCTGTCCATAACACTTTTTTCCAATCTTCCTCTGTCCAATGTCTGTGTGCTTTTGCCCATATTAATCTTTTCCTTTTATTAGCCAGTCTCAGATATGGCTTTTTCTTTGCCACAGTGTGTGAAAAGTGGGAGAAGAGGGTTTCATTGACAATCCAACACAATGGGCAGCACTTTGAACACATTTTATCAGTGGTCAGAAACTTGTAAATAACTCATGAAAGAATAAAGTAACGTTAAAACCAAGCACACCATTGTTTTTCTTGTGAAATTCTCGATAAGTTTGATGTGTCACATGACCCTCTTCCCATTGAAAAAACTAAAGTTGGATACAAAATGGCCAACTTCAAAATGGCCGCCATGGTCAACACCCAGCTTGAAAAGTTTCTCCCCTCCCATATACTAATGTGCCACAAACAGGAAGTTAATATCACCAACCATTCCCATTTTATTTAGGTGTATCCATATAAATGGCCCACCCCGTACTTGTCTTGTTGTGCAGCGGGGCCTCCCACTTCTCTTTCTACTCTGGTTAGAGCCTGTGTGTGCTGTCCTCTGAAGGGAGTAGTACACACCGTTGTAGGAAATCTTCAGTTTCTTGGCAATTTCTCGCATGGAATAGCCTTCATTTCTAAGAACAAGAATAGACTGTCGAGTTTCACATGAAAGCTCTCTTTTTCTAGCCATTTTTAGAGTTTAATCGAACCCACAAATGTAATGCTCCAGATTCTCAACTAGCTCAAAAGAAGGTCAGTTTTATAGCTCCTCTAAACAGCAAAACTGTTTACAGCGGTGCTAGCATAATTACAGAAGGGTTTTCAAGTGTTTTCTAATCATCCATTATCCTTCTAACACAGTTAGCAAACACAATGTACCATTAGAACACTGGAGTGATGGTTGCTGGAAATGGGCCTCTATACACCTATGTAGATATTGCATTAAAAACCAGACGTTTGCAGCTAGAATAGTCATTTAGCACATTAACAATGTATAGAGTATATTTCAGATTAATTTAATGTTATCTTCATTGAAAAAAAACACTGCTTTTCTTGCAAAAATAAGGAAATTTCTAAGTGACCCTAAACTAGTGTGTGTGTGTGTGTGTATATATATATATATATATATATATATATATATATATATATATTTTAAAACTTATATACAGATTTATTTAGCAATGTCACTAATAATCCCCTTCTTTTAGTCAAATGAAAGTCCTGGGTGAAAAGCAAACAAATACTGGCTCTGGATCCGAGATACTCCCTCTTATTAACACTACTAAAAAATCCTGCCTTCCAACAGTCAAACCACAACCTATATTTAAACAATGACATTTGGAAGGGCTGAACCGTTTGTGTTTCTTGGAGGTGTCTATACAACATGGTAAACACCTTTACTTAATTAAAACTAAAATTAGACTTAGTGGGTCCTTAACCTTTTTATTATCTACAAGCTCCAATTTTTTACTCCTAGTGTTTTGAAACACTTATAGGATCGGCAGTGGGACGATCCTTTAACCTCATTAAAGAGGCTCTGTCACCACATTATAAGTCCCCTATCTCCTACATAAGGAGATGGGCGCTATAATGTAGGTGACAGCAGTGCTTTTTATTTAAAAAAAATGATCTATTTTTACCACTTTATTAGCGTTTTTAGATTTATGCTAATGAGTTGCTTAATGCCCAAGTGGGCGTATTTTTACTTTAGACCAAGTGGGCGTTGTACAGGGGAGTGTATGACACTGACCAATCAGCATCATGCACTCCTCTCCATTCATTTACACAGCGCATAGGGATCCTGTTACATCCTTATGTGCTGTCTTATACTAACACATTAACAATACTGAAGTGTTTAGACAGTGAATAGACATTCCACGGGATGTCTATTCACAATCTCTGCACTTCGTTACTGTTTCTATGGTAGTTACAGCAGAGGAAGCGTGATCTCGTTGTAACCTGTCATTTACCGCGTAATCTCGCGAGATTACGCGTCCTCTGCTGTAACTACCACAGACAATTGAGGATAAATTGAAGACTCATTCTTTTCTATGGCGCCATGTACATGACCGTGGTTTGCACTTATCCGTGCTGGGGCCGCGAATCCAGACCGCAAAAACTCAGAACATGTCATTTTATAATACAGATTTGCGGGTTCACACTATTGGTGAAATTGTTGTGGATCCGTGAACCCTGTTGACACATGGATGCAAAACAATGTGTTTCTGCGGTCCGATGGACCGCAACGGACCCGTGGTTTTGGACCGCAACGGACCCGTGGTTTTGCGGACTGCAAAACCAATGTGTTCGTGTACGAGGTCTAAGGCATGAAAATAAACTGCTGTTTTATATCTCGGAGACCGCACATAAACCAGTACTGCACTGCTAGATTTCTTTTTTGCATGGACTGGATAGGATCCTCTTTATCGAAAGAAACAAGATAAACATTTTGTTTCAAACTTAGTAAAAAATTTGTACTTATTCTTCCGAGACATTTTAAAATCAAACTAAAAGAATGTGTCACGATCTAGGGTATGTGGACCCACTAGGCCACTCAGCCGTAGCGAAGTGGCAGCTGATCAACTCAGTCTATGCGGAGGTGCGTACCACAAGGGTATCTCAGATAGTCCAGACAGCGGCAGGGCTCCGGCACAGATGGGGTTAGATGTGGCAGGTTGCGCCAGACGTGGTGGATGGCACCAGGGATGGCAGATGACACACAGACGAGGTGTATCCAGCAGACGGCACCACACAACTCTGATACAAGGCAGACTCCGGAAGGAAACACCGCGCGGGATACAGGAGATAGGATGCAGGGAACAGGAAAACACTAAGGGACCATTTGCAATACAAACATTGGAAAAGTACAAACAACACTCAGGCAAGGAGTGGGAGGGCAGAGCCCTTTTTATAGTCCAGGGTGCACTTGGGTAGGGATCTTTTAGGAAGTGCGCGTGCTGGCCCTTTAAGGCCGGGAACGAGTGCGCGCGCACACACCATCGCACACTTCAGGAAGGGAAGGCCGCGCCAGCCGGGGTCTCCGGGGAGGAGGATGTCGGCAGGCGGCCCGGAAGTTGCGGCCGCAGCCATAACATAATTCTTTAGTCTAACTACCTAGTACTTTGAACAATCTCTAAGTGGCTCTGCTTTGCTGAAGTTTTGACCTTCCTATGCGATTACTTACCTCTTTCACCTCAAAACCCCATCTAGGAAAATTTGACTGTCCAGAACCCTTCTCTCCTTGAAATAATTTCCTGCATTAATATGTCAATCAATATGATCATGAAATAACAATCTGATTGTGTATTTTAACAGAGATATGTCTTGGCATTCACTCATATTGAATGGGACATAAATATTTGCTATATTACAATCTTCCAGTTAGAATTGATTGCAACTATACAATGTTGAATCTGCTTCTTTAACCCTAAAATATCTGACTTGCCAAGAGTTTTCCTTCTAATATCGGCCAAATTACAAACACAATGCTGCGTTCTTTATATTCACTGTAAAATACATGAGGATACATGGAATAATAATGTTGGAATTTTTCCTTCATCTTTCTCCCCTTTCTCCCCCTCTTTTCTATTCCTGTAATATTGATTACCTTGTTTAAAATCAATAAAGACTGTCAGGAAAATTAACACCAATTATAGATTATGGAGTAAGATGGGAGACATTTATTAAGAGGCGAACACCTCTAAATAAATGTGTTGCATCTTTGTCCGGCTGTCCAAACCCCCATCCCATCAGACAGAAAATAAAAAAGTATGCCCACCTTACCGCTCTGCTTCACTTCTCCTTACTGGATCCCCTCAGGCTCTTAATGCATACTGCAGGTCATACAAGGTCCTGACGCCAACCGACATCAGGGCCTTTTATGTGACGCAGCACTCAATGTCATCACTGCTTCTTATGCAACGTTCTGATGCTGCCCGGCGTCCGTACGTTGTATAAACCACAAAATGCTGAGGGAGGCTGAGGAGATCTAGAGGGGAGAAGAGAAGTGGGAAGGTGAGCATACTTTTTTTTTTTTGTCCAATTGTTTGGGGTAGTCCGATCTGGGGCGGCAAGTTATGGGGCCGGGCACAGGCCTCTCCCTTGTTATGCCTCACAGATGGAAATCTACGCCAGCAAGCAGCTGAAGTCGATTTCCGCTATGATTTCCGCCAGTTTTCTGGAGTATATTATAATGTATTGGTCTGCTGTGCGCTTGCCCCCTTTTGGGAAACCATGCCCCTTTTTCACAACAATGGCGAGGACGGTGTAAAAAGGCCAAATGTTGCATTTTACAACAGATATTGTGATTTTTGGGTTCTTTTGCGATTTTCTATGCAACAAAACTGGTGTAGAAAGGATGATAAATGCCCCTTAATCTTTTTACCTGTACATTCATTTAAGGTTTTGTTCACATCTGCATTGGTGTCCCGTTCTGATGTTCCGTCTGAGCTTTCTGTCAGAACGGGACCCTGAACTTACAAACGCTATTGCTTCCAGCAAAACGACGGATTCGGTGCACAACAGAGACAAACGGAAACCATGGGCACCGGATCTGTCACCATTAAAATCAATGGTGATGGAAATGGAAACCCCTGGTTTCCGTTTGTGTCTATTCAGGGTCCCGTTCTGACGGAAAGCTCCGACGGAACGTCAGAACGGGACCCCAACGCAGATGTGAACAGAGCCTTATAGGCACCTTTTCTTCCCCCGTAATTTTTGTTTTCCATACCTGCAGATGCTTTTACTTATCTTTGTTTAGTTTTCTTTCTGTATTGATCAGCTTATAGCTGATATTTGGTTACCTTCTACGCTAGCATTTAAAATTATTACATTATGCGTAACCTTTCCAGTTGCAATGTGATGTTGTATATTTCTCTTTCAAAACACAATAAAAAATTGAAACATAAAAACAGTAAGGCCTAGTTCACAAAAAATTTTTGCAGGCAGGAAATTCTGCCTTGAAAAAATCAGCTCCGGTTTTTTTGCACCACACGCCTCTTTTGCTGTGTTTTTTACGCGACATTTGCCGAATTTTTTTACACAATTTCCGCCTCGTTTTTTTGGTGGCCTTTTTTTACTTCTTCAACAGGCAATTGGAAAAAAGTGAGCGTTTTTTAAAATGGGGTTTTGGAGGCAGAAAACCCCTCAAGATAGGTCATGCTGCTTTTTTTTCCCGAGAGCGTTTTTTCCGACACGGTTTCTGGATCAAAAACGCGACAAAAAGTCTCTGTGTTAACAGGGCCTAAAGACAGTGTGTTGTCCGTCTGTTTTCAGTCTAGTGGGGGTGTTGGGAAGCCAGGCAGTTCTGCACTAAATTTCCCTGTCACCTAACCTGTTTTTCGCGTGAGGTTTCTTATGATGTGACCCTTCATACATTTGAAGACTCCAGAGCGTAAGTCATTTATTCTCCAATCCTCCCGACCCCCCCACCTACACTCTTCAAGGTCCTAGCTTTTGGAGACCCTATATCTCCAGGGGCTAGATTATTTTTATTGGCAGGAAGATTTTTTTCTCTGGGCATCCCGGAGTATTGCTACCTTTTTCACTTGCCTGTATTCCTGGGTCACACTTTCATATTTGGTGAGACGAGTGGCGTTTTTGCGCCATTTTGCGCCGCTCGTTCCACCAACGCTGCAACCTGGCTTCCAAATTTCCAAGCCTAAGGCACAAGCTCTCCTTTTTTGCTCCGCCCCCAACCTGTCACATGATGGGTTTTGGCCTATCGCCTCCCTTCTCCGCTTTATCAGTTGATTGAAGGGAAGTTTTCCCTGAAGGTGGGTTTGGGGGTGGGGCAGAATTTTAAGGAATGTTAGCGTTTCTGCTATGGTCTCTTGGAGCCGGCGCCATTTGTTTTTTTGCTTAATCTGATTTTTATTTTTAATTTTTTTTCCAAATTACATATATATTATACATTATATATAAAGGTCAATAATGGTAACATTACAGACAAAGAATATAAATAAGGAGGAGAATGTATCTAACATTAAGCTTTTGAACAAGTATAAGCATCCATAAGGCGGTACTTATATCACAGCTTAAATCAGCACACATAACTACAGTAATATTAAGGCAATACGTAGCATATGTAGATGTGCTATATAAATTAAGAGTAAGAAATTGGGGTAAAGAAAGAAGAGAAAAAAATATATAATAAATAAATATATATATATATATATATATATATATATATATATATATATATATATATATATATATATATATAAATATAATATACAGTGAAGGAAATAAGTATTTGATCCCTTGCTGATTTTGTAAGTTTGCCCACTGTCAAAGACATGAACAGTCTAGAATTTTTAGGCTAGGTTAATTTTACCAGTGAGAGATAGATTATATAAAAAAAAACACAGAAAATCACATAGTCAAAATTATATATATTTATTTGCATTGTGAACAGAGAAATAAGTATTTGATCCCTTTGGCAAACCAGACTTAATACTTGGTGGCAAAACCCTTGTTGGCAAGCACAACAGTCAGACGTTTTTTGTAGTTGATGATGAGGTTTGCACACATGTTAGATGGAATTTTGGCCCACTCCTCTTTGCAGATCATCTGTAAATCATTAAGATTTCGAGGCTGTCGCTTGGCAACTCGGATCATCAGCTGCCTCCATAAGTTTTCGATGGGATTAATGTCTGCAGACTGGTTAGGCCACTCCATGACCTTAATGTGCTTCTTTTTGAGCCACTCCTTTGTTGCCTTGGCTGTATGTTTCGGGTCATTGTCGTGCTGGAAGACCCAGCCACGAGCCATTTTTAATGTCCTGTTGGAGGGAAGGAGGTTGTCACTCAGGATTTGACGGTACATGGCTCCATTCATTCTCCCATTGATGCGGTGAAGTAGTCCTGTGCCCTTAGCAGAGAAACACCCCCAAAACATAATGTTTCCACCTCCATGCTTGACAGTGGGGACGGTGTTCTTTGGGTCATAGGCAGCATTTCTCTTCCTCCAAACATGGCGAGTTGAGTTAATGCCAAAGAGCTCAATTTTAGTCTCATCTGACCACAGCACCTTCTCCCAATCACTCTCAGAATCATCCAGATGTTCATTTGCAAACTTCAGACGGGCCTGTACATGTGCCTTCTTGCGCAGGTGGACCTTGCGGGCACTGCAGGATTTTAATCCATTACGGCGTAATGTGTTACCAAGGGTTTTCTTGGTGACTGTGGTCCCAGCTGCCTTGAGATCATTAACAAGTTCCCCCCATGTAGTTTTCGGCTGATCTCTCACCTTCCTCGGGATCAAGGACACCCCACGAGGTGAGATTTTGCATGGAGCCCCAGATCGATGTCGATTGACAGTCATTTTGTATGTCTTCCATTTTCTTACTATTGCACCAACAGTTGTCTCCTTCTCACCCAGCGTCTTACTTATGGTTTTGTAGCCCATTCCAGCCTTGTGCAGGTCTATGATCTTGTCCCTGACATCCTTAGAAAGCTCTTTGGTCTTGCCCATGTTGTAGAGGTTAGAGTCAGACTGATTAATTGAGTCTGTGGACAGGAGTCTTTTATACAGGTGACCATTTAAGACAGCTGTCTTTAATGCAGGCACCAAGTTGATTTGGAGCGTGTAATTGGTCTGGAGGAGGCTGAACTCTTAATGGTTGGTAGGGGATCAAATACTTATTTCTCCGTGCACAATGCAAATAAATATATATATATAATTTTGACTATGTGATTTTCAGTTTTTTTTTTAAATATAATCTATCTCTCACTGGTAAAATTAACCTAGCCTAAAAATTCTAGACTGTTCATGTCTTTGACAGTGGGCAAACTTACAAAATCAGCAAGGGATCAAATACTTATTTCCTTCACTGTGTGTATATATATATATATATATATATATATATATATATATATTAAAATAAATAAGGGTAATAATCCCAATACCAGATGTAAGTCACAACCCAGAGAACATCAAATAGGCCAGAATACAAGAAAGACATGTCTCAACCTAACCAAGCAGCAAAGTGTGGACCTGATTTGAAAGAGGACAATGTAAGCCAGAGAAGCATGACTCGGTCAGAGTGATCATGATCATCCGCCATCAGAGATTCCATTCTATGAAGAAGATCCATCGCAACCACCTGTTCTCTAATAGTGGGAGATTCAGTGGACTTTCAGTGTCCACGAATGACCGTTCCATCCGCAGTCAAAAAGTTTCTAAGAAGTCCCTTTTTTATGCCTGATAGGGGACCAGGGATCAAAGACAAAAGAGCAATCTGAGGAGTGGGCAACATAGGAGATCCCACAACCTAGACATAGATGTCGAAAATAGACTGCCAGAAAGTCTGCAACACTGAGCAGACCCTCCAAATATGTAGCATCATTCCAGTCTTCATACCACAACGTCAACATATGTCAGACACCTCAAGGTAAATTTTGTGTAAGATCTGAGGGTATCAGTATCACCTAGTTAATATCTTCAAGTTATTTTCTTGAGCATGACATGCCGTAGGCATTTTATGAGTTAAAAGAAAAATTGAATCCCACGCCACTACCGACAGATTGACTTCAAGTTTACATTCCCAGGCACTGACGAATGCAAGAGGCTAATCCGACGAAGCATCTAAGAGGAGGGTATGGAGCATTGAGATTACTAATCCAGGTATGGAGGATTGAAGCAGTATAGATTCGAAAGTAGTATTTGTGGTCAATTGAAGCCCCCCAGATAGGGTAGAATGGTGGAAGGATGAAAGTTCAGCCTATTCTAACCAGGAGAGAGTCCTCCCAGGACAGGTCCCCTGGAGTTCTGAAAAGAGGGAAGCCGTCTATCGTCTGATATCACCTGTCATAACCGAGCATCTGCAGAGGAGGACCAGGTCAGAAAGACTTTCTTGTTCATAGCTGGTGGAAATCTGGATTGTCAGAGGGGGCTAAGAAGCCCAGGTCTACGCAATAAGCCACTTCGAATTCTGAGTCTTTCCCAGAAAGTGTGGAAATGTTGGGTAAGTCCTTTGAGAGTAAGGCTATGTTCACATCTGCGTCTGGGCTCCATTCCGACGTTCCGTCTGAGCTTTCCGTCGGAACGGAGCCCTGGACGATCTCATCCTACTAGCCATCCGGGTTGACATGAGGATGCGGGAGCGTTCCCAAGAGGTTCTCCGGGAGAGACAACGCAGACGCACTTCTGGACTTTGTCTGTATTGCGGCCTCAGAGGCCATATTGTGCGTTTGTGTCCCCAGAGGCCAGAGGGACCACAGTGCCTAGGATTAGTTGGAGAGACAACCCTAGGTGGTATGGTACCAAATAATGCATTCAGTTCCAAGTTGACCATTCCTGTGGCTATAGTTTTCGGCGACAAGACGCATCAGGTTTCTGCCTATCTGAACTCCGGGTCCACGGCAAACTTCATCCAAAAGGAGCTAGTGGATCTTCTCCAGTTGCCCACAGTTCCCCTGGAGACATCTTTAGCTGTTGCCTCGGTGAATGGTCTGCCTCTGCCCCATCCGATTGTATCTAAGACCAAGTCGCTGAAGCTCCGACTTGCAGCCCTTCATTCGGAACGAATTTATTTTCTTGTTTTGCCCAAAGCCATTTATCCTGTTCTGCTGGGCCTGCCTTGGCTTCGACTGCATGCCCCAGTCCTGGACTGGAGTTCCAGAGAGGTTCTCCAATGGGGCTCCAAGTGCCTCGGTCGCTGTCTGTTGCAGATCCATCCTGTCCAGCCTCCTCTGCCTCAGTCATTGGTGGGACTGCCCCCCCATTTCGCTTAGTTTGCAGATGTCTTCAGCAAGAGGGAGACTGAGACGCTGCCTCCACATCGGACTTATTACTGCCCCATTGAACTGGTTCCAAATGTCTCTCTCCCCCGTGGATGGGTATATCCTCTCTCCTTGCCAGAGACTCTATCCATGTCGGCCTATATCAAGGAGAATTTGGAGAGGGGTTTTATACGAAAGTCTTCCTCCCCAGCCGTGGCCGGATTCTCCTTCGTTAAAAAGAAAGACGGATCTCTTCGACCCTGCATTGACTACTGTCGTCTCAGCCAGATCACGGTCAAGAACAAATTCCCTTTGCCACTAATATCCGAACTGTTTGACTTTAGATTTTTTCATAACTAGACCTGCGTGGGGCTTATAATTTGATCCGAATCCGTCAAGGAGACGAGTGGAAGACGGCGTTCAACACCCGAGATGGACACTACGAATACCTGGTGATGCCCTTCGGACTGTGTAATGCTCCCACGGTCTTCCAGGAATTCGTCAATGATATCTTTCGAGATCTCCTCTACGTCTGTGTTGTAGTCTATCTCGATGATATTTTGATTCTCTCCCCAGATCAGACGACTCATCGGAGGCATGTCCGTCATGTTCTACTGCGATTAAGGTAGAATCGTTTATATGCCAAGCTGGAAAAGTACGTCTTTGAAAAGAATTCTCTGCCCTTCCTGGGCTACATCATCTCGGATCAAATTCTCAGATGGGTCCCGAGAAAATAAAGTCTGTTTTGGAATGGCCACGTCCTTAAGGCCTGAGGTCCATACAGCATTTCCTGGGATTCGCCAATTTCTACCGGCAGTTTATCCCAAACTTCTCATCACTGACCGCTCCCATCTCTACTCTTACTAAGAATGGTGTGAACGCCAAGGTGTAGACTCCAGAGGCAGAATCCGCATTTATTAGCCTCCAGAAAGCCTTCACTTCATCCTCGATCCTCCATCATCCTGACATGTCTCAGAAGTTTTCATTGGAGGTGGACGCTTCTTCTGTTGGTGCAGGTGCACTTCTGTTCCAGAGGAGCTCCAAAGGAAAGGCAGTAGTATGTGACTATTACTCAAGAATTTTTTCTTCTGCAGAGCGCAACTACTCTATTGGAGATCGGGAGCTACTGGCCATCAAATTGGCTCTGGAGAAGTTGAGACATCTGCTACAGGACGCAGCTCATCCCATCCTTATCGACACCGACCACAAGAACCTCACCTATCTTCAGTATGCTCAACGACTAAACCCCCGTCAAGCGAGGTGGTCGTGGGTCTTCTCCCATTTCCAGTTGGTGCTCCACTACCGTCCCGCTGACAAGAATGTAAGGGCCGATGTCCTGTCCAGGTCATTTGAGACGGATGACACGGTGGAGTCCCTTCAAAGTATCATAGACCCGTCCTGCATTGTCACTGCCAATCCTTTGCAGGTTAGAGACATCCCTCCGGGGATGACTTTTGTTCGGTTGGCAGACAGGAGAAGAATTATCCGCTGTGGACACAGCTCTAAACTGGCTGGGCATGCTGATGTTGGTAAGACCCAAGACCTGATTACTCGTCACTTTTGGTGGCCCACGCTACCCAAAGATGTTGTGGACTTTGTCTCTTCCCGCACGGTGTGTGCTTCTAACAAGGTTACTCACTCCCCTGGCAGCACAATGCGATCTTCCTCCCTCAGCAGGATGCAACACTCTCTGGGTGGTGGTGGATCGGATTTAGAAGATGGCACATTTTATTCCGCTGACCGCCCTACCTTCGGCTCCCCGACTGGCGAGTCTCTTCATTCAGCACATCTTCCGCTTGCATGGTTTGCCCCTTAACATCGTGTCCGATCAGGGGGGGGGTTCAATTTACCTCTAAATTCTGGAGAGCCCTCTGTAAGCTCCTGGATGTGAAATTGGACTTTTCTTCAGCCTATCACCCCAGTCCAATGGGCAAGTCAAGAGGATTAACCAGATCATGGAGAATTAGGAATTATCTCCGCTATTTCATCTCCTTGCAGCATGATAACTGGGTACAGCTTCTTCCATTGGCCGAGTTCTCGTATAACAACCGCACGAGTGAGTCCACCACTTCCACACCATTCTACATTGTGTACAGTCACCATCCTAGAGTCCCTCTTCCTGTGTCGACTAATTCTCAGGTACCCGCTGCTGACTCTGCATTTGGGGACTTCTGCAAATCTGGCAACAGACCCGGTCCTCTATTTTGCTGGCAGTCGATCGCATGAAGCGAAAAGCGGATAGAAAAAGAGGAGAGCCGCCTCAGTATCTTTCAGGTACCAAAGTCTGGCTGTCCTCACGGAACATTCTTTTAAAGTTGCCTTCATACAAGTTTGCTCCCAGGTTCCTCGGACCTTTTGAGAAATTGCAAAAGATAAACCCGGTCTCCTATAAGCTTCGGCTGCCTCCTACCATCAGAATCCCCAACTCCTTTCATGTGTCCCTCCTGAAGTCTGTGATCCTGAACCGCTACAGTAAGACTCCCAGTCCCGCAATTGCTCCCATCGGTTCATCTGATGTGTTTGTGGTGAGGGAGATCCTGGACTGCAAAAGGGTAGGAGGATGGACTTTCTATTTGGTGGACTGGAGAGGGTTTGGTCCTGAGGAGAGGTCCTGGGAGACGGAAGAGAACCTCAGTGCCCCTGCTCCCATTAAGAAGTTACTCTCTCGCTCCTGCCCCAAGTAGACGGGGCGTAAGAGGGGGGACACTGTAGTGTCCATGGCAGCAGACCGTCGGGTTTACTCGCCCCCCGGCGGGTCCACTGTGTCCCGTGTGTCAGTTATGCAAATGGTTCCTTAGTGTTGTCCCATTCCTTTTCCTACCCGTGCCCTGTTACCTGTATCCCGTGCTGTGTTCTTGTTTCTGAGCCTGTTAGTGCTGGAGTCGTGTCCCACTGCATCTGCTGTCGTATGCCACGTCCTGTGTCATCTTCCACGTCAAGTGTGATCCGCCACTTTTGGCGCAACCCGCAGTCATCCGCCACGTCTGTCATAACCTGCTGCACCCAACTCCATCCGTGCCAAAGCCTCGGCCACTGTGTGGACTATTTAGGTACCCTAGTGTGGGACTTTATATTGCTGGGGTGCTCTGTTATTTGGCTAGCTGCCACCCCGTTACGGTGGTGCGGCTTAGTGGGTCCACATACCCATAGACCGTGACACACGCGCCTGGTCGTTATTAGGTAGATAGAAGTTAGCAGCAGCGAATAATCTCTGAGATACAGAGTTTCAAGAATAGAAAACGCCCCTGAGGGTCGGAATGTGTTGCGATGATGGAGACCAGAAGAGATTTATGGATGACAATACTCACTCCTCTAGATTTAGCTTCAGGGTTAGTACTATGAAACTACTGCGTATAATATCTATGGTTCATGGCTGGAACATGGTCAGCTTAAAATGAGTCTCCTGTAGAAGTAATATGTGAACACGTTGTTTATGCATATGATACAGAACCTGAGAGCGTTTCTCTGGTGTATTAAAGCCACGGATGTTTAAAGAACATAGTTTCAAGGCCGTCATCTGGAAGAAAACAGAAAGAACACTAGAGAGAAAATTTAATCACCACATACGGTGTTCCGACCGCAAAACTACTAAGTTGAGGGGGAAGATAAATAGTAAAGAGTGTTCGGATGAACATACCCTAGGTGTGGACGACTGGGCAATGGAAGGAAGATATTCCCAACTTGTCCGATAATAAAATAGAAATGGCACATTTTATTTTTGATTCTTAATTAATATCTATGAGAGTTATTTCAGGCATAGCCCCTAAAAACAAAAATTCCAGCCACATGTAGATTGGAAAAAACAAAACCGTAAAATTACTTCAGGTAATCTAATGGAATAACTGTAGCATACTCATAATGGAAAAACACGATCAGTCAATGCCGCCAACCCTAGGAGGGTATCAAACACTATAATACAATGCTATAATAGTATAAGGGCGGGGACTAAGGCGGGAATTATATACCCCAGAGATTTAGAGCAGTGACTAAATGCGAAGTTCCATATGTTGATTAGTCAGCATCTCCGCATCAGCGAGTATCGGACCATGAGACATATTAGGCACCAAAAAATTATAAGTAGCTATCTAATTTATGCATAAATGCCTCCCAAGGGGAGCGGCAAGGAGAATAAAAGCAAACAGAACCGAACAGCATCTCCAATAAAAATAAGTCTGGGAACACTGATCAAATATGTTATCCACAGTGAGTACATAAGTCTCCAAAATGTGAACCAATAGTAAACAAATCTCTATCTTGGCAATTGCTATCAGCATGGTACACTGTATACAAAACAGGAAAAATACAACCAAGCAATGCCGCTTCCCTCAGGAGAGTATCAAGCAAAATCAGATAAGAGTATAAGGTGGCATATGAGACCAGTCATAAAGTCACTAGAAGTGAAAATCAGAGACCACATAACTGGAGGACTAGACTGCGCCTCAACGCTATCAAATAGCGAAAAATGATACATACCAGTCTCATGACAATTAGAAATATCTATCTGGTGAAAAAAAAAATATATATATATATATATATATATATATATATATATATATATATATATATATATATATTGAACTGAACTCAAGTAATATCTCTAAGGAAAAAAGTTAGGGACACTGTTCAAATGTAATGTATATATTATATGCACATGTCGCCATAGAGACACTTGTGTGCATGTCGGGGGGGCAGCACAAGAGCCCCCCTCCACATAACCGGCGCTATTTTTAAACGGTCTAAGGACTTGATGTCTGCTATTCAGCTCATTTATTAAAACCATCTTCTCCTGCTTTGATCTACAGGGCTACACATCTCATGGGGTCTTGTAGGCCAGCCTTTTGGCTGTATGGTATTGATATTTTTGTACGCTTTCCCTCAGTTGTTACTGCTTGTTTTTTTCTCTTCCTTCTGTCATGTCTTCTCCTCGGAAGGATTGTACCAACCAGCTTGTACAGGTGGGCATGGCTAAATGCTTTGCCTGTGGCCAGTGTAAAATGAGATTTTTATAGGGCCAGTCTGCCCCATTCTGCTCACGGTGCTTGAAATCCAGACAGGAGCATTGCAGAAGGATTTAGCCGAGCTTTCCTCTCAGGTGATCCATGCTTGAAAATTGTTATTTCAGTCTTCCCTTGAGTCAGCCAGTTTAATGGCTTGGCATCAGTTAATTTGTTTGCTATTTGGCATTTTAATTGGCTGAAATCATGGGCTGCGATCTGGCTTCCAAGAGGACCCTAGTTGGCATTTTTCTTTTGTTGGTGGCAGGCTTTTTGGTAAACATCTGGACGAGATTATTTCTGGGGATACTGGTAGTAAGAGCTCTCAGAACCACACTCTCCATATGCAGCCTTTTCTCAGGTCTCTTTCAAGCCTAGACCTGCTTGGCAGAAACAGCTTAGGACCCAGAAGCACTCCTCTGCTAAAACATCTTTAACATGTGTGGGGGGGGGGGGACTTTCCTTTTTAGGAGACATGGCTCACTGATGTGTATAATGCCTGGGATCAGGAGGCAGTGTCGACCGGATACAAGATAGAAAGAACGTTCCAGGAGGAATCTTCAAGAACTCTATCAACTCTGCCTCACACACTGGATTGCGCTTCTGCTTTTCTCTTTACAGTACTCCAAAAGTACGGATCTCTTTGTCCAATCTTGGACTTGAGGCTATCTGCTTTGTTCCCGTTGAGAGGCTTTGCATGGAGTCCTTAAAATCCGTGGTCACATCACTGGAATAGGGAGAATTCCTGTCTTTCATTGACATTCATGATTCAGTGGGGATATGGAGGTATGCAAGACCCATCATTGCTTCCTTCGTTCTGCCATGGGTTCTCTACATTTCCAATTTGTCACCCTCTCTATTTGGCTCGCCACATCTCCTCGGGTCTTCACCAAGATCCTGGTAACTCTCATGGTGCTTCTCTGAGCCAGAGGAGTCAATGTAATCCCTTACCTGGACGACCCATTGGTGAAGGACTCATCAATGAGGAAAAAATCTTCATTGGTCCCAATTCTGAACATGGAGTTTTTGGGAATGATCCTCAACCACAGGACAGCAAGAGTTACTTTTCCAGTGGACAAGGTGGGCTCCATCTGAGCTGAGGTGGCTTTCCCTTATCAGAACAACCCCCTCTTCCATCCGACTTTGAATGCAGGTGCTGGGCAGGATTGTGTTGACCTTCGAGGCAGTTTAGTGTGCACAATTTAACTCTTAAGTCCATCCCCTCGCACTGGGACAATTCTCAGGACTTACTGGACATGTTGATTCTCCTGCCCTCTTGAGGCTGCCAGGAGTTGCAATGGTGGGAAACCTCACTTGCCACCTTGATGAGTAGTTTTTTTCCTCCCCTATGACTCATCGTCTAATCAGATGCCATTCTGGGTGGGATACAGTTATGGTCTCCATAAGGCTCAGAGCACATGATGGCAGGAGGTGATGTCCTTTCAGATCAACCTTCTGGGGTTGAGAGTAATTCTCCTTTCCCTTTCCCATTGGTCTCTCCCATTGGATTTTTTCAGGGATGACCGTCTGAATCCAGACCAACAACTCCACAGGGGTTGCTTATCTGAATCACCAGGGCAGCACTAGGAGTCAAGCGATTCTGTTGCAGTCCTCTCAAATTCTACTGTGGGCGGAGCAGCATATTCCAGTGCTGTCAGCAGTCCACATATCAGTAGTGGATAATTAGCCCGCAGAGAGAGACTAGATCAGGGAGAGATCTTTTCACCCAGAAGTATTCCATAGTCTGTGCCAGAAGTGGGGCTACCCGGATGTGGATCGCTTTGTGTCCTGTCTCAATCACAAGGTTCTTACCTACATGACCAGGGCTTGATGACCCAGGGCTATTGCAGTCGATGTGCTCGACATTCCATAGAAAAAGTTCTCTCTCCTTTATTTTTTTCACTACTTCCACTCTTGCCAAGAGCACTCAAGAAGAAAGGTGTTTCAACGATTCTGGTGGCACCAGACTGTCACTGTTGGGCCTCATACATAAATCTAATCAACCTTGTCAGGAATGCACCTTAGTGTCTTACGCTTCTACCTGACCTCCTTTCCCAAGCTCCGCTCTTCCACCTCACTTTACCTTAGATGCTTGGCTGTTGAAGCTGAGGTTCTGAGGGCCTGGGGTCTATCTGAGCCAGTTATCCATATGATGTTGAGTCATTTCCATCCTATGAAATGATCTGCACCTAGGATATTGTACTTCCTGCAATCAGGCCTTGAACAGGGACTTGGCTTATCTTCCCAGAGTCTGGTCTCTGCTCTGTCTTATTCTTTGACTTTTTGTTTTAAGGTAAAGACTTTTTTCACAAGTGGTGATTCATGCAGTCCTTCCTTTCAGATATCTCGTTGAGCCTTGGGATCTAAATTTAGTCCTTGGGGCTCTTCAGGTGGCTCCTTTCGAAAAATGTCAGAGACCGTTCCTTGCATCTCTCTTTTCCTGGTAGGTAGCTTTTCTTGTGGCTGTCACCTTCATCAGGCAGGTTTCAGAACTTGCTTCATTGTCATACAAGTACCCCTTTTTGGTTATCCATACGAATAAGGTGGTCTTCCGACCTGTTTGGTCCTTCCTACCGAACTGAGTCTCCGCCTTCACTATCAATAAAAAATGATTCTCCCTTCTTTTTGCCTCTACCCGTCTTATCCAAGGGAGCAGGCTTTGCATTGTGTTGATTTAGTAAGAGCAGTCTGAGTCTATCTGGCTGCAACTAAGTTGTTTCGGCGCTTTGATTCTTTTCTATTTTTTTGTTCTTGAAGGGCCATGCAAGGGTTTGGCTGCATCCCTGGCCACCATTGCGTGTTGGAGCCGGTCTGCAATTTCGTAAATCTATTGGTCGAAGGGTAAAGTGCCTCCTCTTCCGGACACTGCCCTTTCTACCATGGCTGTTTTTGCCTCCTGGATGGTTAGGTATCAAGCTTCAGTAAGTAAGGTCTGCAAGGCTGCTACCCGGCCTTCTGTGCACACCTTCACTAAGTTTTACCAAGTTCATTCTTTGGCCTCAGCTTATTCCAGTCTAGGTTGCATGCAGCTGTTTGTTAGGCGGGTCACATGACTCTTTTGCTTTGTTTTTTTTCCCACCCTCTGGGACTGCTTAAGGATGTCCCATGGTGCGATGTCCCCCAATGATATTAACAAGAATACAATATTTTTGTACTCGCCGTAATATCTTTCATATTACATTCTATGGGGAACGCAGATACCGCCCTCCTATGCTTGTTTGTTAAGGCCTGGGACCTGTTGTTCTGTCTGTTCGGTTAAGTTTTCTAATGGGACCGTGAACATGTTTTTTTTTTCTCCTACTGCTTTTATACAAGCTGAATTAGCCAGTGTCTGTGGGAAGAGTAGGGCCTGACTGGGTGGAGCCAGGTCCCTACCTGGTGTTGCCTATACCCATGGTGCTGGTTCCCTCAACAAATTCAACGAGAAATATATTTTACAGTAAGTACAAAAGTTTTTTGTTTACAATTATTTCATTAAAATAATGTAAGCAATGAAAAAAATAAACATAAGTGGCATTGGCACATCTGATCGAATAAAAAATATGGTTATTTAACAAGCACCGTGAACGGCGTAGAAAAAAATTAAAATGACAAAATTGCTGCTTTTTTGGTCATCTCACCTTCTCAAAAAAATGAACTAAAAGATCAAAAACTTGTACCAATAAAAACTACAGCATGCCCTATATAAATAAAAGAACAAGCCCTTACACAGCTCTCTCAACTGAAAAATAAAAAAAATTATGGCCCTCAGAATATGACGGCACAAAACAGTAAGTTTTTTTTTTTTTAACAAATTGTTTTGATTTTGTAAAATTAGTAAAACCTAAAAAAAAATCTATGTTTATTTTCATATACCATGATCATTCCCATGCATGGATTCATTTTCTATTTGTTTCTTTTTTCTATTGTGTTTAGTACACCTTACACTCCTTTGGAGAAAAAAGCAGTGGACAACACAGATGATGAGACACTAACTGAAGAATGGACTCTAGATCAACCGGTTTCTCACACAAGAACGACAGCCATTGTAGAAGTAAAAGGAGCAGTGGACGTTGTTTTGAGTCCCCTTGTAGCGGAAGTATTAGACAGGTACGTTTTCTTCACAGCTCTATACTGTTAGATGCTTGACTTTGCCTGTCATTTAGCTCTGTGTTTTTCCAGAAAATTTGAAGAAAAATTGACTGATCTACTATAAATTATTGTTCTTTTTTACCTTCTCTTGATCTCCTTAAAGAGGCCCTGTCACCATATTATAAGTTCCCTATCTTCTATATAATGTGATCAATGTGCTGTGCTTTAAATCTAACACAAACGTTACTGAAGTGTCAGGATTCTGAATAGACATCACGTCCTGGCTGGTAGTGATGTCTATTCACTGTCAGGACACTTCAGTAACGTTAATATGTGAGTAAGTGTCTGCACATAGTGATCTAGCTAGATCACTATGTGCTGTGTAAATGAATGGAGAGAAGTGTATTACGCTGATTGGTCAGCGTCATACACTTCTCTCCACAACGCCCACTTGGTCAAAAAGTAAAACGTCCAGTTGTCCATTAAGAAATTAATTAGCATAAAGCTAAAATAGGTAAACTCTGTCAAAATTGATAGTTTTTCTAAATAAAAAACACTGCTGTTATCTACATTACTGCGCCGATCATATTATGCAGAAGATAGGGCACTTATAATGTGGTGACAGAGCCTCTTTAAAGAGGACCTATCAGTTTTAAGAAAAATGTAGTAAGTGATAGTAGAATAAATTATGTCAAAAATTTAGTGTTTGAGACACCTCCAGAACGCCCAGCCTGCTTTGGTAGTGGGTTGAAAAGTTGCTGCTTATCTGTATGCTGTTCTGGGCACAATAAAGGAAGTATTTTGAATAAAAAAAGCTATTGCCAATGCTATTAGATTTTTTCGTAGACTTTTCTCAAATATATATTAGTAAAATAGAGGATTTCCCTCAGTATTAGGGTGAGTTCACACAGGGCGGATACGCAGCGTAAAAGCACACAATGGCGGCCATTGAGGTCTGCGGGCAAAAAACACTGCGAAAAACGCTTTTTCTGCCTCCCATTTATTTTGGGTCTGGATTTTACGGCGTGCAGTACAAATTACATGTTAACCTTATTCTGCGAAAAACGCTGTGAAAACCGCGGAAAAAAAGCGCAGGCAGATCAAAATCTGCCTCAAAATTCCTGAAGGAATGCCTGCCTTACTGGTGTTTTTTCTTCAAAGTAGGCATCTTTTCAAAACAGCAATGTTTGCCTAAAGGGGTTGCCCCAAGATCAACATGTAACACCTATCCATAGGATAGGTGATCAACTTCTGATCACTGGGGGCCCCACATCTGGGACACCCACCGATCACTAGAGTGGGGTCTCAAGCCCCCTGTTCTTCCCCATTGCGCTCCTCTGCAATAAGGAGAAGCTTCAGATGAAGTGCTATACTTGGCTGTTTGTGTCAGTCTCATAGACTTTGAATACATTTGCAGCTTGCATACTCGAACACCACTCCATTTAAAGCTCTTCTCACTGCGGTCGTGCAGTAAGGAGGTACGGGGGGCTCAATACACCCGTTCTAGTGATCACTAGGGCCCCAGCAATTAAACATTTATCACCTACCATGTGGATAGGTGATAAATGTTGATCCTGGCACAATCCCTTTGATGAAACTGCCTAATTGAAGAGAATGAATGGTAATTAATTTCTTTACATAACTAGTATTTTGAAAATTCCTCCTTTCTAGTCCCATTTTCCATAGAAATAGATTTTATGCATAATTACATAAGCCTAAATATCTTACTGGAAATGGAAGTTGTCAAAAAATAGAGCATATTTTAAATGATATACTAAAATAACACACACTGCATTACTGGTTTATGTAAGCAGCAATATGATTTCTTTATTTTATCATTAGCTGACATTTGTAAACATGCTTGCTGTGTTTAGGTACATCGAGGCTATGGTACAGTTCACCAGTACCAGACACCCAGCTGCGATTGTTGATGATCTGCATGCAAAGGTGCTAAAAGAAGCTGTACAAAACAGTAAAACCACCTTCTCAGAAAATGTAAGATGCTTTCTTTTTTATATTATATATATATATTATAATATAATTTCTTTTTCAATAAAATAACATTATTAAGTTGTGTTTTACAAGATCTGGTGCTTTCTGGATCTGATCGATTTTAAGCAGGTATTTCATAGTAGGTTGTAGTTTTGTGTAGGTGCACGTTCAGAAAAATGTGGTTGTCAAGCTCAGAGTAAGGCCCCATGCACATTACCGTAAAATCATAGGTATCCGTGCCAGGAATTATGGAGCATGTCCTATTTTTTGTTTTTTACGGGCCGTGCTCCCAGACTTTGTATGGGAGCACGACCCGAAAATGCAGCCGTCGGTGGCCTGCCGTACCCGCAATCGCGGGCCGTGATTACGGGCACGCCCGTGTGCATGAGGCCTTAGTTGGAAATGTAGACCTCATTCAAGTGTAGCCTTGAGGTATTTACTAAAAACACTTTTTCAATTTACAAATTAAATCTGTTGATGTCCTAATAGGCTTTCTTGAAGAATGGATCTGTGTGTTAGAGTAATGTATAATTTATATGTAGATGTCCGGTTATTGCACTCATAAATCTAGTGATAAGGAGCCAGCTAATATTATTTCCAGAGTATTGTTTAGAAATGATACGTATGGAGTGAAATATTTATTGGTCTTGAAAAATGTAGAAGTTAATGTGCATTTGTGTTTTTATTTTCTTCCTTTCCAGCTACAGTCAAAGCAAGATAATAAATTATCCAAACCTGAGAATTGTGTTAAAGGAAGCACAAATCAAACACAGACCAAAGGTCTAAACAAAGGACTAAACCAAGATAATGTGAAAATCAAGGGGCTCCAAGCCAATGTCTCAATACCCAAGGTATATGTTCTATTGTGATTATTTCCAGGAGCTTTAACCCCTTGGTGCAGAATCATGTACATGCACAGCATAGAAAGACAGCAATTCGCACATTCCGCCAGGCATGTACGTGGTTGTGATCTGTGAGTGACAGCCGAGCTCCCGCTGCAATGGCTAAGATTGGAGAAACCTCCAATCCCGGCCGTTTGACCCCTTACATGCTGCGGTCAATAGCATCCGCGACATTTAAGTGGTTTGACAGAGGGAGGGAGCTCCCTCTGTCACCGATCGGCAGCCTGCGATCACCGACGGGTTGCCATGGCAGCCAGGGGCCTAACAAAGGCCCCCAGGCCTGCCCTGGCTATATGCCTATTAGGCTGTTTCAGAGGCATGGTCTAATAGATTGCCTGTCAGTTTTATACCAACAGGCAATAATGCTTTGGTATACTGAGTATACCAAAGCGTTATATCTGCGATCAAAAGATAACACATTAAAGTTCCTAGTGGGACTAAAAAAAAAATTGAAAACCGTTAAATTAAGTTTATAAAAAAAATAATTGTTTTTTTTTTACATTACCCCCACCAAAAAATAAAAAAATGTACTCAAAAATGGTACCAATGAAAACTACATTTGTCTTGCAAAAAAACCACATATGGCTACATCGACTGACCAAATTAAAAGTTAAGGCTCTTGGAAAGCGATGGTGCAAAATGAAGTAATTTTTGTTTAAAAGTGTTAATTGTGCAAAAGTAAAACATATAAAACCTATACGTATTTGGTATCGCCGTAATCATACTGACCCATAGAATAACGTTAACATGTTATTTACACTGCATAGTGAACGGCGTCTATGTGAAATCCAAAAAACAATGCTGGAATAGCATAGTTCACTAAAATAATAAACACCCAAAAATTGTGCAATTGAAAAATACAACTTGTCTCGCAAAAAAACAAGACCTCATACGGCTAAGTCGACGTAAAAATAAAAAAGTTATGACTCTTGGAAGGCAGGGAGGAAAACACTAAAAAGAATGCTTGGTCATTAAGGCCAAAATCTGCCTTGTCCTTAACCCCTTGGCGACATACGACGTACTATTACTGAAATGTCGCCAAGGGGAAGTATGGAGCGCGCTTACGGGCTGAGCACGCTCCATGCTTGGCGGGTGACGGCTGTGTTACACAGCCAACACCTCACTTCAGCGGGCGGACACAAAGTTAATTTTGATTCTGCCCGTTTAACACTTTAAATTATGACCGCGGCATTTAAATTGTTAGAATCAGGGGGGAGTTAAAAGTTGACATAAGTGGTATTGCCGCATATGTACAATTCCGAACTATCACAATATAGCGTTGTTTAACCCGCTCAGTGATCGCTGTAAAAATAAAGAATTATAAAACATACAGATTGCTGTTTTTTGGTCACCTTATCTCCCCAAAAAAATGAAATAAAAAGTGATCAAAAAGTTGCATATACCCCAAAATGGTATCGGTGAAAACTACAGCTCGTCTCGGAAGAATAAAGCCCTCACATCACTAAATTGACGGAAAAATAGAAAAGTTATGGCTCTCAGAACATGGCGACACAATTATTTTTTTTAGCAAATAGTTGTTTGTTTTTTCTAAAAGTGGTAAAACATAAAACAAAACATATAAATTTGGTATCGCTGTAATCGTATCAACCTGTAGAATAAGGTGCACATGTAATTTTTACCGCCTGATAGACGCCATAAAAACAAAACCACCCAAAAAATGGCGTAATCTCTGTTTTTTTCCCATTTCACCCCACAAATAATTTTTTTCCAGAATCCCAGTACATTATGCGGTACAATAAATGGTGCCCTGACAAACTACAACTTGTCTCGCAAAAAACAAGTCCTCATACGGCTATGTCGGAAAAAAAACCCAAAGAAGTTATGGCTTTTGGAAGGCGGGGAGGAAAAAGCGAAAATAAAAAAACTGAAATTGGCCGTGTCTCCAAGGGGTTAAGGGGTTAAAGACTATGTACAATTGAAACCGTCAGGTCAGCGGCAATTCATAGTTTCTTCTATTTTTGCACATTTGTCTTATTTGAATGTTTTTTATATTTACTTAATCCGTCAGGTCAGCAGCACTGAATGGTTCAGTGACAGCGGGTCTTGCGTCTCTGACATGCAGGATCCACCTGTTATCGATCACATTTAAGTTCTGAACTTAGATGTGATCCATAACAGTTAGATCCTGCGTGTCATCAACACGCAAGACCCGCTGTCACTGAACCATTCAGTGCTGCTGACCTGACGGATTCAGTAATATTAAAAGAAACATTCAATTGTGACAAATAAGCAAAAATAGAAGAAATTGGGAACTTTTTCACAGCACTGTATATGCGATTAAAATGTTATATTTGTGCTATTTACTATTTTCTAATTTTAGCCATCTTGAACAGGGAAACTGAACTGAACTGGACTTGTTGTGTAATCTTCGTTTTCTTTGTCCATCTCTGTATTTGTCTTCCCCAATGCGTACTAGCTAGCCTTAGATCATAAATACAAGCGAGGTTCACACCAGCAATTCAGTATATAAAACAGGCTGATCGTCCTAGATTCAAAGAGTATTGTATAATATATTTTCCTTTACTACAGTATTTTACTATCTTCCTATCTTATATTGCTGTATCTTTCTTTATAATTATGTGTCTTATTGTTCATCTTACTGTTCTAATAATTAACCTGTCTTGTTGCAGGTAAATCTGTGTTTGTTACAAGCATCCATTGAAGAGTCTACTAATCAAGCTGCAACTAAAAGTGTTACCCATGTTTCTTTAATCGCGCTTTGCTTTGATAGAATTGCTACACAAGTCCGGATGAACAGGTAAAGTAATTTTACATTCCTAAAAGCGCAAACTAAGCAAGTGTTTTCTGAAAGGTGTAACATCACGTATGCGTGTCATTGAGATCATACTATGGTCTGTCACTCCTTATGCATTAAATTTACACCAAATAACTTAGAAATAAGTTCCCATATCCAGAAAAATAGGTTTTCCCATCATGCAAAATGATAGCATATTGTTAGGACACATCATCCCTTCCTTACCGATGCTCACAATAAAGGAGCTCCAGCACTAGTTAAGTGCTACAGCTAAGTTTCCCTGCACAGTGACACCCCTGGCCACCTGCTGTGCAGAGAAAAGCAGGATAGCCACCTTGACTTCAATGTGTGCAGGAGAAATGTCAAAGGGGTCAGGGTTTGTTCTCGGGAACATAATGTTATGGCTTATCCTATATAGGAATTATTCTATGATGTTTCATTATTGAAATGTGGAATCTTGTTGTGTTTGTTACTTCACTGAAGAGGTGTGGTAGAAGAAATTGCAAACAATCCGGAGACTGGTCGTCCACCCGTAAACTTGGAGAAATATGCCAATGCTACAAAGATGCAGCCACAATCATCTGGGTCATTGAGGTCTAATGCTGGAGCAGAGAAAGGAAAAGAAATAGCTGCCAAGTTAAATGTTCATCGAGTACATGGTCAGCTCAGAGGCTTAGATACATCAGGTGAGAAATCCGTTGTCACTTTTCAATCATATAACTGTAATGAGAACCTGGGTGTTTAAAAGTCCCACATTAATTATAATTTAATAGATTATGCCTTGTGTTCAGCGCAATTAAGGGAAGCTAGTGTTTTCTCACTATAGTGCTAAGCTACTGAGAATATATCTACTTTGCCATCTGCACACTTTTCAGGAGTTTAGATTTTAGATTGCTATCTACCTTAGCAAGGCTTTTATACCATGAATATTAAAAAAATAGTGTAGTATCGTGTTAGCCGGAAACAATGTTCAATGTTAAATACTTTTGTGTCAGAAAAGACAAAAGTATAGTAGGTATGATACCTTTATTGGCTAACCATAAAAGTTCTATATGCAAGCTTTCAGAGCACACAGGCTCCTTCTTCAGGCAGTTCTAAGACATTCATTTGCTAACAGACTGAAGAAGGGGCCTCTGTGCTCTGAAAGCTTCCATATAGAACTTTTATGGTTAGCCAATAAAGGTATCATACCTACCATACTATGTCTTTTTTGACACAAAAGTATTTAACATTGCATACCATGAATATAAAACTGTGCTGTCTCGTTTGCAGTGTGAGCGACTGCAAATTTTTGCGTGTATAGCTAACATGTTATTGTGTCTGCTGCCTTGTAGATAACTGTTGTATGCCCTTATGATTATGTTTCTCTCTCCTTTTGATCAGACATGGGAACCTGCGCAATCACCACTATTCCCTTTGAAAAATCAAAGGTTCTTTTCACCCTGGAAGAGTTAGATGATTTTACATTTGTCGATGAAACTGAACAGCCTCCAACTACTGATGTAACCCGCATTGGTCCAAGTCAGGAAAAATGGGGTTGGATAATGTTTGAGTGTGGAATTGAAAACTTGGTCATTAAAGGTGAATATTCAGTTGTTTGCAATGTAAACTCATGATTACGTTATCGTGGGTGGCTTCAATCAGTTACAGAGCAGCTATTAGATAGCTATTCTACTGAACCAAATTATTATTATTTTTTTAATACCATAGACTATTTAGATACCGTACGTGTTTCTGTACAGGTTTAGCTATATATCCTAACTCTATAGATTTTGAAACTGTTATACACTGAAAGGCCGCTTTATTAGAGACACCCATCTTGCAGCGTGTTTGACCTCATCTGGCCTTCAGAACTGCAGCAATTCGTCGTGGCATAGATTCCACTAGGTAATGAAATCTTTCTGCAGGAATATTAGCACATTCGGACAGGATTGCCAGGGATGGTCGGTTTTCCCCGGTCCGGCCTGCTGCACGACGCCTACTTGCGGCGGCTGGCTACTGTCTGTGTATATGTTTCACTCTGAATCTTGTATTATGTATGTGTGCATGTGTATTTAGATGTATATGTATGTAAATGTCTGCATGTGTGTACAGTATATGTGTATGCTAGTAGCTGTTATGGAGCATAATTCATCTGTGTACTAAATGGTGGCATTAACTGTACATTAAAGGTGGCATTAACTAGACACTTAACTGGTGGCATCAACTGGTGAAGATTGTGAGGAGGTTGAAGCCTTGTGGGTGGAATTAGAAAGGGAGGTAAACAGTGGGAAAAAATATTTTTGGTGTAATTTATAGGCCCCCAATATAACTGAGGAGGTGGAAGGTCTGCTATATAAACAGATGTAGCGGTCTGCACAGGTTAGTACTGTAGTGATAATGGGAGATTTTAATTACCGGGATATTAATTTGCGTCACGGTTCGGCTTCAACTGCAAAGGGAAGACATTTTCTCAACCTGTTGCAGGAAAATTTTATGGGCCAGTTTGTGGAAGACCCGACTAGAAGTGAAGCTCTGTTGGATCTGGTCATTTCTAATAATGCAGAGCTTGTTGGGAATGTCAGTGTTTGTGAAACCCTTGGTAACAGTGATCACAATATAGTTATATTTTACCTAGACTGTAAAAAAATAAACACAGGCTGGGAGGGCAAAAACACTTAATTTTAAGATGGCCAATTTCCCCAGAATGAGGGCTGCAATTTAGGACATAGACTGGGGACATCTAATGTCAAATAATGGTACAAATAATAAATGGGAGTGCTTAAAATCCATTTTGTATAATTATAGTGAAAAATTTATTCCAATAGGTAGCCAGTATAACCGACTAAAATTAAGCCCCACATGGCTTACACCTTCTGTAAAAAGGGCAATATATGACAAAAAGAGGGCATTTGAAAAATCTGAGGGTACAGCTGTGGCCTTTTTAAATTCTAAAGAGTGTAATAAAATCTGTAAAAAGGTAATAAAATCAGCAAAAATACAAAATGAAAGGCAGATGGCCAAGGATAGCAAAACAAATCCCCAAAAATTCTTCAAGTATATAATTGAAAAAAAACCAAGGTCTGAACATGTAGGACCCCTAAATAGTGGTAATGGGGAGTCGGTCACAGGGGATCAAGAGAAAGCAGATTTACTAAATCGGTTCTATAGCTCTGTATATACAACAGAAGAAAGAGCAGCTGATGTAGCCGGTGCCAGTGCTATTAATACATTAATTAATATAGTTTTAATTGGCTGAATGTAGATATGGTCCAAGCTATGTTAAATAAGATAAATGTGAACAAGTCGCTGGGTTCAAATGGGTTACACCAGAGAGTTCTTAAAGAGCTTAGTTCAGTTATTTCTGTCCCCCTCTTCATAATATTCAGAGATTCTCTAGTGACTGGTATAGTTCCAAGGAACTGGCGCAGGGTGAATGTGGTGCCTATTTTCAAAAAGGGCTCTAGGTCTTTCCCTAGTAGTTATATACCAGTAAGCTTACAATCAATCCTGGGAAAACATTTTGAGGGTCTATTGAGGGAATATATACAGGAGTATTTGACAAAGAATAGTATGATACGTGACAGCCATCGAAGGACGGAAGTTGTCAAACCAACCTGGTTTGTTTTTATGAAGAGGTGAGTAGAAGCCTAGACAGAGGGGCTGCTGTAGATATAGTGTTTTTGGACTTTGCAAAGGCCTAATGGGTAAATTATGGCTTTTTATGTTTCTGTAGTGTGCTTTTCTATTTTCATGCGTTTTTGTTTTTATCTGGGTCACATAGATCTAAAGATTGTTGCTCTTAACTTCCTGATAAATAGCTAGTAGCTTACTATTACGCTGGTTATCCTTGGCTAGTTTTGGATCATTTTTATTGTTAACAGGGTTATCTTTATAATGTATTTTGGAAGACATACTTTGTAGGACCTTTTTTCTGTTTGTTATAAATACAGTTTTTCATGTTAGTTTATTCCTTTTAGGTGGGCGACAGTCTGGGGCTCTCTTATACAATTCTTTCGGCGTATTGGGAAAATCCAGCACCACTGAACGGAGTGGACACTTTAAGTCTAATGATTCTTCTGATTCACCTACTGGAAGTGGGTATAGCACTGACGTATCTGATGATAATATTCCATGTGATGGCATAAGCCCATCCTCTGATGTAAATGGAAATTCTGTGTCTGATGAACAAGTAAGTCAATATTGGCTATATGAAGATATAAAAAATAACCTAATATAGTATATCAGTTCAAATTTCTATGTAATTTTTATATATTTAATATATTCATATAAAATATTTCCAGATATCTATATATTATTTATAATCAACTACAATATATAAATGCCTTGCAGGCCTACTTCCTTCTTCTCGCTTACCATCTTCTTCACATTTCCTTTCTCCTCTACTTCAAATAACTTTACACGTCATTGAGGCAATGTTCTAAAACTGTGCTTCCTAGTCTATGCTAGTAAGGGGGCACTTACTGGAAAATCAGTTGTTATTAATTTCAATGGGAAAAGTTAGCTGCTAGGCTCGCCCCAATTGGTGGCTGCTCGCATCCAAAATGTTATATTTCTACCTTATGGCTGTGTGAAGTGAAGCGAGATTTTAAGCTCTGTAACAGAAAAATAGAGCTTCAACACCCATAAAGATATATAAAGAATACAGAATTTTTGAACTATTGAGATAAAAACAAATGTGATCATGGATGTTCACTATAAATAATTTATTTGCATACAATTGCAAGAAAAATTAAGTGAGCCCTTGAATTTCTGCATTGATTACTAATAAAATGTAGTCTGCTTGTCACAATTCTAAATAAATACAATCTAACTAAACTAATAACTAATAAACTTTTATTGAACACATTAAGTAAACATCCACGATGTAGGGAGAAAAAGTGAGTGCAATAGAATATTGTGTAATTATGTAATGGTTTCAACTTTATTTTTACCTTCTAAATAGCTCAATGAATGACAAAACGAATTGTTTACCGGTTTTGCAATACAATATATGTACATATATATTCCTGTACTCCTGCGACACATTTTCATGATTTTTGGCGTTGGTGGAACGAGCGCCGCTGTCGCCTCCCTCCTCCACATCTTCGATTGATTGAAGGGAGGTTTTTCCTGGAAGCAGTCTTGGGGGCGGTGTGACGATGAAGAGGCGTAAAAGTGCCAGAGACAGGTCCCAATCCTCATCAGGCTCTTCTCAGGAGTCTCCGATTAGAGTCATCCATATCGGAAGCAACATCACCATTGATCAGTCTCTTTCCTCCTATGTATCCTTTGACCCAGAGTCAGAACATTAATAATCACAATTGACAGCTGCCATGCAGGCATTAATATGTGCTGTCAGAGACCCTTTTTGTGTAAAGGATCACCCCCATCTCCCCTTCTCAGGAAGAGGCACCCTTACATCGCCAGCAGCTATGTTTCCCAAACCATATTGAATCTGTGGAGATTCTATCCAAAAAGTGAAAACATCCTGACCGACATCTTGCTGTTTTAAAACGCGAAAATTCTGTTTCCTTTTCAGAAGGAATTGATCTCAAGATGGTCTGTTTCTCCTTCTTTGTAGCCACCTATCTCAAGGTTATCAAGGACCACTACCATACCACTTGCAGATGTGACTTTGCACATTGACCCTTTTGACAAATAGTTGGATTCCCAAGCGAAGTCTACTTTTATGGCCGCAGGTTCCGATAGGTGCACCAGGCTTTTTTATCTCCCTGGGTTAGTAAGGCCTCTTCGAGGTGAGGAAAGCAGCTGCACCGCATTATCCTGCAGGGTTTAGCCGAGCTTGACTTGCAGGTGTTCCAAGCTTGAACATTTTTATTTCAGGCTTCGCTTGAGTCAGCCCGCTTCAATGCCCAGCTTCAATTTAGTTAATTTGATTTCCATTCGGCGCTCTATTTGATTGAATTCTTGGGTTGGCCAATCTGGCTTACAAGAGAGCCATGGCTGGCCTTCTTTTTATTGGTGGCATGGTTTTTGGTAAACATCTGGATGAGATTATCTTTGAGTCTACTTGTCGCTAAGAAATTTTTTTTGCTTCAGAAATGCCCTCGCCTTATGCAGAAATTATATATTTTTGAAAAAATATATATTTTTTTAAAAACTGGATATTTTTGGAAAGCGCTCCTTAATATACAGAATAAGCAGAGAGGTGCTGGAAAGCAGGTTTATTGTACAGCAAAGGATGGGCAACGCGTTTTAACGCAGAACATGCGTCTTCGTCAGGCCAAAATTAGGTCTCACCTTATGCAGTCCTCTCTCAGATCTGCTCATGTGGATGATGCCTGAGTTCAGCAGGTGGTGTAAACCAAGATAGAGTTTGATAAGCTTCCTCCTGAAAGTTTCTTTATCTCGACTCCACCTCATGCACCGGATCATGCTTGGTCCAAACTCAGAGCATGGAGTTTTTTTTATAATCTTCAACACCAGGACAGCAAGCGTCCTTCTTCCAGAAGACAAAGTAGAACACTCCCACTTCCATCAGTTTTTGCATGCGGATACTGAGCAGGATGTGTCGACCTTTGAGGCAGTTCTATATACACAATTCTACTTCAGGTCTCTCAAGGGGGCCACCTTTCCTGTACTGGTACAAGTCTCAGCACTCCCTGGACAAGTTGTTTCTAGTTGGAGACCCCACTGGCCATCACGAGGGTTTGGTTCCCCCCCCCCATGGCTGGTCGTCTTATCGGATGCCAGTCTATCCAGGTGGGGTGCAGTTTTTGGTCTCCACACAGTTCAGGGCACTTGGAATTGAGGGCCATCTTTTTTAGCCCTCTCCCATTGAAATTTTCCTCTATAGGGTCGGCTGGTCAGGATCCAGACTGACCACTCCACAGCGGTTTCTTATATGTATCTTCTGGGGTGGCACCAAGAATCTTCTCAGATCCTACATATTTCAGCACTGTCAGCGGTACACATACCAGGAGTGGACAATTGGCCCACAGATTTTCTCAACCGAGAAAGACTAGATCCAGGAGATTAGTTTCTTCACCCAGAAGTATTTCATCAACTGTGCCAGAAGTGGGGCTACCTGGACGTGGATCTCTTTGCGTCGTGCCTCAACCACAAGTTCTGACCTACGTGGCCAGGGCATGGGATCCCAGAGCCATCGCAGTTGACACGCTGGTGACTCCAATCTAAAGGTTTCTTCCATCTTTATCTTTCCCTCCACTTCCACTCTTGCTCACATTTCTCATGAGGGAAGGCATTCCAGCGATTCTGGTGGCACCAGACTATGCTCGTCAAAGCTGGTACGCAGACCTAATCAACCTTTTCGCAGACAAGCCTTGATGTCTTCTGCTTCTACCTGACCTCCTTTCCCAAGGTCTGATGTGCCACCCCACTTTACCTCAGGTGCGTTTAACAGCATGGCTGTTGAAGCTCAGATTCTGAGGGCCCATGGTCTCTCTGAGCCGGTTATCCAGATGATGTTGAAGGCCAGAAAACCTCCGTCAGCCAGGGTGTACCATCCATTGTAAAAGGCTTATTTCGGCTAGTGTGAGCAGTCATTTCCACCCTTTCAATTGTTTCATACCTAGGGTTCTGTCCTTTCTACAATCAGGCCTTGAATAGGGACGTGGCTTATCACAGCGAGCTGGGCTGTTTCCAGAACTCGGTAGCTACGACACTGGCCAGACATCTATGAGTTATTTATTACCCTCTTATTATGCCTTGATGTACTCCGCACAGATTACATATGCCCCCATATTATAAACAGAAATATCAGCAATACCCCAAACAGAACTACCAAGCTAAATCTGCGCTACATAATCCAAATTGCGCTCCCTCTCTTCTGAGCCCTGCAGTGTACCCAAACAGCAGTTTACGTCCACATATATGGCATCGCTATACCCGGGAGAACCCGCTTAACAGTATATGAGGTATTTGTCTTTAGTGGCACAAACTGGGCACAACATATTCTGCACTATAATGGCATATCAGTGGAAAATTGCAATTTTTACTTTGCACTATCCGCTACGCATTCAATTCTAATGGAAAAACATGTGAGGTCAAAATGCTCGCTACTCACCTTAGAATGCACTATGGGGTGTAGTTTCCAAAATACTACTTGGGGGTTTGTTTTGCTATTTGACCTCAGAGCCCTACAATTGTGGCCCAATTCAGTGAAAATCACTAAAATAGGCCTCAAATGCGCATGTTGCTCTTCAATTCGGAGCCCTGTAATTTGTCCAGGCAAATGATAAATGCCTTGAGGGGTGTAGTTTCTAAAATGTTGTCACTTCTTGGGGGCTTCCACTGTACTCTGGTACCTCAGGGTTTTGCAAATGCGACATGGCGCCCAAAAATAAAATTCACAAGATCTGCATGCCAAATAGCGCTCCTGCCTTTCTGAGCCGTGCCGTGTGTCCAAACAGCAGTTTATTACCACATATGGGGTATTGCTGTAATCGGTAGAAATTGCTTTTCAAATCTTGGGGTGCATTTCCTCCTTTATTCCTTGTAAAATTAGAAAATGTCCACGTTTTATCAGAAAAAATTAAATTTTCAATTTCAGTGCAAAATTACACTAAATTCTGCAAAAAAAACTGTGGGGTCAAAATGCTCACTATAGCCCTCAATAAATTCCTTCAGGGGATGTCGTTTCCAAAAATTGGGACACTTTGGGGGGGTTTCCACTGATTTGGTCCCGCAGAGGCTTTGCAAATGTGACATGTTGTCGCAAACCATTCCAGCAAAAGCCAAATAACACTCCTCTTCTAAGCCCTGTCGTGGGTATGATCAGCAATTTATGTCCACATATAGGGTATTGCCGTGCTCAGGAGAAATTGCTTTACAAATACTGGGGTGCTTTTTCTCCTTTATCCCTTGTGAAAATTAAAAAAATCGAAGCTAAAACTTCATTTTATGGGAAAAAAATTAGATTTTTATTTTCACAGCCTACTTCCAATTAATTCTGCAAAAAAAATCTGTGGGGTCAAAATGCTCACTATACACCTAGATAAATTCCTTAAGGGTTGTAGTTTCTAAGATGGAGTCACTTTTGGGGGGTTTCCACTGTTTTTGTCTTTCAGGGGCAACATGGCACTGAAGACCATTCCAGCAAAATTCGAGCTCCAAAAGGCGCTATTTCCCTTCTGAGGGCTGCCGTATGTTCAAATATAAAGAAAAAGCGGAGAGGAAACCTCCATCTCACCAGTCCTGCGTCTTTATGCTATTCACCGTGGGCTGTCGCGGAGATCTGAGTGAAGTGTGGTGCGGCTTCGATACTTACTATTTTGAAACCACCTCGATACTGTGTCTCTTACATTCATCTATTTTTCTATGCCAATAAAAGTGGGAATATTGATTACTTTTTAATCACCAAACAGTGCTGGATCGTACCTTCTTTTTCTTTATGTTCAAAAATAAGTTTATGACCACATATGGGGTATTTCCGTAATCGGGAGAAATCGCTTTACAAATGTTGGGTTGTTTTCTCTCCTTTATTCCTTGTAAAAATGAAAAAAACTGTATGATTTATTTGAAAAAATTTAGATTTTCATCTCTGTGGCTTAATTTAAAGAAATTTTGCAAGAAAACTGTGGGATCAAAATGCTCACTATACCCTTAGATTAATTCCTTAGAGGGTGTAGTTTCCAAAATTGAGTCTTTTTTCGTTTTTTTTCCCAATGTTTTGGCACCACAAGACATTTTCAAACCTGACATTGTGCCTAAAATATTTTCTAATAGAAAGGAGGCGTGAAAATCCACTAGGTTGTCTTTTGCTTCAGAGGCCTGTGTTTCAGTCAATTAGCACACTAGAGCCACATGTGGGATATTTCTAAAAACGTCAGAATCTGGACAATAAATATTGAGTTGCGTTTCTCTGGTAAAAGCTTCTGAAAAATTATTCCAAATGAATTTCAGCAAAAAAATTACATTTGTCAATTTCACCACCACTTTGCTTCAATTCTTGTGAAACGCCCACAGGGTTAAGAAACTTTCTGAATGCTGTTTTTAATACTTGGATGGGTGCAGTTTTCAAAATGGAGACTTTCTAATATATAAGGCCCTCAAAGCCACTTCAGAACTGAACTGGTCCCTGAAAAAATAGCCTTTTGAAATTTTCTTGAAAATGTGAGAAATTGCTGCTAAAGTTCTAAAAATCTGATTTGACCTGATGAAGACGCCGGTTCGGCGTCGAAACGCGTAGTCCATTTTATGTTTGTTCTAAAAAATGTAGTCATGTTTTGAACTACTGGATTCTCCTCTATTGGATGTTAGCAGCGCTATTTTTTGAAGCTCCATCTTTTGCATATATAAATATATACCTAGCTATTCCCCTATTCAGGTGGCCGGTTCTTCTAACCGATCTGCAGCTTCATCCTATACATCCTTACCATTGTTTTGCTTGTTGCAGCACTGTCTTGCTATACCTTTACCTAATGTGACCTGCACCATGTTGGCGCCGCGTGTTTTTTAACTCTCTCTCCACATTACCAATAGGACACTTTGTATTAAAAATCCAAGTTCAGCTACAGGGGCCTAAAGGAAGATGTGTAACAGTCCTGATGGTAGCACTAGTAAATTGGTTTATGTCTATTGTACCACTTAACCTGCATTTTCTAATATATTCTCCATTTTTTTTAAATTAAATTCTGCTTATTCTAATTTGATTATATTATTAAATATGCAACTCATGCCATTACCTATACTGTAATTTTTCTTTACCTTAAAGGATGAAGGTGTTGAATCAGATGACTTGAAGAAAGATCTTCCACTAATGCCACCTCCCCCAGACTCCAGCAGCATGAAGCTTACTATTAAGGAGATTTGGTTCAGTTTTGCAGCTCCAACAAACGTACGGTCTCCAGCTCTTACTTTTTCCAGGTTAGTGCAACTATGCTGTAGTAACTAATAAAACGGCAGAATGTATTTACTACCAGTTAGTTCTGAATAATTTTGATATGCGTTTATCTGTTTTTTTTCTGATACAAATCTCCAAATCCCCTGTTTCCATTCACGCAGCTATAGAGCTATACATTTGTGGCTGCCTGCAACACCACTAGGGGGAGTGTAGGAGCTTAGTACATATGGATTTATTATGTGTAATGCCAACTTTTTTAAAAATCCTTCTTCAGTAAGATTCCCCTCGATTCCCCCAGAAAGGTATAATTTAGCTCTATGGCTGTGTGAAGGGAGGCAGAGGATTTAGAGATCTGTATATAAAAATGAAAGGTACTCTGACCCCTGTAAAGATTTATTATGAAATTAATCCGCACAGTTGCACCTGAAAACAAAATAATGTTCCAAATTTTATTTAAACTTTAAGCAATAGTGCAAAGTGTCAGGGGTTCACGGGTCCCATTTTTCACAATGACAAAAATCGATTTTGGTATGTCGGATAATGTAATCGTTCTGATTTTTCCTGTGGTTTGAACAAGTTTTTAACCCAAAAAAAATTCACATTTTAGTGAACAACATGTTCATTTGTGTGTCTTAAGAATACACATTCCAACAACTGCCCTGTGCTTTAGTTAGAAAAGGTTTTGATTAGAGTTGCGTCTGTTAAACCTTTTTTTAAAATATTTTTTCTTTAATCATCTAGACAACTAAACCTGCTTAGCACTGCAACCCCAGCTGTTGGGGCGTGGTTGGTCCCTATAGATCAGTTAAAATCATCACTGAACAAGCTGGAAACTGAGGGAACTTTGAGAGTCTGCGCTGTCATGGGTTGTATCATGACTGAAGCACTGGAGGTGAGTGGAGTGCTTATTGTATCTGCTAATGCATATAACAGCATTGCAATAAAAGCATGATCTTAAGAAAAAAAGTGAATCTCCTAAGCAAAGCTACGCCTTTAGCTGCACACAAACTTTAACTCGAAACTCTTACAAAAAAATACATGTTTAGTCATTTAAGTCAGTGCATGAAAAAAAATGGAACTAGTTAAATACTTATTCAACCGCGATGTGCTGGGATTATCACTATTCACATCAGTCGCCGTCCCCAATGGAGCACATAATCTGATTTCCCTATTTTAGACAAACGCACAAGGGCCAATTTCATAGAAAGCCAATTAACCTATGATCATTATGTTTTTGGAGTTTGGCAGGAGAGTGAAGTATCTGGAGGAAATCCTCCCAAACACTGGAAAACATACAGACTGCATGCAGAATTAAACCAGGACCCCATTGCTTATCCCTGAGCCACTGTCCTGTATTTAAAATAGGAAATGGGGTATAAGTACTACATTTAAAAATGTAACTTCTGTATGTGGTAGAAAACACACTTCAAAAGCAGACAAATCCGCATTTAATTCAGCCTAAGTCTAAGGAGCATACTGAATACCACATGTATATTCTCCGCATTTTGACATATATTTGATGTGAGTAATGGACTGCCCAAGTACATTGAAGGATTGGTGCAAGTTCTCTGTGTATGTCTTTGTGAAGTTTGTAAAACCTGCCAATCCTTTATGATAAGGGCTAATTCTGGTATGACAAACACCATCAAGAGCCTGAAATGTTTTGCAGCAGGCGATGTTTACACGCAGGGTATGTTCGCACTTGGCATATACACTGTAGATTTTACATCCGGGTTTGCAAATGAAAAATCCGCAGCGTATTGTAGTAACAGCAAAGTGGGAAAAATTTCCATAGAAAATGTGCATAAATTGACCTGCAGTTCAGATTATAAATTCACAGCATTTCAATTTATTCTGCGAATTTGCTGCACATTTGTTGCCAAATTTTACCATTGAGTTCAATAGGGAAGTCAAATTCTGTAACAAATGCCATTGTTTGCGGAATTTTCTGCTGTAGCGGTCTCGTGTGTTGAGACGTCATTATGATCGGGCCAGAAGCAGAAGGCTCCGTACACTGTATAGTGGCCGTGCTTGCAGTACTGCAGATCAGTACAGAATAGGAGCAGAGCACGGCTGCTATACTGTGACCGGAGCCTTATGCTTCCGGCACCGACCCTGCATAGCTTCCGGCGCCCAGAGGCATCCGGAACAGCTGATCGGTGCGGGGTCCGGGTGTTGGACCCCCACCGATCATATACTGATAATGTATGTCTTTTCATATACCATAACATCTGTAGAGTAATGTTCCATCCTGTATTGATAATTCGGGTCTATTTATTTCAATTCACTATTTTTTCCAAGTGGCTTATATAGTTTCACTAATTTAATGGTGTTATCCAGGATTTCAAAATGTATGACCTATCCTTAGGATAGGCCATCAATATTCGATCAGTGGAGGTCCGACATCAGCTGTTTGAAGGAGCCGCAGCGCCCTTATGATAGCTGCAGCCTCCTCATTGTTTACATGGGTTTAATATCTTCTTGTACTTGCACATGCCTTTTAATTTCGTAGCGGATGTACCAGGTATTTCCGCCTTGTTCCATTCACTTGAATGGGACAGCGCTGCAATACCTTGCACAGTTGCTATGACATTAACGGCGAGTTCAAGTACAAACCTGTAACCCGATGTAAGCAATGAAGAGGCTGCGCGGTATGTATGAGCGCCATGGCTCCTTCAGACAGCTGATCGGGAGCCAAGAGTCGGATCCCCACTGATCTTATGTTGATGGCCTATCATAAGGATATCCCATCAATTTTGAAATCCTGGATAACCCCTATATATAACTGATCTTCATAACAAGTAACTTTGTAGGCACATTGCCTTACTTACAGTATCTTATACTGATCCTGAGTTACAGTCTGTGTTATAGTTCAAAGCTGCAATTAAATATTATGTAGATTTTATTTCTATATTAGCTGAAAAATGGTGTTTGGTGAATAAATGCTTTAACTAGTACAGCATATCATTTTGATATCAACATTGGTAATATGAATCCACTACTGAATGTGTCAGGGAATAAGAAGCACTTGCATTTACATATAACTTTAGCTTCTCTACATTAAACTGATTAGTAAGTGTCATTAATTTTTATTTCCTATTTGATGTTCATTACAGAATAAAAGTCTCCATTTTCCCCTGAGAAGCAAGTATAACAGGCTCACTAAACAATCACGTTTCCTTCAAGAAAACCCATCCTGTCTACTTTGTAACTTGCTTCATCACTACTTACATCAAGCCAATTACTCGGTCATTGAAGATGCCACATTAGTGAGTTTCATTAATCTTCCAATTATTAAATTATATATTATAATAATCTTCAGTATCTTCTTGCCAAAATATAATTGATCATTGATGTTGACTGTATAACTAGCTAATGCAGCACTCCTCAGATAGTATTTGTGTCCAGTTGACCTTAATGAGAGGAGATGAGCTCTAAATAAATACTATATTTTACCTTTATAAAGATGAAAGTGAATGCTGCAGGTGGGACCGCCAAACAAAACTCTTATGACTTTAACCCCTTAATGACCGCAAAATTTTTCCTATTTTCCCTCTTCCTTTCAGCAGCCATAACTTTTTTTATTTTTTCATTGACTTGAAAAGCTTTAAGAGGCCATGTTTTTTTTTCCCTGCGTGGTTTTTATGTGTGTGGATGGGCAATAAATTATATTTTATACAAAAAAAATAAATTTCTGTTGACATTTCTTTAATTTTTTTATTTTAATGGTTTCATTTTTATTTTGCTGAGGGAATAACGCTTGAACAACTTTATTTTAAACTTGTATTAGCAAACTCCTGTATGCAAATACATTAAACTGTGACACTATGACACAGGCTGCTGTTAGGGCAGCACATAGTGTGCCCTCACAGCAGGCTTACAGAGCAGACAGCCCTGGGGTCCTTTCTAGGTCCAAAGGGTTGACTGCAGAGAGTTCCCCAACTTCTGATCCCTTCAACGGGTTTCCGGTGATGCAATGAAAGTCGGGAGTCCACTTTGATCATGCCGCAGTCACAGGTTAAATGGCCGTGATCGGAGGTTCCATGATCGGAAGTGTATAGTGGGCATAGACCAGGCACCACATTTTCAGCACGTGTTAGGCTACATTCACACGAGTCTGGTCCGGTATGCATCAGATTGCTTTTCGAGTAGCATACGTTATGTGCTTTGCGAGTGCGTGAATCTTTATTTATTTTTTTATTATTATTATTTTCAATTGAGTTGATGCGTAAATCACGCACAGCTCACGGATGTGCATCCAAGTGCAGTGCGTGGTTTTCACACAGCCATTGACTTCAATGGGCGATAGGTGCGTGAAAAACGCAACAATATAGCACATGCAGTGAGTTTTACGCAACGGACACACGCTGCGTGAAAACTCCTGCATGTGTGAATGGCCCCATTGAAATCAATGGGTCAGTGTGCTGTGCGTGATTTTCACGCACATCACACGGACGAGTTTTACGCTAGTTTGAATGAGCCCTTAAATGGCTATAACGTCTTTATTTGTGGACTAGCGATGTGACTTTTGCAGTCTTTTTTTTCGTTATCAATGCAGGTTTCTTTGCTTATCATTTTTTGCACATATTTTTTGCTTTTAGTATTTTTAGGCTTATAGTTTGGAAAAAAAGAGTAAAAAAAAATCATTGTCATTGTCTTTGGTCATGGCGTGCGTTACAACGATAATTGGCACGGGGGGGATGTTATGTGTAATTTTTATAAATAAATAATTTTTTTTTTTTTTTATTATGGCCTGTCCCTCAAATGTCAGAAAAGACCTTTGTGGGACTTTTATTATTTCATATATATTTTTTTACACTTTACTTTTCCACTTTAACTGGGGCTGTACAGTGATTGTCACTATTAGGGCTGTGCTGGGTCTAGTTAGACCCAGCATAAGCCTCCTACTTCTGGCATTCTGGCAATCATGTGACCAGTCACATGATCACCGAGACCTCTAGAGGCAGCGACGCTGATGCTCCCTCTATCCTTTACACAGTTCTCACTGAGCGCTCTGTACGTGAGTACAGAGAAGACAGAAGTGGTGAAAACCACTTCTGTCTCTTTCCACGGTCCCCGGTAGTCTCTGATTGCCGGGTGTCCAACATTCAGCTGCCAAATTGCTCAGGCATCAAGCTTAAACTCACACCGTTAATATAGTGGGCGGTCCTTAACCAGTTCGTGAAAATTTTTTGGGAAAGAAAATATATATAACCTTGACATATTTGTGATCTCTATGCATAGTTACAAGATTGTTAACTGGTTTGCTTTTATTTCTTGTAGAGTGATGGTCTCCCTGCTCTCGTCACATTGAAAAAAGGGCTGGTTGCTCTTGCTAGGCAGTGGATGAAGTTTATTGTTGTGACACCTGCATTTAAAGGGGTGCGTTTGGTTAGACCTGCTCAGCCAGTGAAGCCCCAAAATCCACTGAGGAGAGATGAAGATGATCTGAATGGTTTAGAGAATGGTGGAGCACTTCAAAGTGATACCAGTGCAGATGGGGCTGAGTTTGAGTTTGATGCAGGTTTGTCCTGTATGATCTCTGTTTTATACATATGAGGATGACTACTTAATAATACATCTGAAGTAACTACAGTGAACTGCACTTCAGTGTTCATATTCTTAACTGATAAAAATAACATATTAGTCAATTATTGACTATAATGATCAGTGATGTTTCATATTCCGGGTGGTGTGTGTGCGCGCTGAAATACGATACGATAAATACATTATTAGAATACGAAATGTTACTGGTTTTGAGATAGACGATGCAGGGCATATACAGAACAGACATCCTATCCGCTTAGTGTTGTATATTAAATAAGATATATTTTTTTAAAGGCTGGATAACTCCTTTAATTCAACTATATTGAACTTTGTTAGTTTAATTTCTGACCATATCTGTATTTTGTTTAAATCATTTTTATGTCTTGTTTAGTCTAGACGAGTAATAACATTCACAAATGCTTGAGAAGGAACATGAGATAGTATCTGATAAGCGCATGTGTTATTTTGTATTTGTCTTAAAATATTTGTTTTCTTTCTTTTGATAATCTGTTTTAGCTACTATTAGTGAACATACCATGCTTCTCGAAGGGACCAATACACGGCCTCCCGCTGCAGGTGTTTCTTCTGGTCCCGTAAGTGGCGCTGAAATTATGAGGAAGTTATCTAAATCACATGCTCATAGTGATTCAGCTTTGAAGATTAAAGTAAGTTCTGTTTGCTTTTAGATACATTCTTAGTTTAATTTCCTTGTTGTTTATGAGTTCAATAGTATTGGTCCACATTGTCTATGTGTAACAGATTTTTTTAATTCATGCCAAGCATGATCTGTCTTATAGTGTCATGAGCTCCTCAAATCTCAAAAAAAAGGGTCATGTGAATCCATTGCAGCCGCACACAGAGGAAGCTGAGCAGAGTTGCAGGCAGGACATTGGCGCATTCTATGTGATATCCAATCATAACGTTGTCAAACACATCAACTAAAAAGGGGGATCAATTACTACATTTCGTCTCCCTTTCGCTTAAGGGAAAACTTGGGTCTAGGCCATGTTCTGGTGTAAATTATTACCTTGCACTGAGTGACAAGTGACAATATTCTTAGCTCTGTGTATTCTGCTATTGTCATTGAATCTCACCCAGTCTGCTTCCTATTTCCTGTAGATGATGTAAGATTTCTGCTAACAAATCACCTCTGCCTCTCCCTGCACTGGGGCTCCTACAATACCTGTAACATGCATGCTGCTGCATAGGCTTTATATGCAGCCTCTCTTGTGCCTCAGTTCTGCATCTGTGGTTCTTCACCATCCTGATCATAATTTGGAATGATCTATATAGCTATATAAATATATCTATATCATTTCTAATGGAAGTTATCTGGCTACACCTCATTATTTGATACCTGGGCAAGGCATTATGGGACATTTACCAGAGCTACTGAATACAGATAGGGATTTCAACAATTATTCCCTTTTAAAAAAACAAGGGAGGGATGGCATGGAGCAAAAAAGAAGACCACTGTTATGGGTGTGGTGGGACTCATTTCATGGGTTTGCGGAAGTTTCTCTTTAAAATATATTTTGTTGCAGATTCCGAAGATGAATTTTATAGATACATGTTAAACAGTGACAGAAGACCACATGTGTGTGTTTAAACCCTACAGTGTAATTTATAGTATGTACATTTTATATACCTAGATGGAATGTTTTAACAGTCACTCCACTGCTATGAGCGATCGCCTTTTCTGCATTGTCACTTGGTGTTAAGTGAACACAGATCATTTGTAGTGCTTTCAGGGATACCTACATCCCCAGGCACGAGTTATCTCTGCTCATGTCTCATTTTGTCATAATCTATTCTCAAGCAAGTACGTATGTTCTTTTGTTTTTACAGGGGACTCACCCATATCAGTCTCTGAGCTATACTAGTGGAGACACAGTAAATGATTCTCCTGCCCATGTCAGTAGATCTGGAATGCCTGTGAAAGAAAGCCCAAGGAAAGAGAGTCTTCTGAGCTACTTAACTGGCAGTTTCCCAAGTCTACACAATCTCCTGGACGGAACACCACAGAGAAATGCTGCAGCTGTTAAAAGCAGTTCACTTACAAGGACAGGTATTGATTGTATTAGTGGTTGAGAATTAATAACACTTCATGGTTTTCGCCTTCAATGTATTAAATGTATATTTTGTATTTTCTTCAAACGGTTATTTATATGATATTTACTAATTTCTGTTTCAAATTAATAGACCTGGCAAAACATTTCAGTGTAAGAATATAGCCCTGTTAATGGGGTAAGATAATAATACTAAGCAGTAGTTGAGATAAAGTATGGTTTAATTGACCGTATGGTCCAAAAACTTTGGAACATGTACCAGACTGTATTTCACTTTTTCACACCCTCCATGCTCTTAGTGTGATGTGACAGTCTCTTACATGTTCCACAAGTTGAAATCATACTGAGCTCACAGGTTATCTTACCTTTCTCAGGTCTTCACCATTCATCTCCTCCAACGTGACCTGTTCTTGGGTTTACTACTTATACAGTATATGCCAGACTTAAAGTTCTATGTAACATTATCTTTCCCGTAGGAAATTCTATTGGCCACAAACAATAAAAGCTGCTACTTGAAGTTAGTTTTCCTAGTTGGTAACATGTATTGACAGTATTATGTCTAAAATGGCCCTAAATACATGCATCTCTCTACCGACACGATAAACAATAAGGGTTAATGGAAATATAATGTGCATTTATGGTAAATACATTTCTTTTAATATCTGGTCTTTCTTTTTGTAAACCTAGGCTATAATAATGGCGGCTCATATTTGTTATGGTCTCTCTATTTCAAGTCTGTACTATTTTTATACATGAGGCACACTGTTTTACCACTGAGCACATACTGATAACAAGCAAAGAATCCCTGTGCCATGCATCTGTTTGTAAGGACTTGTTCACACAGTGCAGATTTGATGCAGATTATGCATTCATTTATTAAGCCAAAACCAGAATTGGATTTAGGAGAGGAGACCCTTTAAGGCCTTCCTTTTGTATATGTCTTCTGTTTAGAGGAAAATATATGTAAAATCTGTATCAAATCTGCATTGTGTAAACAAGTCCTAAAACAAAGCTTTAAAATAAAAAATTTCAGTCTGCCCCTCTAATTCTGCTTGTTAACAGGTTCATATGGATATGCCGTCCACTGTTTGTATTCACAGTAAAATACCCTTTACACTGAGCAATTTTAACATAAAAAAATCGTTGGCGATGACATGACGATACTTACAACAAACAAGGAAGGGCATCATTGTTGTCTAACATTAGGTCTCATGAAAACAGTGTGCTAAACAGCAGTTTTTATTGTAAATGTCGCAGTGAGTTGCATTTACCAAATTTGATGGCAGTAACAAATTTTTACGGCGGCACGGTCGATGAAGATCAATTATGGACAACATAATCTTCTTTCAATCTGGCCAATTATCTATATAATCACTCAGGAAACAACTGACTGGTAATCGTAATTGACCAGAGTGAACAAACCCCTTATTTTAAAAAATACTCTTCTTTCTGTGTCGATCAGCCATGTTTTCCTTCTGCTTTCTCTGTGAGGAAGCTTCTTCATTTATTATTTAGTGCTATGTGAATGGATGAGGGCCTGCAGCAGAACTCCCCACACAGTAGTAGACCGTACAATCTGTACTACTTCAGAATTGTATTGCTCCCTCTAGGACTGTAACCACCACGCTAAAACCTGAGCACATGGATGATGGTCACTCTATGCAATGGCTTCCAGTCAAGATGGCAATACTATTTAAGTACTTGGGGAAGGGGTAAATTATAAACATTTTATTTTGTGTTGTTATAACTTGAAAAGCTTGTCCGGAAGTTAAAATAAAGTTAGGAAAACAGCAGGAAATGTTCAATAAAAATAAAGCATTACTCGCCTATTAAATCTCCTGTCGCTCCGGTGGTCCACAACGGTCTTTGTTTAATATCTGTAGTGCCGACATGCTTTACAGACAGACACTAACATCCCTCTCTACCCGTCACCCCCTCAGCCGGTCTCCGACATTGCCAGATTCACATGACCGCGATTGGACCCTGAAAAATGGTCCGTGTGTCAGCCGGATTTCCCGGCCCGACCGCGGTACATGTGAACGGGAATCCTGGCATCATCGTCATTTAGGCTACAGTCACACGACAGTGAAAAAAAAATGGGCAATAAAAACTGATCACTGGTCAGTTTTTCATGTCCATTTTGCATCAGTGTCTCCAAATTCTCATCCATTTCCAGTCCGTCTTTCATGACCGTAAAAATAAAATAAAAAGGATGGATTTCATTTGTCAGTGTAGATAGTGCCCCAGTTCCCACATATAGAGGCATAGTGCCCCAGTGCCCACATATAGTGACATAGTGCCACAGTGTCCACATGTAATGACAGGGCCACAGTGCCCACATGTAGTGATAGTGCCACCCCCCAATATAGTGCCACAGTGCCACACCCCCTTGCAGATAGCACCCCCGCGTAGATCGTACCCCGCCTTGTAGATCGAAGCACCACACTCTCCCTTGTAGAGAGCACTCCCACATGTAGATCTCACCCCCACATGTAGATCTCACCCCCACATGTAGATCTCACCCCCACATATAGATCGCAGCACTACCCCCCCTCCCTTGTAGATCGCACCCCCAAGGTGTTTCATTACTTTTGTCCATATAGTGTATTTCCTGAAAGCGGGCAACCTGATGATTGCAATTGTATTGACGTGCTGTTGACAGCCATGTCCACCTTCACGTAACTTTGTGACAAACAGGAATTTAAAAATAAAATACATTATAACATACATTTGTGCCTATAAATTACATACAAGCTAAGATTTAGACTCACAAACAATGTAAAAATGATAGACCGAGGTGTTTAAATTTCATATAAACCACACAGACGTCTACATCAACAAGTGCCTGTCCTGTCAAAAACGCGGGCACGCTATTTTTAGCCACCATCCACAAATGCGTTAAAAATATATACTGTATACAGCAAACCACTACTATGCTTCCAAAATAAAACATTTTTTAGAGAGCTCAGCATACGTGTATAAAAATAAAACTTAAAGAGATTATCCGGGGACCAAAAACTGCTTTGCATTCATATTTTTATGTAAACAGAAGTCACTTACTAATATACTTTAATAAAAAATTCGGTACTAAATGGTGCCGTTCAAACCCGGTAAACTGTTCCCGCAAGTCCTGGAGCTTTTCTAATATTGATGACGCGCCGACACGGCCCCACGTGTCTGAGGGCTTGCTTTCTGTACTGTTCGTGTCGGCGTGTTATCAATGGCATGACTGCAAGGGGCTGTCACACTGCCTATTACTGGAGTCCCCGAGCAGAGCATCAGCTACCGCTTTGCTCGGGACTCAAGCATTGCTCCCGACATTTGGTCAGTGACTTCAGGGGTTTCCTATAGCTGGAGTCCCCGAGCAGAGCATCAGCTGATGCTCTGCCCGAGAACTCCACCATTGCTGCCAACGTCACTGTCCATATATGGACGGTAACGTCGGCATAAGTACGGGAGTCCCCAAGCAGAGCATCAGCTGAAGCTTTGGCCGGGGACGCCAGCATTGCTGCCAACGTCACTGTCACTGCCCATATATGGGCAGTGACCTTGGTAGCAGTACGGGAGTCCCCAGGCAGAGCATCAGCTGATGCTCTGCTCGGGGACTCCAGTACCTCTGCCGACATCACTGTCCATATATGGACAGTGACTTCAGGGGTTTCCTATCACTGGAGTCCCTGAGCAGAGCATCAGCTGATGCTCTGCCAGTGAACTCCAGCTTTGCTGCCAACGTCACTATCCATATATGGTCGGTGATGTCGGCAGCAGTACGGGAGTCACCTGGCAGAGCATCAGCTGATGCTCTGACTGGGGATTCCAGCATTGCTGCCAACGTAATTGTCCATATATGGACAGTGACGTCAGCAGCAGTAGTGGAGTCCCCGAGCAGAGCATCAGCTGATGCTCTGCTCGGGAGCTCCACTACTGCTGCTGATGTCACTGTCCATATATATTCAGGGGTTTCCTACCGCAGGAGTCCCCGATCAGAGTCTTAGCTGATGCTCTGCCTGGGGACTCCAGCACTGCTGCCATCGTCACTGTCCATATACGGACAGTGATGCTCTGCTCGGGGACTCCAGTACTGCTGCCGACGTCACTGTCCATATATGGACAGTCACTTTGGCAGCAGTGCTGGAGTCCCCAGGCAGAGCATCAGCTGATGCTCTGCTCTGGAACTCCAGCTATAGGAAACCCCTGAAGTCACTGTCCATATATGGACAGTGACGTCGGCAGCAGTACTGGAGTCCCCGAGCAGAGCATCAGCTGATGCTCTTCTCCGGAGCTCCAGCTATAGGAAACCCCTGAAGTCACTGACCAAATGTTGGAGCAGTGCTGGAGTCCCAAGCAAAGCGCTAGTTGATGCTCTGCTCGGGGACTCCAGCAATAGGCAGTGTGACAGCCCCTTGCGGTAATGCCATTGATAACACACCGACACGAACAGCGCAGGAAGCAAGCCCTCAGTCATGTGGGGCCGTGTCGGCGCGTCATCAATATTAGAAAAGCTTCCGGGAACAGTTCACTGTTGAACGGCACCATTTTGTACCGAATTTTTAATTAAAGTATATTACGAAGTTACTTCTTTTTACATAAAAATATGAATGCAATTTTTGGTCCCCGGATAACCCCTTTTAATAATTTATACACACAACCACCTTCCACACAACTTTGCATCAAACAGTGATTATAAGCAAAGATTACATGAAACTTCAGCTTTGTGACTAAAATGTGTACTCAAGCAGACCCCTTATGCAAAAAAAAAAAAAAAAAAAAAAAAGAATGTATTCGGCACAGAACTGTAAGATGTAAGGACCTGATACATACCACACATGTCTACATTCACAGGTGCGTGTGTTAAAGAAACGCCAAAATCACAGGAATGCGCTAAAAAAATTTTGCAAGCAAATTAAATTGGGGCTTCTATGGATGGATAATTGTTATTGCCCGAAGCAAACTCTAAGGATGTCTTCACACATAGTGGTCAAATCACATTTTATGCCGCAATTTAAAAATAAAATGCAGTTAAACCTTTTTTATATTGCTGCGATTCTGCCAAAATCACGGAACAAAGCATAGATTGAGTGCAACATCTGAACACAGCTTAACCCTAATAGAGAATTGCAATTCCCTAAACTTAATCTAATACAGATTATTTTTTTTTTGTGAAGTTAGTTGGAAACAATCCTTTATGGCAACAGTCAGTGGGTGAAAATTTATTTTCTGATGTACATCTGTTATAATCATCAAAAATATATTAGAAATTATTCTCTAGTGATAATCGTTATCGCTATGACTATAGCATGTAATGAGTATCGCTAAAAAGGCAGTCAGCGGATTTTACGCTTATGATCGGGTATGGACAGAATAGGGACAGTGTAAAATGTACAAATTTTATTTGATGTTTGTGTGTGATGCAAGTGCTTGGTGTGATTTATTTGACGATGTGATTTAGACGATGGTAAACGTCGTGGAGTCTAATTAGGTGTTACTGCTTATCTTCTTGCTTTTCTGGAAAAAGCCCCCTCATTTGTGAAATCTGAGAGCAAGTAGACTCTCTGATTAAAAGGGGGGGGGGGTGAAAACATGAAGAAAAGTTAATGTTATTCCTCCCCCTGGGGTCATCTACAGTCATACAGGGACAGGAGGAGGAGCACATAGTCTCCTCTTTTCCCTGCAAGTTGCCAGCATGTCCTCCCTGGCCCTCCCTCTCCTCCTTCACACAGGCTGAAATGGGATGTGAAAATATATGCAGCTCCCAATTCAACCTGCTCTAACTCAGGCTAGATCATAGCTAGAGTTGCGATCCAGGGCTTGTTTAAAAGCTAATATTAGCTCGAGCTACCAACCTAAGTTAAAGCCAATAGTAGAAACAAAGCCAATATGTCCTTGGCTTCTGAAGTGCCTTCCTGCCAGGGCGTAACAGATACGTCCTTGGCAAGGAAAGGGTTAATAAGTGAGTAATGGTAATTTTTCTCTTTCATCAAATTTCCTGCCTTTGCCTAATTTTTAATACTTTTAGACAACCCTTTTATTAAGAATAATGATTTGTGCCTGTTTAATTTCAGGATGGACTACTCTAAAGTTTCTCTTTTATTCAAAGCGGACTATTTTTTCCGTTACTTACTACACCATTGTGTTTTTGATGCATATTTCCATAGTTCATCTGTCTTCTCTGGCCAACAGTATGTTACATTGTACTGTCTCTATCTTTGTGTGTCCACGCAATAACATAACTGCAAGATATCAACTTTTTTCTGTCTCATTACTTTTGTACTGTTTGTTGCACATACAAAATCATGAGAAATAAAAAATACTGTCCGCTGCAGACAACTTATGTAAAATTAAAGATAAGTAAAATGGCTTGTGTACCTATTGCCTTTGGCGACTTCATTCTAGATTTTGTTTCCTTTTACCAGCTATAAAATATTTAAAAACTCACATTTCCAGTCAGTCTCCCCTTTAATGCATTACATTGTTCTTTCATCCCACAGGGTCTTTTATATAACAAGTGTCCCATAGTGTTTACCATTTGTTAGAATGTATTAAAAGCAAATGTTTTTCTTTTTAGATGCCCTGTAATAGATTTGGCCAATATATAGTTCACAAAATCGATGGTTTACAGTAAAGCGTTAATTTTAGACACCATATTACACAGTGGATAATCATGTCTTCTATTTTCTTTCTTGGACATAAGAATTCTCTGAAACCTTTCCTGATTCATTGATACAGGGAATCCTGTGGCCACAGAAATGTTATCAGAACATCCTTTATTGTCTGAACCATCCTCTGTGAGCTTCTATAACTGGATGTCAAATGCAGTGGGTAATAAAGGCAGTGTGGTACACGAGTCACCCCTGGTCAAGTCTGGACACAACAGTCTTCCAACAGGTATTGGCAATGAGGTTCTTTTGGAGTATTGTTTAGACAGAGTTTGTCCACTTCTGACAACTGTAAAAGTCGGACAAACAATTCATATGAATCTGATAATGTGAAGCAATTCACAGACAGGTAGCATAAGAAAAAATATTTCCAAATAAATAGTGCTTAACTGAGATACACCTAGACATCATATGACCAAAGTGTCTACACTTATTTGACCTGAAATCCTATGGAAAAAATCTTTAATTCTTTGTATTATTCAATTAGTAATTGAGTAAACATCATTTTCTGTGTTTTTTGTGACCATTGTCATGCATCTCCATACTGAATATCCATTTATATGTTTTTTTTAACATTTGTATTCAAGCACCACATTTCAGTATAGTCATTCTATTACAATTAATGAAATTCTGTTGCTGCAGCAGTTGCTTCTATAACTATAAACATTGTTGTGTTAAGATAAAAATTTCGAGTTTTGGTTAATATAATATGACTAAAGTTTTTCTGCATTAGTTAGGTTTTGCAGTTAGTTGATTTCAAGAAAAATGTGAGCTACATATGATTTACCCAAAATGTTTCATGAGAACTCCTTACCCGCGCCCAATTGACGTCTAATCTCACAGAGCATGTACAGCACGTTTATATCAATGTTTTTTCTTTTCCCTCAGTAATCGTAAAGCAAATTTAATTTGTTGTTTTAGGAACTACACATAACCTACCTACTATTCCGTCTGCTTCTGATTTCAATACTGTGCTGTCCAGTGATCAGAACACATTGGATGGAACCCATTCTCAGCACAGCACTAGTCAAGATGATATAGCGGGAATTGAAGAGGGCAACCAAGGATTTCCTGCAGTCCAGCTTGCAGACGCACAGGTTAAATAGAATTTTTCTTATAACTATTACATCGTTTTTATTGTATTTTTAAGGCCAAACTTTTAATGTGTATTTCCACTCCTACCAAAGATGTAGCATTTTACAAATAGAGGGGTCATCAATTGAAATCACCTACTTCCTCATCATCTGATTCATGACGCATGATCCTGCTTGGGAGTCTATAGCATAATATGAAAATGTCTACATACGCAGCATTTTGGTTTGTGCCATTTTAGTGCCGTTTTTGTGGTCAGTGGTGTTTTCATTAAAAAAAAAACCTGCGACATGCTAAAGTTAGGGTGTTTTTCTCAATCGGCTTATCGGTAGACCTATAAAAAACGCTTGTACAAAATGACATGAATTAAAAATCTGACATTAAATAAAAAGAAACACTTCAAACTGCAGTCATTTTTTAAAATGTGTTTTAAAACGTCACAACAAAGATCCTGTTTGAACTTACTCTTCGGTAAAATGACAGAATTTTCTATTGAAATGCGATCCTATGGTTCTGCTTATCTTTTGTAGGTGGTATTCAAGCCTCTGCTCAGTCATACAGGCATCCAATCACAAGATGTTGTACCACTCAGCTATAGGATGTATTTTGGGGAACACTTGTCCTTCTCCGGCACGCTTGACTGTCTTAGAGCTGACATAGTTGATTCTGATACGTCAAAGGAAAGAAGAAGTAAAAGAGCCAGAAGGTTTTCATTTTTATTTATTTATGACACAAAGATCAGGGTTTTTTTTATCATTTATTTGATAAGTGTCTTTTAGATAAAATACAATAAGATTTTTTTTTAATAATGTTTACATAGTATCAACCTTTTTTATTATTTATTTAGGCAAGGAGCCATAAACCTACCTCCTCTTGAATTCAAGCCAGCTTTGATGCTTGAAACTTTCAGCATCAATGCAGTGATAATGGAAAAGTCTATGTGTACACCTCAGAATTCCACCAGTGCCCTCTCCTTTCACGATCTCAGCAAGAGGTACTACAATACTTTTCACTGCAACTTTACCATTTCCTGCCAGTCAATCAGTCAGCATGTTGACATGGCCTTGGTACGGCTTATACATCAGTTCAGTACTATGATTGATGATATCAAAGCAACACAGACAGATATCAAACTAAGCAGATATACAGCTGGCTCAGCATCACCAACACCTACCTTCAAGACTAGAAAACACAGGGACTTCCGCTCCTCTGATTTCAGTCGTAGCTCTCGGGGCAGTTTAAATGGTGGCACCAGGGTAAATAATATAAAGAACAAAAGAGTCAACAATGATACCAACAAAAAGGAGTCTCGGAACAAAAACTCTTTGGTAAGGTCAGAGAGAAGAACCTCCAAGGTTTCTCGAAAGGGCTCAAAAGATGCAGTAGATCATATGGCTATCCATATGGATGACTCTGATTCCATAACGGTGTCTGAACAAAGTGAACCATCAGCAGAGTGCTGGCAGAACATGTACAAGCTGCTAAACTTTTACTCTTTAATCTCTGACCCCACTGGATTTTTGGAGAAGTCATCAGAACCACTAGGCCCTGCAGGTAAGACAGCAGTACAGCAAATTATTTCATTTATCAGATTTATGTATTTTTAACCGCAACATTCAGTTATAGAACATTTTTAACTATACTGCAATTCGTTTTATATATTTTATAGTGTCCTATAGATATTTAATTTCGTTTTTTTCTCCTTTTGCAATAATTTCTAGGAGGGAGAAGTCCGTCAGAGCCCACATGCAGAGTGGTGTTTGAGAATGAACAGGACAGTAATAGCTTGAACAGGAGTCAGAGAAAACGCAGCTTGGTTGCAACTGAGCCCCAGCATGTCACTTTAATTGTTTTTGGAATTGGCATGGTAAATCGCACCCACCTAGAAGCTGACATTGGGGGCCTGACAATGGAATCAGAGCTCAAAAGAATTCATGGGAGTTTTACCCTTAAAGAAAAAATGAAAGGTATAGTTTTGCATACTTGCTGTGAAGCCTTTACTTTTCTTGACTTTTTGTGTATTATATTTACTTTTATGTGTGAGTATTCCATCATCAATTTTTATTTTTAACACTAATTTGCTGTTTCCTCTCATAAAATGTGGCCTAATTTGGCATCTTGAGTCTTTGGCATATGTTACAGCTCATGTGACACCAGTGTATATATTTGCATTATGGTTGTCTCACAGCCATTCTAAGGCTGTGTTCGCACATTGCAGTCAATTTGTGTTTTTTTCACATTTTTGCGCAAATAGATAATCACATGTGAACACAGCCTTAGGCTAGATTCACACGGGTGTTGCGCATCCTGGACGTGAAAAACAGGTAGTTTTTAACGTCCGAGGTGCATCCGTGCTCTTCGCTGCCTGACGCGATATCACACATCCCCGATAGACTAGAGTCTATGGAGGGATGCGTGAAGCATGAAAAAATAGGACATGTCACGGACCATTCACACAGTCCATTGATACAACGGCCGTGTGAACGGCCACATTGAATTATATAGGTCCGTGTGATGTGGTTTCAACGGCCGTTATACGGACGTTTAACACGTTCGCGTGAATAAGGCCTTAGGCTAAGGCTACACTGAGACTCATTTTAGTGCTACTGATTGATTTTTAACTATCGAGTGTGAGCTGCAGTCTACAAGATTGCATGCAATCAAGCAACTCCTGAAAACGCCACGTGTGAACATATACCTTAAGTCAGTGTTGACAGTTCACTCTAGTACTAGATATGCTAATCCACCTGTACTAAATTATTTCACTGACTCTCTTGTGGATATAATATGTTAAAACATAACTTTTATTAACTCTACATTAAAAAAAATAAAGATATGTAGCACTAAGCTTCCTTCCTATATTCCACCTAAGACAATTGGTTTACTGTGGGGGAGCGATTGTTGTACAGGACAAGACAAATGGAAGGTACATCTTGGTCTAAACTCACAGTTGCACATTGAATCTAGCAACCAGATTCCTGCCCCACATTTGGTATAACACTCAAAAATTATGCAAGAGTGTATTAATACATGTCTCATGTCGCAACGCGTTTCGTCTGCAGTATAACCCACAGACAACTCGGGAGACTATTTTTCAATTATATATTGAAGAGATTAGATATTGAAGAGATTATTACAAAAATACGAATTAGTACGAGTGCCAGAGTTATGATATTCAAACTCTGGCGGCCACGTTGAAGTCAGTGTCGGCCTTATATTCTGTCTAATTAAGGAGATTGGAGAAAACTCTAATCCTACATCTTTACCGTTGTATAAACGCCACAGTTAAAGGGGTATTCCCAACTGAAACATGTACAGTATGGCATTACCAGGGGATATGCAATCGAAGAAAGGAACTGCAGCACTCAAGATAATCCAAAGAAGTGTATTTGATTTATTCACCAAGCATAAAAACACTTTAGCAAGTGTTTTTATGCTTGGTGAATAAATCAAATACACTTCTTTGGATTATCTTGAGTGCTGCAGTTTTCACAGAAAACAGCAATTTTTGCATTGTTTTTAATAAAAAATTTTATGCCGTTCACCGTGCGGGTTGAATAATTTAATAACTTTCTAGTTAGGGTCTTTACAGATGCGGCAATACCAAATATGTGTAACTTTTTTACATTTTTTTCTTTTTTTTAATAATAAAGCATTTTGTAAGGGGAAAGGGTGGGTTTTTCATTTTTTTTTTCACTTATTTTTTTTAATTAATTTTATAAAACTTTTTTTTTTTGACTTTTTCACTAGTCCCACTAGGGGACTTCACTATGCAATCATCCGATCGCTTTTATAATACACTGCAATACTTTTGTATTGCAGTGTATTAGTGCCTGTCCGTGTAAAACAGAAAGGCTGCCATAGAAGATACCGACACCCTGCGATCTTACGCGGGGTGAGAGATGGAGCTCCCTCCCTCACTCCAAAACAACTCTGCATGCAATCAGCTGCTTCAAAGGCCAGCAAAATATTGTCGTGTATCAAAAGAGGCATGGATTCGCGAGACAGGGATGTAATATTACCACTTTACAAAGCATTAGTGAGGCCTCATCTAGAATATGCAGTCCAGTTCTGGGCTCCAGTTCATAGAAAGGATGCCCTGGAGTTGGAAAAAATACAAAGAAGAGCAACGAAGCTAATAAGGGGCATGGAGAATCTAAGTTATGAGGAAAGATTAAAAGAACTAAACCTATTTAGCCTTGAGAAAAGACGACTAAGGGGGGACATGATTAACTTATATAAATATATGAATGGCACATACAAAAAATATGGTGAAATCCTGCAACCTGCAGAGGCAACAAGCCTTCTTTACCGTGAGAACTGTGGATCTACGGAATAGCCTACCGCAGGATCTGGTCACAGCAGGGACAGTAGATGGCTTTAAAAAAGGCTTAGATCATTTCCTAGAACAAAAAAATATTCGCTCCTATGTGTAGAAATTTTTACCTTCCCCTTTCCCATCCCTTGGTTGAACTTGATGGACATGTGTCTTTTTTCAACCGTACAAACTATGTAACTCCGATGCGGTGCTCGCTATTGAGCGCCGCATCTGAGGGGTTAAACGGGCGAGATCGATACCGATATCGATCTCACCCGTTAGAGAAGGGCTGTTCCCCGCTCTCGGCTACCTCTGGTAGCTGAGAACAGGGAGATTTAACGGCTCCTTGCACTATTTATTTATTCCGATGCAGCGCCGTAAAAAGGCTATTGCATCAAAATAAAGCCTGTTAGTGGCCGCAGTAAAAAAATCTAACTGGCGGTCACTTACGGGTTAAAACACCAGTTCCCAGCAGTACACAAAAAAGCCACAATACTATATGGGGAAGTAGCACAGGTGCAAAATACTGTTAAACAACCACTCTCGCACCTACCATTTATAAGGGGGAAGAGGGGGTGTCTGCTTACTATTATAGTTGCACGCATATAGGGCTTCTATAAGATGCTAGTCATACGGTTTTGTGTAGTACACCATGAGGGCTAGCAGCCGAAAAGTTATGCCTATACTATTAGATTAGGTGGCCTTCTAAAGGCACCACACAAAGTACTGACACCCCATTCTCCCCCTACATTATAATGCCAGGCTGCATTCTACAAAAATAATAAACATGAGGAATTAGGTGATATTTTGGTCAGCACCCGCAAGCTCACAACCCGCATCAAGGGTCCCTATCGTATTACGAGTCCCTACACTACCATTACAAACAAATCACAGAAAATGGGATCAAATTTACGCAAAATACTGATAAACAGCCCCTTACATACCTGACATTCATTAAGGGGGTGGCTGCTTAATGTAATTGCACACAAATAAGCCTTCCATAAGGTGTCAGTCACACAGTTACATGTAGTGCACCACGCTGGCTTACAGCCTTTTCGTTACAGCCATACTGTTACATCAGATGGGCTGCCCAGCACCTTCTAAGTGCACGACACAGTACTTAGACCCGCACATAGGTCAAGTGTTTTTCCTCAATCACACCATTCTCGGTTTACTCTTTACACTGTTGCACGAGAAAACTCCACAAGTTTGGCAGCTGTTGAAATACTGCCCCTTGCTAGACTAGCACCGATGACCATACACCGTTTGAAGTCGCTCAGATCACTTGATTTTTCTGATGTGGATTTACACTGAAACTGAGCTCACTTGATATAGTGCTGCAATCCGAGGGTCATGTGTTTAATATCCATACAGGGAAGCTCCAATCGTGTTGGTGTCTCTTATAAGGTGGCCATTCAGTGTATATTTTTCGAATGCTACCTGAAAAATAAAAAAAACCTTCATGTGGTTTTATTTATTCAGAAATCATCATGTAGTGTTCTGCATATTTATTATTTTTTTGCCCTGCCTACAGTTCTTTTCCCTTTCAATGAATGTAAACTATTAATGGCTTTTATTTGAATATGCTTATTTGTTTAGATGTTCTGCATCAGAAAATGACTGAAACATGTGCAACAGCCCATATTGGTGGTGTAAACATTGTTCTTCTGGAAGGCATTACACCAAATATTCAGTAAGTTTCAAAATGTGTGAAGTATGTACTTTTTTAAATAATTGAAATTATGTTATAATATTAGAATACATTCCTGTACTGCTGAATACTAAGCTGTCACAAATGTCTAAGCGTCATCTTCTTATATCCCAACCAGGGGCGTAACTGGGAAAGACTGGGCCCCATAGCAAACTTTTGACCGCGGCCCCCCCTCCGCTGGGTATCACACAACCCCCCCTTGTAGATAGTGCCTCCCTATAGATTCCACCACACAGTGCCCCCTATAGATCGCACCATACACAGCCCCCTGTAGATAACGTCTTACAGCCCCAATCCCCCCCTGTAGATAACACCACACAGCGCCCCCTATAGATAACGCCATACAGACCCCCCCTGTTGATAACGCCATACAGACCCCCCCTGTAGATAACGCCATACAGACCCCCCCTGTAGATAACGCCATACAGACCCCCCCTGTAGATAACGCCATACAGACCCCCCCTGTAGATAACGCCATACAGACCCCCCCTGTAGATAACGCCATACAGACCCCCCCTGTAGATAACGCCATACAGACTCCCCCCTGTAGATAACGCCATACAGACTCCCCCCTGTAGATAACGCCATACAGACCCCCCTGTAGATAACGCCATACAGACCCCCCTGTAGATAACGCCATACAGACTCCCCCCAGTAGATAACGCCATACAGACCCCCCCTCTAGATAACACCATACAGACCCCCCCTGCAGATAACGCCATATAGCCCCCCCCAAAAAAAAACGGCCTATAGTTTGTCCTACAAAAGAGATGTATCCCCTATCCACAGGATAGGGGATACATGTGTGATCGTTGCCAGCGATAAGGAGAACGGGGAACCGAAAGTCCCCCTAAGTTCTCCACGACTAACCTCGGACTTCCGGAGTCTGCGCAGTTCAATAAATATGAAAGGTGCGCTGGTCACGCATGCGCACAAGCGCAACCAGTGCACAATTCATTTCTATGGAGCTGCAGACAGACCCCGGGAGTCCAAGGTTTGTCATGGAGAACTTCGGGGGACTTTCGGTCCCCCGTTCTCCTTATCACTGGGCGTCCCAGCGATCACACATGCTTCCCCTATCCTGTGGATAGGGGATGTATGTGTTTTGTAGGAACAACCCCTTCAGTGGTGTCGCGCTGTAGCAGCCATAGTGGCTGCTAGCGGAGCCTCTGGCCATGGGGGGGGCCGTGCCGGCGGGTGGCACGGGCCCCCTCATGCTGCGGGCCCCGTAGCAGCCGCTACGGGTGCTATAGCGGTAGTTACGCCACTGATCCCAACAAAAGACAGACAGTTGAAAGTGCTGGTGTAAGGAGCCTCACACCCGAGTGCGTTTTGTCCGTATGTCGGCCGCATTTCCCGGACCGAACTGTCACGTTGTGTACGTGGACCCACTGGGCTGTACCGCCTTGACGGTATGGCAGCTAGCCAACAGGACACAGGTCACAGTCTATTGTTTGTATAGGTGTACCTTTGGTAGCTCAGACAGTAGCAAGACCGGCCCGACTGGGACTTAGGCAGCAGGCAGACACCAGGCGTGGTGAAGCAGGACAGGCGTGGTACTCCGCACAGCACGACTCCAACTCAATACGGCACTTAACCAGGATAGCACAGGTAGCAGGAACGGGAAACACTGGGACTAGAAAACACTTAGGAGACCATTTGCATAGACAGACTAGGGTAACGACAACAAAGCTCAGGCAAGGCAGGAAGGGGCTGGGCCCCTCTTATAGTCCAGGGTGTTCATGGGCTAATTTGGCACTTTAACTACGTGGAACGGGCCGGGTGAAGCGGAAGTGAACGATGGTGCCTCCTGAGGAGATGGGGACCAGCGCTCACAGACCCCCCCTGTAGATAACGCCATACAGACCCCCCCTGTAGATAACGCCATACAGACCCCCCCTGTAGATAACGCCATACAGACCCCCCCTGTAGATAACGCCATACAGACCCCCCCTGTAGATAACGCCATACAGACTCCCCCCTGTAGATAACGCCATACAGACTCCCCCCTGTAGATAACGCCATACAGACCCCCCTGTAGATAACGCCATACAGACCCCCCTGTAGATAACGCCATACAGACTCCCCCCTGCAGATAACGCCATATAGCCCCCCCCAAAAAAAAACGGCCTATAGTTTGTCCTACAAAAGAGATGTATCCCCTATCCACAGGATAGGGGATACATGTGTGATCGTTGCCAGCGATAAGGAGAACGGGGAACCGAAAGTCCCCCTAAGTTCTCCACGACTAACCTCGGACTTCCGGAGTCTGCGCAGTTCAATAAATATGAAAGGTGCGCTGGTCACGCATGCGCACAAGCGCAACCAGTGCACAATTCATTTCTATGGAGCTGCAGACAGACCCCGGGAGTCCAAGGTTTGTCATGGAGAACTTCGGGGGACTTTCGGTCCCCCGTTCTCCTTATCACTGGGCGTCCCAGCGATCACACATGCATCCCCTATCCTGTGGATAGGGGATGTATGTGTTTTGTAGGAACAACCCCTTCAGTGGTGTCGCGCTGTAGCAGCCATAGTGGCTGCTAGCGGAGCCTCTGGCCATGGGGGGGGCCGTGCCGGCGGGTGGCACGGGCCCCCTCATGCTGCGGGCCCCGTAGCAGCCGCTACGGGTGCTATAGCGGTAGTTACGCCACTGATCCCAACAAAAGACAGACAGTTGAAAGTGCTGGTGTAAGGAGCCTCACACCCGAGTGCGTTTTGTCCGTATGTCGGCCGCATTTCCCGGACCGAACTGTCACGTTGTGTACGTGGACCCACTGGGCTGTACCGCCTTGACGGTATGGCAGCTAGCCAACAGGACACAGGTCACAGTCTATTGTTTGTATAGGTGTACCTTTGGTAGCTCAGACAGTAGCAAGACCGGCCCGACTGGGACTTAGGCAGCAGGCAGACACCAGGCGTGGTGAAGCAGGACAGGCGTGGTACTCCGCACAGCACGACTCCAACTCAATACGGCACTTAACCAGGATAGCACAGGTAGCAGGAACGGGAAACACTGGGACTAGAAAACACTTAGGAGACCATTTGCATAGACAGACTAGGGTAACGACAACAAAGCTCAGGCAAGGCAGGAAGGGGCTGGGCCCCTCTTATAGTCCAGGGTGTTCATGGGCTAATTTGGCACTTTAACTACGTGGAACGGGCCGGGTGAAGCGGAAGTGAACGATGGTGCCTCCTGAGGAGATGGGGACCAGCGCTCACAGATCCATGGCTGTGGCCGTCAGGAGGTGAGTGAGCCCGACAGCCTGCGGCCATGGGCATGACACGAACAGACTGCAGGGAGCCGGGCTCCTAGCATCATAGTTATCTATGATGCGAGGTGTCACTGCCTCGCTGCGGGACAACTGTCCCGTACTGTAATCATGTTTTCAGTACGGGACAAAGGAAAGGAAAAGCATACATAATGAGCAAAGTTTTTAAGGGGTACAGATAACCTCAGATACATTCATGACTGATGACTGGAGCCAGTGGCGCAAAATGCATTTTTTCATGTCAAACAGAGTTACATGTATTCTCTGTTTAGACAAAAGACCCGAATTTCGATCCTGCCCTCCCGCAGGAATATAATGAAACAACACCACCTGTGTCTCACAGTGTAAATCCACTCCCCACATCAACTTAATAAATTTTAGGGACTCTGTGCAAAAATCCTTTGTGTGGGCAGCTCCACATTCCATGTAAGGGTCAGTTCGCACTGAGTTTTTTGCAGGCAGAAAATTCTGCCTGGAAAAATCAGCTTAGTTTTTTTTTTAAGCGGTTTTTGACACGTTTTTTTAGCAGAGGAAAAAAACACAAGCGGTTTTTGCTAAAAACCGTGTCAGAGTCGGCATAAAAAACCACCGCGACGTGCCGCAGCGTTTTTTGCATCTCCCATTGTTTTCAATGGGGTCATTGAGGCGGGAAATACCTCAAGAAAGGTCATGCCACTTTATTTTACTGCGAGCGGACAAAAACGCTTCTGACTCCCATTGAAATCAATGGGAGGAGATTTGTGTCGTTTTTTTGGCGCTGATTCCGACGTGGTTTCCATGTCAAAATCGGCACAAAACAATTCTGTGTGAACAGGGCCTAAAAGGTTTGCTCTACTTAACACTTTCAGGACCAGACTAATTTTCGTTTTTATGCTTTTGCTTTTCCCTCCCCGCCTTAAAAAAAAAGTCATCATTTTTTTTTTTTTTCCGGTGACGCAGCCATTTGAGGGCTTAATTTTTACGGGACAAATTTTAGTTTCTAATGGCACCATTTAATATTATGTGTGATGTACTGGGAAGTTTGATGTACGATGTTCACTGTACGGTGAAAATTACACGTTACCTGTATTCTGCGGGTCAGTATGATCGTGGTGATACCAAATTTATATTGTTTTTGTTATGTTTTAGGACCTTTAAAAAAATATAAAAGCTTGAAAAAAATAAAAATGTTTGCATATTGTGAGCCCCGTAACTTTTTAATATTTCTGTGTACAGAGCTGTGTAAGGCATCTTTTTGTACAGGAAAATATTTAGTTTTTATTGGTTGCCGCTGGGTCCCTGCTATGAAACACAACATAGACCCGGCGGCTATGGCGCCCGGTCGGCTTCTGAGCGGGCGCCATTTTTAAATTACCCTCTCAAATGCATAGGTAGTCTAGTTCATAAGGCAGTAATTCATTTCACACCACTGCTCATTAATCATTGCTTTCATGACCCTCTCCCATCCCACTTGCATCTTGTTTGTCACTTCAGAATCTTCCAACTCCCTCTCCCAATGTTTAACCCGTTAGTGACCGGCCCATCGTGTTTCTACGTCGGTCACTAACGGGCCTTATTCCGATGCCATAGACTTTTTACGTTGCGGCATCGGAATAAGTAAACAGAGCAGGGAACTGTCAGATCTCCCTGCTCTCAGCTGCTAGAGGCAGCTGAGGGCTGGGAGCGTCCCTGCTCTGCCGTGTGAGATCGATATTAGTATCGATCTCACACGTTTAACCCCTCAGATGCGGTGCTCAATAGCGAGCACCGCATCTGAGTGGTTTTGGAGAGAGGGAGGGAGCTCCCTCTCTCCCCCACCGACACCCGGCGATACGATCGCAGAGTGTCTGTGTCTCTTATGGCAGCCGGGGGTCTAATAAAGGCCCCCAGGCTGCCTAGAGTGAATGCCTGCTAGATCATGCCGCAGGCATGACCTAGCAGATGCCTGTCCGTGTTAAACGGCCACGCAGTAATACACTGCAATACAAAAGTATTGCAGTGTATTATAAATGCGATCGCAGAATCGCATATTATAGTCCCCTAGTGGGACTAGTAAAAAAGTGAAAAAAATGTTTAATAAAGTTAAATAAAATAAAAATGTGAAAAAAAATTAAAACCCAGCTTTTCCCCTTACAAACTGCTTTACTATTAGGGTATGTGCACACACACTAATTACGTCCGTAATTGACGGACGTATTTCGGCCGCAAGTACCGGACCGAACACACTGCAGGGAGCCGGGCTCCTAGCATCATACTTATGTACGATGCTAGGAGTCCCTGCCTCGCTGCAGAACAACTGTCCCGTACTGATTACAGTACGGGACAGTTGTCCTGCAGCGAGGCAGGGACTCCTAGCATCGTACATAAGTATGATGCTAGGAGCCCGGCTCCCTGCAGTGTGTTCGGTCCGGTACTTGCGGCCGAAATACGTCCGTCAATTACGGACGTAATTAGTGTGTGTGCACATACCCTTAAAAAAACAAAATAAAGTTAAAAAGTTACACATATTTGGTATCGCCGCGTCCGTAACGACCCCGACTATAAATCTATTACATTATTTAACCCGCACGGTGAACGCCGTAAAAAAAATAATAAAAAAACTATGGAAAAATTGCTGTTTTCTGTGAATACTGACTTTAAAAAAATTTAATAAAAGTGATCAAAAAGTCGCATCTACTCCAAAATGGTACCAATAAAAACTACAAGTCGCCCCGCAAAAAAAAAGCCCTCATACAACCGCATCGGCGAAAAAATAAAAACGTTACGGCTCTTCAAATATGGAGACACAAAAACAAATCATTTTGAAAAAAAAGCGTTTTTACTGTGTAAAAGTAGTAAAACATACAAAAACTATACAAATTTGGTATCGTTGCAATCGTAACAACCCGCTGAATAAAGTTATTGTGTTATTTATACCACACGGTAAATGGCGTAGATTTAGGACGCAAAAAGAGTGGCGAAATTTCAGATTTTTTTCTATTCCCCCCAAAAAAAAGTTAATAAAAGTTAATCAATAAATAATATGTACCTAAAAATGGTGCTATTAAAAAATACAACTTGTCCCGCAAAAAACAAGACCTTATACAGCTATGTCGACGCAAAAATAAGAAGGTTATAGCTCTTGGAATGCGACGATTGAAAAACGTAAAAAATAGCTTGGTCATTAAGGTCCAAAATAGGCTGGTCATTAAGGGGTTAAAACAAGAAGAACTGAGAGACTGAAGTCTCTCAGTTAGCACCAAAACCATATTTTAGAGAAAATTCTTGCCAAGTCAATAGCCTCCCTTCTTGTACATGTAAGAGGTGCCTTATCTCTGAAATCACCTTGGTTCTCTACTGTTGGAGCGGTTTATTAAGTCCTTCCTTGCGGAAAGACTTTATTAGCCCATAATGGCAAGTATTTGGACAAACAGTATGGTAGTCCAAACGTTTTTCTAATTGCCTTCTAGGCTATGCTTGTAGGAAGTTCTGCATATTGCATATGTAATAGGGCTGTAAGATTATCCGAGCCTGCTAGCTTCTGTTCTAAAGGTACATTAGAATAGTGGCATGTGCCATGGACCCAGTCTCTAATATGTCTAGGGTAGCTAGATTATAGCTTCGTATCATGGGCAATTGCAGGCCACCCTCGATCTTAGGTAATGCCAATTTTTTATAGGCTATTCATGGCATTTTCTTTTGCCATAGAAACTAAAGTCTGATCTTCACAACACATGTTGGTGGAAGTGTATCTCATCAGGCTAGAAAAGGTTACAAAACCATCTCGTGCACACTTACATCACCGTTTTCACGACCGCTTTTGAAGGGTCCGTGAACCCGTTTTAGCGGCCGTGTGATTTCCGTGTGCACTCCGTGTTTCCGTTTCCGTGCGCCGAGCGTGGTACTGTCCAGGGTGCTGAAAGAGTTAATGGGCTGCACTGATCGGAGGTAACTCTTTCAGCACCCTGGACAGTACCATGCTCGGCGAAAATACAATTTTAATGTAATAAAAAAATAAAAAAAATAAGTTCATACCTACATTCCTCCTGTCCGGCCTCCAGCGATGTCCATGTCGCCACTGCAGCCAATCACAGGCTGTAGTGGCGGTCACGCACGTCGGGATGACGCTTCATCCTACGTGACCGCCTCTGCAGCCAATCACAGGCTGCAGCGGCCTCTGCAGCCAATCACAGGCTGCCACATCACAAAACAAGGTCAGACTGGAGGAAGAAGAGGGACTCGTCTCCAAGACAACGACCGGGTACGTATGAAATGCTTTCTTATTTTATTTTTAATCAGCAGCTTCTTTTCTCTATCAGTTATTGATAGAGACAAGTGGCTGGCGATTAGTGTAATATGTTTCTAATGTTTTTCTGGCCGCCCGGCGGTTGCTAGGCAACGGCTCCGTCACACACGGACGGCACACGGATGCCTTCCGTGTGCCTTCAGTTTTTTTGACGGCCCCATTGACTTGCATGGGCCTCACGGTCACGGAATCCCGGACCAAAGTAGGACATGCTCTACTTTGGATCGGAACGGAGCAACGGACCGTCAAAAAAACTGTAGTGTGCATGGCCCCATTGAAATGAATGGGTTCAGGGTGCTAGCCGTCAGAAAAACGGCTAGCACCCTGAAGGAAAAAACTGAAGTGGGCATGGGGCTTAAAGATTTTGGACTCCACCAGTCCACAGTCAGATAGATTGTGTACAAATGGAGGAAATTTAAGACTATTGTTACCCTCCCCAGGAGTGGTGGACCAACAGAGATCACACCAAGAACAAGTCGTATAATAGTCTGCAAGGTCACTAAGGAACCCAAGGTGACCTCTAAGCAACTAAAGGCCTTTCTCACATTAGCTAATGTTAATGTTCATGAGTTCACCATCAGGAGGACACTGAACATCAATGGTGTGCATGGCAGGATTGCAAGGAGAAAGCTGCTTCTCTCCAAAAAGTACATTGCTGACAGTCTGCCGTTTCTTAAAGATCACATGCCAGAACATGCCAGAAGGCTATTGGAACAATGTTTTGTGGATGGATGCGACCAAAATAGTTTTTTGGTTTAAATGAAAAGCGTTATGTTTGAAGAAAGGAAAGCACTGCGTTCCAACCTAAAAACCTCATACCATCTGGGAAACACGGTGGTGGTGGTAGTATCATGGTTTGAGCCTATTTTGCTGCATCTGGGCTAGGACGGCTTGCCATCATTAATGCAACAATGAATTCTGAATTATACCAGCAAATTCTAAAGGAAAATGTCAGGACGTCTGTCCGTGAGCTCACTCAAGAGAACCTGGGTCATGCAGAAAGACCATGACCCTAAGCAAATAAGTCATCCTACTGAAGAATGGTTAAAGAAGAATAAAGTTAAAGTTTTGGCATGGCTAAGTCAAAGTCCTTACCTTAATCCAATAGAAATGGTGTGGAAGGACATGACGCGAGCAGTTCATGGGAAGAAACCCACCAACATAGCAGAGTTAAAGCTGTTTTGTACAGAGGAATGGGCTAAAATTCCTGCAAGCCGATGTGCAGGACTAATCAACAATTACCAGAAATGTTTAGATGCAGTTATTGCTGCACAAGGGGGTCACACCAGATACTGCCAGCAAAGGTTCACACACTTTTGCCACTTACAGATACAGTGAAGGAAATAAGTATTTGATCCCTTACTGATTTTGTAAGTTTGCCCACTGTCAAAGACATGAACAGTCTAGAATTTTTAGGCTAGGTTAATTTTACCAGTGAGAGATAGATTATATATATATATATATATTTAAAAAAAAAAAAAAAAAAATCACATAGTCAAAATTATATATATTTATTTGCATTGTGCACAGAGAAATAAGTATTTGATCCCCTACCAACCATTAAGAGTTCAGCCTCCTCTAGACCAGTTACACGCTCCAAATCAACTTGGTACCTGCATTAAAGACAGCTGTCTTAAATGGTCACCTGTATAAAAGACTCCTGTCCACAGACTCAATTAAACAGTCTGACTCTAACCTCTACAACATAGGCAAGACCAAAGAGCTTTCTAAGTATGTCAGGGACAAGATCATAGACCTGCACAAGGCTGGAATGGGCTACAAAACCATAAGTAAGACGCTGGGTGAGAAGGAGACAACTGTTGGTGCAATAGTAAGAAAATGGAAGACCTACAAAATGACTGTCAATCGACATCGATCTGGGGCTCCATGCAAAATCTCACCTCGTGGGGTATCCTTGTTCCTGAGGAAGGTGAGAGCTCAGTCGAAAACTACACGGGGGGAACTTGTTAATGATCTCAAGGCAGCTGGGACCACAGTCACCAAGAAAACCATTGGTAACACATTACGCCGTAAAGGATTAAAATCCTGCAGTGCCCGCAAGGTCCCCCTGCTCAAGAAGGCACATGTACAGGCCCGTCTGAAGTTTGCAAATGAACATCTGGATGATTCTGAGAGTGATTGGGAGAAGGTGCTGTGGTCAGATGAGACTAAAATTGAGCTCTTTGGCATTAACTCAACTCGCCGTGTTTGGTGGAAGAGAAATGCTGCCTATGACCCAAAGAACACCGTCCCCACTGTCAAGCATGGAGGTGGAAACATTATGTTTTGGGGGTGTTTCTCTGCTAAGGGCAAAGGACTACTTCACCGCATCAATGGGAAAATGGATGGAGCCATGTACCGTCAAATCCTGAGTGACAACCTCCTTCCCTCCACCAGGACATTAAAAATGGCTTGTGGCTGGGTCTTCCAGCACGACAATGACCCGAAAAATACAGCCAAAGCAACAAAGGAGTGGCTCAAAAAGAAGCACATTAAGGTCATGGAGTGGCCTAGCCAGTCTCCAGACCGTAATCCCATCGAAAACTTATGGAGGGAGCTGAAGATCCGAGTTGCCAAGCGACAGCCTCGAAATCTTAATGATTTAGAGATGATCTGCAAAGAGGAGTGGGCCAAAATTCCATCTAACATGTGTGCAAACCTCATCATCAACTACAAAAAACGTCTGACTGCTGTGCTTGCCAACAAGGGTTTTGCCACCAAGTATTAAGTCTTGTTTGCCAAAGGGATCAAATACTTATTTCTCTGTGCACAATGCAAATAAATATATATAATTTTGACTGTGATTTTGTTTTTTTTAATTTTATATAATCTATCTCTCACTGGTAAAATTAACCTAGCCTAAAAATTCTAGACTGTTCATGTCTTTGACAGTGGGCAAACTTACAAAATCAGCAAGGGATCAAATACTTATTTCCTTCACTGTATGTGATATTGAATAATTTTCCTCAATAAATAAATGACTACGGGCCTGTTCACATGACTGTTCGCTTTCCGTTCAAGGGTTCCATCGGAGGTTTCCATCGGGTGAACCCCGCAACGGAAAGTGAAAGTGAAACCACAGCTTCCGTTTCAATCACCATTGATATCAATGGTGACGGAAACATGGCTAATGGTTTCCGTTCGTCACCATTCCAGCAGGTTTCCGTTTTAACGACGGAATCAATAGCGGAGTCGACTGCGCTATTGATTCTGTCGGAAAACCGTAAACCTGCTGGAATGGTGACGAACGGAAACCATTAGCGATCTTTCCGTCACCATTGATATCAATGGTGACTGAAATGGAAGCTGTGGTTTCACTTTCACTTTCCGTTGCGGGGTTCACCCGATGGAACCCCGGAACGGAAAGCTAACGGTGATGTGAACATGCCCTAAGTCTAATATTTTTAACTCATTTGTTTGATTTGGTTTTCTTTATCTACTTTCAGGACTTGTGTGAAAATGTAATGTAGTTTTAGGTCAAATTTATGCAGAAATATAGAACATTCCGAAGAGTTTAGCTGCTTCCTTCTGCATTTAGACCAGTATTAGATCATCTGAGCTTCCCTTTGAATTGGTTCTGATTCACTTCACTAAAGACAATACTGCAATTCCTGGGGAGGATGAGCTCTAAAAGCTACAAACTTTTTATTTAATCTGAAAATCCCCATTATCACCATTTTTTTTCAGCCTTTCACATGACTTATGCCTCAAGTTTATTAACACTGTTTTGTTTCCACATGATACTGTCTGGTCCTTAATATGCCAGTTTGACTAGGGTTGCCATTTGTTCTTAAAGGGGTTGTCTAGTTTCCAAAACCCATCGTCATATACACTATTAAGGAAAACTCAATTAATCGAGAGGGGGGGGGGGTTCATCTGTTCAGGATCCTTATCTCTTTGCCATAGTGGAAAGCGGTTACAAAGCGTGTGTCTCACTCTGGAGGACCTGTCCTGACCTGTATTATACACACAACCCATTGATATAAATAGGAACTGTGAAAGGCTTAATTTCTCCTGTGGTGGCGCTGCAGGGAAATTGAACACTTACTGCCAGGTTTCTCTACAAGATTACAGCTGATTGCTGGGAATTCCAGCAAGGGGACACTTTGTGATAGGGATTGTCTAAAGCGGAGAACCTCTTTAAATTCTTGATAAGAGACTTGTTTCCCATGTCCCTAATAGAAAATAAATGGGTTAGTGAGTTTTTTTTAAGCTGTGGGTGTTTTTCCAGGTTATTGTAATTAACAATTTTTTTTGCAGTAAATACTGCTAATGTGTTTATATTGGTATCCTGAGCCGTACACTTTATTACTTATCTTTATTATTCATTTATCCAATTTGTTACTAAAAAGTTTTTGTCCAATATTCCTTGTTAAATTGTCTAGAAAATAACCAGAAAGAAAGTTGGCAACCGTGGGTGTGAAATTCGAGGATTGACATAATTTTGGAATAAAAGTGTAATGACGGGGGATAGGGAAACAGACAAGTGAGCCCTAATCTACCCGCCACTCAGTCCCTGCCTACTTGCAACGACCCGCCCTAGGCGACGGGGTACAACTGGGCGACGGTCCCTACACTCAGTAAGTGCACGACAGACAACCAGACAAGGAAACACAGAACAAAGGGAAGCGGGGCAGTTGCCCACGGCAACACCGTGAGCAACACGAGTAGTAAACGAGCCGAGTCAAACCAGGAGAGTACGAGGTGCCAAACGCAGAGCAGAAGAGTAGTCAGTAAGCCAGGGTCAATACGAAGCAGAGACAAGTAGTTCAAGAAGCTGCAGCAGGGCCAGGAAACCAACAGAAAAGAATCACAAGCAAAGGAGGAACAGGAAAGGCAGGTATAAATAGACAGAGGGCGGGAGCTAGCTCCGTCTGGCCAGGCTGTGATAGGCTCTCCCACTCCTAAGCCTGCCATCCTGAGTGGTGGAAGATGGAGTCAGTCTCACAGACATAGAAGCAGGTGCAGACTGATTACCTATGGGCGTGGATACAGAAGCTGTGCCAGGCAGATCCTTAACAAAAAGTATTTTATTCAACACTGGCATAATCAGACAGTTACAATAATTCCATATATAAAATACGCCTCTTCGGCATCTCTGTAGCTCCTCCAAGTTAAGAAGATGGAAGCAGAAGATCAAGAAATTCCCTAGCTGCTTAGTGCCCACTATCCCTTTATAAATCAGGATCGTAGGAATTTTAAACCTAATGCATCAGCTTTTTTAGTGCGGAGGAACAATCACTGTATATGTGGACCTTGCAGCGAGAGGTTGGTGGTTTTTCATGAACACACAATCGTGTTCTTCACAAGATGCATCAGGCTTCACCCTTGAAGATAGAATATAAATATTTAAAACAATGTACACTATTTTAGTGTTCAATTAAAAATACGTTTTGATTGGTATTTAAGTCCATAGGAAGCTTACCGCGTTTTTATATCTCATTACATCTATAATAGAGGTGATAGCTTTGTTTAGGTTATTTCAGTGAGATTATAGACACATTAAAAAATATAATATAAATACTTGGATACATACTTTTTATTTACAATTTAAAGTGCGTACCTGGGACCAAAGCGCTTAATTTCCGCAATCGGGTTGCTATATAAAATGTAAAACAGCAGTTGTCATCTTTTTTACATAGTATTACATAGTATTACATAGTTAGTACGGCTGAAAAAAGACACATGTCCATCAAGTTCAACCAAGGGAAGGGAAAAGGGAAGGAAAAATTTCTACACATAGGAGCTAATATTTTTTTGTTCTAGGAAATTATCTAACCCTTTTTTAAAGCCATCTACTGTCCCTGCTGTGACCAGCTCCTGCGGTAGGCTATTCCATAAATTCACCGTTCTTACTGTAAAGAAGCCTTGTCGCCTCTGCAGCTTAAACCTTTTTTTCTCCAGACGGAGGGAGTGCCCCCTTGTTTTTTGAGCGGGTTTTACAAGGAACAGGATATCACCATATTTTTTGTATGTGCCATTAATATATTTATATAAGTTAATCATGTCCCCCCTTAGTCGTCTTTTTTCAAGGCTAAATAGGTTTAATTCTTTCAATCTTTCCTCATAACTTAAATTCTCCATGCCCCTTATTAGCTTCGTTGCTCTTCTTTGTATTTTTTCCAACTCCAGGGCATCCTTTCTATGAACTGGAGCCCAGAACTGAACTGCATATTCTAGATGAGGCCTCACTAATGCTTTGTAAAGTGGCATTATTACATCCCTGTCCCGCGAGTCCATGCCTCTTTTAATACACGACAATATCCTGCTGGCCTTTGAAGCAGCTGATTGACACTGCATGCTGTTATTGAGTTTATGATTTACAAGTACACCCAGATCCTTCTCAACAAGTGAATCCGCCAGTGTAGCGCCCCCTAGGACATATGATGCATGCAGGTTGTTGGTACCCAGATGCATAACTTTACATTTATCTACATTAAACTTCATTTGCCAAGTGGACGCCCAAACACTTAGTTTGTTTAAATCTGCCTGTAATTCATGAACATCTTCCATAGTCTGAACTATATTACATAGCTTGGTGTCATCTGCAAAAATAGAAATAGTGCTATTAATCCCTTCCTCTATATCATTAATAAATAAGTTGAATAATAGTGGTCCCAGCACTGAACCCTGGGGTACACCACTTATAACCGGTGACCATTCAGAGAAGGAATCATTGACCACAACTCTCTGGATACGGTCCTTGAGACAATTCTCAATCCAATTACAAACTATATTTTCTAAACCTATAGTCCTTAATTTACCCATTAGGCGTCTATGGGGGACAGTGTCAAATGCCTTTGCAAAGTCCAAAAACACTAAATCCACAGCGGCCCCTCTGTCTAGACTTCTGCTCACCTCTTCATAAAAACAGATTAGGTTAGTTTGACAACTTCTGTCCTTAGTAAAACCGTGCTGGCTGTCACTTATAATGCTATTTATTGTCACATAATCCTGTATATAGTCCCTCAATAGCCCCTCAAACATTTTCCCCACGATGGATGTTAAGCTTACTGGTCTATAATTACCCGGGGAAGACCTAGAGCCCTTTTTGAAAATAGGCACCACATTTGCCCTGCGCCAGTCCCTTGGCACTATACCAGTCACTAGAGATTCTCTGAATATTATGAAAAGGGGGACAGAAATAACTGAACTAAGCTCTTTAAGAATTCTAGGGTGTAACCCATCTGGTCCCGGAGCCTTGTGCACATTTATTTTATTTAATTTAGCTTGGACCATCTCTACATTCATCCAATTCAGTATATCAACTGATATATTAACAGCACCGGCACCGGCTACATCAGCTGCTCTTTCTTCTGTTGTATATACAGAGCTAAAGAACCCATTTAGTAACTCTGCCTTCTCTTGATCCCCTGTGATCAACTCCCCATTACCATTATCTAGGGGTCCTACATGTTCAGACCTTGGCTTTTTTGCATTTATATGCTTGAAGAATTTTTTAGGATTTGTTTTACTATCCTTGGCCACCTGCCTTTCATTTTGTATTTTTGCTAATTTTATTACATTTTTACAGATTTTATTAAGCTCTTTATATTTTACAAAGGCTACAGCTGTACCCTCAGATTTGTATTTTTTAAATGCCCTTTTTTTGTCATGTATTGCCCCTTTCACAGAAGGTGTAAGCCATGTGGGGTTTAATTTGAGTCGTTTATGCTTATTACCTGTAGGAATAAATTTTGCACTATAATAACTCAAAGTAGATTTGAAAATCTCCCATTTATCATTTGTTCCATTATTTGACATTAGTTCTTTCCAGTCTATATCCTGAATTGCCGCCCTCATCCTGGGGAAATTGGCTTTCTTAAAATTAAATGTTTTTGCCCTCCCAGCCTGCGTTTGTTTTTTACAGTATAGGTAAAATGTAACTATATTGTGATCACTGTTACCGAGGTTTTCACGAACATTGACATTCCCAACAAGATCTGCATTATTAGAAATGACCAGATCCAACAGAGCTTCACCTCTAGTCGGGTCTTCCACAAACTGGCTCATAAAATTTTCCCGCAACAGGTTGAGGAAATGTCTCCCCTTTGCAGTTGAAGCCGAACCATGACACCAATTAATATCCCGGAAATTAAAATCTCCCATTATCACTACAGTACCCGCCTGTGCAGCCCGCTCCATCTGTTTATATATCTGACCTTCCATCTCCTCAGTTATATTGGGGGGTCTATAGATTACACCAAAAGTAATTTTTTCAGTGTTTACCTCCCTTTCTAGTTCCACCCACAAGGTTTCAACCTCCTCACAGTCTTCACCCACTATTGTCTCTTTCACACTCGCCTTCATATCACTTCTCACATACAGACATAAACCATCACCTTTCCTATTTGTCCTGTCTTTACGAAAAAGTGTAAAACCCTGTAGATTTACAGCCCAGTCATGTGAAGAGTCCAGCCATGTTTCAGCAACACCAACTATATCTATATTTTCTTCCAGTATCAAGGCCTCCAGCTCCCCCATTTTGCTTGCTAGATGTGACGATCGCCGATCTCAGGTCACGTCACAGGGGTGAACTACACTACTGAGTTTATTAATTTACCTCATAAATCCACGCCCACCTACTCTAGATGACAGGATTATGCTAAATTACTCCCGTAGTTTCCAACACCCCAATAATTTATACCACAGTATGCTACCACCACCTATACTTATCTAGGCAATAGGGGCCTAAGTCTCTATGTTCCCTTAACACCAGTTCCTATAACACAGGTTATCTAAATTGAACATAAAATACAGGTAACGTTCCTCACCTTCGGAAGATTAAGTTCCGTAAGACTACAAGGAAGAGACTTATAAATATTTCAAATTTAATACACAATAGTGCAGTGCAATACATAAAATAGATGTCAGATTAAAAGATAAAAAATATACATACAGTTACAATGCAATCAAACAGTTTATGAAAATAAAAGGGATAAAAGAAACAGAACAAAACCTTACTGATGTACAGCGGCGATATCCTGGCTGTGGGGACAGCTGAAAATATGGGCAGTCACTCCAACCGAGATATGGATCCCCAACGACTGACACTGACCCTCACTTCTCATGGCATTTTAAACCCAGTTTTTTCCCTCCAGTTCACTGGCTGGTGATGTCACTGAGAGGAGGCTGTTCATATGATAATGAAGGGTACTCCTCCCATTACACAGTTGTATTTCTATAGAGAAACATAAAAGTGATCATGTGTCCTTGCAGGAATCCCCTAGAAATATAATATTACCTGCATTCACCTGTGCAGACATTTACCAACCAGGGCATATCAAACACCACTATAATAGGCCCATGTTTTTAGCCAATAGCCAATCCCAGGTAGTTCCTCTGAGTGTAGGGATCTGAATTTGACATATATATGAGGGCTATTTTCCCTGATCATAACTAGCTATGTGGGTCATTACAAATATAAATTATGACGGGGTTTGCCTTGATGTATCATACTTTCTTTGAACACCATGCCATTCTCCCATGTTTCTCCTGGTCCACAGACAGACACACCACAGGCATCCATTTGCATAGCTTTAGATGTTTGGTCAGGATGTTTGGTCAGCCCTAGTGACAAATCCTTAATCAGCACATCTCGCACCTTGGTGAGGAAAGAGCCAATTAAACATTTGTCAGACAGTGGACATCCTTTGATGGCCAAAGATCTGCATTTCCTATGCAAATCAGATGTATCTTCTGTGTCAGAGGGAGTTATGAAATTACCTCCTAGTAACCTACTTTTGATTCTCTTACCTATAACACCACACTAGACTTCTGGCATTTGTGAACATACACTTTAACTTGCCTGTCAGTTTTTCACTTTTATTATCAGAAATGTGATTTGACATTAATCGGTCCTTTTTATTTACACTGATGTTTTGTAACGAAAGGATCTCCTTATCTTGTTGTCTAGTCCTCTCCCCACATTCTGTTTCTCCCCCCACCAATATAGTCTGACCCCTCTCTAACCTGGCTACCCCTTTTTTTTCTACATTGACCTCCCTCCTCAGCCCTAGTTTAAATCTTGTGACTGTCTGATCTCTGCCCAGTTATATTGTTAGGTTTACAGTATTGTATCCAGCCAGTTTTCCATAGATGTTTGATCTTTCTTTGATTTCTCTTTTGTTTTCTTCTTGCTTTCTCTTGAACTTTCATCTTCAGGTTGGAGGATTTTCCTACATCTCCAACAAGCACAGCCAAACAAGAGTTTCTGTATGTCCTGAAAATTACTCATTCAGTGGTTGTGATCTTGTGTTGTGATTTTAAGTGCTCCATTCCACCCCTTTTTAGAGGTCTAATTTCTGTGCATGTAACGATTTGGCCCATATAACTAGAAAGAACGATATATTTATGTAGGAAAAAAACATATAGACATGGTAGACTTGGATCTCTAGGGTAGTTGGTAAAAACAGATGTTGGGACTAGGTAGGTATTTTAACCAAACTGAATAAAACTTTTATGTAAAACTGCAAACACAGGGCCCCCATTTTCAAGTTCAGTGGGGACCCAACAGTTAGATTCCAGTTGATCACACCGTTCTGGCAGAAACCTATCCATATGCCATTGTTTTTTATGTTGGGAAAACACCTTTTAAATTGGAAATCTAGCCACAGGTTGATGTCTGGCATCAGGGAGACCCCCACATAAAATATGTAATCTGTTGACATGTCCATATGGTGTGTCAGAAGTTTTACTTTTTGGGTGGATCTCTCATTTAAATATTTAAACTTCGTTCAGGTTGTTATGGATTACAAGTGATTTCAGTTTATTTAACATTTCCAAATGATCCTGGCTCTTTCTCCACTGTAACCATATTAAAAGTAGTATACTGTATTTGGAACAACAGATCACAACTTTCTTTTTATTTTAGCATCAAACTCACTTTAGCTATTTGCCCATTATGTGTTAATGTATGTTATTCTTGAAGTTAGACGAAAGTACAAGCTGTACAGTATATTAGGACAGCTCATTGGTCATTACAGATCATAAGAAATGACCTGCTTCTAGCCGATGACACCACTCTAGCTGGAAATAGAACCTCCAATTGCTTGATAGAACACAATATTTGTGTCCTCTTTTTCTACACAAGTCACATACAACAAGAAAGCTAATCCATAAAATTGTGTGCAGAAAATATTTGTATTGTGCATTTTGGTGTAAAACATTTTGCACCACTCCAGTCATGTCTTATACCAAAGCAAACAAGAGCATGACTGTTAGTAATGCATGTGTCGATGTGAGAGTGTACAATTTATTTTTCTGTGGCATATATACAAGGAGGCACCATGTTAATATTTTTAATCTGTCTTCTACAATTATTCAGGACGGTGGTAAAATGCAGCATTGCAAAATCTCAAGCCCTTTATAGTGCTCAAAGAGGCCTGAGGACAAGCAACGCTGCTGTGTTCAAAGTTGGAGCAATCAGCATAAATATTCCGCAGCACCCAGCAACTTTGCACAGCATGATGGTCCGCAGCTCTCACCAGCTCTCAAAGCAAATCTCTGACCTCATCCGGCAGCCATCGATAATGTGAGTCAGTAAATGTGCTTTAGAAATTGTTCATCTTCATCCGGATCTCTTGGTTCTGTGCAGAACAATTAAATTGAGAGCTATTGATGATAACTTGTGTCCTTTAATCTGTCTAGTGCAGTGTTGTTATGAAGACCTTGTATGGCTTCAACTAATCAGATACAACAATATATATACATTTTACCTTGAATAGTGGCAATTATGTGTTTATATGTGGGGAGATCAATGTATTCAGTTATTTGAATCCACTCAAGGTATAAAGGTCCATTAACACGGCCAATGATGAGGTGAATGAGCGTGCATACGTACGCTCATTCACGATCATTGCCCTGTGTAAACAGGGCAAAGATCAGACAACGAATGCGCAAACGCTCTTATATCGGCTGATCTCATCTTTGATGTGGCCAAAAAAATGGTCGCTAGTCGGTAGTACATCTCTCTGTGTAAACAGGGAGATGTGCTGCAGTCACGACTCAAAAGCATGGGGACCAGCGATCGTTCGTTCGTTCGTTCGTTCGTTCGTTCGTTCGTTCGTACGTACGTACGCTCGCTCGCCCGCCCCTATACATAACCAATGATTTCTCTTTTTAAAGGAAGCATTAGTGACCACACTAATCTCTCAGTAGTGCCGCTTCAGGCTTTGTCTCTGTAACTTCATGCAATCACATATCATAGAAGTAAGATATATGTGTTAATATTGTCTGTGTAATCCATCTTTATTACTACCTATTTTACAGAGTGCCCCCAGCAAAAGAGGATGTTGCCACTCCGTTACTCTCTGAAAAGACCCCCACAAGTGTGAATCAAACTCCAATTGAAACCAATGTGTTTCCTCAGCTCCCAGAAGGTCTGGAGAAGAAGCCTATTGTCTTAAAGTTTAGTGCTATGTTGGATGGGATTGCTATAGGGGCTGCACTGCTACCATCTCTTAAAGCAGAGTACAAAATGGGAAGAATGAAAAGTCATGGAATGACAGGTACAAATCTTAGAACAATTTTAACCGTTTTCTTTTATAGTTATTATGGTTGCCTCTTCTATCTTCATAAACTGCTTAGGGTAGTTTTTGATAAAATATTACCCCTACTTTGTAATAGCATTGAAAATGTTTAAAAATAATTTTCTGTATCTAGACACAAAGAAGTAGACATTTACACCTCAGACAGAGTGAAAATGCCTTGTTTGCCATTTGAGATGATGTACAAAATTATTACAAATGTTCCAGGATGCCGATTGCCTACAAAATTATGCACTTACAAAATAGCTCCAGCAAATAATGCATGTGAAGATCCTCTTTTAGTAGGCGAATAGTTCATAAGTGTGGTATCTCATAGTGTATACAGGTGTAAAAATATGTCCTTAAAATGTTCACAGTTTAAAGTATTTTTTGGATTTCTGTTGCAGGTGCCCAAACAAGGTTTACATTTGAGCTGCCAAATCACAGATTGCGTTTTACGTCAAAGGTATCTCCTACAGATATGTCTACAATTCCCCCATCAGCGAGTCTGAATCTTCCTCCAGTCACAATGCATGGTAAATACATCATGGAAGAACATGACAATTGTTCAGATCAGACTTGGAGTATGGAAGATCTACCTGCTAAACAAAGTTACTATCTACAAGGAAACTACTTGCGTTGTGTGGCTGAGGTGAGAAGCTTAAATGTCTTACACTGCTGTGTCACCAAGGTTGAGGAACTAGACCTCTGTTTTCATTTGGCAAGCTAAATGGGTCTACTTACTCTGTAGTGAGGATTTATAACTTCTTGCATGTATTTATAGTGGTTTCATTTGTTCTAAATGCAAATAGACTGCAATGCCTGGAGATCAGACACCCCCAATACCACAATGATGAAGCCGAAATGCATTGCAAGGCTGTGACTATACAGCAGTGGTGTCGGATCAGCTGAATCTCCGCTCTGGCATAACCTCTAGTCATGTATTAGCCAAACTTGTCTTATACAAGAATCGCTGAGCTGCTTTTCATTTTCTCTACCTCATGTTTACTAGCAACTATAGATATGAGATTAAGGGTGCTTTAACAGACAGCTTTTTTTTTTTTCTGTCGTGTGCGTTACATTTAGATTTTGTTGCTGATTTTGCTGTGTATTTCCTGCAGATTTCAACCTTTGCATTGCAAAGGATGAAATCTGCACCATATCCACAACATAATAGGCATGCTGAGGATTTGACAATCTGCAGCATGCTTTCAAACCTGCAGCGGAAAATTATACTTGGTGCAGATTTTCTGTATGGAATCTGCTCCGCGACAAATCCACCACATTTAAACTCTGTAATTCTGTAGTGATATCTTATAAATAAAAGTGCTGGATTTAATTGTTTACAACTGTCATCATTTTAATCTTTGAAAGTGTATATAAAGTAAAACAGGATTGTACTAGTCAGGAGCACTGTTGAAATGGCCCTTTTTTAATTCGATTTTTTTGTACTTTGCTCTTGGTGGTATTCCGAACACCTCTGTTTTTTGCTTTACTATCTTTAATGGAAGATAAGTCATTTTTTCTTTAGCCTGTTAGATACCTACATTTATAAATTGTCCATCTCAATTACAGGTTGGGTCATTTGAACACAATCTTACTACTGATCTGCTGAACCACTTGGTATTTGTACAAAAAGTCTTCATGAAAGAGGTCAATGAAGTCATACAGAAAGTCTCAGGTTTGTTGATGACTATATCAACTATGTTTATCACGATATATACTCTAGATTCTATTTGTTCCCATGTTCCCATTGAATACATATTATTCTTATTATATAAAAAATATTAACTATGGAAGGTGTTGTGGATTATTCAATGTCAAACAGTTGCTCCAGATTCATTCATGTTTCTTTTTTTAAGAAAAGTGACGTATGGATGTCACTTTGCATGTGATGGCAAATGCTCTTCTCCATACTATATAAGGAAGTTTTATATAGTATTTTTAGCAGTGGCGGATTAAGTAGACCATAGGCCCTGGGCTGTTACACAAACTTGTGTCCCCCTTGTCCACCGCCACCCTGCCGCGCCGTAACTATTGCTAACACTACCTTTTTGCGCAAGTATTAACAAATGGGTGTTACGATTCCCCTTTCACAGGGCTGTGTCCCTACATACTGACAGTATCACTCTGTGTAGGGACACATCCTCCTGACAGAAAAATTGGTGTTACCAATCCCCTTATCTGTCCTGGACTGCACAAAGACTTTATGTGGAATACAAGGATTTCCTGTAATAAACATGTATATAGTGGCACACAGCGCTCCCTTCCTTATATATAGTGCCATGCAGCGCTCCCCCCCCCCTTGTATATAGTGCTACACAGCGTCGCTACACTGCAGCCCTGGGATGACATTTTATCCCATATGACCGCATGTCAATTTCTGAGTGTTTTTTTTCCACTTCTCATTTACGCAGTGTGTGGATGAGAATTGTTCAATCTACTCTGCGGCTACTGTATTAGGGCTTGTCCACACTTAACGGAATTGCTGCGTATTTTCCGCCCGGAAAATACGCAGAATACATTAGGAGCAAAGTGAGTGAGATTTAAAGAGGCTCTGTCACCACATTATAAGTGCCCTATCTCCTACATAAGGAGATCGGCGCTATAATGTAGATGACAGCAGTGCTTTTTATTTTAAAAAAACGATCTATTTTTACCACTTTATTAGCGATTTTAGATTTATGCTAATGAGTTGCTTAATATATAAACAGAAGGAGATCAAGGAGCTGGATAGCCAAATATAGTAAAATTAAATACCTTTATTAATACATAAATACACATAAAATGTTAAAAAATCCAAAAGGACAAAAGGACTCTGTAGTTCCAAAACAGCACAACAGGAGAGACTCCCAGAAGTAATCCAGGGCAAGATAAACAAACAATCTAGGTAAAAAATATGGGACAAGGGCACAATGTCTAATAGTACGGATGAATAGTTCTATCCTAATACAAGTGCAACCTTCACATACAAAGAACAGGGTGAAGAGTGGAGATGAATCACCTGAAAAACAGGTCCACAGACTGAAAAATCAGCCACCACCCCTCTATTCAAAAGGTCGTCTTACCCATAGTGAATGGCCCGAGAGAGTCGATCAAGTGTGCTGTTGAACCCCAACGCGCGTTTCGCGGTCTGCTTCCTCAAGGGGTGTGACGTATCAAAAACTGAGACAGCATTATATATGGTGTGCGACAGGTGTGCTTACTTGGTTCAATTACCACCTTCCAAGGAACAACGGCGCGCATCCCCTGCCGAAAACCGGAAGCGAGGCATGCCCCACTTCCAGCCCCCGGCGCCGTAGCGCACGCCCCGAATCCCCGACGCATACAGGGATCCCGAGCATGCGCAGTGCGCCAAGGGGGGCGGGAGCGAGGCAAAGCCACACAGCGGAGTCGTACAGGAGATGCGCACACCTCATTGGAAGGTGGAGAGAAGAAAAAAGAGAAGAAACGATGTACTGACAGAAAAAAGAGAAAAGAAAAGTAAGTGACGTGTATAAAGAGTGTGAATCGGAGCCATCCTAGTGGAACAATAAATAGATAGAAATAGGTAATAAGGATGTGATACCGAAAATAATAAGATAAGTGATTAACAATTGAAAAAATACATATGGTGCTCAAAAATAGTGGCACTAACATTTGGATGTGGTAAAGGTTATGCATAGAAAACCCTAAACATTCATGGTGAATATAAAACTGTATTAAGACTGAGGGCACAGAGACACACGTTCAGTGTCCGCAGATATAAGGGAGACGCTAAGTCTCGTGTTAAAATAAATAATGAAAAATGGCTGAAAAAAGGAGAAGTGCAAAGGTAAAATCACATAAACCAACATATGTATATATAGTGCAGACTTTATAATAGCGTAATTAGCGCATAAATATACAGTATAAGTTATCAAAATTACATGGTGACGAACCGCTAGCCAAATCTAACGGTAGGCACAAAGTCACTGATCTAAAAAATAAGTATTAAAAATACAAAGAAACAGCAAAGAAAAATACAACACTATTGGTGTCTTAAACACATATATTGTGGTCAGTACATAAATAGAAGGTATACAGAGGAACATATATATGTATTTTTTATATCCCAATATTTTCTTCTTTTCCTTCTTTATTCTTGATAGTAGAATCCAGTAGCGAATTTCAAGGTCTTGTCCAATACAAATGCCTGTCTGTGGTAGTTACAGCAGAGGAAGTGTGATCTAGCAAGATCTCGCTGTAAATGACAGGTTACAATGAGATTACGCTTCCTCTGCTGTAACTACCATAGAAACCGTAACGAAGTGCAGAGATTGTGAATAGACATCCTGTGGAATGTCTATTCACTGTCTAAACACTTCAATATTGTTAATGTGTTAGTATAAGATAGCACATAAGGATCTAGCAGGATCCCTATGCACTGAGTAAATGAATGGAGAGGAGTGCATGAGGCTGATTGGTCAGCAACATACACTCCCCTGTACAACGCCCACTTGGTCTAAAGTAAAAATACGCCCACTTGGGCATTAACTCATTAGCATAAATCTAAAATCGCTAATAAAGTGGTAAAAATAGATAGTTTTTTTAAATAAAAAGCACTGCTGTCACCTACATTACAGCACCGATCTCCTTATGTAGGAGATAAGGCACTTACAATGTGGTGGCAGAGCCTCTTTAACAAATGTCATGCAGACGCTGCGTAAAATTTCAGACCAGAAATGTTGTCCTGCAGTGCGTATTTTTCGTGCCGCAGCATGTCAATTCCTGCTGCGGATAGTGGACTGAATTGCTTCGTTTTTCAGAGGAGATGTCAACATCTCCCAGCAGTGAGAAAAACGCAGCAAGATGCGCACCATTTTCTGCAGCAAAAAACGCAGGAAATGGTGCTTTTTTTCTGCAGCGGAATTCCTGCTAGTTTCTGCGGAATTGCTGCAGAAATACATATATTATATATACACACATACTATACATACATACACACACTATATATACTATACATACAGTATATATATGTATATATATATATATATATACATAAATACATACACACACTATACATATATATACATACACACACACTATATATATATATATATATATATATATATATATATATATATGCACACAAACTATATACATACATACATACATACACACACACACACACACTATATATATATATACATGCATACATACACACTATATATACATACACACACACTATATATACATACACACAAACTATGTACATACATACACACACACACTATATATATATATACATACATACACACGCACTATATATATATATATACACATACATACACAAACACACACATGTACACATCACAGACACACACGAATATGCACATTATACACACATAAAGTACACATTGTAAACACACATGCACTTACCTTTTATGTAGGATATTTGTGAAGGGCGTTCAGCAGCTTGATGGCCCGACACAGTGTACTGCCGCAGACAGTCTCCCCTCCCCCTCCCTCACGTCCCGACTGGTAACAGCAGGAGCAAGAGGAGGAGAGGTGTGTGTCACGGCGCGGGGTGTGGACCCACTGGGCCGTACCGCGTCACGGGATAGCAGCTGGCCAACTAGGTACAAAACAATGTATAGTCCAGAACGGGTACCTGAGGCAATGTAGACCGTAACGGTGACACAATTTGACTTTCACTGTAGATGGCACGGTAAATGCAGCTGAAGACACTACTTGACTTTCACTGTAGATGGCACAGTAGATGCAGCGGAAGACACGACTTGACTTTCACTGTAGATGCCACAGAGGCACGGGATACAGGGTGCAGGCAGCAGGAACGGGTAACACTGGGAACTGGAAAACACTGGGAGATCATTTGCAAAACAAACTTAGGTAGACAACAACGCTCAGGCAAGGATCATGTGGGCAGAGCCCTTTTTATAGTCCAGCAGCATTCTGGGCTAATTACTGATTAATGGCAACTGGACGCGTACTGGCCCTTTAAGGCTGCGCGGGCGCGCGCACCCTGCGGGAAACAGTCCCAGAACTCGGAAGTGACTGCCGGCGTCTCCCTGGAGGGAGATTCCGCCGAGAACACAGACGTCCATGGCCGGGGCCGTCAGAGGGTAAGTCTGAACGACGGCCCTCGGCCATAGACGTTACAGTGTGTAGAGCAGAGAAGGGTGCTAGCAACGCCACTGGGCATGAGGGGACCCGTGCGGTTCGGGCAGACACCCGGGGCCCAAGGCTCCCAGGGAGCCCATGGCCGCCCAAACCGTCCTAATGATGATCCGCCAGTGATTTTTAGGCTGGACACTACTACATCAGCTACAATATTTTATCTTGCGTTTGCACAAACCAAAATAAGATTACATTCACAATTTTTCTTGGCATTGGAATATTTCCTATCAATTCATTATCTGTGACTAATTTTACTTTAGGAGGCATCTCTCCTGTATTATCTTCTGTGGACGGCATGGTCTTGTGGCCTCTGCTTTTTCCCTTAGTCAGAATAAGTCTTGTAAAGTTGTCAAGTCAACTCTTTTGATATCCAGCAAAGATTCTCTTACACACACAAAACACACATCAATACACTCTCCAAGCATCAACCTTATAGTCTATACTTCCATTTTAACTTCAATATAAGACAAAATGGTAGAGTTAGTTAACCCCTTCCCGCTCCTTGACGTACTATTACGTCATGGCAGCTGTATCGTTCGCGCTCCATGCCGTAATAGTACGTCTCGGGAGTAACGGCCGTTTCGGCCGTCCTCCCGACACATACAGGAGCTGTGACGCTGCTGTCTTGTTCAGCAGCTGTCACAGCTCCTACAGCGGGGACCGATCGCTGTGTCCCCGCTGATTAACCCCTTAAAAGCCGCGTTCTATAGAGATCGCGGCTTTTTAGGGGTTAAGCTGCCATCGCCGGCCTGCTACGCGATAGCGGCCGGCGATGGTGACTATGGCAACCGGACACCAAACAATGGCGTCCGGCTATGCCATAGACGGAAGCCTAGTGGGTCCTGACAACGTCAGGACCCACTATGCTTGCTGTCAGTGAGTAGCTGACAGTTCTAATACACTGCACTACGCATGTAGTGCAGTGTATTAGAATTGCGATCAGGGCCTCCTGCCCTCAAGTTCCCTAGTGGGACAAAGTAATAAAGTTAAAAAAAAGTTAAAAAAAGATGTGTAAAAATAAGAAAATAAAAGATTTAAAAGTATTAAAAGTAAAAATCCCCCCTTTTCCCTTATCAGTCCTTTATTATTAATAAAAATATATAAACAAACAAATAAACTATACATAATTGGTATCGCCGCGTCCGTAACGGCCTGAACTACAAAATTATTTCATTATTTATCCCGCACGGTGAACGCCGTAAAATAAAATAATAATAAACCGAACCACAATCACAATTCTTTGGTCACTTCACCTCCCAAAAAATGGAATAAAAAGAGATCAAAAAGTCGCATGTACCGAAAAATGGTACTGATCGAAACTACAGTTCGTTACGCAAAAAATAAGTCCTCGCACGGCTTTATTGATTGAAAAATAAAAACGTTCTGGCTCTTAGAATAAGGGAACACAAAAAGTGAATGATTGTTTACAAAACGTATTTTATTGTGCAAACGCCATAAGACATAAAAAAAAACTATAAACATCTGGTATCGCCGTAATCGTATCGTCCCGCAGAATAAAGTGAATATGTCATTTATAGCGCACGGTGAACGCTGTAAAAAAAAAAGAAGAAAAAAACAATTGTAGAATTGCTGTTTTTTAGTCACCACGCCACCTAAAAATAGAATAAAAACTGATCAAAAAGCCGCATGCACCCCAAGAAAACTACAATGGATTCCTCAAGGGGTCTAGTTTCCAAATTGGGGTCACTTTTGGGGGGTTCCCAATGTTTTGGCACCACAAGACCTCTTCAAACCGGACATGGTGCCTAATAAAAAAGAGGCCTCAAAATCCACTAGGTGCTCCTTTGCTTCGGAGGCCGGTGCTTCAGTCCATTACCGCACTAGGGCCACATGTGGGATATTTCTCAAAACTGCAGAATCCGGGCAATACGTATTAAGTTGCGTTTCACTGATAAATCCTTTTGTGTTATAAAAAAAATGGTATAAAGAGGATTTTCTGACAAAAAAAAAATGTAAATTTCACCTCTACTTTGCTCTAAATTTTTGTGAAACACCTAAAGGGTTCATAAACTTTCTACATGCTGTTGTGAATACTTTGAGGGGTCTAGTTTCTAAAATGGGGTATTTGATAGGGGTTTCTAATATATGGGCCCCTCAAAGCAACTTCAGAACTGAACTAGAACCTAAAAAAATAAATAAATGAGGCAAAACTTCGCTTCTTACATTATACTGATAATGAGCCGTGCCCACCCCGAGATGACCCCAGTTTTGACCGTTTGTATAAACGGAGACCCCTATTAGACCGTTCCAGTGCCCGGTTTTCCCAAGCATACACCCCGAGAAGTGTATTTCTATTGATGAGTCCCTGGTACATTTTAAAGGGAGGGTTCAATTCCGCGAGTACCTGCTTGGTAAGAGGGCAAGGTATGGCGTGAAGATGTATAAGCTGTGAGAGTGCATCAGGGTATACCTACAGGTTTAGGATATATGAAGGAAAGGCCACCCCCAAACCAGACTGCATCCTGGACTACAATAGGTACATGGGAGGGATGGACTTGTAAGATCAAGCCCTGAAGCCCTACAGCGCCATGCGGTGTGGTATAAGAAGCTGGCCGGGCACATCATACAGATGGCATTGTACAATGCGTACGTGCTACGTTGATGTGCAGGCCAGACGGGAACTTTCCTGGAATTTCAAGAGGTGATTATCAAGAACCTAATCTTTAGGGACCAAGAAGGGGGGGCACCCAGTACTTCTGGAAGCGAGCCCACACGCATCGTACCAGGGCAACACTTTCCAGGAGAAGTTCCCCAAACTGGCAAGAAGGGAAAAAGTCAAAAGAGGTGCAAAGTCTGCTATAAGAGGGGGATAAGGGATGACACAATATATCAATGTGACACGTGTGCCGAATAACCAGAGCTCTGTATGAAAGTGTTTTAAAATTTATCATACATCCCTTGGTTTATAATTTACCCCAATTTTACTTACCCTGATGCACTCCACACAGCTTATCCCCCCTCGTCTTTCCCCTCTGGGCCCTGCTGTGTGTCCAGGCAGCTGATAACAGCCACATGTAGGGTATTGCCATACCCGGGAGAACCCACATTACAGTTTATGGGGTGTAGGTCTCCGGTCAAAATGCTCACTACACCTCTAGATGAATGCCTTAAGGGTGTAGTTTTTAAAACGGGGTCACTTCTTGCGGGTTTCAACTGTACTGGTACCTCAGGGGCTTCTGCATACATGACTTCGCACTAGAAAATCCCCAGTACGCCAAATGGTGGTCCTTTCCCTCTGAGCCCTCCCATGGGCCCAAACGGCAGTTTATCACAACAAATGGGGTATTGCGGCACTCAGAACAAATTGCGCAACAGAATGGGGTATTTTGTTTCTTGTGAAAATAAGAAATTTTCAGCCAAAACTACATATTATTTGAAAAAAATAATTTTGTTTTCATTCCCAGCCCAATTCAAATAAGTTCTGTGAAAAAACTATGGGGTCAAAATGGTCACAACACCCATAAATGAATTCCTTGAGGGGTGTAGTTTCCAAAATGGGGTCATTTGTGGTGGGTTTCTATTGCTTTGATACCTCTGGGGCTCTGCAAATGCGACATGGCACCCGAAAACCAATCCAGCAAAATCTGTACTCCAAAGAACACACAGCGCTCCTTTCCTTCTGAGCCCTCCCATGGGCCCAAACGGCAGTTTATCACCACAAATGGGGTATTGCCGCACTCAGGACAAATTGGGCAACAAAATGGAGTATTTTATTTCTTGTGAAAATAAGAATTTTTGAGCTAAAATGACATATTATTGGAAAAAAAAATTTTTTTTTTAATTCCCAGCCCAATTCAAATAAGTTCTGTGAAGAAACTATGGAGTCTAAATGGTCACATTACCCATAAATGAATTCCTTGAGGGGTGTAGTTTCCAAAATGGGGTCACTTCTGGTGCGTTTCCATTGCTTTGATACCTCTGGGGCTCTGCAAATGCGACATGGCACCCGAAAACCAAACCAGCAAAATCTGTACTCCAAAGAACACACAGCGCTCCTTCCCTTCTGAGGCCTCCCATGGGCCCAAACGGCAGTTTATTGCCACAAATGGGGTATTGATGCACTCAGGAGAAATTGGGCAACAAAATTGAGTATTTTGTTCCCTGTGAAAATAAGAAATTTTGGTAAAAAATTACATCTTATTGGAAAAAATGACATTTTTTTAATGTCACAGCCCAATTGAAATAGGTGCTGTGAAAAAACTGTGTGGTCAAAATGCTAACAACAACCCTAAATGAATTCCTTGAGGGGTGTAGTTTCCAAAATGGGGTCACTATTGGGGGATTCCTACTGTTTTGACACCTCAACACCTCTTCAAACCTGGCATGCTGCCTAAAATATATTCTAATAAAAAAGAGGACTCCAAATGCACTAGGTGCTTCTTTGCTTCTAGGGCTTGTGTTTTAGTCCACGAGCGCAGTAGGGCCACATGTGGGACATTTCTAAAAACTGCAGAATCTGGACAATACATATTTAGTAGTGTTTCTCTGGTAAAACCTTCTATGTTACAGAAAAAAAAATGAATAAAATTGAAATTCAGCAAGAAAAATGAAATTTGAAAATTTCACCTCCACTTTGCTTTAATTCCTGTGAAATGCCTGAAGGGTTAAAAAACCTAACTGCTGTTTTGAATACTTTGAGGGGTCTAGTTTTTAAAATGGGGTGTTTTATCAGGGTTTCTAATACATAGGCCCCTCAAAGCCACTTCATAACTCAAGAGGTACCTTAACAAAAAGGCTTTTGAAATTTTCTTAAAAATATGAGAAATTGCTGGTTATGTTCTAAGCCTTGTAACGTCCAAGAAAAATAAAAGAATGTTCAAAAAACTATGCCAATCTAAAGTAGACATATGGGAAATGTGAACTAGTAACTATTTTGGGTGGTATAACCGTCTGTTTTACAAGCAGATGCATTTAAATTCTGAAAAATGCAATTTTTTCAAAATTTTCTCTAAATTTTGCAATTTTTCACCAATAAACACTGAATATATCGACCAAATTTTACCACGAACATGAAGCCCAATGTGTCACGAGAAAACAATCTCAGAATCGCTTGGGTAGGTTTAAGCATTCCGACGTTATTACCACATAAAGTGAAATATGTCAGATTTGAAAAATGGGCTCTGAGCCTTAAGGCCAAAACTAGGCTGCGTCCTTAAGGGGTTAATTTCTTTCACAAAGGATTTGCTAACTGTTCATGTGTAAGTGGAAGCACTGAGCATACTTAGTATAAACTGTTGTAGTGGCCCATAGCACAGCAGAACAGTTTATGTCCGCATACAGTTTATGTAGGCGTTGCATTGTAAACAAAATCTTTATGCTACATGAATGGAGAGGAGTGCATGATGCCGATTGGTCAGCGTCATGCACTCCTCTGTACAACGCCCACTTGGTCGAAAGTAAAAGTACGCCCACTTGGGCATTAAGAAAGCTCATTAGCATAAACCAAAATCTCTCCTAACTGTGAAAAAAGATAGTTTTTTTAAAATAAAATGCATTACTGTCACCTACATTACAGCGCCGATCTCCTTATGTAGGAGACAGGGCACTTATAATGTGGTGGCAGAGCCTCTTTAAGCTTCCCATTTACATCAATGGGAAAGCGCACGGTTAGTACATAGCGCTTTTTTTACGCAAGCATTTTTAAAATACGTTGTGTAAAGAAGTGTCTCGTCAGTTCTTTGGCGCACAAAATGCGCCAAATGTTCCCATAGTCAATGGGAGTCCTAATTAAGCGCTAAAAAAACATCTGATTAAGCTCCCCATTTACATCAATGGGAAAGCGAACCGTTAGTACATGCAATGTGATTTTTTACGCGATGCATAAAAAAAAAACGTTGTCTATGCTTTATTTTAAAAAAAGTAGATCAATCGCAGTAGTCCAACGAATCTCCGCAAACCCATGGAAGCCATCCCACACATGAACACCCCCCACACATGCAGATACTCCGCAAACCACACACCACCCCCCCCCCACAACCACTCACGCACAAACCCCCACACAAGTGCACCCCCCCAACCCTGCATGCACCCGCCGCACACACCACGCATACATACACACACACACACACCCTCCTCCCACACACATACACAACCCCCTCCATAAGCACACACACAAACCTTACCTGCTGTGCAACCGGTCTTCAGCAAAATGGCATCACCTTTACCCCTACAAACCAGCTTCTATGCTGGTCGCTGTGAACGGAGCATGCACAGTTCAGTCAGAACAGCAGAAGCATAGGAGATAGGGTCGGTTCTGGACCCTACTCTCCTATGCCCTGTAGCTGCCATATAGCATCTCTGTATGTGTCATAAAGAGACACATACACAGTTGCAGTAAAAAAAAATGGCAGCCCCCATAAATATGTCAATAACAAAAAAAATTATGTGAAAAAATAAATTGTTTCAATATAATATTGAAATAAATAAAAACACATAAAATAGTAAAATAAAAAATTTGACACATTTCTTTTAACCCCTTCCCGCAAAATGACGGGTCTGGTACGTCGGCATAACAAGTAACTTACCGCAATCCGACGTACCAGACCCGTCACGTAGATGAAGCAGGCACAGGAGATGTGCTCGCTTCATCTTCAGCGGGTGTCAGCTGAATCACCGGCCTTTAACCCCTTCAATGCGGCAGTCAATGGCGTCCGCCGCATTTAAGGGGTTGACTGAGGGAGGGGGCTCCCTCTGTACCCCCCGCCCCCACCATGAGAGATCCCAGGTGCCTATGGTTGCTATGGCAACCAGGTACGGAAGTTTATTAGGTCCTGCCCAAGGCAGGACCTAATAGGCTTAACTGTCAGGTGAAAAATTACAGTTACAATACACAGCACTACATAAGTAGTGCAGTGTATTGTACCGGGGATCAGAAGACCAGATCTTCAAGTCCCCAGGTAAGTGTGAAAAAAATAAAAAATAAATGTTAAAGAAAAATAAATTAATAAAAAGTTTTAGGTAATCAACAATAATCGCCCTGTTTCCCTGATGAAGTCCTTTTTAGAATTGAAAAAAATGAAAACATTAAAAAAATCTATACATAATACGTAACGCCGCGTTCGAAACGGCCTGAACTATAAAAATATCACATTATTTTTACCACACGGTGAACACCGTAAAAAATTAAATAAAAAACAATGACAGAATTTCTTTTTTTAATTACCTTGTCTTTTTTAATAAAAAGTGATCAACAAGTCGCAAGTACTCAAAAATGGTACCCATAAAAACTACAGTTCGTCACAAACCAGCTCTCCCACAGCGATATCAACTAAACAATAAAAAAGTTATGGCGGTCCTAAAATGGCGACACTAAAACATGATTTTTTGTTTTAGAAAATAGTATTTTTTTTTTGTGGGTAAGTAGTAAAACGTAAAAAAAAGATATACATTTGGTGGCGCTGTAATCGTATCGACCCACAGAATAAAGTTAACATGTTGTTTATACTGCAGGGTGAATACTGTAAAAAAGAAGAAGCAAAACCGTGCTAGAATTGCTATTTTCTGCTTTCCTCGTCTCCCACAAAATGGAATAAATAGTCGCATGTACCCCAAGATGGAACCAAGAAAAATTACAGCTCGTTCCACAAAAAACAAACCCTCACACAGCTCCGCCAACGGAAAAATAACACGTTATGACTCTCAAAAAGCAATCATGCAAAATTATGTGACGGCCCAGACAAATTTTTTCGTTCCAGTAGTTTTTGCACTAAAAACCCCACATCTGTATTTGCTAGACCCCACAGGTGAACCCCGTAGATGCAGAGGAGATTAGGAAACTTTAGGGCCTTGTGCTGCTTATAGGGCTAGTGAAGAAGTCAAAGATTAGGCAATACTGGAGTGCAGATATTTAGTACAATACCCAAAAAACCCGGCCTGTGCATAAGGTTGGTTCAAAGCGTACCACACCAATCCATGGATTATTAATTTTATTATTCATTCACCCCATTATTACATCATCCTATTATGCCCTGATGTACTCCGCCCAGGTTACATATAACCTGATGTACTCCGCCCAGTTTCCATATACCCTGTTTCCATATACCCAGTTTCCATATACCCAGTTTCCATATACCCTGATGTACTCCGCCCAGCTTACATATACCCTGATGTACTCCGCCCAGCTTACATATACCGATGTACTCCGCCCAGATTACATATACCCTGATGTACTCCGCCCAGCTTACATATACCCTGATGCACTCCACCCAGCTTACATATACCCTGATGTACTCCGCCCAGCTTACATATACCGATGTACTCCGCACAGCTTACATATACCCTGATGCACTCCGCCCAGTTTACATATACCCTGATGCACTCCACCCAGCTTACATATACCCTGATGTACTCCGCCCAGCTTACATATACCGATGTACTCCGCCCAGATTACATATACCCTGATGTACTCCGCCCAGCTTACATATACCCTGATGTACTCCGCACAGCTTACATATACCCTGATGCACTCCGCCCAGTTTACATATACCCTGATGCACTCCACCCAGCTTACATATACCCTGACGCACTCCGCCCAGCTTACATATACCCTGATGTACTCAGCACAGCTTACATATACCCTGATGTATTCCGCACAGTTTACATATACCCTGATGCACTCCGCCCAGTTTACATATACCCTGATCCACTCCGCCCAGCTTACATATACCCTGACGCACTCCGCCCAGCTTACATATACCCTGACGCGCTCCGCCCAGCTTACATATACCCTGACGTGCTCAGCACAGCTTACATATACCCTGATGTGCTCAGCACAGCTTACATATACCCTGATGTATTCCGCACAGTTTACATATACCCTGATGTACTCCACACAGCTTACATATACCGTGATGTACTCCGCACAGCTTACATATACCCTGAAGTACTCCGCCCAGCTTACATATACCCTGATGCACTCTGCCCAGTTTACATATACCCTGATGTACTCAGCACAGCTTACATATACCCTGATGTACTCCACACAGCTTACATATACCGTGATGTACTCTGCACAGCTTACATATACCCTGATGTACTCAGCACAGTTTACATATACCCTGATGTACTCAGCACAGCTTACATATACCCTGATGTATTCCGCACAGCTTACATATACCCTGATGCACCCCGCCCAGCTTACACATACCCTGATGTACTCCGCCCAGTTTACATATACCCTGATGCACTCCGCCCAGCTTACATATACCCTGATGTACTCCGCCCAGCTTACATATACCCTGATGCACTCCGCCCAGTTTACATATACCCTGATGCACCCCGCCCAGCTTACATATACCCTGATGCACTCCGCCCAACTTACACATACCCTGATGTACTCCGCCCAGCTTACATATACCCTGATGCACTCCGCCCAGCTTACATATACCCTGACGTATCCTAATCTTACATGTACCCTGATGTACTCCACACAGCTTACATATACCCTGATGTACTCCGCACAGCTTAAATATACCCTGATGTACTCCGTACAGCTTACATATGCCCCCACATTATAAGCTGAAATACCAATAAAAGCCCAAACAAAACTACTACCAAGCAAAATCTATGCTCCAAAAGCCAAATGGCGCGCCTTCTGAGCCTGATAGTGTGCCCAAACAGCAGTGTATGACCACATATGGGGTATTACTGTACTCTGGAGTGCCCGCTTAACAATTTATAGGGTGTGTGTCTCCAGTGGCACAAGCTGGGCACAACATATTGGTCTCTGAAATGGCATATCAGTGGAAAAATGGAAATTTTCAATCTGCAACATCCACAGTGCATTAATTTCTGCAAAACACTTTCGGGGTCAAAATGCTCACAATACCTCTAGATAAAGTTTTCTTCATGCATGTAGTTTCGAAAATGGGATAATTTTTCGGGGCTTTCCACTGTACTGGAACCTCCGCACAATGCAACATGGTGTCAGAAAGCTAGTTTTGTAAAATCTCCACTCCAAAAACCAAATTGCACTCCTTCCCTTTAGAGCCTTGCTGTGTATCCAAATAGCAGGTTATGACCATATGTGGGGTATTGCCGTACTCGGGAGAAATTGCTTTACAAATGTTGTGCGGCTTTTTCTCCTTTATCCCTTGTGAAAATTAAAAAATTTAACTCTAACTAAATTTTTATGGCCGAATTCCAATAAATTCTGCAAAAGACCTGTGGGGTCTAAATGCTCACTATACCACTAGATAGATTCCTTAAGGTGTGTAATTTCCCAAATGGGTTCACTTTTGGGGGCTTCTTACCGTTTTGCCCCCGCAAGGGCTTTCGAAATGTGACATGGCACCCTAAAACTATTCCAGCTAAATTTGAGCTCCAATTAATGCTCCTTCCCTTTTGAGCCCTGCAATGTGTCCAAACAGCAGTTCACTACCACTTATAGGATATTTCCGTAATCAAGAAAAATTGCTTTTTAAATGTTGGGATGCTTTTTCTTCCTTTAATTCCTTGTAAAAATTGAAAATGTCCAAATTTTATCTGCAAAAATTTAGATTTTCAATTTCATGGCCTAATTCCACAAAATTCAGCAAAAAACCTGTGGGGTCAAAATGCTTCTTATACCCTTAGATAAATTCCTTCAGGGCTGTAGTTTCCCAAATGGGGCTGCAGAGGATTTGGAAATGTGACATGGCACTGCAAATCATTCCAGCACAATTCTAGCTCCAAAAACCAAATGGTGAATCTTCCCTTCTAAGCCCTTCCGTGGGTCCAAACAGCAGTTTATTGCCACATATTGGGTATTGCTGTGCTCTGTAGAGGTTGCTTTCCAAATATTGGGGTGCTTTTTCTCCTTTTATTTGTTGTGAAAATGGAAAAATATGAGCTAAAACTACGTTTTATTAGAAAAAAATGTAGATTTTCATTTTCACGGCCTAATTTCACTAAAGTCAGCAAAACATCTCTGGGGTCAAAATGCTTACTATAACCCTCGATAAATTTCTTGAGGGGTGTAGTTTTCCAAGTGGGGTCACTTTTTGGGGTTTTCCACTGTTTTGGTCCCACAGGTGCTTTGCAAATGCGACATGGAACCCAAAAACCATTGCATCAAAACTTGAGCTCCAAAAGCCAAATGGTGCTCCTACCCTTCTGAGCTCTGCCATGTGTCCAAGCAGCAGTTTATTACCACATATGGGGTATTGCCTAATCTGAAGAAATTGCTGTTCAAATGTTGGGCTGTTTTTTTGTCCTTTTATGCGTTTTAAAAATTCAAAATTTCTAAGTTTTATTGGAAAAAATTTTGATTTTCATGTTCACGGCCTCATTACACTAAATTCAGCAAAAAAACTGTGGGGTCACTATACCCCTTGATAAATTCCTTGAGGATGTAGATAACCAAATTGTGTCTTTTTGGGAGTGTTTCCACGGTTTTATCCCCACAAGACCTCTTCAAACCTAAATGCCTAAAATATATTCTAATAAAAAGAAGGCTCCAAAATCCTCTAGGTGTTCCTTTGCTTCTGATGCCTGTGTTTCAGTACATTAGCACACTAGGGCCACGTAGAATATTTCTAAATACTGCAGAATCTGGACAATAAATATTGAGTTGCGTTTCTCTGGTAAAACCCTCTGTGTTACAGAAAAAAAAGGATTAGATATGAATTTCTGCAAAAAAAATTACATTTATAAATATCACCCCTACTTTGTTTTAATTCTTGTGACACGCCTAAATGGTTAAGAAACTTTCTTAATGCTGTTTTGAATACTTTGAGGGGTGCAGTTTTTAAAATGGGGTGATTTATTGGGGTTTGTATTGTATGGGCCCCTCAAAGCCACTTCACATCTGAACTGGTCCCAGAAAAAATTGCCTTTTGAAATTTTCTTGAATATGTGAGAAATTGCTGCTAAAGTTCTAAGCCTTGTAACGTCACAGAAAAAGAAAAGACCGTTAAAAAAAAACAATACCAACTTAAAGTAGACATGTGGGAAATGTAAACTAGTAACTATTTTGTATGGTATTACTATCTGTTTTACATGCCGATACATTTAAATTTAGAAAAGCGCTCATTTTTGCAAATTTTCTCTAAATTTTGATGTTTTTCACAAATGAATATTGAATTTATCGACCAAACTTTTGCACTAACATAAAGTACAATATGTCACGAGAAAACAATCTCAGAATCGTTTTGGATAGGTAAAAGCATTCCAAAGTTATTACCACATAAAGTGACACATGTCAGATTTGAAAGAATTGGCTTAGTCTTTAAGGCCAAAACCGGCTATGTCCTTAAGGGGTTAAAGGGGTTTTCCAGGGAGACACAATTTTTGCGAGGGGCAGTGCACAAGCACGGAGTTATCGAGTTATCTGAAAGGACACAAAGGAAATGGAGCGGGCATTGAAGCATAATCAAACAATTAATTGGGTGGGCATTGAGGAGGCTGTGGACCAATAGGATGCCTCAAACCCGGGTATACGTCAGAAGTCCCTGGTTTTAGGCATCCTATTTGTCCACAGCCTCATTATACTAGTCATTCTTTGCTTATGCTTCAATGACACACCTGTGTCAATACTCTGTAAGGTATCGACACAGGTCCGTCTGCATAATAACTCTCGTGCACGAGCATTTGTCGAAGTAAGAAAACACTTGAATGAAAAGCAGGACTTCCGGCCGTCCAGAGGTAGGGGGAATAGGTACAAATGTGTTCCGATTTTTGACACAATGCATATTAGGAAGTTTATTAAATTTAGGCATGGAGTATAAGTACAAAAATGTTGTATCCCTGGAAAACCCCTTTAATGACACAGCCTAGTTTGAGGCTCTGTCACCACATTATAAGTGCCCTATCTCCTACATAAGGAGATGGGCGCTGTAATGTAGGTAACAGCAGTGGTTTTTATTTAGAAAAACTATCTATTTTTACCACGTTTGGAGCGATTTTATCTTTATGCTAATTACTTTGTTAATGCCCAAGTGGGCGTGTTTTTACTTTAGACCAAGTGGGCGTTGTACAGAGGAGTGTATGACGCTGACCAATCAGCGTCATGCACTTCTCCCCATTCATTTAGTCAGCACGTAGTGACACTGCGTTGTTCGCTATGTGCTGTCTTATACTGACATATTAACGTTACTGAAGTGTTTAGACAGTGAATAGACATTCCTTCCAGCCAGGACGGGATGTCTATTCACAATCCCGATACTTCGCTAAAGTTTCTGTAGTACTTACAGCAGAGCAAAGCGTGATCTCCCTGTAACCTGTCATTTACAGCATGATCTCGCGAGATTACGCTTGCTCTGCTGTAAGTACCACAGAAACGTTAACAAAGTGTCGGGATTGTGAATAGACATCCCGTCCTTGCTGGAAGGAATGTCTATTCACTGTCTAAACACTTCAGTAACGTTAATATGTCCGTATAAGACCGCACATAGCGAACAACGCTGTGCTTTAATGTTTTGATCTCTGTTGTGCATAATAATTTGAAACAGTGCATTTTGAGTTTTTTACTTCTAAAAAAAAATCTGTTATCATTAGATTTGTTCAATAAAATTTGCATTATACTCCAACGGTTGATGACTGTCATTTGCATCGACTAGAAAATCAGCGAAAAATAACATTTGCATAATAATTTGGAATACGGTGTATATAAGAAAAACAGTGCTGTGATCTGTATACGAATTCTGGACTTATTTAGATTAAATACAACTAAATTATAGGCTGTATTTCCCTGCTATATATAGCAAGGGCTAATAATAACCCACTTTTTTCACTTTGAATCGGAGTGCTGCCTATTCTTGAAAACATATTGCAAGATTTGGAACCAGAAATTGGTTTCCTAAGGCGAGCACCCATCCATTATTTGTGCTGGTGCTGCTGGACAGGGGACTCTCTCAGTCTCTCTCTCTCTCTCTCTCTCTCTCTCTTTAGATAGATAGATAGATAGATAGATAGATAGATAGATAGATAGATAGATAGATAGATAGATAGATAGACAGACAGACAGAGCAGTTGCGAAATGGAGCTGCACAATGAGAAAGCCTTCTCAGGCAGGTGCTAGCTTCTAGGCAAATGCCCACTTTACCAATGGCCAGCTTTTGGGGTGTGCGACCTGTGCCATCGCACAGGGCGCATCACTCCAGCAGGTGGAAGGGGGCACTGCGCTGGCTCCCTTCCCCTGCTTGTATTTCTGAAGCGGTAGTTACACCAAGAGCAGAGAAGGAGCACCCGGGTGGAAAGGCAGATGCAAAGTTGCCAAGCCCAGAGAAAAAGAAAATTTTGCACGGGGCGCCATCTATCCTAAGGGCGGCCCTGACTTCACCTTCTTTCACAACTTCAAAAACCACAGATGGAAGCAGCACTCCAAGCATAACGGTCAACAAAAATTTTTATTCACCCAGTGTTCACAATAGCAATGTTTCACCCTCTCAATGAGGGCATTCTCAAGCTTCAATATATATATATATATATATAATTTTTTTTTTTTTTTTTTAACCACCCTAGCCCTCCAGGGATATTAGATATTAGCCCATACCATCCTAGACCACCATAGATAATATCACCCTAGATCCCCAGAGATATTAGGTATTAACCGCTAAGCCATTCTAGACCCACAGAGATATTGCAGGAATACTATCACAAAGCCTGAAACCATCCTATGTTAAAATGTGTGATGTAGTAAAAGTAAATATAATTGGTAAAGTTAGTATAATCAATTTACAAGGGCAGTAATTAGAAGGGCTGTCGTTTGCAGTAACACAGTTTAAAAACGCCCCTTAACCCCTTCCCTCTTTAGCCACTTTTGACCTTCCTGACAGAGCCTCATTTTTCAAATCTGACATGTGTCAATTTATGTGGTAATAACTCCGGAATGCTTTCACCTATCCAAGCGATTCTGAAATTGTTTTCTCATGACACATTGGACTTTATGTTACTGGCAAAATTTGCTTGATATGTTCAGTATTTAATTGTGAAAAACACCAAAAATTAGCGAAAAATTGCAAAAATTTGAATTTTTCTCAATTTAAATGTATCTGCTTGTAAGACAGGCAGTTATACCACACAAAATTGTTGCTAATTAACATCACCCATATGTCTACTTTAGATTGGCATCGTTTTTTGAACATCCTTTTATTTTTCTATGACCTCACAAGGCTTAGAACTTTAGCAGCAATTTCTCACATTTTCAAGAAAATTTCAGAAGGCTATTTTTACAGGGGCCAGTTCAGTTGTGAAGTGGTTTTGAGGGCCTTATATATTAGAAACCCCCAAAAAGTTACCCCATTTTAAAAACTTCACCCCTCAAAGTATTCAAAACAGCATTTACAAAATGTCTTAACCCTTTACACATTTCACAGGAATTAAAGCAAAGTAGAGGTGAAATTTACAAATTTCATATTTTTCTGCAGAAATAAATTTTTAATACAATTTTTTTTATAACACAGAAGGTTTTACCAGAGAAATGCAGCTCATTATTTGTTGCCCAGTTTCTGCAGTTTTAGGAAATATCCCACATGTGGCCGTAGCGTGCTACTGGAATGAAGCACCGGCCTCAGAAGCAAAGGAGCACCTAGTGGATTTTGGGGCCTTATTTTTGTTAGAATATATTTTAGGCACCATGTCAGGTTTGAAGGCCTCTTGCAGTGACAAAACAGTAAAAATCCCCCAAAAGTGACCCATCTGGGAAAGTAGACACCTCAAGGAAATTATCTAGGGGTGTAGTGAGCATTTTGACCGCACAGGTTTTTTACAGAAATTATTGGAAGTAGGCCGTGAAAATTAAAATCAACATTTCTTCAAAGAAAATGTAGGTTTAGCGATTTTTTTTTTCTCATTTCCACAAGGACTAAAGGAGAAAAAGCACCGCAAAATTTGTAAAGCAATTTCTCCCGAGTAAAACAATACCTCACATGTGGTAATAAACGGTTGTTTGGAGACACGGCGTGGCTGAGAAGGGAAAGAGCGCTATTTGGCTTTTGGAGTTCACATTTAGCAGGAATGGTTTGCGGAGGCCATGTCACATTTACAAAGCCCCTGAGGTGACAAAACAGTGGAAACCCCCAACAAGTGACCCCATTTTGGAAACTATACCCCTTGAGGAAATTATCTAGGGGTATAGTGAGCATTTTGACCCCACAGGTTTTTTGCAGAAATATTTGCAAGTAGGCTGTGAAAATGAAAATCTACATTTTTTCAAATAAAATGTAGGTTTAGCTAATTTTTTTTCATTTCCACAAGGACTAAAGGAGAAAAAGCACCATAAAATTTGTAAAGAAATTTCTCCCGAGTAAAAAAATACCCCACATGTGGTAATAAACGGCTGTTTGGACACACGGCGAGGCTGAGAAGGGAAAGAGCGCCATTTGGCTTTTGGAACTCAAATTTAGCAGGAATGGTTTGCGGAGGCCATGTCACATTTACAAAGCCCCTGAGGGGATAAAACAGTGGAAACCCCCCCACAAGTGACCCCATTTTGGAGACTACACCCATTGAGGAAATTATCTAGGGGCATAGTGAGCGATTTGACCCCACAGTTTTTTTGCAGAAATTATTGGAAGTAGGCCCTGAAAATAATAATCTACATTTTTTCAAAAAAAATCTAGGTTTAGCTAATTTTTTCTCATTTCCAGAAGGACTGAAGGAGAAAAAGGACCACAAAATTTGTAAAGCAATTTCTCCCGAGTAAAACAATACACCACATGTGGTAATAAACGGCTGTTTGGACACACGGCAGGGCTTAGAAGGGAAAGAGCACTATTTGGCTTTTTGAGATCACATTTAGCAGGAATGGTTTGCGGAGGCCAGGTCACATTTGCAAAGCCCCTGAGGGGACAAAACAATGAAAACGCCCAAAAAGGGACTCCATTTAGGAAACTACACCTCTTGAGGAATTCATCTAGGGGTGTAGTGAGCATTTTGACCCCACAGATGTTTCATAGAATTTATTAGAATTAGGCAGTGAAAATAAAAACAGTCCTTTTTCTTCAATAAGACGTAGCTTTAGCGCAAATGTTTTCATTTTCTCAACAAATAAAGGAAAAAAAGAACCCAACATTTGTAAAGCAATTTCTCCCGAGTACGGCAATACCCCATATGTGGTCATAAACTGCTGTTTGGGCAAACGGCAGGACTCAGAAGGGAAGGACCGCCATTTGGAGTGCAGATGTTGCTGGATTGGTTTCTGGGCGCCTGTGGGCCCAAAACAGTGGAAACCCCCCAGAAGTGACCCAATTTTGGAAACTACACCCCTCAATGCATTTACCAAGGGGTGTAGTAAGCATTTTAACCCTGCAGGTGTTTTGTAGAAATTAGTGTTCACTCGATGTTGCAGAGTGAAAATTGGATTTTTTTCCATAGATATGCCAATATGTGGTGCCCGGCTTGTGCCACCATAACAAGACAGCTCTCTAATTATTATGCAGTGTTTCCCGGTCTTAGAAACACCCTACATGTGGCCCTAATCTTTAGTCTGGACATATGACAGGGCTCAGGAGTGAAGAGTACCATGCGGAGTGGAGGCCTAATTTGGCGATTTACAAAGTATTGGTTCACAACTGCAGAGGCTCAGATGTGAAATAATAAAAAGAAACCCCTGATAAGTGACCCCCACTATGGAAACTGCACCCCTCAAGGCATTTATTAAGGGGTGTAGTGAGCATTTTCACCCCACAGGTCTTTTCCATAAATGAATGCGCTGCGGATGGTGCAAATTAAAAATTTATATTTTTCCCTAGATATGCCATTCAGTGGCAAATATGTCATGCCCAGCTTATGACGCTGGAGACACACACCCCAAAAATTGTTAAAAGGGTTCTCCCGGGTATGACGATGCCATATATGTTGAAGGAAACTGCTGTTTGGGGACGCTGTAGGGTTCAGAGCCGAGGGAGCACCATTTGGCTTTTGGAGAGCGGATTTTGCTTGGTACTATATTTGTTTGAGTATTGCTGGTGTTTTATAATGTGGGGGTATATGTAAGCGGGGCGGAGTATATAAGGGGCATAGTCAGGTGGTATATAAAAAAATAAAATAATCCATAGATTACGCAGATGTGTGTTACGCTGTGAAGCAATCCTTTCCGCACAGGCCAGTGTCGCACTGATATATGGTGTCATTTCTTATTTCTTTTGGTCCACACTCCGCACCTTCTGTAGTTTGGGGAATTTTGCTGAGAAGTGTTGTCCTGGTATAATACGGGCACCGTCGCTTCCAGCGGATATGTTTGGGCTCTCCCCTTCCTGGTTCACTAATTTTAGGTCCTTGATAAATCGCCTCTTGAAACAGAAGAAATGTTCCCCTCGGGCACAACTGCATATTTTTTTATTTCCTGACTTATTGGAGCCATAACTCATTTTATTTTTCATAGACGTAGCGGTATGAGGGCTGGTTTGTTGCGGGACGAGCTGTAGTTATTATTGGTACCATTTTGGGGTACATGTGACTTTTTGATCACCTTTTATCCTATTTTTTGGGATGCCAGGTAAACAAAAAAACGCAATTCTGGCACAGCTTTTTTCGTTTTTTTTATACAGCGTTCACCATGCGTTATAAATTACATGTTAACTTTATTCTGTGGGTCAGTACGATTCTGGCGATACCTATTTTATAGGACTTTTTTATGTTTTACAACTTTTTGCACAATAAAATTACTTTTGTAAAAAGAATGTATTTTTTCTGTCGCCAAGTTGTGAGAACCATAACTTTTTTAATTTTTTTGTCGACGGAGGTGTATGAGGGCTTGTTTTTTGCGGGACGAGCTATAGTTTTTATAGGTACCATTTTTGGATACGTGCGACTTTTTGATCACTTTTTATTCTAATATTTGTAGGGCAAAGTGACCAAAAAACAGAAACTCTGGTAAAGTTTTTTACGTTTTTTTTTTACGCTGTTCACCGCGTGCAATAAATAATATAATATTTTGATACCTCAGGTCGTTACGGTCGTGGCGATACCAAATACATATGGTTTTGTTATTATTTTTCAATAATAAAGGACTTGATAAGAGTAAAAGGGGGATTGTGTTTTATTTGATTACTTGAAACTTTTATTGTTTTCAAACTTATTTTTTGCACTTTTTTTACACTTTTTGTATACTTTTTTTATACTTTTTTTACACTTTTCTTCAAGTCCCACTAGGGGACTTGAAGGTCCAACGGTCAGATTTTTTTTTTTCTAATACATTGCACTACCTATGTAGTCCAATGTATTAGATCTGTCAGTCATTCACTGACAGCAAGCCGATTAGGCTTCGCCTCCCGGCGGGGCCTAAATCGGCTTCCGTAATGGCAGAGCATGAGACCATTGTGTCTCCTGTTGCCATAACAGCAGTCGCCAGTCCCGATTGCCTCTCAGGGCTGGCGATCTGCTAGTAACCGCTACGATGCAGCAATCGCTTTCGATTGCTGCATCGAAGGGGTTAATGGCAGGGATCGGAGCTAGCTGACCCGGCGCCATCTTGCCGGCAGCTACGGAAGCCGATCAGGCTCCGCCGCCGGGCGGATCTTGACCGGCTTCGGTGCTAGGCAGACCGGGAGGCCAGTATTAGGCCTCCGGTTGCCATTGCAGCCACCGGAACCCCGGCAATTTCATTGCTGGGGCTCCGATGAGCTGCAAACACCTTAAGTGCAGCGATCGCGTTTGAGCGCTGCACTTAAGGGGTTAATGGCGGGGATCGAAGCTAATTTCGGTCCCCGCCGTTACAGTCGGATGTCAGCTGTAAGATACAGCTGAGATCCGACGATGATGGCACCGACTCAGCTTCTGAGCCGGTGCCAAACATTTGACGTAAATGTATGGCATTTTGCGGGAAGTCAATGCTTTCCATGACGTACATTTACGTCAAATGTCGGGAAGGGGTTAAAAATCCTACTTTTGAGTTATCAGGACTTTGTCTTGCCACGAGCCAAGCATCTGTGTGATCATCACATGACCCAGACAGATTTTTATCCACTGGGCGTAAATAGTGAGGGTCCCTAATAAATGGCCGTAAGCAGAGATTTTGAAATTGAAACAGAAGAAACATTTAAAAATTGTATAACTTTTCATTCTATAAAGAATAACCGTTATTTGCTAAAACCATAATACCTCTTTAAAAACCTGTGCAAGTAACCTTGTAATGTCCTTTGAACATATTTTCAGGTGGAGAGCAGCCAATTCCTCTTTGGAATGAACATGACGGCACTACAGATGGAGAGAAACCAAAAATCCTTCTTTACTCCCTCAACTTGCGTTTTAAGGTATATACTTAATCTTTAATGTTTTTTACCTGTGCCAAAAGTACTACAACTATTTGTGTGCCAAAAGTAGTTATAGTTGTGACCACGTGATGCTTCTGGGACAAATAAGACCGGGAGGTGCCGTATTTACAGCTTGTATTCATAAAGGATTTGGAGTGTTTTCTTAATATACTTGAAAAGTCTACAGTGCTCAGTTTATTTAAGAGGGAATACATTTCCTCTGTTCTTCACATACAAACTGGAAAAAATGTCAGCTGCCTGTTGCTACCTCTATATGTGTATGTGGCTCTCATTTAGGTCAATAGAAGTCATATATAGATTGGCCTCCTAATGGTGCCAACAGGTAGCTGACAAATGTTGCTCTGTCATACAGATACTTCACCATGACTCTATATTAGGAAAAAGCTTGTAATTATTAATGCTTTAAACAGGAAGATCCTGTTGGGATTCAAAAATCTGTTTTTGATGTTTTGGGTGGTTCAGTACCTTGTATAATTCATTACATATCAGGGCATTGTATCATACATCTTTAGTGAATTACCAGTGCTATTCGTTGAACATTATATATACCTATGCTTAGTATTTTTTGGTAATACAATAGTTAGAATCTTAACAGTTAACATTGACAGTTACATTTAAGTACTATTTTATCTTGCTTCTTAGGGAATTCAAGTGACAGCTACGACTCCATCCATGAGAGCAGTCAGATTCGAGACTGGACTAATAGAACTGGAGTTGTCAAATCGGATTCAAACAAAGGCCATGCCTGGAAGCAGCAGCTATTTGAAGCTTTTTGGAAAATGTCAGGTTGACTTGAACTTGGCACTTGGGCAGATCGTGAAGCATCAGGTTAATAGAGTTTTATTTTTTTAATATTTTATTATTTTTTTTAGCTATATGGTGTGAGTGTTTGTGTATGTATTATGTACTAATCTGCTTAGTAACACATGTATATTTGACAGTTCTTAATTTATTTTTTTTACAGCTCTTAAACGTGTGTTGATTTTTAAACCCTACATGCAACACGACGTAATAGCACGTCATGGTGCAGGGAGTGATGTTTGGAACTGGCTCATCCTCTTCAGCGGGTGTCAGCTGTGTATTACAGCCGACACCCGGGACTAACGGCCAGAAATAGCGATCGCGCTGTTCCTGGCCATGTAACCCCTTAGATACTGCGATCAATCACAATCGCAGCATCTAAGACGTTAGAGACAGGGAACGCCCCCACAACGTGATCGGGGGATGCCGATGGTTGTCATGGCAGCCCTGGAGTGCCTTTCTTCATCTCCTGTAAAAATGACAATATACTGCAATACAGTACTATTGCAGTGTATTGTACCAGCAATCTAACGATCGCTGGTTCAAGTCTCCTAGGAGGACTAATAAAATGTGTAAAAAAAAGTTTAATAAAGGTTTTAGTACTGTAAAAATTTTAAGAAAATATTAAAAGTTAAAAAAAATAAAAAAGGGATCAAAAAGTCTCACATAGCCCAATAGTATCAATAGAAACTGCAGCTCGCCCGCAAAAAATGAAAGTCAGATGGAAGTCAATTTTGCATTTCATTTGGAAATCAAGGTCCCAGAGTATGGGTGAAGAGTGGGGAGACACTCAATCCAAGTTGCTTGCGGTCCAGTGTAAAGTTTCCACAGTCAGTGATGGTTTGGGGAGCCATGTCATCTGCTGGTGTTGGTCCACTGTGTTATATCAAGTCCAGAGTCAGCGCATCCGTCTACCAGGATATTTTCGAGCACTTCATGCTTTCCTCTGCTGATACGCTTTATGGAGATGCTGATTTCCCGCGTAATCGCGAGATTACGAGGTAAACGAGATTTCGTTTCCCTTGCTGGAAATCTCACAGAAAAGATTCAGAAGTGTCAGGATTCTGAATACACATGACGTCCAGGCTGGAGGTCATGTGTATTCATTATCAGGACACTTGATTAACGTGAATGTCTGTGTATGTGGCTGCACATTGTGTTCTAGTAAGAATGCAATGCTGCTGTGTAAATGAATGGAGAGGAGTGCATGATGCCGATTGGTCAGCGTCATACACTCCTCTGTACAACGCCCACTTGGTCGAAAGTAAAAATACGCCCACTTGGGCATTAAGCAACTCATTAGCATAAACCAAAATCGCTAATAAAGTGTTAAAAATAGATCTTTTTTTAAAATAAAAAGCATTACTGTCACCTACATTACAGCGCCAATTCTCCTTATGTAGGAGATAGGGCACTTATAATGTGATGACAGAGCCTCTTTAAAAGAAAAGTTACATGCACACGACCATAAAAAATCTCCGTAATTGCGGACTGTAATACGGTCCGCAGTTACGGACCCGTTCGGTTCTATAGGACAGGAAAACTTTTCCGTATGGCTACGGATAGGTGTCCGTGCTGTAGAACCGTTCCGGGAATTATAGAGCATGTCCTACTCTTCGTATTAGACGGGCCGCGCTCTCATACACGGCCGCTGGTGGCCGACCGTGCCCGCAATTGCGAGCGGTGATTATGGGCATGGCCGTGTGCATGAGGCCTAAGACAGGGGAAAAAAATGAATTATAGGTGGACACGCAGGTCCAACTCTAGTCATTTTCTGCTAGTATTTTCCTGGCTCAAAGGTCTATTTTAGCAGACTTATTAAAAAAAAAAGAAAGATGATTAGTGCCAATAAATCGTTCACCAACATTGTTGTATATTATCTATTGAGATATGGTTACGATGTATTTAATGTGTCTCCTTGAGAATGGCACAACCTGTAAATTCTGCCTGCAGTGCTGTAATATCTATTCAAAATTCTATTCGAGATAACCGTTCTAGGTAGTCGAATCTATTATATGTCGAATTCTTCCGATGTATCTGGATGATGTCAAGACATCTAAAAGCTTTGTAGATTTGATGCTATTAGACTATGCAGTGACGTTATAAAGTCGTCAAACACTCTCAGCGGCATCACTGCGTCTACATAGAGTTGAAATGCCGTGCTACGCTACACAGCAAGGCTTTACTATCACAGACTACGCCTGTTGTCTTTCTACTTTAGACGGTGGACTATTAATTTATATTTCTTCTGGATATCCCGCTGATCCACCTATGTAACATTATGTATATGTCCTATAGAGATTGAATCTAATATGTTTTAGAAACCAAGGATTCAAATGTATAGCGCAATAATCACTTGATATCTTGTTTGGTTTATATACCTTTACACATAAAAACTTTATGTATATTTTGCATACTGTATTTTCCTTGATTGTAATTGACATATCCTGCCGTATTTGCATTTTAATTGTTTGCTTTGTCCTATGCAGGTTTATGAAGAGGCTGGATCAGACTTTCATCAAGTTGCATATTTTAAAACCCGAATTGGCTTGCGCAATGCATTTCAGGAGGAGATCAGTGGTTCAACAGGCAGAGAAGCAGTACTTATTACTCTAAGTAGACCCATAGTCTATGCACAGCCTGTGGCATTTGACAGAGGTACTATCAGCCATATATTTTTTTTTACTACCTTCATTTGACTACCATGATAAAGTTTTTACTCTTAAAGTGTAACTAAACTTTCGTAAAACTTTTGACATGTCAGTGACATGTCAAAAGTTTTGATCCATGGAGGTCCGAGGTCTGAGACCCCCACTGATAGTTAAAATGAACCGTCAGAATCGCCTTGTTTCTGAACGGCTTTAATCCGCTCTCCTCAGAAAGCCAAGCTAACAGTATACGGACTATAAGTCCATACACCGCTCGCTTGACTTTGAGGGAAGCTGAGCAGAGCCGATCAGAATCTAAGTGGCACAGCGCTCACATGAGACTTTCTGCCACTTCATTTTAGCAATCAATTAGGGCCTCAGTGCTCGGACCTCCACTGATCAAAATGTCTGACATGTCACTATGACATGTCAAAAGTTTTATTAACGTTTAGTTTCTCTTTCCCAATGTATCTCTGTAGCATTAAGGCGTACACAAGTAGATTCATTTTGTTAGTATCAAACATGTGCATCCTTTTTCATTGTTTCTTAACATAAAATGCTTTTATACGTACTATATTTTCTCTGTGGTATGCCTTCACCCCATTTCTTAGCAGTTCTATGTCTTTATTAGTATGGTTTATACAATACAGTACATTTAACCCCTTACCACGACGTGCATGTTCGCTATAGAATCCATTTAGTGTACGTCATGGGCTCCCGCTGTAACGGACAGGATCAGAAGGGCGCCGAAGGGTTGCCATGTCAGCTGGGGGCATAATAAAGGCGGCACTGCCTAATAGATTGCCTGTCAGTTTATTACTGCAAGGCAATAATACTTTGATTTACTGAGTATACTAAAGCATTATATAATCGATTAGAAGATTGCATTGGGAAGCCCCCTAGTGGTACTAAAAAAATAATGTTTATTTAAAACAAAGAAGTGTTCACAGATAAAAAATAATTAAAAAAGTGGTTTGTTTAGCAAAATCTTTAAAAAATACACATACTGTATATGGTATCCGCGCAATAGTAACGACCCATATAATAAAGTTAACACATTATTTAAAGGGAACCTGTTGGCTCCTATTTGTCTACCAAACTTCCAATGATTGGTAGGTCTTGTAAGGCTACATTCACATGATCGTGACAGATTTACGTGTGTAAATCTGTCCATGTGCATTGCATTATTGCATCAGTGTGCTTTGCAAGTGGCATGTGTTTTTCATGCACTCGCAAAGCACTTTTGCATCCGTGTGCTGTGCGCGGTTTTCACGCACCCATTGACTTCAATTGGCACGTAGGTGTGTGAAAACGCACCAATATTGGACACGCAATGGACTCTCGCTGTGTGAAAAGTCCCATTGAAATCAAGGGGTTCGTGTGCTGTGAGTGATTTCCACGCACAGCACATAGTCGAGTTTTACGCTCCCCTGAATGAGCCCCAAAACTATCTGCCAACATACCTTTAGTTTGCCTTGTACTACCTTATTTGTCCAGTTAAGTGACCTTATAGACATATGCAAATGACAGTCGTTTATCTGGACAAACAAGGTAATGCAAAGCAAACATAGTTTTGCAAGGCCTCCCAAATGCTGGGACCAGTTTGGTAGACAAATAGGTTCCCTTTAACCCCTTGGCGACATGTCACGTACTATTACGTTGCTGTCGCCAAGGTCTTGAGGTAAAGCAACGTAATAGTACGCGATGATGATGGTGCGGGCTCTTCTGATCCCGCACCATCGCCAGCGGGTGTCGGCTGTATATTGCAGCTGACACCCTGCTGCATGTCCAGTACCGGAGCTAGTCTACCATCCGGCCGATTAACCCCTAAAATGCAGCGCTCAAAAACGAGCGCTGCATCTGTGGGGTTTATCAGCAGATCAGAAGCCAGCGGTGTAATCGTGAGGTTCCGATGACTGCTCCGGCAGACCGGATGCCTAACAATGGCCTCCTGTCTCCCAAGTACGGAAACCTGTTAGGTCCCGCTCGGAGGCGAGGTCTAAAAGGCTTCCGTCCCCAGAAACAAGATGGCGCAGGCTGAGCCTGGGACATCAGCCGCCGGTGTCAGCTGTATGTTACAGCTGCCGCCGTGCTGTAATGGAAGGGAACGGAGCTAGTTCCGATCCCTGCCATTAACCCCTTAAATGCCGCGATCAATCGCGGCATCTTAATTTTTAGCCGATCGACATTGCTGCGATGTGCAGTGTTGCCGATCATTGCTATGGCACCGGGAGGCCTAACAATGGCCTCCTGGTCTGCCACGTATGGAAGCCAATTAGCCCAATAGGCTTGCTGTCAGTGAATAACTGACAGCTCTAATGCATTGCACTACGTGGGTAGTGCAATGTATTAGAGAAAGATCAGAAGTGTAGGCCTTCAAGTCCACTAGTGGGGGGAAAAAAAGTTTATAAAAATGTTGAATAAAAGTGTAAAAATAAAAGTTTCAACTCTGCCGTTTTTCCTATAATAAGTCTTTTATTACAGGAAAAAAATGAAACTGTTAAAAAAAACGTACACATATTTGGTATCACCGTATCCGTAACGACTCAAACTGCAAAACTATAACGTTATTTTTCCCGCACGGTGAACACAGCAAAAATATAAAAGTTATGGCTCTCAGAATATGATGACACAAAAAATTTATTATTTTTTAAAAAAAAGTGTTGTTTTCTTTTGTGCAAACGCTTTAAAACATAAAAAACCTATATACATATGGTATCGACCGTAATCGCATTGACCTGCAGAATAAAGTAAAATGTCATTTATAGGCCATGGTGAACACTGTAAGGCCGGATTCACACGAGCGTGTTCTGTCCGTGATGTATGGTCCGCAGGTCGGCTGCATTTCCCGGACCGAACACAGTGCAGGGAGCCGGGCTCCTAGCATCATCGTTATCTATGACGCAAGGAGTCCCTGCCTCTCTGCGGAACTACTGTGCTGTATTGAAAACATGTTTTCAGTACGGGACAGTTTTCCCGCAGCGAGGCAGCGACTCCTAGAGTCATAGATAACGATGACTATAAGAGCCCTGCTCCCTGCTGTGTGCTCAGTCCGGGAAATACTGCCGACATATGAACCGTATATCCCGGACTGAACACGCTTGTGTGAATCCGGCCTAAAAAAAAGAAAGGAATAACAATTTTTGTCAGAATTGCTTGTTTTTGGTCACCTTGTTTGCCAAAAAATGGAAGAAAAAGTGATAAAAAAAATCCCATGTACCCCAAAATGGTACCAATGAAAACTACAGCTTGTCCCGCAACAAATAAGCCCTCACAGCTCCGGTGGAGAAAAAACAAAAAAGTTCTGGCTCTCAGAATATGGCGATGCAAAATGTGCAGTGTTCCAAAAGCGGATAAGATTGGGCACTATTTATCAGTGCTACACTGGCCACATATAAAAACACCGAAAAAGGCCATACTTGCAAATGGCTATACACGTTGTGCCTCATGACGTACACACTATCCCTCCATGTTTCACTCACTTGCACCCCATTATTCATTTATTTCTATTGAGGCACTTCACTCATTACTGCCCCCTATATTTCACTTATAGTATTACACTTGCACACACACTATTCATTTATTATTTCTTACTACACATCCCATGCACCACACACACCACTCCCCTCAAGACTAGTGGGAGTGGCTATTATTATTTAAAGCACCTGCTCACTCCTTCATCAGCGTTTCTGACCTGGCTGTGTCCATTTGCAAGTATGGCCTTTTTCAGTGTTTTTGTATATGTCCCCTTGTTTTTATCGGTTCTGACTGGCCACATATCTATGAATTATTATTTATTTACCGCATTATTATACCATCTTATTATGCCCTGATGTACTCCGCACAGCTTACATATGCCCCCATATTATAAACTGAAATACCAGCAATGCCCCAAACATAAAAACTACCAAGAAAAATCTGCGCTCCAAAAGCCAAATGGCACTCCCTCCCTTCTGAACCCTACAGCGTGCTCAAACCGCAGTTTACGTCCACATATATAGCATCGCCATACTCGGGAGGACCCGCTTAACATTTTATGCGGTATTTGTCTTCAGTGGCACAAACTGGGCACAACATATTGTGCACTAAAATGGCATATCAATGGAAAATTTTAATTTTTACTTTGCACCAACCGCTATGCATTCATCTCTAATGAAAAAACACGTTTGGTAAAAATGCTCACTACACCCCTTAATATGCCCTACTTTAGTAGTTTCCAAGATAGGGGTCACTACTCGGGGCTTTATTTTACTATTTGACCTCGGAGCCCTGTCATTTGTTCAGGCAAATTATAAATGCCTTTAGCGGTGTAGTTTCGAAAATGGGGGCTTCCACTGTACTCTGATACCTCAGGGTTTTGCAAATGCGACATGGCGCCCAAAAATCAAATCAGCAAAATCTGCTTGCCAAATAGCGCTCCTGCCGCTAGTGAGCCCTGCCATGTGTCCAAACAGCAGTTTATGATCACATGTGGGGTATTGCTGTACTCGGAAGAGATTGCTTTACAAATGTTGGGGTGCTTTTTCGCCTTTATCCCTTGTGAAAATGAAAACATTCAACATTTTAATGTAAATAATGTTGATATTAATTTTCACGGCCTAATTTCACAAAGTTCAGCAAAAAAACTGTGGGGTCTAAATGCTCACTATACGCCTCAATAAATTCCTTGATGGCTTTAGTCTCCAAAATGGGGTCACTTTTGGGGGGGCTTCCACTATTTTGGTCCCTCAGGGGCTTTGCAAATGCGACAGAACACCCAAAAACGTTTCCAGCAAAACTTGAGCTTCAAAAGCCAAATGGCGCTCGTTCCCTTCTGAGCCCTGCTGTGGGTCCAAAAGGCAGGTTATTACCGCATATGGGATATTGCCGTAATTGGGAGAAATTGCTTTTCAAATGTTGGGGTGCATTTTCTTCTTTATTCCTTGTAAAAATGTAACATTTCCAATGTTTTATTCGAAAAAATAAAATTTTTAATTTCACAGCATAATTACACTAAATTCTGCAAAAAAACAGTGCGGTCAAAATTCTCACTATACCGGGGTGTAGTTTCCCAAATGGGGTCATTTTTGAGGGGTTTCCACTGATTTGGTCCCGCAGGAGCTTTGCAAATGTGACATGGCGCCGCAAACCATTATAGCCAAATAACGCTCCTTCCCTTCTAAGCCGTGCCGTGGATACGAACAGCAATTTATATCCACATATGGGGTATTGCCGTGCTCAGGAGAAATTGATTTACAAATATTGGGGTGCTTTTACTCCTTTAGCCCTTGTGGAAATGAAAAAATCTAAGCTAAAACTACATTTTATGGGAAAAAAATTGATTTTCATTTTCACAGCCTATTTCCAATTAATTCTGCAAAAAAATCTGTGGGGTCAAAATGATCACTATACCTCTAGATAAATTCCATAAGGGGTGTAGTTTCCAAAATGGGGTCACTTTTGGGGGGTTTCCACTGTTTTTGTCCCTCAGGGGGTTTGCAAATGCAACATGGCACCGAAAACCATTATAGCAAAATTCGAGCTCCAAAAGCCAAATGGCGCTCCGTCCCTTCTGAGGGCTGCCGTGTGTTCAAACATAAGTTTATAACCACATATGGGGTATTTCCTTAATCGGGAGAAATTGCTTTACAAATGTTGGGGTGTTTTCTCTCCTTTATTTCTTGTAAAAATTAAAACATTGTATGTTTTATTTGAAAAAATTTAGATTTTAATTTTTATGGCTTAATTCAAAGAAATTTATCAAAAAAACTGTGGGATCAAAATGCTCACTATACCCCTAGATTAATACCTTGGGGTGTAGTTTCAAAAATGGTGCCTTTTTGAGGGTTTTCCTTATGTTTTGGCACCACAAGACCTTTTCAAACCTGACATGGTGCCTAAAATATTTTCTAATAGAAAGGAGGCCTGAAAATCCACTAGGTGCTCCTTTGCTTCTGAGGCCTGTGTTTCAGTCCATTAGGACACTAGGGCCACACGTGAGATATTTCTAAAAACTGCAGAATCTGGGCAATAAATATTGAGTTGTATTTCTCTGGTAAAACCTTCTGTGTTACAGGAAAAGATTTATTACAAATGAATTTCGGCAAAAAAATGAAATTTGTAAATTTCACCTCCACTTTGCTTTAATTCCTGTGAAACGCCAAAAGGGTTAAGAAACTTTCTTAATTCTGTTTTGAATACTTCGAGGGGTACAGTTTTTAAAATGGGGTGATTAATGGGGACTTTCTAATATATAAGGCCCTCAAAGCCACTTCAGAACTGAACTGGTCCCTGAGAAAATAGCCTTTTGAAATGTTCTTGAAGATGTGAGAAATTGCTGCTAAAGTTCCAAGCCTTGTAACGTCCTAAAAAAATAAAAAGACGTTCAAAAAAACGATGCAAACATAAAGTAGACATGTGGGAAATGTTAACTAGTAACTATTTTGTGTGGTATTACTGTCTGTCTTACAAGCAGATACATTTAAATTGAGAAATTTCAAATTTTTCCACATTTTTCCAAATTTTTCGTGTTTTTCACAAATAAATATTGAATTTATCGATGAAATTTTTTCACTCACATAAAGTACAATATGTCACGAGAAAACAATCTCAGAATCGCTTGGATAGGTAAAAGCATTCCAAAGTTATTAACACAAACTGACACTTGTCAGATTTGAAAAAATAGGCTGTGTCCACAAGGCCAAAACTGGCTGTGTCTCCAAGGGGTTAAACCACACGGTGAAGGTTAAAAAAAAAACTAAAAAAAACTGCATTTTTTTCCCATCCCCCTATAAAGGGTTAAGCATTAATATATATGTACCCTAAAATAGTTATATTTAAAAAAATATGACTCCTCCCGCTAATAACAAGCCCACGTACAGCTACATCGACTAAGAAATAAGAACGTTAGGGCACTTGAAATGCAGTGACATACCAAAAATTGTTTTTTTTTTCATGGAATGTGCAAAAGTAGTAAAATCACTGTACTTGTACTGACCCATAGAATAAATGTAAGAGTATTTATGCCGCATTAAGTTTTCTGGCTTTGCTTACTTTTCAATCCTTCAGTACTTCAAGATCTCTGCTTGCTGTCAATGAATGTGAACACTCTTGATTATACTCAGAGACTGAAACCACTACAGAACTAATACTTCTCACATTAACACTAAAACTCAGGACAATATAAAAATTTAGCAAACCCATCAACTGTATCAGTCCTGAGTCCAGGCTGTTACATTAATGGAAGATTACCTAGGCTGAAAACTGTTGTGATATACCCTCATCTATGATAAGTGTTAGGGCTGTACAGGTTCTGGTTTATGGTATATTAATGTTGTATAACTTTCCATGATACAGTAATAAAGCTTTATATATATGTACAATATAAAATCATAAATCCCCTTTATTGCTTATCAGCAAAATCATGACAATAGTATTTTGCTTTTTTTAAGCCGTGCTCTTTTGGCTGAATTACAAGGCGGCATATGATAACTGGAATGAACAGCGACTGGCACTCAACAAAGATATTCACATGGCAACAAAGGAAGTAGTGGACATGCTGCCAGGGATACAACAGACATCTGCACAGGCTCTGGGAACGCTCTTCCTTCAACTAACGGTTAATGACCTGGGTATATGTTTACCCATCACCAGTGCCCCACAGGTATGGTAACAACCTAGAAAAACCATGGGCAACATCTGCATGGAGTTTGTATGTGTTAGCATGGGTTTCCTTCGGGTACTCTGTTTCCTCCCACACTCCAAAAAACATACTGATCGGTTAGGCCACCTGCAAATCACATTGTTTAGCGTGTGCGTTGGAAAATAAATATATGTATGTGTTTATATTAATAAAACATTGTGTAACTTTGACCATGTTCATTTTGTTTCCACAGACAAATCATACAGCTGACTTTGATACCGGTTCTGCTTTGGTGCTTACAATTGAGAGTACTCTAATAACAGCCTGTTCTTCTGAGTCTTTGGTGAGCAAAGGACACTTTAAAAACTTTTGCATTCGCTTTGCTGATGGTTTTGAAACCTCATGGGATGATTGGAAGCCAGAAATTAGAACTGACCTAGTTATGAATGCATGTAAGTATATTATTTGTTTTCTGTTTATTTAATATTTTTTGTGCTAAATTGCTCTTTTAGTACCATTGACTGACCATGCGGTTTCTGGTAACAGCAAAGTGTAGCAGGCAGGAGCCAAAGGCACGGCACTTTTCTATGTCCACTTCCACTTCGTTCTAGTGTTTGTGAGGGGACATTGATGGCATATTTTAGAGATGTCCCATCATTATGTCTAATGAGATAACCAATTTAAGCTTTTATCTACTTAGTGTGGGTCATTTTGGCACATTTAAGACCACGCCCCTTTTCACTAAGCCACGCGCCTATTTTTAGATACTTTTCAAAAGTGTCTAGTGAGGTACAAATATCTGTTCTTTTTGGTGCTTTTGCTTCAGAGCTCTAAAACTAGATGTGACATTAAGCACCAGGAATGCACCACATTTTGGCACATTTTACGACAAGGTCTAGACGCAACCACATTAGTAAATCTGCCCCAATGTCTTTGTGAATTCATGTCTTCCTTTCTTAGGTTTAGTACCTGATGGAACTTATGAAGTGTGCTCTAGGACCACAGGACAGGCTTCTGCAGGTAGGTGGATACAGTCCGTCATCTGCGACAGAAAATTAGAAACTTCATAAGACGTTTGGTTCTCCAATTTCATTCTATTTTGGGCAAAAAAATGTCTTGTTTGCACCCTATGCATAGATTGATTTACATACACGCAAACAAGGAAAACAATATATTCCATGAGGAACACCAATTCCTTAGGCATAAATATCCCATGATTTACTCACAACCATTGAGAAACAGCAAAAATATATTTCATATTAACTTATTAAAACAGGGGGACAAAAATATGCTGCTCTATAGCAAAAGCTTAATCCACCAACAATGAAATGTCTATGAGGCCCGTCAGATCTTTGGATGAGGGTGGCTGTCAGATGAGGAAATGATGGTCTGACCACATAGATTTTTCCTTTACCTTTGTTTTCCCAGGAGATAAGTGTCACCATAGGTGTCTGATAGCTACTTGTCTCCCCCTGCAGTATCAAAGTAACATGTTCATTCAGCTGAGACAAACATGCATGTTAGGCTTCATTCACATCTGCGCCAGGGCTCCGTTCCAACAAATTGTCTGAGTTTTTCGTCGGAATGGAGCCCTGACTGACACAAACGGAAACCAGAGCTTTCCGTTTCCATCACCATTGATTTCAATGGTGACAGATCCGGTGCTAATGGTTTCCGTTTGTCTCAGTTGTGCAAGGGTTCCGTTGTTTTGACGGAAAGCTCCGACGGAACATGGTTTTGTGTCATTTTCTTTTGAAATTCTGCAGCGGGTTTTGCCACAAAAACAGCACATGTGAATACACCCTTAAAGGAAACCTGTCATCAGCATTTCACCTATTCAACTCTACTCACCCCTCACTGGCCGCTGATGTCGAAAGTTCATTGGCGTTATCCCCTCTCCTCCTCCGACCGTAAATATCAGTCTGCAAGCATTTTGCGCCTTTTATGGTAATAACCTTCAGTCTCGTTCATTTCACTTCTTATGCCCGCCCACCGCCAAAAACTGGCCCGCCCTGAATGCCGAAATCTCATCTGAGATAGTGCGCTTGCAAGTGCGAGATTACGTGTGTGCTGGGGGGAGGCGAGGAGCTGTCAATCAAGAGTAAGGAGACAAGGTTACCTTTGAAAGCCTTGAGGAATGAAGATATGACTCTTTTCAAACGAAGATATGACTCTCTTTAATGCTCATTAGCGTACGGCTCGGGAACACTAAAAAACTGAATACTAAAGGTACAGAGCCGACTTAGATAATTATAGGTTACATAAAAATGATTTTTTTTTACCCACTACCACCCGGGTGAAATGCTGGTAACCAGTTCCCTTTAAGCCATGTTCACACAAGGCGGATACGCTGCGTAAAAATACACAGCGTATTCGCCCTGTAGCCCACAGGGAATTCCGTCACCCAAAAATCGCACCAAATTGCGGAAAAAAGCGGTTAATAAAAAAAGCCTATACTTATCCCGATCTCCGTAGTCATGGCGACGCATCCCTCTGTTGTCTGTGCATCCTGGGATGACGTTTTATCCCATATGACCGCTGCAGCCAATCACAAGCACATGGGATGAAACATTATCCCTGGAGGTTGGCCTGGACGAAGAAGTATAGAGATCTGGGTAAGTATAGCTTTTTTTTCTTTCGGAGTTGTGATTTTTGCGGCGGAATCACAGCTTTTCCACCACAAAAATTGCAATATTTGCTGTGTGTTGCAAATTTTACCTACCCGTTGAATTCAACGGTGAAAACCTGCAACAGAAAAGCAGCGATTCCAAAGCATAAATTGACATGCTATGAATTAAATAAACGCACCGCAGGTCAGTTTATGAACGTTTTTTTTTTGTCCAATTATTTACGCATCTTGTGGATGGGATTTGTTCAAATCGAATCCACTCTGCTGTTTCTGTAATACGCTGCAGATTTTCCGCAATGAAATCCGTTTTTCCGCAATGAAATCCGTTGAAGAAAATCTACATTTTTTACGCGACGTGTGGACTTACCCTTACTCTTGGCTGATTATTTAAAAGATTGTTGAGCTGACAGTTATTTTATTTCTATAGCATATCCTGGGTTTACACTACGGTATACCCAGATTATAGTCTTGAATTGAGAGAACTGCATCACAATCGCGCCAAGACAACTGCAGCTAAAACTCCAAGTTTATTATTTCAGTTAAGGTACATACACATTAGACAAAACACGGTCGAATCTCTGAGCAGTTTACACAATCATCTATTGGCTTAGAAAAGCTCTTGTGTTCTGAAGACTGTGGTTACTTGGGGTCAAATCTAAGTGCACAGTAAATATACATCGGATAAAAAAAAAAAGTGTTTTGTTTTTTTCTGTACTATAGAAAGCAGCAGTGCAGGCACATGGACTTTAAATGTTTTATGGAAGATGTGTGGCATTGATGTGCAAATGGACCCAAATATTGGTAAAAGGCTCAATGCTCTTGGCAATACTCTAACCACACTGACCGGGGAAGAAGACATTGATGACATTGCAGATTTGAACTCTGTGAATATAGCTGACATATCAGATGAAGATGAAGTGGACAGCATGTCTACCACAGTGCACACAGTAAGTTCAAGCTGCATTTATTGTTGTGCACAATATCCTCTAGTTATTGTGCTTTTCCATATTCTATTTACTGTATATAGTTTACATTTTTAGATTTCTACAGTAAAAGCCAAACATTACGGATGTTCACCTCCCTTTGTGTCAAGACTTAAAAACGTATTTTTTGTGTAACTACAATGTTTATATAGAGAATAAAACTACAATGGCCCCCCTGCTTTATGAATTCTGTTTTTGAAAGGGTAAAGACTATGAACCCCTTTTGAGGGCGTTTTTTGGGGTTGGTTTTTTGTATAAACCAGTCAGTGTGTTTGGTGTAACTTTATAATTAGTCTTTATTAAAAAATTGTTTTACTTGTAAGATACAGCTGTTCTTTATTCTCTATACAGAACAGCTGTATTGTTCACTTTACACTGAATCCGTCAGTCCCGCGGACCTGACGAGTTCAGTGTCAGCGGGTCCTGCATGTCTCTGACACGCAGGATCCACCTGTAATCGATCACATCTAACTTATGAATTTACTTTTTTTTTTTTTTTTTAATAAAGACTAATTACGAAGTTACACAAAACACACTGAACTATTTATTGAAAAAAAAATATGCCCTCAAAGGTGTTCATAGCCTTCAACTCAACCCTCAGTTCATACAGGTTTCTGCTGCATTTTGATTGTTAGAACACCATCTTCACGTGCATTAGCTTAGTTGTGTTCTGGAAAATCTGGTAACATTATGTGGCATAGAGCTGCGCAATTTTTACAGCAAACAGTCACTAATAATCATCCTAAAATGGCAGCAAACATTTGGCAGCACTCAGAATATACATTTCAAGGAATCAGCAGCACAACCAGGTTTGCATCACAAGGAGGAAAGAGCAAATCCTGAATAGTGGGTGGTGCACGCAGCAAAATGTCCCAGGTCCAAGGAGACCGTTTGTATACAATGTAGATGAAAGGAACTGCAGCACTCAGAGATTCCAAAAATGTGTTGGTCTTTATTCACCAATTCTTGATGATTGATAAATACCCAACATTGCAAGTTTTTTATGCTTGGTGAATAAAGACCAACACATTTTTGGAATTTCTGAGTGCTGCAGTTCCTTTCATCTACATAGCACTCAGAGTAAAGTCACACACTTTTTGCCATGGTTTTTAGGCAGCAGGGAGAGAACCTGGCCATACTCAATCTCCAACTTGGAGCCATGCCATGCCTTCTGCTTTTCTATAAACAATGTTTGTATTCTGCTGACAAACCTGGCAGGAAACAAATTCTCTGCAGCTGCTCTAGCCTATTACCTTCATTTCTTCTGCTTAGGACGGGAATGATTTGGGTAATAGTTACATTTTAGGGAACTGTTAATAATGCGATCACCCATTGTAATGTTTATAGTCGCTCAAGTATGGGAAGTTTCCATTGGCATATTAATCCGTTTCCCTACAGCTCTGTTTAGATAGAATTGAGTACAATTAAATGTAATATCTGTAGCAACTTAACCATTTTATTCTGTGCAAACTAGAGTTTTAAATAGAACTAACCGTACTGTTTACTGTTTAGAACGCAGAAGCAGTTTGTGTAAATGGAGAAAGCCTCAAACTTACCTTTGGTCAGCGACTTGTAAATCACCTACTTGGCCTGAACCCCAAACGTCAACGTTACTCAGTCCCTGCAGATTATCTCTCTGGTTCAGAAATATCTGACTCCGGTTCTGTCAGTTCCCATATGAACGCAAGCAGGTCTCATTCATGGGCAAATGTATGTAAAAATGATCCAACCGTAATCAAATCAACCAAACTCGGATCACTGGTGAATCTCACAAGGAATTCAATTAATCCATGATTACTGCATGCCTAACTCACAGGGTTATTGGTTCTAATAGAGTTGATGGTACTATATGGCTAAATCTAAATATAACAAGATATATTATTCTAGGAGACAGCTGACTACAGACGAACAGGGCAGCCTGGAGGTCAGACTGTAGATCCTCGAGGACGGAAGTTTGTTAAACGTCTAGTTGATATACGAGAGCTGAACGAACAAGCCAAAGTTATCGATGATCTCAAGTGAGTGGGCAAGGAAAGAGCTCTTCCAAATCCCTTTATGCATTCAAGACCATTTGTTTTTCTGGATTGTATTCTCTTTATTAAGTGTCTTTACTTCTACTTAAAATCATAGGGCTATCATTGAGACTGAATATATAAAGACTGTTGTAAAATATTTTATTTTACTACTTGTCCCCTAAAGGATGCAGCTGCTTTAAGCCTTGGAGACACATCATTTTTTTTTCTTTAATTTCTTCATCACTGCATTCCGAGAGTTAAAACTTTAAAATGTTTCCATTGTAAGGCACATGCAATGTATTGAAAACTTTTTTTTAAATCAATAGATTTTTATTGAAATTGTACAACTTTTTCTAACAGTACAAAACCAAATCTTGGTCCTAGAAACACGGACCCATATGAGAAGCAGTACACACGTGATAGCATCAGAAAATACACAAAAAACATACACAAACATAAATCAACATCGCTGTGCCATGTACATCAAAAAATACAATTTAAGAGAAAGCAAGTCGTATTGAAAACTTTTAATAGTTTATTGTATTTGGGGGGGAATAAAAAAAAAAAAGAACAGCATTTCCGCCATTATTTTTTGGGGTTTCACTTTTATGACGTTCACTATGCGGTATAAATGACAAACTATCTTTTCTTTTTTGTGAGAACGATTACAGATATACAAAATTGATATCGTTTTTTTTTATTGTTTTACTACTTTTGCACAATAAAAACATCACGGTGTTCGTCATGCGTGATAAATCACGTGTTTATTTTATAGTATGGGTTGTCACAGTTGCAGCAATACCAAGTATGTGTACTTTTTTTATATATATATATTTTTTTATTTTTCCATAATAAAGCATTTTAAAAGGGGAAAAATCGTTTGTTTTTAGCAGCATCTGTAGGTTTAAATGGCCCAAAGTCGGCCATTGCAGAAGAGTGTCAACTTTAATATGAAACTTACACCTGCTGCAAATGGTGTGAGCAAAGCTTCTGTGCCCGCACTTTCCCCACGCCGTACATTTCGGACACTTGGGGCTAACTGCAGAGCGCCAGCTCCGTAAATGTACGGCCAATGTCGCCAGGGTGTTCGAGATTGTCTGTCACCGTAATGCTGTCTTTCTATGTCTTTGGACAAATCATTATAGAAGCATATGATAAATGTAGTCTACACTATGTGACTCTATTTTTCTTCCAGTAACTTACACTGCAGCTATCCTTAGATATATCTATGCCTCTTATCAAAATGGCTGCTGATAAATTTTCATGAGGGGTTCTGCTTTTGTCTAGCCCTCTTAGAACACAGGATTTATCAACGGATTGGTCAATCACGTGACCTCACATACTCTGCTGAGCTGCACTGAATATGATTGGTCAGAGCCGTCATTGCAGCTCCAGCCTTTAGACTCATTCACACACAAGCCATCCCTTTAGTCTCATTTACTTTAAAGTGTAAGTCACTAAAAAAAATCTCAGAAAGAGACACTAAAAAAAAGTTATAGATCGTGAAACTGAATGCCCACAATGGAATATATCATAAACTAATCTAAATTGTTGACAGATACACTTTAAGGCCCCATGTAATTACGGCCCGATAGACTTCTATTGGCCACGGGTACCTTCCCGTTTGCTTACGGGAAGGTGCCCGGGCCGTTGAAAAACATGGAAAATGTCTGTATTTCAGGCCGTAATTATGGCACGGGCAGGCCCATGGAAGTGTAGGGGGCTCCTATAATTACGGGTGGCTACGTATGTGCACCTGTAATTACGGGAGCGTTGCTAGCGACGTCAGCGGATAGTCACTGTCCAGGATGCTGAAAGAGTTAACCGATCGGCAGGAACTCTTTCAGCACCTGGGACAGTGAGTACCGCTGGAGTTAATAGTATTAAAAGTTAACTTACCCAGAACTCCCTACTTCTTCCTCCAGTTCGGCTTTCCGGGATGACGTCTCATCCCATGTGACCGCTGCAGCCAATCACAGGCCAATCACAGGCTGCAGTGGTCACATGGACGGCCGCGTCATCCAGGGAGGTCGGACTGGATGTCAAAAGAGGGACGCGTAACCAAGACAACGGCCAGGGTACGTATGAACGTCTTTTACTTTCAATCGCTGTGGAAACTCTGCCCGAAAGGGCTGCCCCTTCTCTATATCCAGCACTGATAGAGAGAAGGGGCTGCCGATTAGTGCAGAGAAAACGGGTCCGTAAATACTGGTGGAATACGGGTCGAATACGTGTGACAAAGGACCCGTATTTACGCCAGTATTTACGGGAGGAAAAAAAATACGTTTGTGTGCATGGGGCCTAAGCTATATTTTTTTTGTTTTGTTTTAAACCCAATAATGACAGTGTAAATATTTTGCTATATATAATGTTTCTAAACTAGCTAAAAAGCATTTGTTAAAAATCTCCATAATTTTCTCTAAGGAAACTTGGAGCAAGTGAAGGAACCATAAACCAGGAAATTCAGAGGTATCAACATCTTGAGTCTGTGGCAGTTAATGATATCCGTAGAGATGTCCGTAAGAAGTTGCGCAGATCCAGTATGAGGGTAAGTTGTTACAAATGATCGTGTATGTGTAATATAAAACATTGTGTAAATGTGGTTAATTTGATCTTTTTTATGCTGAAAGGCTGCTTCACTGAAGGATAAGTGGGGTCTTGGATATAAACCCAGCTATAATCGCTCCAAGAGCATCACTGCATCTGGAAGACCACCTTTAAAACGAACAGAGAGAGCAAGGTAATTTGTTATATATTGCAGTCCAGCGTTTTGGAGGAAACCTGGAATTTCCACAAAGAATAACCATGTTTGGGTAGAGGGAATGAGCTCAAAGGGGTTTTCTGGGATTTCTCTGTTTTTATTTAGCCATTTTATTCTTGAACAATAATAAAGCTTTACAATAGAATTTCTGTTTAAGAAAAATCAAGTCTGTATGTGGACACACGTGACATGTCTGCAGTGGGGAAAGCCTCGGCTGCAGCAAAAAGCCTATTTATGCAATTTATGGTTGTCCAGTACATTGCACAGATTATGAGGGGGGAGGCATGTACAGGCTTGTGCGCTGCTGTAATGTTTAGTGGCCGACATAGGAAGGGAGGGCATTTTTTAATAAACATCCTCTTATTCATTAAAAAGAAGAGGGCTAAATAAAAAGAGACATCCCAGACAGCCCTTTAATGAGGGGAGTTACCAATATTGATTTTATGCTCATATATTTCGATTATTCACAATTTATACTTCAATCCCCAATGGTTCCCGTTCTTAAATATATTAATCTTTGTAAATACCTTTCATTTTTTGTAGTGCAATGTTTTCTAGATATCCGATGGGGTCCACCCCGTGTCTTGCGCTTTGTTTAGGTGGTTGTTGCTATGGATCCGACCACCACCGCCATTTAGCAGCCGCTGCCACATCTGTGCAGTTCCCCCACTGCTACTCTCCGTAAACCTGGCTGGAGTGTCACAAAGTGCACAAAGTTCTGGCCAGACCATCTCTGTTATTTGCTTATCTTTTCAATGTGGCGGCTCCCAGGCATGCGCAGTAGCCCTGGAGCTGTACCTATTTGTACGGCGCTTCATAGCACTTATCAGTTCACTCGCATAGCGCTTGGGGACAGAGATGAGGAAAATAGCAGGCTGAGACCGTAAGGATGAACAAGAGATAAATTAGGGGATGAAATTGGGGAATATTGTATGCAAATTGAAGTGGGGGGAAACAAGCAAACACTTGGAGGGTAGGGAGTTACCACGATGGATTGCTGCTTGTTCACATTGTGATGAATCCCATTCTGCTATTAGAATTTGTATATAGCGCGTCGGGTGCGTGCACGTACAGGGAAGCAGCGAGTGCTGTGACATAATCACAGCGGTACTTGCTGATGAATAGAAAGAATGGGAAATGACACTCCCTCATTCATTCACATGCTATGAAAAGACACAGGAAGAGCAGGAATCCATGTGAAATGTTGGTCGGGAAATTACTGCATGGTGTGCAAAATACTTATTTTTCAATAGCTAAACAATTAAGCATTAAAAAATGTAACATGGGAGTTAGGAATAAACCTTTTAAGTCGTCCCTATGATCATATATATCATATATACCAACTATGTGGAGAATAAATGAATACAAGATGAGAAAAAGCAATTATCGGCTGTTTGTTGTGTTTATTTACTAATTTACCATTTCTGATATTTTTCAGACCTTTGCTAGAAACAGGCGAGCCGCTGAAGATTTTTGTATCTTGGCTCATAATGTTTTATAAAACTATTGCCTAAACAATTTTAAAATGAGCAGCTCATGGGAAGGGGTAAATTTGATTTCCGCAAAGGCCAGTGGTTTTTTCAGATAGTAATTAGATAGAGGTAGCATTGTAGGAAAGTGGATTTACCAGCTGGAATGCTAGGAAGGGGATTATAAAGGAAATAAAGGCTCATGAAGCACCAGTGATTAATTGCTCTAGGATCCACTGCGGTACCTGCGCTAAAGTTTAGAAATTGCATTATAGTCCGTTTGACATTATAGGATATGCACCTACCCAAAATAGTCTCAATGTAACAGTGATCATTCCCCTTTTATTTATTTTTGTCTTATAAAGTTCAAGGTTAGATGGTGAAGAACTTCCTGAAATACGTATTGAAGCTGCTTCTCCTGCTGGTCCCAGAGTGACCTTTAACATTCAGGACAGTGTAAGTAGAACACTTAGGCGTACATGGCATAACACCAATTTAGTATCCGTTCTGTATTATTAAATCATTCATGTAATCAACAGTTGTTGTTTTTTTGTGGTTTTAGAACTAATTCTCCTATAATCCTATACTGAATTTGTGATGTTTCTACATTAGATTATAGGCTAGTAACCCTATAAATATAAGACTAATTTTTGGAAATTAAAGGGGTAATTCTGAGAGGTTAAAAATGATGGCCTATCGTCAGGATAGCGGCGGCTCACAGTATAACAACCTTATTCCATTCACTTGAATTGGAGAAAGTTGTAATACTGTAAAAAAAAAAAACGGTACAGGTGTGTCAACAACGTTATACAGTATGGAGCAGTGAAAGTAATGAAGGGGAGCAGCACTTCTACAAGCCCCGCGGTCCCTTCAAACAGCTGATTGGTGGGGGTGCCGAGAGTTACACCCCAATCCGATATTGATAGCCTATCCAATGTTATCTCTCCGGATGTTAACTCTCCTTTTAATATTTCTTTACTGGTAAACCGTTTTACTCAGTAGTTTGTTTTTTTATGTGGTCATAAAATTGTCACCTATTATATAGCAGTGCTGATCATCAAGTTCATCCAGTTTTATTTGATTGCTGTGAACTCTCTGAATGTTAGTACGATAGCTATTTGGTTTCTTTGGGTTCATAATTATTATGTCTGACTACTTTTGCTTTTTCATTGAAGAGTGGAGGTTTTGAATTAAGCCATATTGACTGTGTAATGGTCCTGTATTCAATTTAAAATGTCCTTCCCATTCAATTATCCTGTCTGATCTGACATTTGTTGTGAAGAGCCTTGGAAACTGTACCACCCAGGAGGCACCCTGCCCGATGTCTTATGGAATGCAAATAGAGGGACGCTAAGCATTTGGAGAACCAGAATAATCTTATTCATGCTCTGCTGTTAATTTGAATATCAATGCCATTCAGCAACTGCATAGCTTGTGACATACTTACAGCGGCACCACTAGTCTGAACTAGTTTATCTATGAATGATCTGCATCTAAACATCAGAGCTGTGACTGTTTGGTTTCTATTGGTTTATATTATTACTATCTAAAATCCATTATTTTATTTCTTTTTCTTTTCAAAAATTGAAGTTGAATAATTCAGTTTTAGGATTAAATCGTCAGTCTCGATATTCTTGGGAGGAAGGGTATTTCAAGGTATTTGTAAATAAAAGTCTTGTGAATCTACTTCAGCTTTATCCAAATGTTACTCTCTCTTTGTTACATGAAGCAAAAGCAGAATGTGCAACTGGTCTCATTTACTGCCGGAACAATTTAGAGAAAACTAACTTGTAACAAACCATAACATATTATTGCGTTTTACTATAAACTTATAGGGATTCTCTGGGATTCCGAAATTGCTTTTAATGTTTTTAGCACCAAAACCACTGAAATGTTAAGTTTCATTCTCCTGCTATCAGGACCTTTAGTCGAGGTCTTGGATAGGTGTATTTTTACCCACAAATGTCCATACAACACTTATATGGCTAAACTGCATCGTTTGACGTCTATGTGATCAGATTGTCCACATACAGTGCTTTATGAATGTGTGTGTTTGTAAACTTACTCACACATACGTCCATTCAGAGTGATCCCAAGATCTCTGTTATGTTAAGACTTTACAGCACTTTTTTTGCTAAAACAAATGAGAGCATTTCCTGAATTCCATTGAACTCCTCAAAATTAATTTAATCAAGGGAATTATAAGGCTTATATTTTAATGTGATCAATGGAGATATGTTTTGGTAACTTCATTAGCCAACACTCCACTGTACAGCAGTGTTAAAAAGGATCTGTCAACAGATTTCACAATACAAACTGCGAACATTATTAAATGCTGAAGATCTGTTAGACCTGATGAGACTTGTGTATTTACTTTGAAAATCTATGTCAGAATGGTTGTATAATCCTTTTTGAAAGTTTTCACGCCTGGTATTGAAATTAGCATTTTATGAGTCCAGCTAGAAACTGGACTCCTAAAATACTAATTTTAATATCAGGCGGGAAAACTTTCTGAAAGGATTATACAGCCATTCTGACATAGATTTTCAAAGTAAGTACACCAGCCTCATCAGGCCTAACAGATCTACAATATCTGGTAAAGATCCTCTTTAAATAATTGGGTCATTTTAGTAGAATCCCCATGAATCTGTTCTGTATCCATGAACCGGTAGCGAATGAGGTTGCTGTAGTTTTCTGCATGAGTCTGCATGAATAATTTCCTATTACTAATATATCTTTGATTTTCAGGCAATCCTAATTAATTATTCTTTCATATTGTATGGCAACAGTGCTACATGTTTACTTTCTATTGGTGGCTGGATTTTCATTCTTATGTATTTCTTTGAAATAACACATAATTCACCACATCTCTTCCCTTATTCATATGCTAATCAGCGTTTGTTAAAAGGGAAAACTCTTGGAACTTTACTGGTCTTTTTAATTTTATTCCTGTGTCCCTAGCTAATGGTTGCTTACATGATGCCATAAAAAGAAAGCTATGTGTATATATAAAAACTTCTCTCATAATGCCACGTGTTCCGTTATATTTTTTCCCTCTGACACAGTTTCCAGAGGAGGTAGATGGTGATCTATTGTCAGTTTCCAATGAGGGTCCATCTCATTACTCATCCATTAGTGATGGTTCACATTCCGTGTTCAGTTCACCAAACACCCCACAAGTGTTTTCACCAGGCATTCCTTTCCAGACCGAAGAAAAGAGAGAGGACACTACTTCTTCATCATCAGAAGAGTCTGATAAAGAGGAAGATCATGAGAGAGAAAAGATGTATGTTTACAGGAAACCTCAGTAAGTATCCTTGATTCAGTACAATACAGAAAGATTAATTAATAGAATAATTATTATTAGTCTTATTGCTATTACTATATTTATGCCAGACTCAAGCATTAATATTTAAGACATGTTTCTAGAGCAACTGTTAAGAAATTGTTTAATGTATACAATAAGGATGCCATGCTGTTTCTGTACCACTTAGACCGAACACTAGGAAAAAGGCTTCTGGATTTGCTGCAGTCCATCAGCTTTTTACAGAGCGCTGGCCATCTACACCATCCAACCGAAACGTGTCTAGTACTGCCACCGAGAGGAACATAGACTTCGAGCTAGACATAAGAGTGGAAATTGACTGTGGAAAATGTGTGCTACACCCCACAACTCTCCAACCGGATCATGATGATATAAGTTTAAGACGGTAAATTTTGTTCATCAGTAGCAGCTTCAGTATGTAGAAAAAAATGTTTGTTCCTTTTTTTGAATGTTGTAGCTAATTACTTTTTATTTTTAAATACTTCCCTGTGAGTTGGCATATTGAAGGTACATGCTTCTTTCCTGCATAGACAATACAGCAGGGTGTGCGCACTTTATGGCAGCTGAAATTAATGAAAGTCAATTGACAGAGAAATGTCATAGATTATCACAGTCCCCAGGAAGTGATCTAGGCCTCCAGTACAATAGAAAGGTGTCATCTGTCATTAAATCCCCTCCCTCTAATGATAATGAGGGTGCTCATTTTGTCCTAGTTTGTTTCAACTGCTTTATTGAAATCTTCAAAGAAACAAACAAACAAACAGAACCTGGTAAAACATACATCCAAGCCATAGATTCTTGCGATAGTACAAAAAAAAACATTCTGTACAGCATATAATCTGTTGTATACAGTAAGTTGAAGAGAACAGAGCTTCTTGCAATATCAATTAGAGCAACAGAATCTAGTAGCAACGCATTGGTGTGTCAAGTAAAAATAACAAGAGAAAGCAAGAGAAAAGACATAAAAACAAAGACGCGGACGAACAGACAAAAAAGGTTGACACATGGGGAAAGGTAGAAAGCACAATTGATTGAAGCAAATAATGGTTAATCCTCACATGGCTTGTGATAGGCCTCATCCTGGTCCTATTTTAAGAGCTACTAACTGTTTCCCAGGGTTCATAAATATGGTCAAACGGATTTATTTTTGAGAGTGCATATTTCTGAGAGTGCATCAAGAGTGCATATTTCTCCTACCTTAGGCCCCATGCACACAGCCGTGCCTGATTGCGGGCACGGTCGGACGCCCGCATTTTCTAGCTGTTCTCCCATACACTTTATGAGCGATTTTTAGCTTTATGCTAATGAGTTTTCTCAATGCCCAAGTGGGCGTGTTTTCACTTTAGACCAAGTGGGCATTGTACAGAGGAGTGTATGACGCTGACCAATCAGCGTCATACACTTCTCTCCATTCATTTACACTGCACTAGCGATATAGTTATATCGCTATGTGCAGCCACATACACAAACACTAACATTACTGCAGTGTCCTTATAATGAATATACATCACTACCAGTCAGGACGTGATGTGTATTCAGAATCCTGACACGTCTGTAGCGTCTCTGTGAGATTTACAGCAAGGCAAACATAATCTCGCGAGATTACGATGTAACCTGTCATTTCAAATGAGATTACGTTTGCCTTGATGGAATCTCACAGAAAAGATTCAGAAGTGGTCAGGATTCTGAATAAACATCACGTCCTGGCTGGTAGTGATGTCTGTTCATTATCAGGACACTGCAGTAATGTTAGTGTATGTGGCTGCACATAGCGATATAACTATATCGCTAGTGCAGTGTAAATGAATGGAGAGAAGTGTATGACGCTGATTGGTCAGCGTCATACACTCCTCTGTACAATGCCCACTTGGTCTAAAGTGAAAACACGCCCACTTGGGCATTGAGAAAACTCATTAGCATAAAGCTAAAAATCGCTCATAAAGTGGATTAAAATAGATCGTTTTTCTAAATATAAAGCATTACTGTCACTTACATTACAGCGCCGACCTCCTTATGTAGGAGATAGGGCACTTATAATGTGGTGAGAGTCTCTTTAAAAAATATTGTCATCTTACAACACGCAATCACACAGTTGTTAAATATCTCTGCTGTAAATACGTATTCTTACAAATTATTTCAAAGCAGTGTGCACCCTGATGCTATTGATTTATCTTGCTTCTCAATGACCAGCCATAAATCACTGATTAAATGATATTCCTGGCAAGCCATAATTGTCCAGATATTTGCAGATGTATTTTCAGTCTTCCATTACAGCTTCAGGAGATTACTGTATGGTTTGATTTTCGTGTTTGCATTAGCATTTACAGAGGGCATATTGTTCACTTTTTGTGCAGGAGCTATGACCGAAGCTCCCGAAGTCTCGATCAAGACTCTCCATCTAAAAAGAAAAAGTTTCAAAACAATTATGCATCTACGACTCATTTGCTCGCTGGAAAGAAAGTGCCATCATCTCTACAAACTAAAACAAGTGACTCTGAAACCACAATCTTTTATATTCCAGGAGTTGATGTGAAGGTAAGATCAGACCAAACAATCATTACGTGAAATTATATATAATTCCTAATGTACAGTACCGTGCAAAAGTTTTAGGCAGTTGTAGAAAAATGCGGCAAAGTAAGACTACTTTAATTAATAGAAGTGTTAATAGTTTTTTATATCAATTAACAAAATACGAAGTGAATGAACAGAAGAGAAGAATTGATGCTGTTTTGAAGGCAAAGGGTGGTCAAACTAAATATTGATTTGATTTAGATTCCTAAGTACAACGTTTTTGAATGAACTCGTCAGGGAGGTTGTTCCAAACATCTTGGGAAACTAACCACAGGCTTCCTCAAATCCTTTTATCTTTTCATGTAATCCCGGACAGACACGATGATGTTGAGATCAGGGCTCTGTGGGGACCATATCATGACTTCCAGGGCTCCTTGTTCTTCTTTACGCCGAAGATAGTTCTTAATGACATTGGCTGTATGTTTTGGGTCGTTGTCCTGCTGCAGAATACATTTGGAGCCAATCAGATGCCTCCCTGATTGTATTGTATGATGGATAAGTATTTCCCTGCATTGAGGACACCATTAATACTGAACAAATTCCCAACGCAATTTGTTGAAATGCAAGACACCTCCACCATTCTTCACAGTTGCCTGCAAACACTCATTATTGTACTGCTCTCCAGCCCTTCAGCGAACAAACTGCCTTCTGTTACAGCCAAATATTTCACATTTTGACTCATCAGTCTAGAGCACCTGCTGCCATTTTTCTGCACCCCAGTTCCTATGTTTTCGTGCATAGTTGAGTCGCTTGGCCTTGTTTCCATGTCAAAGTTATGGCTTTTTGGCCATAATTCCTCCATGAAGACTACTTCTGGCCAGACTTCTCTGAACAGTAGATGAGAGTACCTGGGTCCCACTGGTTTCTGCCAGTTCTGAGTTGATGGCACTCCTGGACACATTCCGATTTCGAAGGGAAGTAAGCATGATGTGCTTTGATGTGGTGCACTGTTTCCTTGGTCGACCACTGCATCTAAAATCCCCAACATTGTCCATTTCTTTGTGCTTCTTCAAAAGAGCTTAAACAGCACATCTTGAAACCCCAGTCTACTTTGAAATCTCTCCCTGGGAGAGACCTTGCTGATGCAGTGTAACTACCTTAAAGAGGCTCTGTCACCAGATTTTGCAACCCCTATCTGCTATTGCAGCAGATAGGCGCTGCAATGTAGATTACAGTAACGTTTTTATTTTTAAAAAACGAGCATTTTTGGCCAAGTTATGACCATTTTTGTAGTTATGCAAATGAGGCTTGCAAAATTCCAAGTGGGTGTGTTTAAAAGTAAAAGTCCAAGTGGGCGTGTATTATGTGCGTACATCGGGGCGTTTTTAATACTTTTACTAGCTGGGCGTTCTGATGAGAAGAATCATCCACTTCTCTTCAGAACGCCCAGCTTCTGGCAGTGCAGATCTGTGACGTCACTCACAGGTCCTGCATCGTGTCGGACACATCGGCACCAGAGGCTACAGTTGATTCTGCAGCAGCATCAGCGTTTGCAGGTAAGTAGCTACATCGACTTACCTGCTAACGCCGATGCTGCTGCAGAATCATCTGTAGCCTCTGGTGCCGATGTGTCCTCGCTCGTCTGACACGATGCAGGACCTGTGAGTGACGTCACAGCATGATCTGGCAGAAGCTGGGCGTTCTGAAGAGAAGTGGATGATACTTCTCGTCAGAGCGCCCAGCTAATAAAAGTATTAAAAACGCCCCGATGTACGCACATAATACACGCCCACTTAGACTTTTACTTTTAAACACACCCACTTGGACTTTTGCAAGCCTCATTTGCATAACTACAAAAATGGTCATAACTTGGCCAAAAGTCTCGTTTTTTAAAAATAAAAACGTTACTGTAATCTACATTGCAGCGCCTATCTGCTGCAATAGCAGATAGGGGTTGCAAAATCTGGTGACAGAGCCTCTTTAAGTCTTGTTACTGTGCTCAGTCTTGCCATGGTAAACCTGTGGCATGAAACTGTCTCCCACAACCTCACCTTTGTAGCAGAGTTTGGATGTTACTCACCCAGTTTTAAGCCTCCTCCACAGCTGTTTCTGTTACAGTTAATGACTCTGTTTCAACCTACATGTGAAAATGATGATCATTATCACCTGTTTGGTATAATTGGTTAAATATATACTTGACTATAATCCTACAAGATCAATGACTTTGTACAAGTCTACCTAGAAGAATTGATACTGTCTTGAAGGCAAAGGATGGTCACACCAAATATTGATTTGATTTACATTTCTCTTCTGTTCATTCACTTTGTATTTTGTTAATTGATGAAAAATATAAACTATTAACACTTCTATTTTTGAAAGCATTCTTACTTTGCAGCATTTTTCCACAACTGCCTAAAACTTTTGCACAGTACTGTATATCTGGAGAAAAGTACTTGATGGGTTCAGTGACAGCGAGTTCTACGTGTCTCTGACACGCAGGATCCACCTGTAATCGATCACATCTAAGTTATGAACTTAATAGCTTACAGGTGGGTTCTGCGACCCGCCTTTCACTGAACCAGTCAGTCCCGCGGACCTGACAGGAACAGAATTTAGCACTACATACAGCTACTCTGTATACAGAATACAGAGCAGCTTTATCTAAAAAAAAAAAAGTAAAACTATTTTTTAATAAAGACTAATTAAAAAGTTACACCAAGCACACTAACATATTTATTAAAAAAAAAAAATGCCCATCATAGGTTTACATAGCCTTTAAAGGGGTTTTCCCATCTTGGACATTTATGGCATATCCACAGGATATGCCATAAATGTCCGATAGATGCAGGTCCTACCTCTGGGACCCACACTTATCTCTAGAATAGGGCCCCCTAAACCCTAAATGGAGCTGATTTTCCATTGACTCTACAAAAAAACGTCTCAAAATACGCTTGTAAACACCAAAACCCGCTCCAAATTCAGATTAAAAATGCCTGGATTCAGAGGCTGTTTTCCGTTGAAATCAACCGCGTATTTTTATGCCTCAAACATGCGTGTGACCATACCCTTATACAAACAATCAACTGATTGCAACTTAAAGGGGTTGGCCAGGAATAATTTTTATTTTTATTTTGACTTAATTTGCCATTTACAAATAATTTTGTAGTATACTATTTGTTTCAAAGTGCCAGCATTTCTGTGTTCTTAAATCACGTGACTGCACCTGCTGTAAATTCTTAACTTCCTTTATGTTCCGTGCCTGACCCCAGCCTGCACTTCTGGCTGAGCCAAGGCACGGCTCTTCATCAATTACGTGTACAGGCAGTGGGCTGCGCGGATGTTCACTGAGCTCTTCAGAGCTCTGCCTCTGGTCCCACTGCCTGTCCTCCTCTTCTTGCGCCACCCACGCCCTCTCCTCTCGCGGCGTACCCGCCTCCTCCTCTTGCTGCGTCCTGGACTCCGACTCCCCTTGCTTGGGAGAACCCTTGACGTCACTATCCATATATGGGGTGACTGTCCATATATGCTACTCCTGGAGTGGAATCCCCACGAGAGAGTTGCTGATGCTCTGGCCGGGGATACCGCTCCAAGAGTGAACCTCTGATGTCACTGTTCATATATGGACAGTGACATCAGTGGCTCCTCCAGGAGTGGAATCCCCGGCAAGAGCGTTGGCGACGCTCTGGCCGGGGATTCTGCTCCTGGAGAAGCCCCTGGCGTCCCTATCCATATAGGTCAGTGACGTCAGGGGCTCCTCTTGGAGTGGAATGCCCAGCCACAGCATGGCCGATGCTCTGGCTGGGGATTCCACTACTAGAGGGAGCCCCAATGGCGCCATCTACAGAGGGGGGTAGCACTATCAATAGGGGTGTCGCGCTAACTTCAAGGAGGGTGTGACACTATCTACATGGGCACTGTGGCACTATATGGGCACTCTACAGGGGATACTGTGGCACTATGTACATGGGCACTGTGTGTGGCACTATACATGGGCCCTGTGGCACTATCTACGTAGGCAATGGCACTAGGCGTGGCTAAAGGGGCATTATACTGTATGGCGCAGCTGCGGGGGCCGTTATATTGTATGGGGCAGCTATGGGGGCATTATACTGTATGGAGGCAGCTATGGGCGCATTATACTGTATGGTGGCATCTGTGTGGGCATTATACTGTATGGTGGCATCTGTGTGGGCATTATACTGTATAGGGGCATCTGTGGGCATTATACTGCATGGGGTCAGCTATGGAGGCATTATACTGTATGGGGTAGCTAGAGGGCATTATAATACGTGGGGCAGCTATTTGGCATTATACTGTGTGGGAGGCACTATGGGGCATTACACTTGTGTGGGGGTAGCTGTAGGGCATTATACTGTGTGGGGGGTTCTATAGGGGCATTATACTGTAGGGAGGCACTATGGGAGCATGATACTGTGTGTGCTGAACCGGGTGAGTATGGGCGGGGTTAAAGGCGTGGCTTAAAAGGAAAAAATTGCCATTCTACGCTTGCCATATCGGTTGTCTCTCTTTGCGATACTTGAAGGTTGGAAGGTATGGAGACATAGAAGCCTACATACATTTATGGTAAAAGATGTAAAAAAAAGTGTTCCTACCATTGTGTGGAGTAGTGTTTGGTGTGTACTTCACTGTAAGGGTATGTTCACACGGCCTATTTACGGACGTAAATCGGGCGTTTTTGCCCCGAATTACGTCCGAAAATAGCGCCTCAATAGCGCTGACAAACATCTGCCCATTGAAAGCAATGGGCAGACGTTTGTCTGTTCACACGAGGCGTAATTTACGTGCCGCTGTCAAAAGATGGCGCGTAAATAGACGCCCGCGTCAAAGAAGTGACCTGTCACTTTGGCCGTAATTGGAGCCGTTATTCATTGACTTCAATGAATAGCAGCGCCACTTACGTCCGTAATGGACGCGGCGTTCAAGCGCCTGCACATGCCGTTACGGCTGAAATTACGGGGATGTTTTCAGGCTGAAACATCCCCGTAATTTCAGCCGTTACGGACGCCCTCGTGTGAACATACCCTAATACAGGATCTCTTGCCACAGATCCAGCTGCAGGTGAGGAAGATGTGCTGTCTGGATTGTGTGTACCAAGATGTCTCACATAGGTGGAATGGGCAGACTTACATCTATTATGCTGTGTAAGGGGGTGGGGGAAGGAGATGGGTGCCTGTAATTTGAGCAGGGATAGATGGAGACACAGAGGAGCATGATGATTATTATTTGGTGTTTTTGACAGTGTGCAGTGAGGGAACTGGGTGACTAGAGCAGGGATAGATGGAGACAAAGAGAAGCATGATGATTGTTTGTGACAGTGTGCAGTGAGGGAACTGGGTGACTGTAATTAAAGCAGGAATAAATGGAGACGCAGAGGAGAATGATGATTATTATTTGGTGTTTGTGACAGTGTGCAGTGAGGGAACTGGGTGACTAGTGCAGGGATAGATGGAGACAAAGAGAAGCATGATGATTGTTTGTGACAGTGTGCAGTGAGGGAACTGGGTGACTAATTAGAGCAGGAATAAATGGAGACGCAGAGGAGAATGATGATTACTAGGGGGTGTTTGTGACCATGTACAGGGAGGGAGCTAGGTGCCTGTAATTAGAGCGAGGTGGGACCAGATGAACACAGAGGGGCGTGGCAGTATGTACAGAGTTGTCCGGGATGCTGTGGAGGGAGAAAGGGGGGTGGGACTGTAAGCTGTCTTCTCATCTACAGCAGGGGATCATGGGTATGGTGGGCTACAAACCAGGAAACATCCAGGACCAGAAGCTAGGGACTTACACAGTGGCGTAACTACCGCTATAGCAGCCGTAGCAGCTGCTACGGGGCCCGCAGCATGAGGGGGCCAGTGCCACCCGCCGGCACGGCTACCCCCATGGCCGGAGGCTCCGCTAGCAGCTGCTATGGCTGCTACAGAGCGACGCCACTGAAGGGGTTGTTCCTACAAAAGACATGCATCCCCTATCCACAGGATAGGGCATACATGTGTGATTGCTGGGACGCCCAGCGATAAGGAGAACGGGGGACCGAAAGTCCCCTGTAGTTCTCCATGACAAACCTCGAACTTCCGGGGTCTGTCTGCAGCTCCATAGAAATTACTTGACTTGACACTTGTGCGCATGCGTGACCAGCGCTCCTTTCATTTTTATTGAACTGCGCAGACGCCGGAAGCGGGAGGTTTGTCATGGAGAACTTCGGGGGACTTTCGGTCCCCTGTTCTCCTTATCACTGCTAGCGATCACACATGTATCCCCTATCCTGTGGATAGGGGATGCATGTCTTTTGTAGGACAAACTATAGGCCGTTTTTTTTGGGGGGGGGAACTATATGGCGTTATCTACAGGGGGGTCTGTATGGCGTTCTCTACCGGGGGATCTGTATGGCATTATCTACAGGGGGCTGTGTATGGTGCTATCTATAGGGGGGCGCTGTGTGGTGGAATCTATAGGGAGGCACTATCTACAAGGGGGGGTTGTGTGATACCCAGAGGAGGGGGGGCCCCAGTCAAAAGTTTGCTATGGGGCCCAGTCTTTCCTAGTTACGCCCCTGGACATGCACATCAGGAAAAGCAGCAGTGATGATTGAGCTCAAACAGAAGCGGGTTAGAAGGTATGTAGGGGTTTTAGGGAAGGCAAACCAAGGCTGGGGGACACTTTTTAGAAAATAATATTTTATCCTGGCCATCCCCTTTAAAGGGGTTGCCCACTGATGACCTATTCACTGGATAGGTCATCAGTATATCATCGGTGCGGGTCCGACACCCGGACCCCGCACCGATCAGTTGCTTTGGCTGCCTGTGGGCACTGAATGTCATCGCACAGTATGCAATGTACGGAAGGCTAAAGCAGTTGTCTGCATAAATTGCATTGCGGGCCGTGCTGCTGAACTACAGCTCTGCTCCTATTCACTTAAAAAGGATCAGAGCTGCAGCTCGGCCGCTCTTTAGTGGCCTGAGCTATCTGCTTCCGGCATGGACGTCCAGTGCCCGAAGACAGCCAGAGACGTGGGGGACCCCCACCGATCATATACTGATGACCTATCCGGTGGATAAGTCATCAGTTGTCTGATAGTGGACAACCCCTTTTAAGTCCTCTACTGGGACTAATGAAAAAATACAATATTGAGTTTGATCAAGTTGATTTAAAAAATAAAAAATTCCCCTGTATAAATAAATAAATAAAAACAGTTTTTGATTACAAAATATTTTATTGTTAAAATAGTAAATAATAAAAAAATATATAGAGCACTGCCATCCACTGGTTAAATTTATTTATATTGCACGGCATTAAAAAAAACAAAAACTTTTGCGCATTTTCTTTTTTTTTCCCCCAAGAAATGTATAAAAGTTAATCAATAAATCATTTGTAAAATGAAGGCTGGGGGGGGGGGGAGTTGGGGGTAGGGAGAATTGTTATGAGGGTAATACATTCTTGGGTTTGCAAAGTACTGATGTATTAATTTGGTTGATTACATAATGACCTGTAATGATGTGGTTATTTGTTTGAACTGATTAAAAAAAATAAAAAAATCATTTGTACCCTCTAATGGTACTAATAAAAACTCCTCCCACAAAAAAAAAACAAGCTATTATACAGCTTTGTCAACGAAAAAATGTTATAACTTTTGGAATACAACAACACAAAAATTACTTTTATTGTGCAAAGGCACTAAAAAATAACACCCATAGAAAAAAGTTCTTTATACCGCATGGGAAGCAGCGAAAAAAGTTGCAAAATACAATGACCATTTTTTTCCATTCACCTCTCAAAAAACAATAGTTTTTTTAAATGGCAGTGATTCTATTTATTGTAGTCCAGTGCCTCAGAAATCCCAGGCCCTAGAAAATTAACTTCTCGGCATCTTTTCAATTGATGTCAATGGAAGTCCTGATTGCCTAGCTACAGTCATAGTGTGTCTATCCCCGTTGTAGCCATTAGTCTGGAGTGGAAATTTGCCAACCTCCCATTAGTCTGGAGTGGAAATTTAACAACCTCGTATATAAACATTATTTCAATTATCCTTTAACTACTTTTCACGGCGATTATTAAGGGTCTTTATTCTAGGCCGTCACCTTTCACGACGGCCTAATCAACGTCCTGCACGGGTGTCCCGTGCAGGCTGGAGCGGGTGCTCGATTGTCGGATTACAGCCGGGCTCCTGCTCCAACAGTAGCGTTCGAAGTCATCAGTCATCAGCGACCTCTGCATTTGAGTTGTTTACAGAGGGAGGGAGCTCCTTCTGTCACCCATCGGCGGCCCGCAAATGCAATTGCAGGCATCCGATGGGGTGCCATGGCAGCCGGGGTCCTAACAAAGGCCCCCAGGACTGCCCAGACTACATGTCTATTAGGCCGTGCCAGAGGCACGCCCTAATAGATTGCCTGTCCGTTTTACACTGACAGGCAATAATGCTTTGGTATACAAAGCATACCAAAGCATTATATCTGCGATCTGAAGATCGCATAGTGAAGTGCCCTAGTGGAACTGAAAAAATAATTAATGTGAAATAAAAATTAATAAAAGGTACACATAAAAAAAATAAAACCATTATTTTCCCACAAGCCCTCATATAGCGACATTGACGAAAAAATCAAAAAGTTATGGCTCTTGGAAAGCAACGATGCAAAATAAAATAATTTTAATTCAAAAGTGTTTTTATTGTGCAAAAGTAGTAAAACATAAAAAAAACTATACATATCGCCGTAATCATACCGACCCATAGAATGAAGGTAGCATGATATTATTGCCGCACGGTAAATGGCGTAAATGTAAAATGCATAGATCAATGACTAGATTGCTGGTTTTTTTTTTTATATCTCCCCCCCCCCCCCCCCCCCAAAAAAAAGTTAATAAAAGTTAATAAAAAAAATTCTACATACCCCAAGACAGTGGCATTCAAAAATACAACTCATCCCGCAAAAAACAAGTCCTCATACAGCCATGTCTATGTGAAAATAAAAACGTTATAGCTCTTTGAATGTGTGACGATGGAAAAACTAAAAAAACTGCTTGCTCATTAAAGGGAACCTGTCACCAGCATTTCACCTATTCAACCAATCACTGGAGTAGAAATAGAGTTTGATAAAATTTGATAAAGTTTGATAAAATATAACTTTTACTCATTATTTTTTGAAAGTGTGCAAGCAAATGCACAAAAGACAATCTTTTAAAATAAAGATATACTCCCTAATGCAAGGGGAAAATAACATTCTGTGCGTCTATTAAATGCCAATTTGCGGAGGAGTCATGAAAAGAGTGAATCTTATGCAATGGCAGAGATTCCTAACTTCATCAGTTTCACAATGCTGGGATGTTCGCCTGTCTCGGCGTGTAACGTCCTCCCTAGCATGGGTTGGTGGGAAGAAACCATGGTATTCACAGATGAACGCCAATTTCTAAACCTTCAGATTTTAATGTGGGCACGTTACATAGATGACGTGTTAGTTCTATGGGGGAAACCAGAAAGAGAATTAGCAAATTATGCAGATGCACTCAACAAAAACATCATTGGTTTAAGATTTACATCTGAATCTAACATTGAATGTTTACCTTTCTTGGATTTATACATCTCCAAGAATGACAAAGGAGGTTTGAAAACCACTGTATATATAGAAAACCAACCTCTACCAATCGCCTGTTGAGATGGGAAAGTCATCATCCTGTACCATTGAAAAGGGGTATACCGAAGAGGCAATACCTCAGACTAAGACGCAACTGCTCTAATGAACAAGAATTTAGGGAACAGGCGAGAGATCTCAAAAGCCGATTCCTTGAGAGAGGTTACCTGTTGAAGACTCTAAAACAGGCTTATCAACATGCAAAACAAAAGAAACGGGAAGAATTACATTAAAAACAGAAGAATCTAAACAACCCATACGGTTAATTGGCATTTTCGATAGATCCAACAAAATTATCAAAGGGATATTAAATAAACATTGGGGTTTCCTACAAATGGACCCAGATTTGAGAGAAGCTATAGCCCCTTGGGCACAGGTCACATACAGACGAGGAAGGAGCATTGGAGACAGGGTCACACATAGCCATCTAATGAATTCCCAAAAAGGTTTCTGTTGCGTGGACCATGGCAAAATCAATAAGGGTATGTGCACACGATAACGACCATTACGGCTGAAATGACGGAGCTGTTTTCAGGAGAAAACAGCTCCATCATTTCAGACGTAATTGCTCGTACTCGCATTTTGCGAGGCGTCTTTGACGGCCGTAATTTGGAGCTGTTCTTCATTGGATTCAATGAAAAACGGCTCAAATTACGTCCAAAGAAGTGTCCTGCACTTCTTTGACGAGGCAGTCATTTTACGCGTCGTCTTTTGACAGCGACGCGTAAAATGACAGGTCGTCGGCACAGTACGTCGGCAAACCCTTTCAAATGAATGGGCAGATGTTTGCCGACGTATTGGAGCCGTATTTTCAGGCGTAAATTGAAGCATAATACGCCTCGTTTACGCCTGAAAATAGGTCGTGTGAACCGAGCCTTAGTGTTATAAATGCGGACATTGCAAAGCCTGTATTGCAATACAAAACACGAAAGAATTCACGAGTTCACACACTGGCAAAACGTACAAATTTAGGGACTTTATTAATTGTAGCTCTAAAAACGTAATGTACAAAATTACATGTAGTTGTCCTATATATTATATATGCAAGACCACCAGAGAATGGAGAAAGAGGGTCTTGGAACATTTAGGGGACATCGCGAATGATAGGGATAAACCAGTGGCCAGACATGTACATTTAAAACATGGGGGAGTTGCAAAATGCCTCAAATTTACAGCTATTGAACTTATCTGTCCATCCATCCATCCATCCATCCATGAACAAGGGGAGGAGATATAGATACAGTGGTTCTCCAAAGGGAGTCCAGGTGGATATTTAAAATGGGCTCCTCTGTACCCCACAGATTAAATGAGCAACTAAATTTTTGTTGTTTCATATAAATTCCTTTATGAGAATAAGCCTTCCTAAATAACCCAAGTTCACTAGTTTTCTAAATTCTATGTATGAAAGGACCATAAAAATTTTAATTACTATCTACGAGACCTATATTCAACTTTTGTGTCCAAAACCTTAACCGATGTACAATAAGTTATAAGTCTATATATAATATAAGGGTCATAAATAAAACCATTATCCCTTAGGCCAATTGTTTACCTCCTTTTGCCAAAAAATCTACAATTTAAATATATTATATGTTTGCATATAGAGTTTATAACCATCTATACAATAACATACGATGGGTGGTTATTGCCAAAAATATTCAATGTAACAAAACTAGCTAATAAGACCCATTAACATGAAAAACAAAGAGATAATCATATAATGGGTTATTTTGGTGTAGTCTCTTAACCTCGGAGAAATAGTCTCCATGAAGGGGGCAGAGCTTGACTGCGAGCGAGAACGGCGGCATAGTTCAGAGCTCCTCGCATGACCTGATCAAGCCTGCCTGAAACAGCAGGATAATCCGCTTCAAAATGGGGAAAACTACTAAGGAGAAGAGCAGGGAGCCTTCTGCCACGCCAGAAGTTGGGAAAACTCAGGCGGATTTGGATAAATTCCTCCGCAAACGGCTGGACAAAGTCCTGTCGGGTGCTTCCAAGACGGCGGCTGATGACGACTCGAATGAGGAGAGCATGGGAGACCGCTCTGATGCAGGGGGTGAGTTGGACATTCCCCCTGTTTCTAGGGATTTCATACGGAGCATTCTGTATAAAGCTCTGGGCCCTATTGCTAAAGACCTTGCAGACATAAAAGCGGATTTACGTCACATTGGTGAAAGGGTGGAAACGCTGGAAACTGCACACAATGCTGTGTTTACATTTGGGTCTGCAGTGCATGAATCTCTCCATGTGCAACAAGATCACATTAAGATGGCACTATTGCAAACTGAAGATCGGGAGAATCGGAGTTGCCGCAAAAATGTTAGAATACGGGGATTACCTGAAAATATTGCATATGATGTTTTACCTAAAGTGGCCCTTGAGATCTTTGGATCCCTTTTGGGGACAGAGGCTGCAGCGCTTATCAAGATTGAACGGATTCATAGGGCGTTACGAGCAAAACCGCGCTCCAATGATCCCCCTAGAGACGTTATTTGTGGCTTGTTATGCTTTAATGATGCTGCGGCAATTCTGAAGGCGGCTAGAGCATCTACTGAACTTAAATATGAAGGTTCTACCATTATTTTCTTCCAAGATTTAGCGGCCTCCACTTTGGCTAAACGACGCACCCTAAAACCTTTGTTGGACGTACTAAGAGCTAACAACATCCCGTTTCGGTGGTTATTTCCATTTGGCTTGTCTATAGCGAAGAATAAGAAGCACACTGTCATTAGGAGACCGGAGGACTTGGACTCTGCCTGGGATCTACTGGGTATAAGCCCATTTGTCATCCCATCATGGCTCCCTTTATCTCAGCTATCTGGCTTTCCTGCTCTGCCTGTACCTGAAACGTGATCTGAGGTTTCCCACTATCGTTCACCAAGCAGTAAAAGATCTTCTTACAAGAATCGGGACACGTCTGCCTTGCGTTGAGGTGTCGCTGCATCTTCATGTATAACTGACTGCCTCATATTGCACTTATGGTCATTATATGTTTTGCTACTCTTCTCCTTGAATTGTATGGCACTCCTGCTGCCTATTTTCAGAATGTATTAGTTCATTTTTTGGGCTTGATCTAGGTTGTCACGCTCTGGGTCAACCTCATTTTTCTACTACAGATCTCCCCACTTCTTCATATCTTGAAGGAGTTACGTTTCTATATTATTTGCTTGTTTATGTTATTTTGTGTTGAATCCGTGGGCTCCATGTTTGGGGGACTACGGAAAGTAACATGAATTTTGATTTGTTAATTTTTATATCCCTCTGTCTCACTTTCCTACGAGATGTCACTGCTAGTATTAATAATGGCTGTATTTCTATATATGGAGCCTTGTGACAATTTTCTACCATGGCTACACTTAAGATAGTTTTGCATAATGTGCAGGGTTTGAATGTGTCGCAGAAGCGTAGTAAAGTGCTTTGTTTGTTAAAAAAGAACGCAGCGAGTATAGCCCTTTTTCAGGAGACACATTTTAAACATGATAAAATACCCCCACTCCCCATTGGTGAATTTGCCTTATGGTTCCACAGTACTTATCATGCAGCAGCTAGAGGGGTGAGCATTGCCTTTAATAAGCGAGTATCTTTTACACTTATGACAGAAATGAAGTATGATGACGGCAGGTACTTATTTGTGAAGGGGAGAATAGGTGGATACGTTTACACTGTAACCTAATTTGAATCAAACTTCCTGGATCGTACAGACTCTGCTCTTGCTATGGGATTTTGCTGAAGGGGTTTTAGTGGTTGGTGGAGATTTTAATCTTCCTTTGAACCCTATGCTAGATACAATTGGTTCTCAACATGCGTCTTTTCGTAAATTGTCTAAACGGAATAAGATCTTGCACTCTCTAAATTTAGTGGACATGTGGAGACTATTTCACCCCACGGATAAAGATTATACATATTTTTCTCCCACACATGAAACGTACCATAGACTGGATTATATTTTCTTTCAAAGAGATGTACTCCTTGGGTGCAATTTGTGGATATTGTAAATATTGTGCTCTCACACCATGCTCCTGTATCTTTAACTATGAGATTGGTAGATATTCGAAAGAGAGATTGGAGCTGGAGGCTTAACAATACCCTTATTGCTGATACTTCTAACGTGCATATTGTTGAGAATCATTTGTGTCAGTATTTTCTTCACAATGCTTCTGACTCTATATCAGCGCCTATTCTGTGGGAGGCACATAAGTCAGTTATTATTGGAGAACTAATTTCCTTAGGTTCCTATGTGAAAAAACAGAGGACCAAAACTCTAGATTCTTTGTCTGCCCAGATTTCTCTCCTAGAGGGGACACATAAGAAGACTAAGGCTGCTTCTTTGAAGGAATTGTCTGATCTCCGGGATAAAGTTAAAGATGTTCTAAATGTTCATTCGGCTAAAATGCTTAAAATTTTGAAGTTTAAACAATATGCACATGGTGATAGAGGTAATAAGATGATGTCCGCCCTGATACGTAAACACCGTGGACATACCTTTATCTCTGAGATAAAGACTTCTGGAGGGAGCTTGGTTACAGATACTAACCACATAGCAGATGCCTTTCAGGCATTTTATCAGGATCTTTATAATATTAAAGATCAAGCCACCAATGGTTTGAGTAATACTCCAGACACAGAGCATATGACCTCATTTCTAAACTCTATCGACCTACCAACATTAGTTGGCGAGGGCATAGAGATGCTGCTGCGCCCATTCTCGGAGTCCGAAATGGAAATGGAGAAAGTGCTCTCTACTATCCCTTCGGGGAAAAGCCCTGGTCCCGATGGTTTCCCAATTGGATATTATAAATCTTTTAAATCTATACTATTCCCACACTTCACTGCCATGTGTAACTCCTTATTTACCAACTGCTTACTTCCTAAACAGTCCCTTGAAGTGCATATATCGATTTTGCCCAAAGAGGGGAAAGATTCCACTCTATGTGGTAGTTATAGGCCGATATCCCTGCTTAACACTGACATTAAGTGGTGGGGCAAGGCACTTGCTTCTAGACTCAGACATATACTGCCTGGGTTGATTGGGGGTGACTAAACAGGCTTTTTAAGAACAGACAGGGTAAAGATAACACATGCCAGGTCATTAGACTTATTGAATTTGCCAAGTCTAAGAACATTCTATTGGTTCTTCTCGGTACAGATGCCAAGAAGGCATTTGACAGGGTCAGTTGGCCATTTCTTGAAGCCACATTACGGAAATTTGGGTTTCCTCAGACGTTTATTGGGGCCATTTTCTCCCTCACGAAGTCTCCCAGTGCTAAGATTAAGGTAAACGGAACGCTCTCAAATTACTTTTAATATATATATAATGGTACTAGGCAGGGCTGCCCCCTCTCCCCTTCTTTATTTGTACTAGTTATAGAGGCTCTTCTACAAAAGATTCGGCAAGATCCCATGATAGAAGGATTGACGGTGGGTTCATATACCCATAAAATAGCTGCATTTGCGGATGATCTTTTGGTCTTGACCACCAATCCAGCTGTTTCAATTCCTCATCTAATAAGTTTATTTGAAATGTTTGGCACGGTATCCATTTTTAAAGTTAACTTTGGGAAGTCGGAGGCTCTAAATGTGTCTGCGCCTGCTGCACTTATAGAACTCATTAAGATTCGCTCTCCCTTTCAATGGCCATCTACTTCCATAAAATATTTAGTCATTCACCTTACCAAAGATCCCTCTAAACTATATCAATGCAACTATCTACCTTTATTGACCCCACAGTACAAAAACTTCTCCATAGTTTTAAAGTCCCATTTCTTTCATGCATGGGTTGTAAGAACCTGCTTAAGACTTTTATAGTACCTACATTTTTGTATCTGCTGCAAACATTACCCATCTGGTTAACCAGATCCTTCTTCGATAAAACTAGAAAACTGTTCTCCAAGTTCCTGTGGAATAACAGCAGACCCAGACTCAAATATAAATATCTTATTCAGAAGCCTAAATTGGGGGGTATTGGGGTCCCGGATGTGCTTACATATTATGTAAGCTAACCAACTAAATAGATGGATCTCATTAATAGATTTACCCATACTTTATATAATGAACTAGAGAAGGACCTTAGTCCATTGTCAGATAAATAATTTTTATGGAATATAAGACATTTTTCACCACTGACGTCTTGCTCCAGTGTATTGTTGAAAGGTATTTTTAGAGTTGGGCAGGAGATTCATCATCCCCTTCCCCTTATGTCTAAGAATTATCCGTTATTGCCCTTAAGTCTTTTGCCTTATCTTGTTCATCCTAAGCGTCCTCCACAATCAAGTTTTTGGGATAGAGTAGGTGGTGTCACTCTCTCTTCTTTTTTTGATGCGGAAGATCAGGTATCTACAAATCTATTACTTAGAAAGACGGGTCTTATGTTGAGGGTTTTTTGTTTTTTACAAATAAACGACTTTCAGAATATTTGTACTAAATATGTTGACACATATACCTCTTTGTATTCTTTAACACAATTTGAGACTCGCCTGCAGTGCTCTGCCCCCCAAAAGAAGGCACTGGCTACCTCATATGAGTTCCTGTTGCAATTAGAGACTGAAGGTCATGTTATAAATTTGAAGGAGTGGGAAAAGAATCTCCAGGTTTTTTTTAGTGAAAATGATGTAAAGATCATGTTGAATCATTCACATGGGTTCTCCCAATGTATTAAAATTAGAGAGAACTCATATAAACTTTTTTCCCGTTGGTATAGAATCCCTGAATGGTTGCATATGGTCAACCCTGATATCCCTGCAACCTGTTGGAGATGTCAATCGGACACGGGATCTTTACTACATATTTGGTGGGAATGTTCTTTGATCCGCACATACTGGATGGCAGTGATTGACAAGATAAACGCTATTTGTTCTTCTTCTGTTCCAGTTTCGCCATCTGCGATTATCTTATGTTTACCTGCAGATTCTTATGTACCTAAACATAATGACCGTTCAACTTTTTTGATTGCCGCAGCAAAACTTCTCATCCCATTGTGTTGGAAGATCACTTCTCTCACAATTGAACAGTGGGAACTCAAGGTTCAGGAAATCTTTAGAATGGAGGATCTTGTTCATTTGGAACGTTGTACTAGGGCTAAGTTCCTCCGTATATGGTGTCCCTGGCAGGTTTACTTTGATAATACTAGATACTCTTCTTGATAATGTTTGTTTATTTTGGTCCTCTTTGTACAAAAATTTTATGTCAAGTAAGGGGGTGACTGTATATCAAGTATCATTCCAAACTCTATCTCGTGTTGTGTATACTGAAACATTAGATATACATCTATTGCTACCAATATATTCTTTTAGCCTCCAGAGATGAGGACTTGAGACATGTACTTCCCTTCCCTACCTTTCCTAATCCCCTGTTTCACCCCCCCCCCCTTTTACATATTCCTCTCTTTCCCTTGTGTGCATAACTTTAATGTTCTATTTGTATAAGCTTAATATTGAATTATTATGATGCTGTTTATGTACAAAACAAGTTATGTTGGTATGACTTAATACTATATGTGATTTTGTATTTTATTTTATTCCTGCTTTTGTACCTCATGACTATTAAGTTTGAAAACAAATAGTCTGCATGAATTACTTGCAGGCATTGAGCAAACACCGGGGGAGACACACCCTCCCAGACTTGAACATCAATGGAGTTTTTACCTCGTGTTGGCATGCGTCGCTTTGATGCGGTTGGCGGCTCAGCTGCATATGCAGCGGATTGCCAGCTGTGACAGGAGACACGTACCCATTGGTTTTCGGACTTGGTGGGAGGAGCCATGCGCTGTAGACGTAGATACCGGCACCTCCCCTCTGGGAGGGTCTCTGCGCTCGACACCATATCAGCTCCTACCGTCTAACACACCTCCAGATACGTCACTGGGGTTGTGTCTCGTTAGGGAGGAATTTCTTCGTTAAATAGATGTTTCATAACACACGCTAGGGAGGACGTTACACGCCAAGACAGGCACACATCCCAGCATCGTGGAACTGATGCAGTTAGGAATCTCTGCCATTTCATAAGATTCACTCTTTTCATGACTCCAACGCAAACGAAGCCTCATATTGAAGAGGCTAAATGGCCTGATCTCCCCTGAAGAATTTTGGCCACAAGGAAATGCGTCGGGAGAAGGCATACCACTGGTTGCCTGGATATATAAAAAGGAATAACAAGGTTTCCCAGTCCCCAGCTATAGGAGCGGCATGGACTCTGTTACACCACAAAACGGGTAGGGGGGTTGATCACCCCAAATACAGCAATACCCACTCTTCTGAAAAACCTTTTCCTTCTATATTAAAATGACTTGGAGCTTTACATGTATTCTGTAAAAACATGGTTATAACCTGCGCAAATTGGCATTTAATAACCGCACAGAATGTTATTTGCAATATGGAGTATATCTTTATTTTAAAAGAATGTCTTTTGTGCATTTGCTTGCACACGTTTAAAAAATAATGAGTAAAAGTTATATTTTATCAAACTCTATTTCTACTCCAGTGATTTGTCTATAATTCTAAATAGAGTATCAATATTCAAAAATAACCTTTGGTGGAAGGTTCCAAAAACACCACTGACATCTAATTCACCTATTAAATCAGCAATACCTGGTGTTAGTGGGTGAAAATCATTTCTATATAACCTATAATTGTCTTCTTAGTCGGCTCTGTAGCTTTAGTATTCAGGTTTTTAGTGTTCCCACACCGTATGCTAATGAGCATAACGAGTCAGATCTTCATTTGAAAAGAGTCAAATCAGCATTTGAAAAGAGTCATATCTTCATTCCTCAAGTCTTCCCGAGTTTTTCCCGCCTCCTTACTTATGATTGACAGGTCCTCGCCTTTCCCCAGCACACAAAATCCTGCGCTTGTGCATTGATGTCCTCTTCTGGTGTGTGCGCACAAGTGACACCTGATTATTACGATAAAAGGCGCAAAATGTTTGCAGACCGTTATTTACTGTCGGAGGAGGAGTTTAGGAGAGGGGATAACGGCAATGAACTTTTGATAGCAGCGGCCAGTGAGGGATAAGTAAAACTCAATAGGTGAAATGCTGGTGACAGGTTCCCTTTAAGGCCCAGAATGCAAGCAGGGGAAGGGGTTAACTCAACTCTGCTGTGGTTGACTTCCTACCCTTGTTGCATTACTTGGCACAGTTACTGGTTAGATGACTGGTTCAGCTTTATCCCCCTGCTTGAGAAAGGCTCTAGAGGAAAGAGCTGAAACGTCGCACAGGGAAATAAAGTACCTATCTTTTTTCACTTGAATCATTGGAGTGCTGCCTAATTTTTGACTACTATATATTTTGGACATTGGTCGGTTCCCTGGGGCTTGCACCCACTACTGCCTGTGCTACTGGACTTTTGTATCATATATATATATATATATATATATATATATATATATATATATATATATATATATATGCATTCACAGAAAAATAAAGGTTATTGTTTTATTGTTCTGTACCATACAATCCCAATTGAGTTGTTTAGTGTTCAGCGTTCTGAGCTTTAATATTTAATGATATTTTGCCTTGCCTGCAGAAATTCTGAAATGTGCTCAATACTATAACATTATGTAATAATGTGTTTCTCTTTAGCTACACTATAACTCAAAAACACTAAAGACTGAATCGCCAAATGCCTCAAGAGGATCATCTTTGCCAAGAACCCTTTCTAAAGAATCAAAGCTGTATGGTATGAAAGATGATACTGCAACATCTCCTTTACCTAGTACTGTCCACAGCAAGACTAACACCCTATTACCACCCCCTCCCCCACCTATCCCCTCAGGTACTTTGTCTATTGTGTGTGTAACAACTTTCATTGTACCTTATTTCATCATTCATGATTTATAAACGTCAAAGATCAAATCATAATTTGTTGTTTATGTAGAGTTGTAACATTCTCTGTAGGCTTTACTTGGCACAACTAACTTTTCATGTACTGTATTCGTTTTATTACCAAAAACTAAATTTGTTAAAGCATAATTTAACAGAACCATCTGCTACTGGTAGGCAGAGTTCTTCAGATAATTGTCAGCCTTACACAGGAAAACTACACTGACATATTTCGAAGCTTCAGCTTCCATCAGCTAAAAAAGCCACATATTCTTCTTTGCTAAGTCGGCCTAAACTTCTTTAAAACGTGGATGACGGGCTGTTTTCATTCACCGACTGAGCACAATTTCTGATACCAAAGATTATAAAATGAGCCAGTACAGAAAAGGTATTCCAAACCTAAAGGGTTCCTATCTTTTCTAGCTAGAAAAGGCTCCTTAGTATAGATACGTAAAAAAAAAAGTGAAAACCATCTGTATAATCTTGTAAAGATTTGATTCCTTTGATGTTACTGTCTCAAATCCTGAGATTGCCCTACTGCACTTTTCTTCTGATTGCTGTTGGGTTCACATCTACTTTGATCCATCTTTTTTTAATTAATTTCACTTAAAGAAGCACTCCAGCAATTTTTTATTTTGCTTATACAATGCAGCATAGACCATTATTAAAGAAAAATGTAGAGGCTCTTGTGTATGCATGGTGTATACCTGTTTTAGTTCGTGTCATTTATTAGTTGTCTGCCATCTTGGTTCCTTCTTCCTCTCTGATAAGGATCCCCTAAGGCAGACTACATTTCCCATGATGCTTCTGGCTTTGCAGAGGGGGCTCTGAGTCCTATCTAAGTGCAGCAAATCAGTAACATAGAAATTCTGTCCCCTAACTGCAGAGTCTCAGCATTCGGTTTGTTATAGATTTCTCCCTTTTCATTTTTTCACAGGAGGTAGGGTAGAACAGCATCTCATAGACATACACTGGACTCTCTGCACACAGCACACACAGATCGTATAGACCGTTAGTGAGAGTGAAGGGTGTTTTATAACTCTGCAGCTTATTATATGGACTCCCCTATTATATCACTGCACTTCTGCTCCCTTAAATAGGACAGAAATTATCTCTGAAGCAGCACTATATGCAAAAGGAACATACAGGGAAACCAGGAGGGTGGAGCTTGGTGGGGAGGGGAGGGGTCTCAGAGCTGCCGGGAGGGATTTAGTTGGGGATGATGTAATCTTGTAGTTCACAGGAAGTCATCTAAATAGAGGAAAGCGACCTCCTTTCTACACATGAGAGCATGGTCTATTTTGGTGGTCAGACTGAGATCACATGACACAGCTGCCCATAATGAAAGGGTTTAAAATGTATAGATGCGATTGAGCTGGGAAGTAACAAATGACACTGCTAGAATATTGCTGGCGGGTTTGCTTGATATATGCAAAAAAAAATTCCTGGACTGCTTCTTTAATGCAGCATTTAACACACGTGCCAATGTTCAAGACAGTCAAGATGTAGATATTTATGTGAATATTGGTTTAAATTCACATAACCTACAGTACAGTACCTTTTAGAAATTTCTTCCGATAGCTCTCCAGTAAGTAACCTACCATACAGTAATTATGAGTAACCAAATTTTTGAACTTGGTAAAGTTGTACTAGCAGCATAATAAAATATATTTTACCATTAAATTGTAATGAACTATGTTTCATTATAGCTTCTAATGGTCCTATTATACGGCCCCTGAAAACAAGCGCCGATCAACAAGGAGCAATGATTGCTTATGTATAGGGACAAGCGCTCATTCCTCCTATCGTTCGTCCCCATACATTTTCATCATGTCAGCAGTGCATCTCCCTGTTTACACAGGTAGATGCGCTTCCGACAACGATGATTTTTAATGCTGCATCAAAGAGCAGATCAACCGATGAACGAGCATTTTGTAATCAGGGCAATGATTGTGAACGAGCGTTCATATGAAAAATTTTACATTATAATAAATAGTAAAATTTTTTAAATAAACCATTTCATTTCAGGACATGCGCTCTAAATGCCACGATTTCTCCATGGGGTAGAGATCCTGGGGGGCAATTTACTAAGGCTGGCGTTTCATACGCCAGTCTTAATCTAAGGAAAGTTTGAGTAAGATGAGCCTTATTTATTGAGGCGCACACCTCTTCCTAAATTGGGTGCATCTCTGGCCGTCTGTGCACAGGAAAATTTAATCTATGAGCTAGAGTAGATTTGCTCTATAATTTCCAACAATTTTATGGCGTAAATTATAGTAACTTATCGGGTCCTGGAGGCCCCGCCCAGTTATTTAAAAAAAAGAGTTTGAGGTGGCAAGAAATTAGAAAGAGTGAAAATAGTGTGAATTTTCTATACCAGAAAACTGGCGTTGTAAATTTTCCCCACTGGCTTTCACGATGCGCTAGTATTAATAAATCTGCCCCAATCTGTTTCTCAGAGCTGTGGCTTGTCTTACTCTCCCTGGAGAGAAACAGACAGAATGGGCAAGCTAAATATTAAAGTTTACAATTTGTATCTAATGTATTCTGTATTAGTAAATTATTTATGTAAAATATAAGCATTAGGTCATTAAAGAGGATCTGTCTCTAGGACAGTAATGCCTAAATTTCTAACTAATCTAATAGGCGCTGTTGCACTGATGATTCTAGTGAAAATTGTGTCCTAAAACGTTTATTATTTTAAAAGTTATGAGCTTTTTTCTAAATATGCAAATGAGACTATACTAGATTAGTGGGTGTCAACGCCATCGATTCTCCTGAGGTGGAGCTACCTCATCAGCATGAAGCTTCTTCCCACACCGTGTGAAAAGTTCAGGCTGGAGGGAAGGGGGATCTCTTAAAGCAACCATATCTCGGGCTGTGGACCACCTAGAACAGTGTATACTATATGATCACGCTGTGTTGCTGGGCTGGGAAGAGTAGAACTGCACAATGCTGATTGGACAGCATCATACAGAAAATATTACACCGCCCAGAGTGAAGAGAAAGAGTTACCTCCCATTTGGCAAGTATAGCCAAATTAGCATATTTAGAACAATGCACATAATTTTGCAAATAATAAAATTTTGGGAAAAAATCACACTAGTTATCAGCATCATAGCACCAGATTAGTTAAGAGATAGGGAATTAATAAACTAGTGACTAGATCCTCTTTAACTGTCCTGAATTATTAATTTGTATGTTTTTGTTACATTTTACTTTGCAGCCAAAGGAAAGGGAAGTGGTGGAGTGAAAACAGCAAAGTTATATGCCTGGGTAGCCTTACAGTCTCTTCCAGAAGAAATGGTCATCAGTCCAAACCTGCTTGACTTTCTAGAGAAAGCTCTGGAAACTATACCAATCACACCCATTGAAAGAAACTATACAGGTAGACTTTTGACTTCCTGATATCACTTTGCAAGCTTGCAGTTAAAACATTTTTAAATGTGAAACTAATTCAAAATGCAGATTGTATTATTCCGTAAGGGAGAAATTGTTGCAAGCGAGCTTGTGAATATCGACTACATTTTTTTGACGGTCAAAGGTCCCTTGCAACTTTTTTTCCCCATGGGTAATTGTGATAGTACACTTTGTGATGATACTATACACCATTCAACTATAACATTAAAACCACCTGCCTAATATTATGCAGGTCCCGCTCATGCTGGCCAAAACAGCTTTGACCCATCAAGGCATGGACTCCATGAGACCTCTGACAGTTTCCTCTGGTATCTCGTCAACTCAACACCTTTAACTCTATCTCATGTTACGCAAGTCATTCCTGAACAATTTTTCCAGTGCGGCAGGGGCGTTATCCTGCTGAAAGAGGCCACTGTCATTAGGGAATACCGTTGCCATGATAGGGTGTACTTGGTCCTATATGTAGGTGGTACGTGTTAAACTAACATCCACATGAATATCAGGACCCAAGGTTTCCTAGCAGAACATTGTCCAGAGCATTAGACTGCCTCACCTGGCTTGCCTTTTTCCCACAGTGCATCCTGGTGACATCTGTACCCCAGGTAAGCGACATCCGGCCATTCACATGATGTAAAAGAAAACGTGATTCTTCAGACAAGGCCATCTTCTTCCACTGTTCCATGATCTAGTATTGATCCGCAAGTGCCTATTGTAGGCGCTTTCTGCAGTGGACAAGGGTTTAGCATGGGCACTCTGACCGGTCTGCGGCTACTCACCCTTAAATGCTTGAAGGTGCAATGCACTTTGTGTTCTGACACCTTTCTATCATAGCCAGGATTAACTTTTTCAGCAATTTGTGCTACAGTAACTCTTCTGTGGGATCGGACCAGGTGAACTAGCCTTTGCTTCCCACGTGTACCAATGAGCCTTGGACAACCAATGACAATGTCGCCAGTTTACCAGTTGCCTTCTTGGACCACTTTTGGTAGGTATTAACTGCATACCAGGAACACCCCACAAGACCTGGCATTTTGAAGATGCTCTGGCCCAGTTGTCTAGCGATCACAATTTGACCTTCATCCAAATTGCTCAGAACCTTACACTTGCCCATTTTTACTGCTTGCAACACATCAACTTTAAGACCTGATGGTTCACTTGTTGCCTATTATGTCCCAACCCTTGACATACACCATTGTAATGAGCTAATCTAAGTAATTTATTTCACCTGTCAGTGGTTTTAATGTTATGGCTGATCGGTATAGGTTGCACCAGTATAAGTAAACATTTTGGAAGCTTTTCATAATTGAAGTTCTTTTTATTCACATGGGAAGAACGTCTTTCTACCAAGTATAATCACCTGACCCTTTATTATCTAAAGAAGAGAGTCACTGCAAAACGTGTCACTCTCTCTTAGGGGAGATTCACACGAGCGTTGCGTTTTTGCGCGCGCAAACAACGCGGCGTTTTGCGAGCGCAAAAACCATTTGACAGCTGCGTGTGTCATGCGTGTCTGATGCGCGGCTGCGTGATTTTCGCGCAGCCGGCATCATAGAGATGAGGCTTGTCAACGCCCGTCACTGTCCAAGGTGCTGAAAGAGCTAACTCTTTCAGCACCCTCGACAGTGAATGCCGAACACAACAGCGAAAAACCTGTAAAAAAAAAAGATAAAGTTCCTACTTACCGAGAACTTCCCGGCCGTTGCCTTGGTGACGCGTCCTTGGTGACGCGTCCTTGGTGACGCGCCTCTCTTGACATCGGGCCCCACCTCCCTGGATGACGCAGCAGTCCAAGTGACCGCTGCAGCCTGTGATTGGCTGCAGCCTGTGCTTGGCCTGTGATTGGCTGGAGCTGTCACTTGAACTGAAGTGTCATCCCGGGAGGTCGGACTGCAGGAAGGAGACAGGAGTAATCGGTAAGTTAGAACTTCGTTTTTTTTTTACAGGTTAATGTATTTTGGGATCGCAAGTCACTGTCCATGGTGCTGAAACAGTTTAACTCTTTCAGCACCATGGACAGTGACTATCTCCTGACGTCGCATACCGATAATTTTTTTGCCGGGATCGGCCAAAACGAGTTTGGCCGAACCCGGTGAAGTTCGGTACGCTTGTCCGGCTTCGCTCATCGCAAAGACACTCCGTTTGGATGTTCGGAAACAGAAAAGCACGTGGTGCTTTTCGGTTTTCATTCATCCTTTTCACTGCTGTTGCGCGAATCACGCTCGTCCCACGGAAGTGCTTCCGTGTGGTGCGCGTGATTTTCACGCACCCATTGACTTCAATGGGTGCGTGATGCGCGAAATACGCAGAGTTATTGAACCTGTCGCGCTTTTTGCGCAGCAGACAAACGCTGCGCAAAAAGCACGGACTGTCTGTACTGCCCCATAGACTTGTATTGGTCCATGCGTGCCGCGTGAAAACCACGCGGCCCGCACGGACCGAATACACGCTCGTGTGAATCTCCCCTTACAGTGGAGAACCTCGCATAGAGGGCCCATTGATTTCAATGTGATGCGTTGTAGTTCTTCTTATATGGTGCTCAACTTTTTTCCCTTGATTTACAGTATGTTTGTAGAAATAATGTGACAAACATACATTTGTATTTTTGTTTGCTGATTATAGCCGTAAGTACCCAGGATGAAGATATTGGGCAGTTCGACCTCCAGGATACCCTAGAAGAATCAACTACCTCACTGGTGTCATCTTCAACATCTGCCTACTCATCATTCCCTGTTGATGTGGTTGTTTATGTTAGAGTTCAGGTGTGTTGTAAAATCCCATCATTTACATACAGGGCTTTCGTTGTAAGGCTCGCAGCGATAGCACTTGCACCTGGGCCCCAAAGCCTCATCGTGCCCATAGGCTCCTACCAGATCATTGCATGTTTGTATTTACAGCCGCTCAGTGCTGCGTCTGATAATGATGTGCAGTCAGAGGGAACTAAATGAACCAGCATGAATGCAGGAAAAGATTAACAATAAAAATGTCTATTGTTGTTAGATAGTGTCGTCGTAAAAAAAAAAAATAAGATTATCAGCAGTGTGATCGGTAAATGCAGCTTGTTGCTACATTTACATTAAGCATTGCTGTCTAGCATACGGCTCCTAAGATAGCCATTGCTAGGCTCCAAGTTCTGATGGAAATACCCATCGGACCCTTGTTGCACGACTTTTTAAACAACTGATCGTAAGGTGAAGCGTTTTGTTTACATTTTTGCAACGTGAGATTTGTAATAAATTGGTTCACATTGTACGTAAATATTTTTTATGCAGGACTTTTCAATAGATTTAATCTGCGGAATTTGTGGGCATTTCTTTATCAGAAAATATTTGCTGCATCTTATTATACCCATAGATGCATAAATAAACCCCACGTACTCTTTAACATATACTCAGCTCTCCCCGTTCCTGCAATCCTCTCCACTCCCGTGTGACGCTGCAGATAACATCCTTAAAGAGGCTCTGTCACCAGATTTTGCAACCCCTATCTGCTATTGCAGCAGATAGGCTCTGCAATGTAGATTACAGTAACGTTTTTATTTTTAAAAAACGAGCATTTTTGGCCAAGTTATGACCATTTTTGTAATTATGCAAATGAGGCTTTCAAAAGTCCAAGTGGGTGTGTTTAAAAGTAAAAGTCCAAGTGGGCGTGTATTAGGTGCGTACATCGGGGCGTTTTTAATACTTTTACTAGCTGGGCGCTGTGAAGAGAAGTAACATCCTCTTCTCTTCAGAACGCCCAGCTTCTGACAGTGCAGATCTGTGACGTCACTCACAGGTCCTGCATCGTGACGGCCACATCGGCAGCAGAGGCTACAGTTGATTCTGCAGCAGCATCAGCGTTTGCAGGTAAGATCGACTTACCTGCAAACGCTGATGCTGCTGCAGAATCAACTGTAGCCTCTGGTGCCGATGTGGCCGTCACGATGCAGGACCTGTGAGTGACGTCACAGATCTGCACTGTCACAAGCTGGGCGTTCTGAAGAGAAGAGGATGTTACTTCTCATCAGAGCGCCCAGCTAGTGAAAGTATTAAAAACGCCCCGATGTACGCACATAATACACGCCCACTTGGACTTTTACTTTTAAACACACCCACTTGGACTTTTGCAAGCCTCATTTGCATAACTACAAAAATGGTCATAACTTGGCCAAAAATGCTCGTTTTTTTAAAATAAAAACGTTACTGTAATCTACATTGCAGCGCCTATCTGCTGCAATAGCAGATAGGGGTTGCAAAATCTGGTGACAGAGCCTCTTTAAATCAGTGAAGAGGACTTCAGTATTAGGGAGATGTGATTATTTGCATGTCTGGTCGGAGGTCTTTTTTAATTTAGGAGGACTTAGGTCTGTATTTATTTAGGGGGACTATATTTAGAGGGTCTGATCTGAGGTCTTTATTAAGGGGTTTGTTTATTTAGGGGATCTGGTCTAAGGTCTGTATTTGTTTAGGGAGTCTTGTTTGGGTTCCGCATTTGTTAAGGGTTCTGGCCTGGGATCTGTATTATTTTAGGAGTCTGGCCTAGGGACTATTAGTTTAGAGGTTTGTGTCTATTAGTTTAGGGGGTGATTGTCTAGAGTCAGTATTTGTTTAGGGGAGTTAATTGGTGGTATGTATCAGTTTTAGGGAATCTTTTGTGTTTATTTTGGGGTGTGATGAACTATTAGTGATCCATATGTTTTAGATTAGGTCGTGTGTCCTGTATAAACGGGCAGGGCATAAGGTATTCAGAATCGCCCCGATGTCCCTTCGTAAAAGTTGGCAAGCATGATATATGCACATACATACACACAAGGGAAGAGGCAACAGTGACACAATGTGGGGAAGTCCCTTAGATTTAAGGGGGTCTCGACGGTTGGGCCCTCACCAATTAGAATGCTAGCAATATGCCATAACACATGGTTACACACATTTAATCGTTTTAATAAATAAGGTTACATTATTCATTTTTGTGTGTGGTTTTACAGTTTTTAGTCTTTTGACTCTCACTCTGTCTTTCTAAGCCCTCCCAGATCAAATTTAGCTGCTTGCCAGTCTCCCGCGTTGAATGTATGCTGAAGCTTCCCTCATTAGACCTTGTTTTCTCCTCAAACCGAAGTGAACTAGAAACACTAGGAGCAACCCACCCTTCAGAATCCAGTGTTGGTAATCTTTCTATGCCAAGTGGATCAAAACCGTGTCTGAACAAATTGGGGGCAGCAGGTACGCGGTTTATATTACATGTTACAACGTCTTATTTTTTTACTTTTAGTAAGACTGTTATGCTGTTTTTGTACATGGACTTAGCAGGCTTATTTATCAAGATTATGCACCTGTATTTTAACTAAAAAGAGATACCACTTTGACATTATTTTACTAAATACTAAGTGATAACTTTTCTCATGACTACCACTATTTTATAGTTTAGCAATTTATGTATTTTTAATAAAACTTTTGTTTAAAAAAAATATTACCTAATTACAGATTGAATGATATTTTAACTTACAGGGCCATCACCAGGACTGGGGAGCCCTCTTGGAAGAACACGGCACAGCAGTAGCCAATCAGATCTAACCAGTTCAAGCAGCAACTCATCAGGGCTGAGCTTTACAGCATGCATGTCTGATTTTTCTCTCTATGTGTTTCATCCTTATGGAGCTGGCAAGCAGAAATCTGCAGTCTCTGGTCTTGCTCCAGGACCCAGTGGCTTAGGTATGATAAAAGACTCATTACTGTGGATGTATATTTTCTATATACATATTAAAGAGGCTCTGTCACCAGATTTTTGCAACCCCTATCTGCTATTGCAGCAGATAGGCGCTGCAATGTAGATTACAGTAACGTTTTTATTTTAAAAAAAACGAGCATTTTTGGCCAAGTTATGGCCATTTTTGTATTTATGCAAATGAGGCTTGCAAAAGTACAACTGGGCGTGTTGAAAAGTAAAAGTACAACTGGGCGTGTATTATGTGCGTACATCGGGGCGTGTTTACTACTTTTACTAGCTGGGCTTTCTGACGAGAAGTATCATCCACTTCTCTTCAGAACGCCCAGCTTCTGGCAGTGCAGACACAGCCGTGTTCTCGAGAGATCACGCTGTGACGTCACTTCCCCAGGTCCTGCATCGTGTCAGACGAGCCGGCACCAGAGGCTACAGATGATTCTGCAGCAGCATCGGCGTTTGCAGGTAAATTGATGTAGCTACTTACCTGCAAACGCTGATGCTGCTGCAGAATCAACTGTAGCCTCTGGTGCCGATGTGGCCGACACGATGCAGGACCTGTGAGTGACGTCACAGATCTGCACTGCCAGAAGCTGGGCGTTGTGAAGAGAAGTGGATGATACTTCTCATCAGAACGCCCAGCTAGTAAAAGTAGTAAACACGCCCCGATGTACGCACATAATACACGCCCAGTTGTACTTTTACTTTTCAACACGCCCAGTTGTACTTTTGCAAGCCTCATTTGCATAAATACAAAAATGGTCATAACTTGGCCAAAAATGCTCGTTTTTTAAAAATAAAAACGTTACTGTAATCTACATTGCAGCGCCTATCTGCTGCAATAGCAGATAGGGGTTGCAAAATCTGGTGACAGAGCCTCTTTAATATCCCAGGTAGTAACTAAACATTAAAGGTTTTTTTTCTGGTTAGAAAACCAATTTTCAAATACCCTATTAGGGAATGCTGATTTTAATGGGTTGTCCAGTCCCTAAAGTTTGATGGCCTATCCTTAGGATAGGCCATCAATAGCTGATGGGTCGAGGTCCGACTCCTGGGACCTCCGCCAATCAGATATTTTGAAGGGGGTTCTCCTTCCCCTTCACTTCTACTTGCTCACTGTGAATCGGCGACACACATGTACTTCAATGGGAGAAGAAGGCTGCAATACCTGTGAATCGCCGCTGTATCCATGTCGACGATTCACAGTGAGCAAGTAGAAATGAAGGGGAAGCAGCACTCGTACGAACGCTGTACCCCTTCAAAACAGCTGATTGGCGGGGATCCCGGGAGTCGGACCCCAACCAGTCAGCTATTGATGGCCTATCCTGAGGATAGGCCATCGACTTTTAGGGACTGGACAACCCCTTTAAAAGAGGGGGGTCCCCAGAAATGTTCCCTCTAAGTCTTGGCAGCTCCTGAGCGGGGCAGTTAGGGAGCAGGATGAGTCTCCATCAATGGTGGGCGATCTGATGACCAAAAGTAATACCCCCAGTAAACGCTAATATAGCGACTAAATAAGAGAATAAGAAAACTTATTTTAAATTAGTTTTAATTACTTTTTTAAATACTATAATATTACAAGTACAGCAGTAAAATAGACCGTTCTAAACACCAATTATAGGCATCCATGAAAGAATCCCTCATTACACCACTGTCCTTATAGATAGTGCCACACAGACCCCCTGTAGATAGTGCCACACAGACCCCCTGTAGATAGTGCCACACAGACCCCCTGTAGATAGTGCCACACAGACCCCCTGTAGATAGTGCCACACAGACCCCCTGTAGATAGTGCCACACAGACCCCCTGTAGATAGTGGCACACAGACCCCCTGTAGATAGTGGCACACAGACCCCCTGTAGATAGTGGCACACAGACCCCCTGTAGATAGTGGCACACAGACCCCCTGTAGATAGTGCCACACAGACCCCCTGTAGATAGTGCCACACAGATCCCCTGTAGATAGTGCCACACAGATCCCCTTTAGATAGTGCCACACAGACCCCCTGTAGATAGTGCCACACAGAACCCCTGTAGATAGTGCCACACAGACCCCCTGTAGATAGCGCCACACAGACCCTCCTGTAGATAGCGCCACACAGACCCTCCTGTAGATAGCGCCACACAGACCCTCCTGTAGATAGCGCCACACAGACCCCCCTGTAGATCGTGCCACACAGACCCCCCTGTAGATCGTGCCACACAGACCCCCCTGTAGATCGTGCCACACAGACCCCCCTGTAGATCGTGCCACACAGACCCCCCTGTAGATCGTGCCACACAGACCCCCCTGTAGATAGTGCCACACAGATCCCCTTTAGATAGTGCCACACAGACCCCCTGTAGCTAGTGCCACACAGACCCCCTTTAGCTAGTGCCACACAGACCCCCTGTAGATAGTGCCACACAGACCCCCTGTAGATAGTGCCACACAGACCCCCTGTAGATAGTGCCATACAGACCCCCTGTAGATAGTGCCATACAGACCCCCTGTAGATAGTGCCATACAGACCCCCTGTAGATAGTGCCATACAGACCCCCTGTAGATAGTGCCACACAGACCCCCTGTAGATAGTGCCACACAGACCCCCTGTAGATAGTGCCACACAGACCCCCTGTAGATAGTGCCACACAGACCCCCTGTAGATAGTGCCACACAGACCCCCTGTAGATAGTGCCACACAGACCCCCTGTAGATAGTGCCACACAGACCCCCTGTAGATAGTGCCACACAGACCCCCTGTAGATAGTGCCACACAGACCCCCTGTAGATAGTGCCATACAGACCCCCTGTAGATAGTGCCATACAGACCCCCTGTAGATAGTGCCACACAGATCCTTTAGATAGTGCCACACAGATCCTTTAGATAGTGCCACACAGACCCCCTGTAGATAGTGCCACACAGATCCCCTTTAGATAGTGCCACACAGACCCCCTGTAGATAGTGCCACACAGAACCCCTGTAGATAGTGCTACACAGACCCCCTGTAGATAGCGCCACACAGACCCCCCTGTAGATAGCGCCACACAGACCCCCCTGTAGATCGTGCCACACACATCCCCCTGTAGATCGTGCCACACAGACCCCCCTGTAGATCGTGCCACACAGACCCCCCTGTAGATAGTGCCACACAGACCCCCTGTAGATAGTGCCACACAGACCCCCTGTAGATAGTGCCACACAGACCCCCTGTAGATAGTGCCACACAGATCCCCTTTACATAGTGCCACACAGATCCCCTTTACATAGTGCCACACAGACCCCCTGTAGATAGTGCCATACAGACCCCCTGTAGATAGTGCCATACAGACCCCCTGTAGATAGTGCCATACAGACCCCCTGTAGATAGTGCCATACAGACCCCCTGTAGATAGTGCCATACAGACCCCCTGTAGATAGTGCCATACAGACCCCCTGTAGATAGTGCCATACAGACCCCCTGTAGATAGTGCCACACAGACCCCCTGTAGATAGTGCCACACAGATCCCCTTTAGATAGTGCCACACAGACCCCCTGTAGATAGCGCCACACAGACCCCCTGTAGATAGCGCCACACAGACCCCCTGTAGATAGCGCCACACAGACCCTCCTGTAGATAGCGCCACACAGACCCCCCTGTAGATAGCGCCACACAGACCCCCCTGTAGATCCTGCCACACAGACCCCCTGTAGATCCTGCCACACAGACCCCCTGTAGATCCTGCCACACAGACCCCCCTGTAGATCCTGCCACACAGACCCCCCTGTAGATCCTGCCACACAGACCCCCCCTGTAGATCCTGCCACACAGACCCCCCCTGTAGATCCTGCCACACAGACCCCCCCTGTAGATCCTGCCACACAGACCCCCCTGTAGATCCTGCCACACAGACCCCCCTGTAGATCCTGCCACACAGACCCCCCTGTAGATCCTGCCACACAGACCCCCCTGTAGATCCTGCCACACAGACCCCCCTGTAGATCCTGCCACACAGACCCCCTGTAGATAGTGCCACACAGAACCCCTGTAGATAGCGCTACACAGACCCCCTGTAGATAGCGCCACACAGACCCTCCTGTAGATAGCGCCACACAGACCCCCCTGTAGATAGCGTCACACAGACCCCCCTGTAGATAGCGTCACACAGACCCCCCTGTAGATCGCGCCACACAGACCCCCCTGTAGATCGCGCCACACAGACCCCCCTGTAGATCGTGCCACACAGACCCCCCTGTAGATCCTGCCACACAGACCCCCGTGTAGATCCTGCCACACAGACCCCCCTGTAGATCCTGCCACACAGACCCCCTGTAGATCCTGCCACACAGACCCCCCTGTAGATCCTGCCACACATACCCCCCTGTAGATCCTGCCACACAGACCCCCCCTGTAGATCCTGCCACACAGACCCCCCCTGTAGATCCTGCCACACAGACCCCCCCTGTAGATCCTGCCACACAGACCCCCCCTGTAGATCCTGCCACACAGACCCCCCCTGTAGATCCTGCCACACAGACCCCCCTGTAGATCCTGCCACACAGACCCCCCTGTAGATCCTGCCACACAGACCCCCCTGTAGATCCTGCCACACAGACCCCCCTGTAGATCCTGCCACACAGACCCCCCTGTAGATCCTGCCACACAGACCCCCCTGTAGATCCTGCCACACAGACCCCCCTGTAGATCCTGCCACACAGACCCCCCTGTAGATCCTGCCACACAGACCCCCCTGTAGATCCTGCCACACAGACCCCCTGTAGATAGTGCCACACAGAACCCCTGTAGATAGTGCTACACAGACCCCCTGTAGATAGCGCCACACAGACCCTCCTGTAGATAGCGCCACACAGACCCTCCTGTAGATACTGTCACACACATCCCCCTGTAGATCGTGCCACACAGACCCCCCTGTAGATCCTGCCACACAGACCCCCGTGTAGATCCTGCCACACAGACCCCCCTGTAGATCCTGCCACACAGACCCCCCTGTAGATCCTGCCACACAGACCCCCCTGTAGATCCTGCCACACAGACCCCCCTGTAGATCCTGCCACACAGACCCCCCCTGTAGATCCTGCCACACAGACCCCCCCTGTAGATCCTGCCACACAGACCCACCCTGTAGATCCTGCCACACAGACCCCCCCTGTAGATCCTGCCACACAGACCCCCCTGTAGATCCTGCCACACAGACCCCCCTGTAGATCCTGCCACACAGACCCCCCTGTAGATCCTGCCACACAGACCCCCCTGTAGATCCTGCCACACAGACCCCCCTGTAGATCCTGCCACACAGACCCCCCTGTAGATCCTGCCACACAGACCCCCCTGTAGATCCTGCCACACAGACCCCCCTGTAGATCCTGCCACACAGACCCCCCTGTAGATCCTGCCACACAGACCCCCCCTGTAGATCCTGCCACACAGACCCCCCCTGTAGATCCTGCCACACAGACCCCCCCTGTAGATCCTGCCACACAGACCCCCCTGTAGATCCTGCCACACAGACCCCCCTGTAGATCCTGCCACACAGACCACCCCCCTGTAGATCCTGCCACACAGACCACCCCCCTGTAGATCCTGCCACACAGACCACCCCCCTGTAGATCCTGCCACACAGACCACCCCCCTGTAGATCCTGCCACACAGACCACCCCCCTGTAGATCCTGCCACACAGACCACCCCCCTGTAGATCCTGCCACACAGACCACCCCCCTGTAGATCCTGCCACACAGACCACCCCCCTGTAGATCCTGCCACACAGACCACCCCCCTGTAGATCCTGCCACACAGACCACCCCCCTGTAGATCCTGCCACACAGACCACCCCCCTGTAGATAGTGCCACACAGACCCCCTGTAGATAGTGCCACACATACCCCCTATAGATAGTGCCACACATACCCCCCTATAGATACTGCCACAAAGTAATTACCCCTGTATATAGTTCTACACAGCCCCCTCTCCCCTTGTCTTGTATATAGTGCAACACAGCCCCCTCTCCCCTTGTATATAGTGCAACACAGCCCCCTCTCCCCTTGTATATAGTGCAACAGAGCCCCCTCTCCCCTTGTATATAGTGCTACACAGACCCTTCTCCCCTTGTATATCGTGCTACAGAGCTGGCCCCCTCCCCTTGTATATCGTGCTACACAGCCGACCCCCTCCCCTTGTATATCGTGCTACACAGCCGACCCCTCCCCTTGTATATAGTGCTACACAGCCCGCCTGTAGATACTGCCACACACATCCCCCTGTAGATACTGCCACACACATCCCCCTGTAGATACTGCCACACACATCCCCCTGTAGATACTGCCACACACATCCCCCTGTAGATACTGCCACACACATCCCCCTGTAGATACTGCAACACACATCCCCCTGTAGATACTGCCACACACATCCCCCTGTAGATACTGCCACACAGACCCCCCATGTAGATACTGCCGCACAGACCCCCCATGTAGATACTGCCGCACAGACCCCCCTGTAGGTAATGCCACACAGCAATTCCCCCTGTAGGTACTTACACACAGAAATTCCCCCTGTATATAGTGCTACACAGACCCCCTCTCCCCTTGTATATAGTGCTACACAGCCCCCTCTCCCCTTGTATATAGTGCTACACAGCCCTCTCTCCCCTTGTATATAGTGCTACACAGCCCTCTCTCCCCTTGTATATTGTGCTTCACAGCCGCCCCCTCCCCTTGTATATCGTGCTTCACAGCCGCCCCCTCCCCTTGTATATCGTGCTTCACAGCCTCCCCCTCCCCTTGTATATCGTGCTACACAGCCGCCTCCTCCCCTTGTATATCGTGCTACACAGCCGCTCCTCCCCTTGTATTTAGCGCTATACAGCCCCCCACCTCCGATTGTATATAGCGCTACACAGCCCCCCTCCTCCCATTGTATATAGCGCTACACAGCCCCCCTGTATATAGTGCTAAACAGCCACGTCTCCCCTTGTATATAGTTTTACACAGCCCCCTCCCCTTGTATATCGTGCTGTGCTACACAGCCGCCCTCCACTTGTATATAGTGCTACACAGCCACCCTCCCCTTGTATATAGTGCTACACAGTCCCCTCCCCTTGTATATAGTGCTACACAGCCCCACTCCCCTTGTATATAGAGCTCTACAGCCCCACTCATCCCCTTGTATATAGCGCTACACAGACCCCCTCCTCCACAGCTCCTTAAAAAAAAAAAGATTGTACTTACCTTGCCCTGTTTCCGCGACAAACCGAGTGTTACACTGTCTCTCGGGCGGGACACATGTGCAGACCGGCGTGATGTGACATCATCACACCAGCCTGCGCGACTCCTTCTAGGCTGCAGGCTTAACGTGGCCTGCAGCTTATAGTATTAATTTGTATGTGCGTCCTGAGGACGCACATACAAGTGAATGTGGCTGGCGCTAGCACTGGAGCCCCTTCCGGGGCTAGCGACGCCACTGCATCCACTCGCCGCCCGTGACCGTTTCAATTTTAGTGAGGGGGAGGACTGTGGAAGGTGCAGTTCAGGCAGATTTTGTTGCAGAAATTTTTGGATCTGAATGGAACTTCCAGAAATCCATGTGATGAATGAACCAACCACATGGGATGAATGGCGCTGATTTTCAGAAATGTCTGCAGCAAATTCTGACATGTGTACATCCAATCTTAGGCAGAGTGAGCATCTCTTATTTTGGATGACCCAGCATGTCAGAGCATTGTCTCCACTGTGGTGGCGTTGCAGGGAAATCGAACACTTGTTTCCAGGTTTCACAACAAAAGAGCTGATTGCCGGGGTCCCAGTAGCACAGCATCCTGTTATTAACTTATCGACAGAGGACCATTCTTACAAAAAGAGGTTGCACAAAGCGGACAACCACTTTAATTTGTTATAAAGGCTTTGGGCTTTTGTCAAGAAACCTTAAATCCTAGCTACAGTAAAAAGTTAATTTGTGGTCATCACAACCTTTAGCAAAATCTATCAATCTTTAAAACTATGATACTACAGGCCCTGTCTAAAATGGGTTGTCCGGGCACGGGGCAGTTTTTAATACTGATGCATTACGCAGACAGTTCATTGATTTCAATAATACCTGTGTAATGCTTAATTTCCCCTTTGGTAGTGCTGCAAGGGAATTGAACATTTGCTGGCAAATTCCCTACAGTTCAGAGCTGATAACTGGCTGTCCCAGCAGCAGGGCTGCCTTTAATCAGCTTATTCTTAGGGTGATCCTTCTAAGATGGACAGCTCCGTTAACTTTTATTAGAGTATGCATTAAGCTTGGCCATCCATAAAAAGTGTGGAGAATAGAAAGTCTGGTGTCTGGTGTCGAATGAGACCTTACTCCCTGGCCTGCACAAACTGGGAAGTTGCTTTCTCCTCTGCTCTGACTACTCCATTGATGTCATCACTGAGGTTTACCCATGTCTATTAAGGCTTCCATTATCATCATCCGTTTTTTCTTTTAATGTTTTTTTTTCACCAATTTTGACTTATTTATTTTCCATTCATATCCAAAGTTCTGCTAATTGCCCTTAGAAACCAAAATGGCTCCGCTGTGAACACCGGAAATCAGCAGCATTTTTAATTTAGTTTTAGAAATAAATGTAGAAGAGAGCAATAGTATAACTTAAAATGAGTAGAAAACAAGTAAAGCAATGTGTTTGCAAAAATATTCTACTTCGTATTTTGATTTAACTGTAATGCAAATTGTTGTTCAAAAGCAGAGATTTTTCTTTCTAAGGCCCTCTTCACATTACGTTTTGGCCGTACGTCAAATGTAGACATATAACTCTGATGGAAGGCATCAACTGTATGGCATACAACGGGATATGTCATCCAGGTACTCTGAACCTTGGAAAGCTCCTAAAGTCACTGTCCATATACGGACAATGACGTCAGGTGCTTCTCTATGGCCAGAGTCCCCAGGCAGAACGGCAGGTGGACAGTTTTGTCACTAGAGCTTTCCAACGTATGCATGCGACAGATGCCTAACAGCGGCATCTGTCACCCATAGGCTCCCATGTTAAAAAATGTTCACTGTGCGATATACGTTTTTGGCGGGATCCCTAAAGACGGAATAGCCTAGCCCTAGACTACTACGCTATTCCATTCTTCAAAAAGAAGGTGCAAAGGCCAAAATATACTCATTTTGCCTCCCTCCAACTAATGGAGCTTTCCCGACGTACACGATAAACGTAGTTCATAAATGTGATGTGAAGAGGGCCTCAGTTTCCCTAACAGTATTTCTCATTTGTAGGACATGTTGATGAAGAGCCTACATCAGTGACTGGCCGAAAAGACTCCCTCAGTATTAATCTGGAGTTTGTCAAAGTCAGTTTATCCAGAATGAGACGTTCTGGTGGTGCATCTTTCTTTGAAAGTGTGACACCTAATAAAGCAGCAAGTAAAATGGATACCACTTTAATAAACATCTCAGGTACTTTATTGTTATACTTTTATGCGTGTTAACTATATAAATAACAAAACTATAAGTAAAGATTAGGAGGACACCAAAACAATGCTAAGATAGATTTAAAATAGTCCGGCAAATAAATGAAAATGTAAGGGAGGCCCAGATATAGCAATGTGAATAACTAGAACAAAATAGGCATCAGGTACCATATTTTATGTCTGAACATGAAAATGCTTATAATTTTTTTCCCCTTAGCTGTCTGTGATATAGGTTCTGCTTCATTCAAGTATGACATGCGCCGTCTTAGTGAAATTTTGGCATTTCCAAGGGCATGGTATAGAAGAAGTATTGCAAGACGCCTTTTTCTTGGTGATCAAACGATCAATTTACCGGGTAAGTTACAAAATGTGCACTCAAGTTGTCTTGTGAAGAAGGCTAAATTCAAACTTCTAGCCTGGGTTAGCTAAGGAAACTATGGAGGATGAGACCCAACTCGTGCTCGGAGCGCCTTTAGTTCCTAGAGCACCAGTTGTAACTTTATGTGCTCTGGGCTGTAGCCTTGGTGCAGTTGAAATGTAAGTGACATTTAATGTGAACCTCTTAATGGTTCAAATTGTGCAGACTGGCTTTTAATGTTCGGTGATATATCTGATCAACTTCATGCTCTATAAATTTTAGATGTCTTCACCGCAAGTAAAAATTTGTATCTTTTTTTCTAGCTTCTGGACCTGGAACACCTGATTCTGTTGATGGAGTAAATCAGCATCTTTCTCCTGAATCTTCTCGCAAAGCATACTGTAGGACTTGGGAGCAACCCAGTCAGTCAGCTTCATTCAGTCACATGGCACAGTCACCCAATGTTTTCAATGAACACACACAAAATAGCAGCATGTCTCCTGCCTCCTTGAAATCTCCAGCTGTGACTAGATCTAGAAGTGTTTCTGACTCCTCAGTGCCACGAAGGGGTATGTATTCTATACAATATTAAAAAGTGTCGGTCAGCAGCTTTTACCTGCCCCCCCCCCCCCCCCCAACTGCTGACACCACTATTTAGGTACAGTGGAAAGTAGTGGAAACATACCTATGTCGACGATCTTAGTCCTTGCATAACTAAAAAAGTAGTTTTATTCTCCCACGCACCGTATGAAAATTAGCTTAAAAGTGTCTGCCGAAATCTGAAGTGTCCTGTATCCTAGGCTCTAACCCATCCCCTCCTCTCTACAGTTGACTGACGCTCTACTGGTCTTCGGCGTCATACGCCAACCCATCCACAGCTGTCAGTTAACTGCAGAGGGGAGGGGAAGGTTTAGAGCTTAGGGCATGGGAGAATAAAACTACTTTCTTACGGTTATGCAAGGACTAAGATTGTGACAAAGGTATTTTTCCACTTCTTTCCACTAGACCTAATTAGAGGTGTCAGCGTTTGTTTTTTTGTGGGGGGCGTGGAAAATGCTGCTAGACTCCCTTTAAATTGCTTTATATATTTATGAAATCTAAAAATGGTTTGTTTTTTTCATGTAATTATGTATTTAATCTAGAAAGAAAAAAATCTTTAAACGGTTTTCCACTCAAAATCTATAATTGGTCATATATTAGTAAATCAGAAGCAGCCATATTGATTGTTATTACAGAATTAGCTTGTTCTATCAATAGTGAAGTGACATTTTCCCATCAGTTTCTGAGAAGCCTATTCAGAAGTGACAACCAATATGGCAGAACTTCCAGTTGTCACTATTTAAAAAATGGCTCCCAAATGTTAATTTAAAAAAAGTATATATGAGGGCGTGGCTTGATCCGGGATGTGAGCAGTCGCAAGAAGTGAGAGGTCCCCGGCCGGCACTTCTTGTTTGATCGTTTATCCTGTTAAAATCATCCTGTCGGTGCATGTTGGAGTCCTGCCTACCGATCATAAGACACTGGAAGCGCGGTCGTGCTTCCGAAACCCCAAACCTCATGACAAGACAGAAGAAATACGTCACTGAAGGGGGAGATCGTGCCTTACAAAATGGCGCTGGCCAGGGCTTGCAGACGCCCAGGCAGCTGAGACTGGCGGAGAGGGCTGCGGACATGGCAGCTTTGAACAATTTGCCAGACTGTCTATCTCCACATCATGTACTCGGGATATCAGACATGCTGGCGGCTGATATAACTGGTGAGGATGCGGAAATGGCGGAGAAGGGAGGTGGGAGTGAACGGAGTGCAGAGTGTGATTTATTGCTGCCTCATGATACTGCGGCAGTTATTTCATTGCCAGATAAACCCACGGGTTCTCCTGACTTAGAGCCTACTTTGACGGACATTTTGCTAGCAGTCAATACATGCAATGTGAATGTTTCTACAATCGTTTCTCAAATGGGGAAGGTGATGGCAGATATCACTTTTCTGAGACATGATATTCAAAAGATCTCTGAGCGAACTGCTGGAGTGGAGGGGAGAGTAAGTGACATGGAGGATGCAGTCACACCTGCCCTGCAAGACATACAGCCTCATGATTCAGCGGGTCTTATGGCTAAGGCTGATGACTTGGAAAATAGACTCCGCAGAAATAATGTCCGTCTTGTGGGGGTGCCTGAAAAAGTAGAGGGTACAGAACCTACGTTGTATTTCGAAGCCTGGATGCTAAATACGTTCAGACAAGGGACTTTATCACCGTTGTATCCTGTAGAAAGGGCTCATAGAGTACCAACCCGCCCACTGCTGGAAGATGCCCCGCCTAGAACCATTTTGTCTAAACTGCTACATTACAGAGAGAGAGAGATTATCCTGAAGAAATCCAGAGAGATGTCTGATATTGCCATTAATGGATGTAAAATCACCTTTCTATCCGGATTACTCTACGGACATTCAAACGAGGAGGGCAAAATGTATGAATGTCAAGAGACGTCTCCGCAATCTACAATTGCCGCACGTCATGCTTTATCCTGCTCGTCTGCAAGTGGTTGCCATGGGTTCTACACACTTTTTTGAAAATCTGAAATTGGCCCTGGATTGGATGGATTGCTGGGAGTATAGATTGCAACGCAATGCTCAAGGAGATAATGCAACCTGATAGGAAGATCTGCTATTATGTTTATATGTTATGTGCTCGACATCTGGACGATGTCCTCGTGTTCTGAACTGCTTTTTCTGTATGATCGCTACCTGCTGATTTTATCCTTCTAGCCAGTGGGGGCAGCGTCTCCTATGTGTGATAGGTGGTAGCCGAATTTTTCACATTCTACCTGAAGGTTCTAGGGTGAACTCGTGCCCCCCACCTGACAATGTTGGTCAGGTGGTTTCATCTTACTATGTATCTGTTGTTTACAGTTGTTGGGGGGGAGGGGGAGGGTTTGGTGCACCTGAAACAAGGATGTATTCTTAATGCTGATACGTTTTGCTGATATATGTTATGTACTGCTGATGGTTGCAGCTCAGGGGTGGGGTAGGTCTGATAAACAGCGGCAGAGGCCTGGCCTAGATATTTACAAGTACGATGGCTGAACAGGTGCTTTTTCTGTCCTGGAATGTAAGGGGCATGGGAGATCCGATTAAAAGGAGGGCTTTATTTGAATATATTAAGTTACGAAAACCATCCGTTGGCTTGCAGGAGACTCCTCTTATTAAAGAAACGGTACATACAATTAAACGGGCGTGGATTGGCTCTGCCTACCACGCTACCCATACGGGATCTTCTAGAGGTGTAAGTCTCCTATTACATAAAACGGTTCAATTTTGATGTATGGATGATGAAATAGACGGAGAGGGCAGATACATATGCTTGCATTGCACCATCTATGCCATTGAGTTTGTGTTGATAGCGATATATGTGCCGCCTCCTTATTCTGTGGTTGTGTTAAATAAAGTACTTTTATTTGCAGATAGATTCCCCAATGTTCCCTTGCTTATGATGGGAGACTTTAATAATTTGGTTCATGGGTACTGGGATAAACTGCAAGCTGATCCTGTTTTTGTATGTGATTGGTTAACTCTCTTTGGTCGTTTGTTACAAGAAGTCTCACTGCTTGACATATGCAGGCTCAAACATCCCCAAACGCGGACTTTTTCTTGTCATTCCAGTACTTTTAATTCCTTATCTAGGATAGACTATATGTTTGTCAATGATCTTCTTTTGCCCAGGATTCGTTATGTGGGGTATTTGACTAGGGCGTTGTCGGATAATTCACCTATGTTGCTGCGGGCGGATTTTTCACGTGCGGCTAGGCAGGGTCTTTAGATGTGGAAGGTTAAAGCATTTTGGCTCCCATTATTGGATGGTGAGGTTATCTCGCATCATATTTCTGTTTTTTTTTTTTTTGTTATAATGTTAATACAGCCTCTTTAACATAGTGTGGGATGCTGTGAAGGCATCTACTGGCAGATACTTATTAAACTCATTAGTCAGAGAAAGTTGAGAACTAGACGATTGGGGGTGAAAATGAGACAAAGGGTAGATGAGACGGAATCTACTTTTATTCAGTGTCCTACAGAGGAGACAGCTAAACCATGGAAGGAGGCTAGGGAGACTTTACAGGTACACCTTCTGACAGAAGCTGAAAATAAGAGATACTTATCTAAACAGTCATTTTTTGAAGAAGGAGATAGGGCAGGCCGCATGTTAGCCAAAATAGCCAGGGCACAGGAAGGTTCCTCACATGTGTCCTCTATGAATACATCCCTGGGTGATCTAGTAGCAGACAGCACAAATACTTGAGATTTTTCATCTTTTCCATAGGGATCTTTATAAATCTATATTGCTCATGACATCTGACCAGATACAACGGTTTTTATCTGACATACGCCTGGGAGTACTTTCGGAGACTGATAGGGATTTCTTAGAGGTTCCGCTAACATTGGGGGAGTTGAAAGATGCTACTATGTCTTTAGCTAACAGTAAGGCCGCTGGACTAGATGGGCTACCGGGGAAATTATATAAACAGTTAGGGGATGCGTTGCTGCCTGAATTACTGAAGGTATACGAAGAGGTATTACTGTCAGGTCCCTTACCACATTCCATGAAGGAGGCTATTATTGTGGTTTTGGCAAAACCAGGAAAATATCCACTTTTGCCAGACTCTTATAGGCCGATATCCCTACTCCCTGTAGATGTGAAGATTATTGCAAAGGCCTTGGCTGTAAGCTTATCCAAAATAATAACATCACTGATCCATCTGGATCAGACCGGCTTTATGCCATCAAAATCGACTGCTATTAACCTTAGGAGATTATACTTGTATATGCATATACCAGTGGATAATCCGGGGAGATGGGCTTTATGCTCTTTGGACGCCAAGGCCTTTGACAGTATAGAATGGGCATATTTGTGGCAGGTTATGAAATGTATGGGATTTGGTGAAAGGTTCATAGCATTCGTTCAACTATTGTATGAGGCTCCAGTGGCCGTTGTGAGGGTCAATGGGGGATTGACAGAGGCGTTTGCGTTGGGCAGGGACACACGTCAGAGTTGTCCCCTGTCTCCCCTGCTCTTCGCGATAGAACCATTAGCGCCGTGGATTAGAATACATCCAGGGATAGTAGGGTTTCGGCGAGGTACAGTGGAGGAAAGGATAGCTTTATATGCCGATGACATGCTTTTATTTCTCGGAGATACAGGACAAACGTTGGATGCTGTAAGGTCAATTATTAGACAGTTTGGAACATATTCTGGTTTGTAGATTAATTGGATGAAATCAGAGTTATTGCCGTTGGATGAGCCTCTTATTGCGGTGTAAAGTGAGCGGATGCCATTGAGATGTGCAACTGTTATTGAGTATTTGGGAGTACAGATTTCCACGGAATTGACAGACTATGAGCATCTTAATTTAGACTGAAATTTCGAAATAAACTGGACGCCTGGTGTGAGTTGCCCTTATCTATAGTGGGCCGCGCTAAACTCATAAAAATGGTGTGGATGCCTTATCTTCTCCATAACTCTCCAGTTTGGATACCCCAAAGTTATTTTATCGCTGTTAGTAGATTGCTCAGGGATCTTATTTGAAAGTTGGGATATGTACGTATTAAATTAGACACCATGCAAAGGTCTAAGACGGACGTTGGATTGACGGTTCCTAATCCTGGGATTTATTACTTCGCAATGCAGCTGCAACATCTTCAGGGATGGGGGCTAGATGATCACAAATCCATTTGAGACATGCTAAAAAAAAAACTTCATACGCTGTGATAGGCTTTTTGCAGCGCTTGAGACTAATACGTTTCGGATGCATTCTAGACAGTTCCCCACTATCTACCAATTTAATAGAATATGGTAGAAGACGAAGACCCTTTTGGGTATAACAGGACATACTCAAATTATCCCCATTTGGGATAACCCGGGCTTACCAGAAGTTGCTAGTTTGGAGGGATTTGGCAGATGGAAATATAAGGGTATTAGTTGGTTAACTCAATTGTATAAAGAAGGGGTAATTAAACAATTTCCTGATCTACAATCTGAATTTGGCTTGCCAAGATCTTCCTATTTTGAGTACCTACAGTTGAGACATGCTCTGGAAGCAGAAATCCACGTAAGAGATTAAATTATGTGCACTAATAATCCTGTTACTATTGTGGGTTTTCAGAGAAATCGAAATGTCTTATACCTATTATAAATTTCTATTGGTAAAGTTACACTCAAATTCCACATTAACCGTTAAGGAAAAGTGGGACAGAGATCTCCGTCCCATAAAAGATGGGCAGTGGCAGGAGATTGTAGCATATACACCCAGATTGTCGCTTAGTGAGGCACATAGACTGTCACAGTTATATCTACTCCATAGGGTATATAAAACCTCCACGTTCCTATTTGATATTGGACTGAGAGATTCTCCCACTTGTAATAGATGTAAGACTGCCAGTGCTGACCTTACACACATGATGTGGTCGTGCTCAGAACTTGAGCGTTTTTGGACTGAAGTGGTGGATGTTATTAATTCAATCTATTCTATTAATATCCTAATGTCGCCGCATGTTTGCATATTGGGATATGTAGATGACTTACAGGGCTCTGAAGTGTTTAAAACGGTCGTAGCTCGACTGCTGTACATGGCAAGGAAGTTGATTACGTTAGTATGGAAAAACCTATATATCTAAAAAGGGGATCTGTGAAAAATTTTTAAGAAATATGGGCCCCGGGGGTTAGATATTTCGGGTTTAGCTTCCTCTAATATGACTCGGGACAGAATAATACAGAACAATGTTGTGGTTTAGGTTAATCATACATCTAAATCACATGATTATGTAGAAGGTACATGTTTTGGAATGATTTGAACATGTTTCAGGTGCACCAAGTAGGGAGGGCAGGGAGAGGCTGGTGTGGGAATATGTTGAAGATCGTTTGCAGTATCTGCACAATATTGGTAATGTGCTACTTTCATTATGTCATTCTTTGATGCATGTAATTAAGGGGTATGTACGTTTTATGTTATCTGTTTGTTAACAAAATCTTTAAGAAAGAACTACTTGATTTAAAAAAATATAGATAATCTATATATATATATATATATATATATATATATATATATATATATATATACACTACCGTTCAAAAGTTTGGGGTCACCCAGACAATTTTGTGTTTTCCATGAAAACTCACACTTATATTTATCAAATGAGTTGCAAAATGACTAGAAAATATAGTCAAGACATTGACAAGGTTAGAAATAATGATTTTTATTTGAAATAATAATTTTCTCCTTCAACCTTTGCTTTTGTCAAAGAATGCTCCATTTGCAGCAATTACAGCATTGCAGACCTTTGGCATTCTAGCTGTTAATTTGCTGAGGTAATCGGGAGAAATTTCACCCCATGCTTCCAGAAGCCCCTCCAACAAGTTGGATTGGCTTGATGGGCACTTCTTGCGTACCATACGGTCAAGCTGCTCCCATAACAGCTCTATGGGGTTGAGATCTGGTGACTGCGCTGGCCACTCCATTACAGATAGAATACCAGCTGCCTGCTTCTTCCCTAAATAGTTCTTGCATAATTTAGAGGTGTGCTTTGGGTCATTGTCCTGTTGTAGGATGAAATTGGCTCCAATCAAGCGCTGTCCACAGGGTATGGCATGGCGTTGCAAAATGGAGTGATAGCCTTCCTTATTCAAAATCCCTTTTACCTTGTACAAATCTCCCTTTACCAGCACCAAAGCAACCCCAGACCATCACATTACCTCCACCATGCTTGACAGATGGCGTCAGGCACTCTTCCAGCATCTTTTCAGTTATTCTGCGTCTCTCAAATGTTCTTCTGTGTGATCCAAACACCTCAAACTTCGATTCGTCTGTCCATAACACTTTTTTCCAATCTTCCTCTGTCCAATGTCTGTGTGCTTTTGCCCATATTAATCTTTTCCTTTTATTAGCCAGTCTCAGATATGGCTTTTTCTTTGCCACTCTGCCCTGAAGGCCAGCATCCCGGAGTCGCCTCTTCACTGTAGACGTTGACACTGGTGTTTTGCGGGTACTATTTAATGAAGCTGCCAGTTGAGGACCTGTGAGGCGTCTATTTCTCAAACTAGAGACGCTAATGTACTTGTCTTGTTGCTCAGTTGTGCAGCGGGGCCTCTCAGTTCTCTTTCTACTCTGGTTAGAGCCTGTTTGTGCTGTCCTCTGAAGGGAATAGTACACACCGTTTTAGGAAATCTTCAGTTTCTTCGCAATTTCTCGCATGGAATAGCCTTCATTTCTAAGAACAAGAATAGACTGTCGGGTTTCACATGAAAGCTCTCTTTTTCTAGCCATTTTGAGAGTTTAATCGAACCCACAAATGTAGTGCTCCAGATTCTCAACTAGCTCAAAGGAAGGTCAGTTTTATAGCTCCTCTAAACAGCAAAACTGTTTACAGCGGTGCTAACATAATTTCACAAGGGTTTTCAAGTGTTTTCTAATGATCCATTAGCCTTTTAACACAGTTAGCAAACACAATGTACCATTAGAACACTGGAGTGATGGTTGCTGGAAATGGGCCTCTATATACATTAAAAACCAGACGTTTGCAGCTAGAATAGTCATTTAGCACATTAACAATGTATAGAGTGTATATCTGATTAATTTAATGTTATCTTCATTGAAAAAAACTGTTTTTCTTTCAAAAATAAGGAAATTTCTAAGTGACCCTAAACTTTTGAACGGTAGTGTATTTGTAATTAAAACAGGACGAAACACATTCCCTTTCTAGTGGTGGGATGAACTAATTCATACGGCTGAACTTTAGAGTCTTTTACTGGACAGGTTTTAATTTGTGTATTTTCTCATGGTCATACACTAATGTACATGCTGAACTTGTTTTCTGTCTGTGTTTTTCTCATTCAGATTCCGTCACTAAGACCTCAACCCCTTCATTCAGTAAGGTCAATAAACCATCGAGCCAGCAGGCCGCACCATGGGAAACGCTTGTTGTTTTTGCAATCAATCTTAAACAGCTCAATGTTCAAATGAATATGAGTAATGTTATGGGAAATACAACGTAAGTTGGGAAAAGTTTATTTTACTTAGTGTACTGTTTTAGGACCACCATAAAACACATGAAGACCTCTGTAAAGAACTTTGATTCATTGTATGCTCCTTAAAATTTTCTCAATTCTTGGTCACTATTTCTAAAATGTAGTTGCAAAACAGATACTTATGGCACGTGATTTGTCCTGACCCTAACAGTCTCGCCTTTTACTTGCTTCTCTAATGAGGAAATTCTTGCTTATGATAGTTTTTCAGATACTGAGATGTTATATATAGAGTATTATATCTTAAGAATGGGCTTGCAGCACTCGTGCCCTTCAACAATTGTAACTTGTTTTGTATCTCCTAACTGATAAAGCCAGTGAATGCGCTGATTTTGTTGCGCTGCTTTTTGGCATCCACTCTATTTTAGGTGGCGTGCACTTTCCCTCAGCCTTCTGCCAGCACTGTCTGTGCTAAAACTTCCTTTCCCTCACTTCCCAGGATGCATAGCATCTCCCTTGGGGAGCGTGTTCATGCATTGTCCAATGAGATGCCGCTCCAGCTGTCAAACCCCTCCTCTCTGTTATTGCTGTATAGCTTGTGAGACAGAGGAGAGCTGCAATGCCTACAAGGACCCGCCCAACACTTCCTGTAATCGTTCTTGGTGCCTCTGCTGCTAGAGACGAGTTTATCTTGACAACAGGCATTGGACAGATGGGAGACGCATAGTGTCCGGGACTTTAAAGCGATTTTGCAATAGGAAACATAATTTTTGGTCAATAAAGTAAACTGCAAGTTTGTTTGTAGTTCTATCGCCCATAATACGGGAACAAGTTTGTTGAAACGATAGTGGCCATTTAAGGTGTTGTATTTATGCCAGATATTAATAATTTCAAGGGACTAATTCTTTATGCACATAGACAGCTTGATGTCATCTGTGTAGAGCAAGTAGAAGACAAAAAATATAGATGTTACAGCAAATCGAATGTTTTCAGATGGACCACAAGTGGACTAAAAAGCCAAGGTCGCTTGTCTGTGGGAAGTAACAGAGATCGGGAAATCAGTATGTCTGTAGGCCTGGGAAGATCTCAGCTGGACTCCAGAGGGGGAGTCGTTGGTGGTACAATAGATGTTAACACCTTGGAAATGGTTGGTAAGTTGGCCTAAAACAATTTCAGCGCTCTATAATGTAATTCATTTTTTGCTACCTATGGATATAGAAAATTGCCTATAACAATATTTTCTCCTAAAAGAAAATGTATCACCAGAAAATGACCTGTTATTTAAATCAAGTTTTTAATGTGAAACACTTTAAAAAAAAAATAAAATCATGACATTTTTACGTTTTCACACTATTTACTGAGCCCTCACGATAAATAGGCTTACACTTCCCATTCTGTATGTCACTTTACATCAGTCATCTCATTATCATCATAGCCAATAAAAAGTAACGCCTCCATTATACAGATGAAGGCAGATAACACAGGATCACACCATTAACAATAGGTGGTGGGGACAGCTCCCCTCCTCCACTCTCCTGCATAGTTACCTCTGCACAAGTCACAGAGCATGCCCACAACACTATTACATAGAAGCCAATTGGGGAGATATATTAAGACTGTGCCAGTCTTAATGAAAAATAAGCTAGAGTAAGATTCAACAATTAAATCTACGCCAGTCAGAAGCTGGCATAGATTTCTGATATAATTTATGTGGTAAATGCTTTGGGCCTTGGGTGGCCACAGACCCTTCTGCAAAGCTCGGCCCACTTTTTTGAGCTGTGACACGAGTGGGGGAAACAGCCCAAAAGTCCCAATTTTAGCGACTTTTGAGCCGTTTGCGACGTTTCTACGCCAGAAAACTGACGAAGGAACGTTGTTAACTTCCCTCCAATGAGTCCTCTTCAGACTCCAGTTTTCTATTGTCATGTGGCTGCTGTAAAGCAAATCTCAACTGCTGTTCACAGAGTATCAGCTCAGGCAAGATGGCTGATTCCATAATCATGTACAGAAAAGACAATAAAAAAAATAGTCAATAGTAATAAAAATAAAAAAATAGGTGATGCATTCCCTTGAAATCAGCTGTTTTAAAACATTTTTATTCTATTTAATCTTTCTAAAATAGTTATTGCACTGAAGCAGCATTGTAACAATATGATATCTGACCTCTGTGGTAAAAAAATCAAACAACCTGTGACTGTAGCCCAATACTAGGCTGCCTAAATTATTTTTGCTTCTAAACATAAAGGATATTTCATTACACATTTCATTTTCAGTTTAAACAAAATAAATATATATATATTTGTTTTCTGAAGCTCATATTTCAGAACATCCCAATCAACAGCCCAGTCATAAGATCCAGATCACAATGGGCTCTACCGAAGCTCGTATTGATTACATGGGATCCAGCATCCTTATGGGAATCTTCAGTAATGCAGACCTGAAGTTACAGGATGAGTGGAACGTTAACCTATACACTCCAATGGACACAAGTATATCTGACAAAAGGTATACACCCATGTATTCTGTGTACATGTATGTGACATCATTGCAATTGTTTATTCCTCCAACCTAGAATTGACTACTGATTTTATATTGTAACGTTGGATTAAATGGTTTGTGTATGTACATCAAGTTTATCTATATTTCAACTTGTTCTTTGCCTTAGTGTCATATTTATCCATGGAGACCTGCAGTGGGACATTTTTCAGGTGATGATATCACGATCAACCACTCCAGACCTCATTAAAATTGGAATGAAGCTGCAAGAATTTTTCACTCAGCAGTTTGACACTAGCAAACGTGCACTATCCACATGGGGGCCTGTTCCATACCTTCCACCCAAGGCAGTTGTGACCAACTTGGAAAAGAACTCACGGGAACAATGTATGAGCTGCACCATTTGTGATACTTTTCAAACAGTACTGTGTTTAATTTATTGATTTTTATTTTCTGTACAAAACTAACATTTTTCTAGTCTATGAAAGACGGATCAGTTAAACAATGGCCTAATAGTGGCATCCGTCACCCAAAGACTATAATGGTACCTGTTTAATGCATACCTCATAAACTCTCATGACCCCATCCCGCGACATATCCATTTAATGGATACAATTAAAGTCTACTGTGACTTACAAGTAATATATAAAATTTAATCATACTTAAATATACACAAAGTATATTGCTTTCACCTTTTTTGCATCATCTCTCTGTTTTTCAGTGCTGGATGCTGCTCACCATCGTCATTGGCCAGGAGTACTCAAGATAATATCTGGTTGCCACATATCGTTGTTTCAGATTCCACTTCCAGAAGATACTGTACAGTTAGGAGGCTCAATGAGCCTGCATGGCAATCATATGACATTAGCATGTTTTCATGGACCTAACTTCCGTTCAAAATCGTGGGCATTATTTCACTTAGAAGAGCCAAATATTGCATTTTGGACTGAAGCACAAAAAATTTGGGAAGAAGGTACATATTTTACTTGCGATTTTTCTTTAGGAACCTTTAGGCCTCCTGCACACGAACGTATTTTTTTCCTCCCGTAAATACTGGCGTAAATACGGCTCCTTGGTCACACATATTAGACCCGTATTGCACCAGTATTTACAGACCCGCGCCCGTAAATACGGGTCCGGTGTCACCAGTATTCCACTCGTATTTACGGGCACGTTTTCGCTGCAAAATTGCACTGCAATAATCGGCAGCCCTTCTCTCTATCAGTGCAGGATAGAGAGAAGGGACAGCCCTTTCCGTAGTAAAAGTAAAAGAAATTCATACTTACCCGGCCGTTGTCTTGGTGACGCGTCCCTCTTCCGACATCCAGCCCGATCTCCCTGAATGACGCGGCAGTCCATGTGACCGCTGCAGCTTGTGATTGGCCTGTGATTGGCTGCAACGGTCACATGGGCTGAAACGTCATCCCGGGACGCTGGACTGGAGGAAGAAGCAGGGAGTTCTGGGTAGGTATGAACTTCTATTATTTTTACACGTTGATCTATATTGTGATCAGTAGTCACTGTCCAGGGTGCTGAAAGAGTTACTGCCGATCGTTTAACTCTTTCAGCACCCTGGACAGTGACTATCCCCTGACGTCGCCTAGCAATGCTCCCGTAATTACGGGTGCACACACGTAGTCACCCGTAATTACGGGATCCCCATAGACTTCTATGGGCCTGCCCGTGCCGTAAATACGGCCTGAAATAGGACATGTTCTATATTTTTCAATGGCACGGGCACCTTCCCGTAAGCATACGAGGAGGTACCCGTGGCCAATAGAAGTCTATGGGCCCGTGATTACGAGCGTTTTTACGTCCGTGTGCATGGGGCCTTAGTATGTGTTGTCTTATGGAGATGTACATTACTTGCCATTGGCAAAAGTTAACCACAAACAGTATTTTATTTGTTTTCACTTGCCTTGAATGATTTTAGTTTGGATAGATGGGGGAAGTAGTAGTAGTTGTTGTTGTTGTTGTTTTCCTAATTTGTGCAACTAACTTTTTTTTATGGACTCTTATTTTGTAAGGCTCAAGTGATCACTCAACATACATTGTACAAACCCTCGATTTTCACCTTGGACACAACACAATGGTCACAAAGCCCTGTGGGGCACTGGAGAGTCCTATGGCAACAATTACTAAAATCACACGAAGGCGTCATGAAAACCCACCACATGGAGTCGCTAGTGTAAAGGAATGGTTCAATTATGTCACTGCTATGAGAAATGAAGGTAGGTTTTGCAGTTTTCATGTCTTATATGTAACCTAAATTCCTTAAAAAAAAATTAGGTTGAATGAGTTATTCACAATTAAGACAGATTTCCAGGTCACCCTGCTTTCTCTTTTTGGGTTGGTTGGTTGGGTGGGCAGACTGCTACAGACATTACTGGGGTCTGGGAGGCTCTAGCATAGTCTATGGTAAAGTTATAGTTTACAGTATTATTTCCTAAATAGGATGTCAGGTGGAAATATGACTAGTTAGACCCTGACATGTTACAAATTATACAAATATTTCAGTTGAAATATTATCACTTTTTCATTTGCCTTTTATATAACCGCTACACAAGTGAGTGTCGGTTTATTAATCTTTTCATGTTTCTCTCTGCCTCTGAGTAAATGATGTCTATTTCCTTGCCACTGAACACAATCACACATTAGGGCTGATCTTCAAGCCAGTTACCACCGCAGTTCTCCCACTAAGCTGGGCACGCTGAAAATTGAAGAGCTAAAACATCATACTAAGAAGGTCAATGATACCTGTCCGCTATACCTGTCTGCGAGGTGTGGTATTTTTAACTATCATTTCCAGAGCGCACCGATTAGTGGGAACCATGGCTACCAGTTTACCTGCCAGTGATGAGAGACTTAGTGGAAACTGTGTTTCTAAGCATACAGTATATTTTAAACTGTTTCTCCCCTTTTTTTTTTTTTTTTACTCCCCCTTGGGTACTTGAACAAGTGATCATTTGATTGCTGGTACAATAAACTACAATACATAAATATTACTGTGTATTTTCATTTTTACCGGCTCCAAGGCTTAATAGGAGCACAAAGATAGCAGACCTGGGGGCATTCATTAGCCCCTCAGACTGCCATGACAAGCATCGGCACCCCACGATCATGTCGCAGGAGGGCTGATGTGATAATGGAGGACTCCCTCTCTTTCTAACAGCTTAGATGGTTAAACGGCCGGGATCGAAAGTTATCTCCAATCCGGGCAGTTAGGGTATGTTCACACACACTAATTACGGATGTAATTCGGGCGTTTTTGTCCCGAATTACGTCCGAAAAATGCGCCTCGATAGCGTTGACAAACATCTGCCCATTGAAAGCAATGGGCTGACGTTTGTCTGTTCACACGAGGCGTATATTTACCTGTCACTTCTTGGGGCGTAATTGGAGCCGTTATTCATTGACTCCAATGAAAAGCAGCTCCAATTACGTCCGTAATGGACACGGCGTTCAAGCGCCTGCACATGCCGTTACGGCTGAAATTACGGGGATCTTTCCTCCTGAAAACATCCCCGTAATTTCAGCCGTTACGGACGCTGTCGTGTGAACATACCCTTACAGTGACGTGTCGACTGTAGCATACAACCGACACCCACTGAGTTTGGAGAGGGATTATCCTTTGAGCCCGCTCCATACTCTTTCCAAGGCCATGATGTACAGTTACGTCAAATGTCGGGAAGGGGTTGAAGACAAAATAATTTTATAATAAATCCATTTCTAATTTATCTTACCAAACTTTCTTAAATTTATGAACATATTCCAAAAATCAAACTGGGATCGTTTATATAAAAAAACAAAGTTTAATTTATTTTTTGTAGAACTGAACTTGCTTCGAAATGTTGATGCAAACAATCCAGAGAGCAGCACTGCAGTAAAAAATGCAAGTCTGTTGAGTGGTTTTCATGGAGGATCCACTTACAACCATGAGACAGAGACCATCTTTGCTTTACCTAGAATGCAACTGGACTTCAAGTCAATACACGTACAGGAGCCTCAAGAGCCCACACTGCAAGGTAATGCCCGTTAGAAAAATGAGAATCCATCCATAACTCTTGGTAACGTAATGTATGTTTGCAAGCAGTTAGTATGTCCGTTTTCAAATAAAATTTATTTTTATCATATTTTTTGGACTACTATATTTACAGATAAAATGCTTTGGGTAGTTGTCTGAGTGTTAGGCGAAGCTCACATTAGAGTTGTCGACCGTTTAGGAAGAGATGACCGAAAATCCAAACGAAAAGCATCACTTACGTTTGAATTACCATTGATTTCAATGGTAATTCTTTTGTTTCAGTTGGATTCCGTTTGCCTCCGTTCCGCTAGTTTTCCGTTTTTTTCACGGAAGCAAAAGTGCTGCAGACTGCACTGTACATTTTATGCATGACGGTTCTGTATACAGTATCTGTAATTTTGTGTCTTACAGATGTTGATAGCAGACCAAAGGTGGAATGCAGTGTTGTGACGGAGTTTACAGATCACATCTGTGTCACTATGGATGCAGAGCTTATAATATTTCTACATGATCTGGTGTCTGCATATCTGAAGGAAAAGGAGAAAGGTGAGGGCATTAAACATTCTAGTATTCATTTATGTATTTAGATTAGAAAGTCCATACATATGGCTGACTTTCTGATTGGAATTTCTTTCAGCGTGTTTAGTATCTGAATTGATCAGTAGTACCCAATATAATGATAAGATAATGTGCGTGCTTTATTTAAAATGTACCTTGATTTTCTCTCTCCTACAACTGGAATATCTTTGTTAATGTATTAAGTCTAAGGCTCTGTTCACTTTACGTTTGTGAACTACATTCGGCGTATGCGTTGGGAAAGTTTCTGGAACATATGCCAAACATATGCATAGGACCCCAAAGGTGCCCCTTTGGCATATGCTGGGCCGTTATGCATCAACATACCTTTTTTTTTTTACTCTATAGAACAGCATAGTAGACTACGCGGTCATATACAGAGGGATACAGTAAAAAGAACTATGGGGCCCTAGGCGCCACGGTTGCAGCCTCCGGTCGGAGGTATACGTCGGGAAATATGATGGAAGGCTCGAACATGATGTGCCTAATTTGTGTTTTGAAAATGTATATTTTCATATTTTATTCCTGTTGTAACCTATGGTTTTTGTTCTATCCAGTTATTCTCCCACCGCGAGTGTTTACTACTCGTTCAGGTCAGAAGAGTCCTGTGATACAAATTAATAACAGCACTTCTGGGAAGGATAAGGAGGAAAGCACGAACTACACTTATGTAGACTGGAGGGAATTCATGTGTAATACATGGCATCTGGAGCCCACACTTAGGTATCTATAGATTTAAATATTAATTTCTATTATTTAAATCATCAGCAGTGACGATAAAAACTAACAGGACAATGTACGTATGAAATAAATGTTTTGTCAACGATTAGAGACATAACATGTACTCTGCCTCTCTATTGAGTCGTCCATGCGGAAGCAATCAGTATAGAGAAATACATCTCGCTGATGAGAGGATGGAAAAGAAATGTAAAACATGCATGTGAAACAGAGAGGTGAAAAGTGGAACAAGGATAGAAATCTACACGAGTGCTCAAAAAACCCAAAATGACCAAGTAGATCAATTCTGTAATTTGCTAATCAAGAATTGTCCTATGCCATTGAATGTAATCCCAATCATAAAAGGTCCCAGCACCCTCCCATCCAATAAATTAATTCATGTGTTGCTTTGCATAGAATTCTTCACTGTGTAAAAAATAGCAGGTTTTTAGCGTAAACTACGCTAATTCGCAGACAGTGATGTCCTACAAATATGCGCAAATTTTTTTTTTTTTTACTTTTCTCTTCACTTGCTAAAGCTGAAAAGTGACCGCATGTGATTTTCTGCCTGTCAGAGTTCAAAATGCAGCAAATTTATTAAGAGGAGTGCACCCTTTAATAAATTTTGTGCAAATCACTCCAACTAACTTCCTTAGTTTAAGAAACGGCAATTTTAGTAAATGTGGGCCAATAGCGTTCTGCAAATGTTATGTAAAGATTTTATTGCACACCGTAAACCGTTTTACCCCTAGACCCTACAGTTGTCCACATACAGACGTCTCCGCTTCCCTTGAATGGGTTACCCAATTTACCCGTCTAGACATTCAGGTGTCCCGTTCCTTGGGTGGCTTTCATACCCTAAACGTTTGCCCACTGATGCACTTTATCCAGATCAGAACTTGGATATGGGAAAAGCGACATCTCTCTGTAATGGCCCTCGCAAATCTAGTCAAGATGATCGTACTTCCCTAAATTGTGTATGTACTGCTTCAGTCCCTTGGTATATTATTTTCAAAACTTTCCATAAAATTGACTTGCTTCTATTTTTCTTAGTTTGGCATAATCAGAGCTAGATTGTCCTGGCAAGTACTACAACACTCTTGGGATCTGAAGGGAGTGGCCTCTTACCTGACCTTAAATTATACCAATTGTCCCATCTCTGCCGGTGGAGAAAAGAGAATAAGGTTAGCGCATCACAGTCTATTGCCCTCCCCTTTGCGCCACATTTCTCTCACCTGCAACCAGGGGCATAGCTAAAGGCTCATGTGCCCTGGTGCAAGAATTCAGCTTGGGCCCCCCTACTCCTCCCCAACACCACAAGACACCTGCCCATGCCCAGCCGCCTTGCCCAGCAGCCCCATGGATGTCCACACAGTATAATGCCCCCAATAGCCGCCCCACACAGTATAATGGTGCCCCCATACAGTATAATTCTCCCCGGAGCTGCCCCCATACAGTATAATTCTCCCCGGAGTTGCCCCCATACAGCAAAATACCCCCATAGCTGCCTTTATACAGTATAATGCCCCCCATAGTTGCACCCCACACAGTATAATGCCCCCTATAGCTGCCCCCCACACAGTATGCTGCCCCCCACACAGTATAATGCCCCCATAGCTGCCCCCCCACACAGTATAATGCCCCCCATAGTTGCCCCCCACACAGTATAATGCCCCCATAGTTGCCCCCCACACAGTATAATGCCCTCATAGTTGCCCCCACGCAGTATAATGCCCCCATAGTTGCCCCCACACAGTATACTGCTCCCCATAGCTTCCCCCATACAGTATAAAGCCCTTATAGCAGACCTCATACAGTATAATGCCCCTCATAACTGTCTAACACAGTATAATGCCCCCACAGCTGCTCCACACAGTATAATGCCCCCATAGCTGCTCCACACAGTATAATGCCCCCATAGCTGCCCCACACAGTATAATGCCCCCATAGCTACCCTCATACAGTATAATCCCCCCATAGCTGCCCCCACAATGTATAATGCCCCCCATAGCTGCCCCGACACTGTATAATGATCCCCATAGTTGCCTCATACAGAATAATGCCCCCATATCAGACTCCATACAGTATAATGCACCTCGTAGCTGCCAAACACCGTATAATGCCCCCCATAATGCCCCTACACAGTATAATGCCCCCATACAGTATAATGCCCCTCATAGCTGCCCCCCACACAGTATAATGCCCCCATTGATGCCCCCACAGTATATCAGCCCCCCATAAAGTATAATAGCTGTCCCCCCCACAGTGTAATGCCCCCATAGCTGCCACCATATCAGCCCCCTATACAGTATAATGCCCTCATGTGGATAATAGAAAAATAATAAAATTACTTACCAATGCCCGGTCCCACGACGGATAGAGGAGATCCTTCTCCTTCTTTGCCCTGTGCTATGAGTGACTCGGCGCAGACAGGCACGATGACGTCACTAAATCGTGCCGGTCTTCGCCGAGCCGCTAATGCCTCACGGCACAGTGAATGCTGGAGCAAGGAGCCGTCAACTCCTTTCTCCAGCATTAAATTCAACTGTATCTGAGTCCTGAGGACGCATATACAGTTGGAACCGGGACCTCGGTGAGTAGGGCACGACCCCCCGGAGGTCTTCACACGAACCTCCAGGGGGTCGCGACCCAGAGTTTGTAATGTATTGTATCGTGCAGTTTGCGGTGGGGAGAGGAGAAGGGGGGCCTTTAATTTAAAGCCCCCCCCTCTCCTCTCCTCTCTCCACCGCGAAAACAGATAGCACAATACAACACACATACATTACGGTCCCCTCTGCAGCTCACCTGCAGTCTTCCGTGCTCTTCCGCACAAGCTCTTCCACACTGGTTGGAACGACCCTCATGTGATGTCACTGTCACATGGTACATTGTGTGTACCAAGTGACCGTGGCGTCTAAAGGAGCCCTGCTAGTAACCAGGAAGTGCCGGTGTCACGGCACATACAGAATTAGCATTAGCGTGCTGTGCGGCAACGGGGGCCCTATGGGCCCCCCAGGCTTAGTGGCCCGGTCGCAAATGTGCGACCTCTGTGACCCCCCCATAGCTTCGCCACTGCCTGCAACATGTCCTGTTTCAGATACAGTATCTAATGACTATTGGCCAGCTCCCCTAAGGTTTCTTATCCTCAGACAAGCCCTCTTAATCTGGAAGACTGCCCTAAGCTGTTTTTCTAAGCAGTTGCATATTATACCAATATCCCCCTGTGGCACAATTAGAACCAACATGGTAGAATTGAGAAGCCTTTGATGTGCCGCATTATTGGAGAGATAGGGCCTTTTATATCTTGGGCAATTCTGCTCTGATGATGGCATTAAATTATTCAAAATTCTTAAGTAGTGCCTACACCTTTAAACTACTTACCAGAAATAGCTCTATTTCACTAATTGTTGTTTCATGATGGAAATACCTGGGGACGAGCGATCGGAGTAACAAGTGTTCCTCGTCCCCATACATTACGGATAATAGCGTCTTGTGAAAGGAGCAAACGAGTGCCGATCAACTAACGGTCTTGTTGATCGGCGCTCGTGTTTACGGCCAAAATTGTCTGGTGTAAAAGGACCTTTAGTTTGTTTGGTTATGAGAACACACAATCAGATGACTCTTATCGATGCCTTATAGATAGGTGCACATTTTCTCGGTTTCCTCTGTACTCATTGTAGTACACATTGCTCAGTGATATTTCGTGCCTTGCTTATTCCTTACTTCCGCTTACTTCACCAAGTTTATGCATCTTACTGCACTGTTTTGCTCATTATGGAATTCATTGTACTGGTAAGGATGTATTGCACTTCTCTGTTTAACGGTTGTTGACTGCCTGTATCCTTATGTTGTCATCCGCTTCTATTTCAATAACATTTGATTTGGTTACAAAAAATTATTCCTTTTTATGACCACTACCGACTTTTGGGCCACTTTCAGTACAGAAATTATACCAAAGTTTATTAAACTATTTTGTAGATTTTTTTGAAAATATTTTATTAAGACATAATAGATGGTTAACCCCTTCCTGCACCTTGACGTAACTGCACGTCAATGTGTGCAGTAAGTTTGCGCACCTTGACGTGCAGTTACGTCTGTGCTTTGACAGTTAACCACCGCGCGGCGCTACACCGCAGCGGCGGTTAACTGTGCAGGGCGTCTGCCCTGCATTCCCCGTTGCCGATCAGCGGCCTATCGCCGCTGATTTCGGCAGTTAACCCCTTAATTGCGGCGTTCGACTTGAACGCCACAATTAAGGTGTTTAGCGCCGATCGGCAGCCCCCATCGGGGGCTGGCGACCGTACCCATGGCAACCGGACGCCAGACAATGGCTTCCGGGTTGCCATGTACAGAAGCCTATGAGGACAGTTGGAGTGCATTACACTACGTAGGTAGTGTAATGTGTTCCAGCAGCGATCAGAGCTGCAAGTCTAAGTGTCCCCTAGTGGGACATCTGAAAAAAGTAAAAAAAAGAATAAAAATGTTTTTAAAAAAGTGTCAAAATAAAAGTTATAAGTGACATAAACAAGAACTGCTTTTTTTCCTATAATAAGTATTTTATTATAGGAAAAAAAATGAACACGTAAAAAAAAATTACAATACACATATTTGGTATCACCGCGTTCGTAACAACCCCAACTATAAAACTATAATATTATTTTTCCCGCACGGTGAACACCGCAAAAAAAAATAGATGAAAAACAAAGCGAGAATCACTATTTTTTGGTAACCACCCCTCACAAAATATACAATAAAAAGTGATCAAAAAGACGCATGTACGCCAAAACACAACACAAACTACAACCCGTCCCGCAAAAAACAAGCCCTTACACAGCTTTTTTGACTGAAAAATAAAAAAGTTACGGCTCTCAGAATATGGTGACACAGAAAATAAATAATTTTCTAAATAAGTTATTTTATTGCGCAAACGCTGCAAAACATAAAAAAACCTATATACATATGGTATCGCCGTAATCGTACCGACGTGCAGAATAAAATATAACGGTCATTTATAGCCCAGGGTGAACGCTGTAACAAATAAATAAAAATCATTGTCAGAATTGATGGTTTTTGGTCCCCTGGCTTGCCGAAAAATGGAATAAAAAGTGATCAACAAAATCGCATGTACCCCAAAATGGTACCAATTAAAATTACAGATTGTCCCGCAACAAATAAGCCCTCACACAGCTCCGGTGGTGAAAAAATAAAAAAAGTTATGGCGATGCAAAATGTGCAGAGCGTTCCAAAAGCGGATAAGATCGGGCGCAATTTATAATATAAGTGCAACGCTGGCCACATATCTGCGGATTATTATTTATTTACCCCATTATTATACCCTCTTATTATGCCCCTGATGTACTCTGCCCAACATACATTTGCCCCCACATTATAAACTGAAATATCAGCAAAACGCCAGAGCTTCTACCAAGCAAAATCTGCGCTCCAAAAGCCAAATAGCGTCCCTCCCTTCTGAGCCCTACAGTCTGCCCAAACAGCCGTTTACGTCCACCGATATGGCATCACCATACCCGGGAGAACCCTGTTAATATTTTATTTGTGGTATTTGTGGCACAAACTGGGCACAACATATAGTGCACTAAAATGGCACATCAGTGAAAAATTGTAATTTTCACTTTCCACCATCGGCTGCGCATTAAACCCTTCGCGCACCATGACTTAATAGCATGTCGTGGTGTGGGGGGTGATATATGGAGCGTCTCACGCGCTGAGCCCGCACCATACGCTGCGGGTGTCAGCTGTGTATTACAGCTGAAACCCGGAACTAACGGACAGAAACAGCGATCGCGCTGTTACAGGAGCCTGTAAAAATCACAATATACTGCAATACATTAGTATTGCAGTGTATTCTACCAGTGATCTAACGATTGCTGGTTCAAGTCTCCCAGGGGGACTAATAAAATATGTAAAAACAAAAGTAAATAGTTATTATTAGTGGAAAAAATTAAATAAATATTTAAAGTCCAAAAAGAAACCCTTTTCATATTTTTTCTCTAAAGTAATGTAAAAAAATACACAAAATTTGTATCGCTGCGTCCGTGAAAGTCCAAGCTATTACAATATACCATTATTGAACTCGCACGGTGAACGCCGTGAAAAAGAAAGAATTTTAAATGGAAAAATCGCAGTTTTTTGGTCACCTTCGCTCTACCAAAAAATGTAATAAAAAGTGCTGAAAAAGTCTTATGTACCAAAAAATGTTACCAATAAAAATTACAGCTCGTCCCGCAAAAAATAAGCCCCCACACCGCTCTATTGACGGAAAAATAAAGACGTTGTGGCTCTCGGAAAGCGGGGAGGAAAAAAGAAAAAGCAAAACATGGATCAGTCCGGAAAGGGTTAATTTATTTTCTAATGAAAAAAAATTTATGACCACATGTGGGGTATTGCCGTCCTCGGGAGAAATTGCTTTACAAATGTTGGGGTGCATTTTCTCCTTTATCCTTTGTGATATTGAAAAAATTCAAAATTTTACTGGAAATAATGTTGATATTAATTTTCACGGCCTAATTCTAATAAATTCTGCAAAAGACGTGTGGGGCCTAAATGCTCACTATACCCCTAGATAGATTCCTTAAGTGGTGTAGTTTCCCAAATGGGGTTACTTTTGGGAGGTTTCCACTGTTTTAGTACCTCAGGGGCTTTGCAAATTCGACATGACACCCAAAAACTATTCCAGCTAAATTTGAGCTCCAAAAGCCAAATGGTGCCCCTTCCCTTCTAAGCCCCGGTGTGGGTCCAAACAGCAGTTTATTACCACATGTGGGGTATTTACGTAATCAGGAGAAATTGTCTTACAAATGTTGGGGTGCTTTTTCTCCTTTATTCCTATTTCTAAGTTCTTACAGAAAAAAAGTCGATTTTTACCTTTACAGACTAATTCCAATGACTTCAGCAAAACAACTGTGGGGTCAAAATGCTAACTTTACCCCTAGGTTTTCATCCCTCCAGTGCATTGCAAACGTGACACGGCACTGAAAACTATTCTAGCAAAATCAGAAATCCAAAATCCAAATGGTGCGCCTTCCCTTCTGAGGCCTGCTGTGGGTCCAAACAGCAGTTTATTACCACATATGGGGTATTGCTATAATCGTAAGAAATTGCTTTACATATGTTGGGGTGTTTTTTCTACTTTATTCCTTGTAAATATTTAACATTTTTACGTTTTTACACAAAAAAAGTAGATTTTCATCTTCACATACTAATTCCAATGACTTCAGCAAAAAAACTGTGGGTTCAAAATGCTAACTATACCCATAGATAAATTCCTTGAGGGGTATAGTTTCCAAAATGTGGTCACTTTTGGGGGGTCTTTACTGTTTTGGTACCACAAGACCTATTTAAACCTGACATGGTACCTAAAATAGATTCTAAAAAAGGAGGCCCCAAAATCCACTAGTTGCTCCTTTGCTTCTGAGGCCGGTGTTTCAGTCCATTACCGCACTAGGACCACATGTGGGATATTTCTAAAAACTGCAGAATCTGGGCAATAAATATTTAGTTGCGTTTCTCTGGTAAAACCATCTGTGGTACAGAAAAAATGTATTACAAATTAATTTTCGAAAAAAAAAATTAAATTTGTAAATTTCACCTCTACTTTGCTTTAATTCCTGTGAAACGCCTAAAGGGTTAAAACACTTTCTGAATGCTGTTTTGAATACTTTGAGGGGTGCAGTTTTCAAAATGGGGTGATTTATGGGGACTTTCTAATATATAAGGCCCTCAAAGCCACTTCAGAACTGAACTGGTCCCTGAAAAAATAGCCTTTTGAAATTTTGTTGAAAATATGAGAGATTGCTACTATAGTTCTAAGCCTTGTAACGTCCTAGAAAAATAAAAGAATGTTCAAAAAACGATGCAAACATAAAGTAGGCATATGGGAAATATAAAATAGTAAGTATTTTGTGTGGTATTACTATCTGTTTTACAAGTAGATGCATTTAAATTTAGAAAATGCAAATTTTTGCTAATTTTCTCTAAATCTTGGAGTTTTTTACAAATAAATATTGAATTTATTGAACAAATTTTTTCCCTAACATAAAGTACAATATGTCACGAGAAAACAATCTCAGAATCATTTGGATAGGCAAAAGCATTCCGGAGTTATTACCACATAAAGTGACACATGTCCGATTTGAAAAATCGGCTTCGTCCTGAAGGCCAAAACAGGCTCAGTCCTGAAGGGGTTAAATTGGTTGCAATTTAATGAAAGAAGGCTGTGACTCTCAATAGAAAAGAAGAGGACTTATGTAAACATTGATGTATGCAGGGTCTATTCCTTTAAATGACCTGTTTATTTAGTTCATCAATAGAAGTGCCGGCTCCTCACCAATGTGTCCTTATGTCATCTCGAAATTTCAGAAGATAATACAATGTAATGGGAAAATCCATAACGTTCAATCTTATAAATGATTTCCCTATAATTCTCAGTGTATACCTTTTATTTCAGGATTACTCGGAACAACAATGATCATCACTATCTAGTCTAAGATCCAGCTTATAAATGTATGAACACTTTACTACTATATTATATAATTTCATATTTTATACCCCCATAGGCTAATATCTTGGACAGGAAGGAAAATTGATCCAGTAGGTGTTGACTATATACTTCAGAAGTTAGGTTTTCACCATGCAAGAACCACTATTCCCAAATGGCTTCAGCGTGGAGTAATGGATCCCCTGGACAAAGTGCTGTCAGTCCTTATCAAAAAGCTTGGATCGGCTTTACAAGACGAGAAGGAAAAGAAAGGAAAGGACAAAGAGGAGCACTGAACATGTGTAAAATGTGAACAAATGACAAAGATCAAATGGATTACATTTGTTTTTATATTGTACAGGAAGATGTTTTAAAATGGATTTGGAACTGAGAAACTGCTATTACCTCTCATCCCTGTGGACTGTTTAGCTGCATCTCTTCCTTTAGCCTTTGTTGTGATGCAATTTTCTACTTCAATTTGTAGGTCACTACATGAAACTTAATTCTGGAATGAGAGAAAGCCCAAATATGATTTCCCTTCAGCACTGTATACATCTCAATATAAAAAAGACTCCGGGATGAGAGGGGTTTGATAATTCCGTTGCGAATGTACTTGTTTACCGTGGTGCATGCTACCTTTCCACAAAGGATAAAGCATTGCATGATTATGTATATTTTGGACTGAAAACTGTGGTTCGGCACTGTTAAATGTCTGCAGTTGCGTTTTTATTATGTGCAATATGATTATTGTTCTGTAATAACTGCAGAATATTAACTGTGAATTTTTGTGACTTATTTTCCGTTGACCATAACAATAAATTGTTAACAAATTTCATCTATTTGATACTATTTTATCTCTATATGCTAGTTTCCTCACTTGGTAAAGTAGCCATGTGAACATTTATATATACATTTTGGAAATGGGTCAAATTTTGGTTAATATATGAAAATACAATGAAGGAAATAAGTATTTGATCCCTTGCTGATTTTTTAAGTTTGCCCACTGTCAAAGACAAGAACAGTCTAGAATTTTTAGGCTAGGTTAATTTTACCAGTGAGAGATAGATTATATTTAAAAAAAAAAAGAAAATCACATTGTCACAATTATATATATTTATTTGCATTGTGCACAGAGAAATAAGTATTTGATCCCTTTGGCAAACAAGACTTAATACTTGGTGGCAAAACCCTTGTTGGCAAGCACAGCAGTCAGACGTTTTTGTAGTTGATGATGAGGTTTGCACACATGTTAGATGGAATTTTGTCCCACTCCTCTTTGCAGATCATCTGTAAATCATTAAGATTTCGAGGCTGTCGCTTGGCAACTCGGATCTTCAGCTCCCTCCATAAGTTTTCGATGGGATTAAGGTCTGGAGACTGGCTAGGCCACTCCATGACCTTAATGTGCTTCTTTTTGAGCCACTCCTTTGTTGCCTTGGCTGTATGTTTTGGGTCATTGTCGTGCTGGAAGACCCAGCCAGGAGCCATTTTTACTGTCCTGGTGGAGGGAAGGAGGTTGTCACTCAGGATTTGACGGTACATGGCTCCATCCATTCTCCCATTGATGCGGTGAAGTAGTCCTGTGCCCTTAGCAGAGAAACACCCCCAAAACATAATGTTTCCACCTCCATGCTTGACAGTGGGGACGGTGTTCTTTGGGTCATAGGAGCCCCAGATCGATGTCGATTGACAGTCATTTTGTATGTCTTCCATTTTCTTACTATTTCACCAACAGTTGTCTCCTTCTCACCCAGCATCTTACTTATGGTTTTGTAGCCCATTCCAGCCTTGTGCAGGTCTACGATCTTGTCCCTGACATCCTTAGAAAGCTCTTTGGTCTTGCCCATGTTGTAGAGGTTAGAGTCAGACTGATTAATTGAGTCTGTGGACAGGAGTCTTTTATACAGGTGACCATTTAAGACAGCTGTCTTTAATGCAGGCACCAAGTTGATTTGGAGCGTGTAACTGGTCTGGAGGAGGGTGAACTCTTAATGGTTGGTAGGGGATCAAATATTTATTTCTCTGTGCACAATGCAAATAAATATATATAATTTTGACTGTGATTTTTTTTTTTTTTTTTTTGTATAATCTATCTCTCACTGGTAAAATTAACCTAGCCTAAAAATTCTAGACTGTTCATGTCTTTGACAGTGGGCAAACTTACAAAATCAGCAAGGGATCAAATACTTATTTCCTTCACTGTATACTGTACCTAGGTTATTGAGGTCTGTCAAAAAGTACTGCTAAGGCTTGGTTCACACCTGCATTGGTGTGTGCCGTTGTTCTGCTCCGTCAGAGGATCAGAACAAGGGAATAACAGAACCAACGGATACCGCCAGTTGCCCAACGGAACCCATTGACTTTAATGGGTTCTGTCGGGGTGTCCGTGATTTTACGGGACACAATAGCCAGCAAACCCTGCCGGCTCTTTGTCGGAGGCCCCTAACGGAGCCTCCGACGCATATGTGAATAAGGAGGACGTAGACAACAAAAGCTCAGTTAAATAAAAACAGAAGTAAACCAATTGCTAGTCCAATATATGTATACTAATTACAGTCGTCACCTGAGATCGCTCTCATAATATAGATAACCTACAAAAAGTCAACCGCTCAATATCCCATGAAAAAAAAATCTTTACTTAAAGGAACAGTGGCACGAAAAAAAATTTTTTTACATCAGTTTGATTTTAGTGTTTTATTAAAAACGTTTATATTTATTTGTGTGTTTGTGTTTTACTTTTTTTTATTTTTGAACTTTTTCTTCCCTATGGGGGCTGCCATTTTTTTTTCCATTTCTGTATGTGGCGATTAACGACACATACAGACATGGAATACGGCAGCTACAGTCCCATAGTGAATGCGAACGGGGCCCGTTCCATCCACTATGCTGTACGCCGTCTGTGTGGGAACGGCGCATGCGCCGCTCCCACACAGTCCAAGTTGAAATGTGCGCCGTCCGGCGCCATTTTCCTGTAGACCGGAAGTCGCGGCCGGACAGTAAGATTACTACTTCCGGTCGCGGCTTCCGGACTTGTGCACTTGGAGCGGCGGTAGCAAACGGAGCGGACGGACCGGAGGGAGCGGCGGCGACTGGAGCAGGTAAGTTATTTCTGTGTATGTAAGTGTTTTACTGTGTGTTTACTAGTGTATGTAAACCTACTACACTGTGTGTTAGCTCAAAAAATGGCGACACACAGTGTAGGAGGTTTGACCGTTCAATCCCCTCGTTTCTCCCGGCACTAGCCAGGATAAAGGAGGGGGGATTCTGAGAACTCACTGGAGCGAGTGAGTTTTCTCAAATTTTGCAGCATAAAGCAATGTGGTTGCTTTACCACATGCAATGCTGCAATTTTGGGAATTGCTCCATCTAGTGACCAGCACTGGGAAATATTATAAATTAGAATCTAATTTATAATATTTCCTGACTCGTGAAAAAAATTAAAAAAATTAGAACAATGTTTAATCACCTATACACTAATTGTTTAACTAAAAAAAAAAAAAAAAATTTTCTAGCGTCACATTCCCTTTAATTCAACAGGTTAAAAACATACAATTGATTGATCGCCCTTAGATATACTTGGAAGCAGTGCACATCAATAAGTACGCAAAAGTCAAATCTTCTCCAGGATACAACACATAGCTCAATGGAGCTAGGAGCCGAGTCATGTACAAGGGCTAATCTCCATAGTGAAAAAATGAACCATAGTACTATTGCATACCCAGTATGAATAAACTGACATGTGCAATAACTTCCATACAAGGCAGAGTAACACATTTTAGTAACAGCAGCACAGCAATCTAAAGTTAGCTTACCTTGATAGAGGATGTTGGAAATGCTGTGCTCCCATGCCCCAATACGCGTTTCGCCGCATTTTTGTCACGAGGTACAGTGAAGGAAATAAGTATTTGATCCCTTGCTGATTTTGTAAGTTTGCCCACTGTCAAAGACATGAACAGTCTAACATTTTTAGGCTAGGTTAATTTTACCAGTGAGAGATAGATTATACAAAAAAATAACATAGTCAAAATTATATATATTTATTTGCATTGTGCACAGAGAAATAAGTATTTGATCCCCTACCAACCATTAAGAGTTCAGCCTCCTCCAGACCAGTTACACGCTCCAAATCAACTTGGTGCCTGCATTAAAGACCGCTGTCTTAAATGGTCACCTGTATAAAAGACTCCTGTCCACAGACTCAATTAATCAATCTGACTCTAATTTCTACAACATGGGCAAGACCAAAGAGCTTTCTAAGGATGTCCGGTACAAGATCATAGACCTGCACAAGGCTGGAATGGGCTACAAAACGTAAGACGCTGGGTGAGAAGGAGACAACTGTTGGTGCAATAGTAAGAAAATGGAAGACATACAAAATGACTGTCAATCGACATCGATCTGGGACTCCATGCAAAATCCCACCTCGTGGGGTATCCTTGATCCTGAGGAAGGTGAGAGCTCAGCCGAAAACTACACGGGGGAACTTGTTAATGATCTCAAGGCAGCTGGGACCACAGTCACCAAGAAAACCATTGGTAACACATTATGCCGAAATGGATTAAAATCCTGCAGTGCCCGCAAGGTCCCCCTGCTCAAGAAGGCACATTTACAGGCCCGTCTGAAGTTTGCAAATGAACATCTGGATGATTCTGAGAGTGATTGGGAGAAGGTGCTGTGGTCAGATGAGACTAAAATTGAGCACTTTGGCATTAACTCAACTCGCCGTGTTTGGAGGAAGAGAAATGCTGCCTATGACCCAAAGAACACCGTCCCCACTGTCAAGCATGGAGGTGGAAACATTATGTTTTGGGGGTGTTTCTCTGCTAAGGGCACAGGACTACTTCACCGCATCAATGGGAGAATGGATGGAGCCATGTACCGTCAAATACTGAGTGACAACCTCCTTCCCTCCACCAGGACATTAAAAATGGCTCGTGGCTGGGTCTTCCAGCACGACAATGACCCGAAACATACAGCCAAGGCAACAAAGGAGTGGCTCAGAAAGAAGCACATTAAGGTCATGGAGTGGCCTAGCTAGTCTCCAGACCTTAATCCCATCGAAAACTTATGGAGGGAGCTGAAGATCCGAGTTGCCAAGCGACAGCCTCAAAATCTTAATGATTTACAGATGATCTGCAAAGAGGAGTGGGCCAAAATTCCATCTAACATGTGTGCAAACCTCATCATCAACTACAAAAAACGTCTGACTGCTGTGCTTGCCAACAAGGGTTTTGCCACCAAGTATTAAGTCTTGTTTGCCAAAGGGATCAAATACTTATTTCTCTGTGCACAATGCAAATAAATATATATAATTGTGACAATTGTGATTTTCTGTTTTTTTTTTTTATATAATCTATCTCTCACTAGTAAAATTAACCTAGCCTAAAAATTCTAGACTGTTCATGTCTTTGACAGTGGGCAAACGTACAAAATCAGCAAGGGCTCAAATACTTATTTCCTTCACTGTATACACTGTACCTGGGTTTTTTATGTCTGTCAAAGTGCTCCCAGAAGGACATACACAACAAAAGCTCAGTTAAATAAGAACAAAAGGAGAAAAAAAAAATTTTGACACTTTTTTTGTAAAATTGACAGGAAAATATTTGACTTATTCTAAATTTTCCTAATTTGCAAGAACATTTTTAGTCTTGCAGTCATCTTTATCACTCCGTTTGTGGTTAATTGTGGTCTGACATTGTGGTATGTAAATGGTGATCTGGTATGTAGAATAGCAGGGTTCATTTGTCTTGCAGAAATTATTGCAATACTAACATAATATTTGTGTGTATACATTGGCAGCTCACACCAACAATCCATCTATTGGTGATCTGATTGAGGGTCCAAGTCTAAGTAAACAAAACCCAATTGACTCATGGCTTCATCTTTATGCATGTCACTAATGGCAATGTGGTCCAGACTATAATTTACAGAGACTTAAAGGTGTTGTCCACCTTCTAACAACTGATGACCTAGCCCCCGGATAGGTCATTAGTATATCATCGTTGCGGGACCGACACCCGGACCCTGCACCGTTAAGCAGCTCCGGTGGCCTGCGGGCACCCGATGTTATGCCACATAATGCTATGTTCGGAGCCCGGAAGGAGTTGGCTCCATACATAGCATAGCGACCGTACTGCAGGTCTGCTCCTATTCCCTTGAATAGGAGCAGAGCTGTAGTACTGCAGCTCGGCCGCTATTCCCATGGCCGGAGCGAAGTGCTTTCGGTATGTACGTCCGGTGCACAGGTGCACCGGACCAGCCGATCTGTGGGGGTGTCGAAGTAAGAAACAGCTTAAAACTAAAATTTAAAACTATTTTTTTTTAAAATACATTATTGAAGATTCCTTTAACCCCTTAAGGACACGGCCAATTTTGGCCTTGAGGACAGAGCAATTTTTTTTACATTTCCCTCTTTGCATCCCGACGCTCATAACGCTTTTATTTTTTGTACGACGTAGTTGTATGAGACTTTGTTTTTTGCGGGACGAGTTGTACTTTATGTACGTACCATTTTTTGGTACAAATACATTATCGTTTAATTTCTATAAATTTTTAATTAGATTAAAATGCAGAAAAAAAGCAGTTGTGCAGCAGTTTTAATTTTTTTTTTTTTTTTACACCATACACCGATCATAATAAATAATGGTATACATTTGTTGTACAGGTTGTTACGGTCGTGGCGATACCAAATATGTCTATATTATTTCATGTTTTGGGACTTATATTTTAAAAAGTTGATTTATTATAAAAAATGTGTATTTCTGTGTATTTTATTTACTTTTTATTTATTTATTTACCATTATTTTTTTTTTACATTCATTTAACTTTTTTTTTTAATCCCATAAAGGGATTTATCATTTTGATTTTTATTTTGTAACTGTAATGTACTGGCATAGATCTATATGCCTGTACATTAGCCTGTTACTGATCGTACACAGGCAGTTGTTAGGGCATACCTCAGTATGCCCTAACAACAGGAAATATGTTCAGACAGCCCTGGGGTCCTTCACTGGACCCTGGGCTGTCTGGCCATATGAGTTGTGGGCTTTGATCGCGTCACAGTTATTTTCTGTGACGCGATCAATGTGCAGTCCCCTCTCCCCAGCTGTCTTCGCGGCATTCAAAGGGTTAACAGCGGAGAGAAGATGTTTCTCTTCTCTCCGCTGTCAGAGCGGGGCCGTGGCTGTGTATTACAGTCGTTGCCCCGCTCTCGATCGCGCGCACAGACGCGCGCAGGGACGGCTGTCACACAGGACGAGTATGCTCGTCCTAATGCGCGAAGTGCTCGCCGCTCAGGACGAGCATACTCGTCCTGTGTCGGCAACCAGTTAAGCTGCAAGGTCTCATAATGCTACAGGCAATTGTGTAGTAAATATACCCATATTGCCCCAGCTATAAGTACTAGTAAAATAACCAGGGCAAAGTGTATCCAAAATGCAAACACAAAAATGAAACAACAATGTCAGTGTTCAAACTTGTGTCAGGGCCCCTTTAATGGCTCTTTACAGTCAGTATAGTAACGCATGCTGCACTTTACAGTCCGTATAGTAACGCACGCTGCACTTTCTTTCTGTCCACGTCTGTTGGATCTGTACAACCACTCCATAACATTTGTAAACCGAAACTACACAGCCTCTACTAGGAATGAATGTAATCATCGAGCAAGTAATATAATCTGAAAACTATTCACTTCATGTTCAGGCCTTACAGGGGTCATCCCAAGATTAAATGTTATCCCCTCTCTACAGGATAGGAGATAACATGCTGATCAGTGGGGGTCCCTCGTACCCCTGAGTTAATGAAGCTGCAGGTCAAGCACACACCCTACCGCTCCAGTTACTCGGGGGTACAAGGGACCACCGTTCTAGTTGTCAGTGGGGGTCCCAGTGGTCCGACCCCCACCGATCAGCATGTTATGTGCTATCCTGCAGACAGGGGATAACATTTAATCTTGGAACAACCCCTTTACTTGCAAGGCACAAAAATTTATATTTAGAAAAAAAAAGGCATATGGAAAAGTAGCGAAGCAAAAAATAAACGGCACACATCCTATATAAAAATATACACAAGAAGTGAATATACCGCACAGATCCATATATTCCAGCAGTGAATTTACCACACATATAAATATATACCAGCCGTGAATATACCACACATATAAATATATACCAGCAGTGAATATACCACACATATAAATATATACCAGCAGTGAATATACCACACATATAAATATATACCAGCAGTGAATATACCACACATATAAATTATATACCAGCAGTGAATATACCACACATATAACTATATACCAGTAGTGAATATATCGCACGTATAAATATATACCAGCAGTGAATATACCACACATATAAATATATACCAGCAGTGAATATATCGCTCATATAAATATATACCAGCAGTGAATATACTGCAAATATAAATATATACCAGCAGTGAATATACCACACAGATACATATATACCGGCAGTGAATGCTAGTAGCCACAGTCCGCCCTTCTCCTCCTCTCATCTAATAACATGTGGAGGCTGAGGAGAGGTGCAGAGTTGCCATACTCACTGGTTAGACGCGCTCTCTGTATCGTGCTCCGCAGGGGCGTGCTCTTCTCTGCTGCAAGCTCTGTTGTAAACTTGTGATATTCTGCACACAGGGGCGGAAATAGGATTGAAATCTAGGGCAGGGGGAGAAAAAAAGTATACGTTTTTTTATTTTTCATACTGCTAACTTTTCTTTTTTTGGTAGGTTCCACTGGACCATGTAGGCGAAGACGTAGATTCGTTGGACTACTTCGATAATGTAAATTTTTGGCTTTTTCCATAAAATGGTGAAAGAGGGTTGCATGAGGGAGCTTTTTTTCAGTAAAAATGTTTTCTTATGTGTCTTTACTTTTTTAAAACTTTATTACTACCGCCTTAGTAATGACCGCTGTCTGCTTGACGGCATCCACTACAAAAGCAGGGCTTAGCGTTAACCAGTAAAAAGACTTGCAGTAACCCCCCCATTATTACCCCGATACCCACCACCACCAGGGATACCGGGAAGAGCCGTGTACGATCCAGTACACGACGATCTGTAGTGACAGTCGTGTACTGGGGCGGCTGCAGGCTAGCATTACCAGGGTGGGAGAGCCACAGTTTTTGGCCCTTCCCAGCCTCATAATGCTGCTGCTGCTGTGTTGTATCTGGCTGGTTATGAAAATGGGGATTCCACTTCGTTTTCCTCTATTATTTTTTATTTATTTTTTTAAATGATGTGGGGTTCCCCCCATTTTTCATAACCAGCCAGTTACATGTTGTAGGCTAGCATTACCAGGATGTGAAGGGCCACGGTTTTTGTCCCTTCCCAGCCTGATAATACCGGCCTGCAGCCGCTCCAGTGCCAAGCCGTCACTACGGATGGTCGGGTACTGGATTGCACCCGGCTCTTCCCGGCACCCCTGGTGGCGGTGGGTACCGGGGTAATAATAGGGATTAGCGCTAGCCTTTTTTACTAGCTAACGCTAAGCCCCACCTTAGGAATGGACACCAACAATCAGACAACTGCCATTACTAAGGCACTAATAAAGTATTTAAAAAAACACAGACACACAAGAATTTTTTTTTAATTGAAATGAAAACTTTCCCACACAAACCTCTTTGACCATTTTTTTTTCTTTTAGAGATGTGCCACAAATATTAATAGATATTAAGAATTCTGGCGCATCGGAGAGGTCCTGTGTGCAAGAAAAAGCTAACGCAGGAACTCCTCTAATAGAAATTATAACACCTTCCCTTTAAAGTGTAACTAATGTTCAAGCACTGAGACCCCCATTGATCGCTAAAATGAAGAGGCAGAAGTGCGCTGAGAGTCTTTGAGCCCGTAAACCGATCCGAGAAAAGCCGAAGTGGCACAGTGTGAACCCGAGCAATTCTGACGCTTCATTTTAGCGATCAGTAGGTATTCCAGTGCTCGGACCCCCACCAATCTAAACTTCTGACATGTCAGTGTGACGTGTCAAATACTTTTTTAAACTTTACTTACAGTTGAAGCAGTCAGATACCCCTCCCGCTTGCAGTATAATAACTACTGAGGGTGTTATGGGGCAAATTATACTGCAAGGGGGGTCTGAGTGTCTGACTCCGATGGCTCTGTGGAGGGAGTTATCCCTCCATAGAGTTCTCAGCAGTCAGTCAGATGCTCGGGCCCCCTCCCTTAATAGTATAATAACTACTGAGGGCTCTATGGTGGGGATTATACTGCAGGGGGCTGATCTGACTGTGACAGAATGCTGAGGGCTCTGTGGGGGGGGGGGTGGGATAATCCTCCCCATAGAGCCCTCAGTAGCTAATATACTGCAATATCTGACTGACTGCAGTGGGCATTATCATAGATAGGGGGCAGACACACAGCGTCGGCCCATCACTTTTAAATTAGTGAGGGCTGGAGGCTGAGCGCAGTAAGCGGTGCTTCTCTAGTCTTTAACAACGACTCAGCCTCCTGCCCTCACCTTATTACTTACCAGCCGCTCACTTCTTTTCTTCAGGGGAGAGCGTTCGGCCGCTACTCCTGCAGACCTCCAGCTTCTCTATGCTCCTCCCTGGCGGCACGTGCCGTGTCAGAGAGGGGGAGTGTACTAGCAGACGTGCACCTGTCGTGCCGCACGTCTGCTTGGTAAAGGACTCTCTCCTGCCATCCTCACTCGTCCCCCCTGGCCCTGCCCGTATCCACAAGATGCTGCCCCCTGTTTTTATCCCAGTGGTGCCACCTGAAGCGGCAGCCTCACCTCGCCCTGCCTGTACCCCTCCCCCCTCCCCATCTTCCCCTTTTTACATCCTGCGGCCGCTGAAAGCGGATCATTGACCACCATCACTTTCCTGTACCAAAAATTGACGGTCTTTTTTTTTGTGTGTTTTTGCACCTACCTGTGTGCGCCCTACGGCCACTGAGTCCTGATCAGTGACCGCCATCACTGATCAGCATCCGTGGTAATTTTTTTTTACATCTTTTTCTACCCGCACCAATTTACTGTGTGCATCCTGTGAGCGCTGATCAGTGACAGTCATCACTGATCTGCATATGTGCTCAATTATTGGCGCAGGTGTTTTATTTTTTGTCATTTTTTTTTTTTACTGCACCTTTTTTTTTTCGTGCGCCCTGCGCCCACTGAGTGCTGAGTCTATAATTAGCCTCAGTGGTAATTTGTTTACGCACGCAGGTTTTTTTTTTGGCCCTTATTTTTTTATAAAACTGTAAAATAAAAAGAGTAGCGTTAGGGCGTTAGAGTATCGGACGTTTACTGACGTCCAGTTTGTAAAAAAAATAAATAGCAGAAGTTATAGCTATATATTTTTGATACAGTTTGGGTAAATTTACAGCTCATAGTTAATGTCCGTCACTAACGGATGCTCGGTTTTTTTTTTTTATAAATTCTTTTATTTATCAGTTTTTCAAACATAACACGATGAAGCATAAAGAATCTGCAAGCATATAGCACATCGGCACGCAGGCCGGAAAATGAGGTAATCTTGTATGATGCATGTGCAATCAGAGAAATAACAACATCAATTGGCTCTAGGCCCTTGCATCCCGAACCTGCAGACATGCACAAGGCCCACAGTGTCACAGGCACAGGGTATGTGGACCCACTAGGCCGCTCTGCCGTAGCGGGGAGGCAGCTGACCAGGTCACAGTCTATGCGGAAGTAAATGGCAGACAGTAATGCTTGGGTACCTGAAATAGTCCGAGCGGTGGCTGTGGCTTCAGCACGGATGGAGGCAGGTGCGGCAAGTGGCGCCAGACGTGGCGGGCAGTATCCGATGAAGCGGTAGACACTTGACGTGGCAGATGACACTTGGCGTGGCAGAAGACACTAGACATGGCAGATGGCACTTGACGTGGCAGATGGCACTTGACGTGGCAGATGACACTTGACGTGGCGGAAGACACTTGAACGCTGGTAGGCACAGGAACAATACGGAATACAGGAACGGTAACAGGACACGGGTAACAGCTGGAACGGGAGACATTAAGGGACCATTTGCGAGACAGACTGGGAAAGGCTAACAACGCTCAGGCAAGGATTAGAAGGCCAGGGGCCTTCTTATAGACCAGGAAATCGTGGCAGTTGATAGTGATGACGATTTCCTAATTGCGCGCGCTGGCCCTTTAAGGGACCCAGCCGAACGGAGTGGAAGTGAGCGCTGGCATCTCCTAGGAGGGAGACGGAGGCCAGCGCTCACAGATCCATGGCTGCGGGCGTCGGGAGGTGAGTAAACCCGACGGTCCGCGGCCATGGGCGCTACACACAGTGAAACATAACTTAAGAGGGGGAAAGAACAAAGAGAAGAGAAAGAAGGAAAGACAGGGGAGGGGGGGGGGGGTAAAGGACTAATTCTGGTGATATGTGCCCTGCAAAGGGTACAAATCAGGAGGCTACGCTGTTCCTGAACTGATGACTGGAACCTGACCCAGTGATACCAGGTCTTCATGAACTTGGCGTGAGTACCTCTCATGGATACCGTGAGATCCTCCATCCTCATGATCTCCTGTATCTTATCAAACCACATGCTGAGCGACGGCGCAACAGATTGTCTCCACAGCGCTGGTATGCAGGCCCTGGCAGCGTTCATCAGATGGCGGACCACAGAGCGACGATATGAGGAAAGTGGAACCTCGCACAGATGGAGTAAGAAAAATGCCGGTGTGCATGGGAGCGGGAAGTCCGTGAATTTAGAAGTGATGCGCCACACTTCTGACCAAAAGTCAGTCAGCCTCAGACATTCCCAAAAAACATGGAGGATCGTTCCCATTTGGTCACCACATCTCCAACACAGTGGGGAGACCGCCGGAATCATGGCATGTAATCTGGAAGGCACCCTATACCAGCGCGTTAAAATTTTAAATCCCGTTTCTTGATACCTGCTGGCCATGGACGATTTGCGTGTCATCGTGTAAACCCTATCTTGTTGTTCAGCCTAGAGAGAAATACCCAAATCCCTTTTACAATGTAGCAAATATGTGGGTGTGGATAGGGTAGATGGGGAGATCAGTAGGGAGTATAGTCTGGATAGAGTGTGCTGCATCGAGCCCGTGCCTGCGCAAAGGAGTTCAAACGGAGTTTCGTCCGGTGCATATTCCGCAGAGTTAGGTAAGGACCTCAGGAAGTGTCTCAGCTGAGTAACCTGCCAGGGGGTGAGGGGGAGAGGATCTGTTAAGGACAACAGTTGCGTGCCGGTCATCCATGAATCGCCGTGCAGGTAATGGGAGGCGGGGCCCCTGCCTGCCTGCAACCAACTCCGAAAAGGACCCCCCTGGAGGAAACGCCGGGTTACCCAAGACCGGGAACATGGGGGACGGAGATGGGGAGAACTCTTTCCGAGGAAAGACCTTTAACGCTACTGTCAATGAGGGCCCTATCGTCGGATGTACCTTCGCTATCTGAGGGGTATCGCTGCCCAGCCAGGGCAGAGCCTGTAGTGGAACAGTAATAGAAGACTGTTCCATCGACACCCATTGTTTGGCCTCCGTATGGCGAAACAAGCCCAGGATACGCGTCAAGTGGGAGGCTTGGTGGTAGGAGATAAAGTCAGGGAGCCCCACGCCCCCTTCCCTCTTAGAGCGAAAGAGTGTGGAGCGGACTATATGGGCCGGTTTCCCCATCCAGATGAAACGGTGGAGCAAGGACAGCAGAGTTCGGAAAAAAGTGCGGGGATGTGGATCGGTAGGGCTTGGAAGAAGTACAATATCCGTGGGAGAATATTCATTTTGAAGATTGCACATCTGCCAAACCATGTGAAGGTGCCCTTTGTCCAGGAATCCAAATCGCTCTTTACCCGTTGCAGGAGTGGAGGATAGTTAACTGCGTATAGGCGAGAGAGATCCCTGGAGAGCTGGACCCCCAAGTATTGAAGCGAGTCTCTAGCCCACTTGAAGGAGAAGGACCCCGATAAGTCCTCAACTAGAGACTGTGGCAATGATATGTTTAGGGCCTTAGATTTCTGGTAATTAATTTTAAAATTAGACAACTTCGAGTATCCACTCATCTCCGCCATGAGGTTGGGCAGGGAGATCCTGGGAGCAGTGAGGAAGAACAGAAGGTCATCCGCATACGCCGCGACTTTATGCGATCTTCCCCCCATTAATACTCCCGCTATATCTGGATTGGAGCGAACCCGACAGAGGAAGGGTTCCAGGCACAGAATAAAGATCAAGGGAGACAGGGGGCAACACTGCCGCGTGCCATTGGAGATAGAGAGCGGCGATGATAAGGAACCGTTCACCTTAACCCTGGCGGACGGAGATGAGTAGAGACTCGAGATCCAATGCATCATGTGGGGACCCAGTCCGACGTGCCGCAAAGTGGCTGTCATGAAGTCCCAATCCACTCTGTCAAACGCTTTCTCAGCGTCCGTGGACAGTAGCAGCGTGGGCAGAGACGAGGCAGTCGCGTGGTAAATCAGGTTAATAGCCCTAGTAGTATTATCCCTAGCTTCCCTCTGGGGCATGAAGCCCACCTGATCATAATGGATCACACTGTGGAGAAGGGGGGTAAGTCTATGGGCTAGGATCTTTGCAAACAACTTGAGATCTACATTTAGCAGGGGAAATGGGACTGTAATTTTGGCAGCTGGTGGGGTCCTTCCCTTCCTTGGGTATGACCGTAATGTATGCCCGCAGGGCATCCTGGGGAAGAGGACACCCGTCTGTGAGGGAATTATAGGCCTGCAGGAAGTGAGGTCCAAGGAGGTCTGAGCAAATCTTGTAGTACTGAATGGGAAGACCATCCGGGCCCGGCGCCTTCCCCACCGGGGAATCCTTCAGGGCCCAGGACCACTCCTCTAGGGAAATCGGCTCTTGCAGGGCCGCTAGGGCTTCCTGTGGGATACTTTTCATCCCCGAGGAGAGGAGGTATGCCTCCATTTGCTCCCATCTAGTTCCCCCCTCTGCGGAAGGGGAGGTCCACGGGAGATTGTAAAGTGAGTGGTAGTACGCCCGGAAGGCTTCCGAGATGTCCTGAGGGCGATGTACACTCCTGGCTCCGGGTGTCTGAACTTGGGGGACATAGGTTCGTGACCTGGTTTTCCGCAGTGCCCGTGCCAGAGTCGTGCCTGGTTTGTTACTGAATTCATAGAAGTGTCGCCTACACTTTACTAGGGAGACCCTAGCCTTGGCAAGACAAAGAGACCGGACCTGAACACGCAACTGCCCCAGCTCCGCCCCCACCACCCGGTCCAGGGAGGCCTTGTGGGTCTGCTCGAGGAGATGTATACGGGATAACAGGTTGCCCAAGTGAGCCAACCGTTCCCTTTTGAGTTTAGATCCGATCCGAATAAATGAACCTCGGATCACGCACTTATGGGCCTCCCAGACGCTAAGCGGACTTACATATGGAGTTGCATTCGTAGCAAAGTACTCCCGTAAATCCCTGTGTATTTCTGTGATTACCGTCGGGTCCTGCAGAAGCGAGTCATTTAACTGCCACTGCCAGGAGCGAGGGTGGGCTGCAGGGAGACAGAGAGAGAGTGTAATGAGGGCGTGATCCGAGAAGGTTATGTTGTCTATAGCGACTGAGGAGAGAGTGGAGAGATGGGAGTGTCGCAGAAAGAAGTAGTCTAGTCTGGTGTATGTGTTGTGGGGGGCCGAAAAGAAGGTGTAGTCTTTAGTCTTCGGGTGCATAAGCCTCCACGTGTCTATCAGTTGGTGATCATGTAACAGCCGCCGCACCCGGCGATGTGCCGATCTGGGTAGCGACGAGTGTCCCCGTGAGGAGTCTATAGTCGGGTACAATGTGAGGTTCAAGTCCCCCCCTAGTATGAGGGTGCCTTCCGAAAAACCATCCAACTCCATCAGGACCCCTTCAAAGAAGGCGACCTGACCAGTGTTAGGGAGATAGCATGTGGCCAGTGTGAACAGTGTGTTAGCCAACCTACCCTTCACGAAGATGTACCATCCCGCTCCATCTGTACGAGTCTCCACGTGTTCCCAGGGTAGAGTGCGGGAGATCAGGATAGAGACCCCCTTGGTCTTGGAGTCCGGTGAGGTACTGTGATACCCCTCCGTATAGCGAGAGTCCGTCAACCGCGGAACGCTGTCCGCCCGGAAGTGAGTTTCCTGAAGGAACGCCACATGCGCTTTCTTTTTCCATAGGAGACGGAGGATGGAGGATCTCTTCTCTGGAACGTTCAGGCCCTGTGCATTCAGGGAAACAACCGTAATGTTAGACATATGGAGCCACAGAGGGGAGACAGAAAGGGGAGGGAACGGCGGGGAAAGAAATGAAGACCCCCGTATACAAGAATGAGGGCCGAGAAGAGGGACACTAGCGTCCCACTAACAGCGGGGTACAGAACCCCTAATCAATACTTCGCATGTATTGCCGGACCCGGGAGTAAATATCCCCTAAGCACGACAGTACAGCATGGAACCTAGTGGGGAACGTAGAAAGACAACAGTGGGAAGAGGTGATGTCCCTGGGACTCGCCACCAGAAGAGCCTGAAGTAGCTAGTGCCAAAAAGAGCGCTGTCCGGAGCCCCGGACTCATGTGGCCTACTGCAACGGATGCATGAAAGTTCCCGACCTCCCACCGCAACGCGATGTGAGAGAGGGAAAGGGTCCCTCAGACAATTCCCTGGGCCACCCTGACTAATACCCCCCTAGCCCGCCTAAATTCCCCTCCGGACTACTAACAATCCCTTCCGCCCAAACCTGAGAAGAAACCTGAGGAAAAAAAGAAGGGGGGTTAGAAACTCAGATCAAACAAAACAGACCCCCACAGTCCCCCTTATACACTGCATTCCAAATTATTATGCAAATGTTATTTTTCGCTGATTTTCCTAAATAGTCGATGCAAATGACAGTCAGTATAATCTTGAAGCCATCAACCGTTGGAGTATAATGCAAATTTTATTGAACAAATCTCCTAATGATAACACTTTTTTTTTTAGAAGTAAAAAACTCAAAATACACTGTTTCAAATTATTATGCACAACAGAGATCAAAACATTTTAAAGGTTGTAAAGAGAACTAAAATGGTAATTTGTTGAATTTGCAGCATCAGGAAGTCATATTTACAGAAATCAAAAGCTCTTTCAATAAAAAAAAACTTAGCAGGCCAAGTTACATGTTAACATAGGACCCCTTCTTTGATATCACCTTCACAATTCTTGCATCCATTGAATTTGTGAGTATTTGGACAGTTTCTGCTTGAATATCTTTGCAGGATGTCAAAATAACCTCCCAGAGCTTCTGTTTTGATGTGAACTGCCTCCCACCCTCATAGATATTTTGCTTGAGGATGCTCCAAAGGTTCTCAATAGGGTTGAGGTCAGGGGAACATTGGGGCCACACCATGAGTTTCTCTCCTTTTATGCCAATAGCAGCCAATGACACAGAGGTATTCTTTGCAGCATGAGATGGTGCATTGTCATGCATGAAGATAATTTTGCTACGGAAGGCACGGTTCTTTTTTTTGTACCACGGAAGAAAATGGTCAATCATAAACTCTATGTACTTTGCAGAGGTCATTTTCACACCATCAGGGACCCTAAAGGGGCCTACCAGCTCTCTCCCCATGATTCCAGCCCAAAACATGACTCCACCACCTCCTTGCTGACGTCGCAGCCTTGTTGGGACATGGTGGCCATTCACCAACCATCCACTACTACATCCATCTGGACCATCCAGGGTTGCACGGCACCCATCAGTAAACAACACGGTTGGAGAATTAGTCTTCATGTATTTCTGAGCCCACTGCAACCTTTTCTGCTTGTGAGCATTGTTTAGGGGTGGCCGAATAATAGCTTTATGCACACTTGCAAACCTCTGGAAGATCCTACACCTTGAGGTTCGCGGGACTCCAGAGGCACCAGCGGCTTCAAATACCTGTTTGCTGCTTTGCAATGGCATTTTAGCAGCTGCTCTCCTAATCCTATTAATTTGTCTGGCAGAAACCTTCCTCATTATGCCTTTATCTGAACGAACCCGACTGTGCTCAGAATCTGCCACAAATCTTTTCACAGTACGATGATCACGCTTACGTTTTCTTGAAATATCCAATGTTTTCATACCTTGTCCAAGGTATTGCACTATTTCACGCTTTTCGGCAACAGAGAGATCCTTTTTCTTTCCCATATTGCTTGAAACCTGTGGCTTGCTTAATAATGTGGAACGTCCTTCTTAAGTAGTTTTCCTTTGATTGGGCACACCTGGCAAACTAATTATCACAGGTGTCTGAGATTGATTACAATGATCCAAAGACAATACCATCCATGAGTTAAGTTGAAAAACTAATAATTAAATGTTTATGACACTTAAATCCAATGTGCATAATAATTTGGAACACGGTGTAGATACAATGGTCCATTAGCCTTCTGGTCGCAGGTGGATCAATGTCTTTGGGTCGACCGCCGTCCAGATGCCCGTTGCTCCCGAGGACCATCTCTCGGATGTGGCAGAGGAGGGCGCGGAGTGTCCGAGTACAGACCCCCCCTGGGGAAGAGCGATGTTGGCGGCTCCGTCCAGTCTGGAAGGCGTACAGTAGCGATGTCTAAGAAGCGGAAGGCTTCTTCCAGATCATCCGGCGAGCGAATGGCAAAGGATTGCCCCTGTCGGCGGAGAATGACGTGGAAGGGATGACCCCATCTATAGGAGGCGCCCGCTTCTTTGGTAGCCTCCAGCAAAGGGCGAATCACCCTGCGCATATGAAGGGTCAGCCGAGAGACATCCGGCAAGATGGACACCTCCTCACCCTGGAAGGGGACGGCCCCCCGATCCCAGGCTCGCCGTGCTATGTCCTCTTTTTGCTTGTAGAAGTGTACCCTGCAAATGACATCTTGCGGGCGGTTGCTTTCCCTGTTCCGTGGACCTGCTAGGCAGTGCACCCTGTCCATTTCAATGGCCGAGTGACGAGGTCTGTCCATAAGCTTATTAAAAATATGGGTGACAACTTCGTATAGATCCTCGGGCAGCACAGATTCTGAGATGCCCCTCAACTTTAGGTTGTTCCGCCTCCCCCTATTCTCCACCTCGTCCAGGTGCAGGGAGAAGGCTCTCATTTGGGTAGCTTGGGTGTCCGCTGACTGAGAGAGGACCGAGATATCAGTGATGTGGTCAGAATTCTGGCGTTCCAGGGCGTCTACCCATGCAGTTAATGCTCGTAAATCCTGAGACACCTCCCCTATGGCCCGGTCATGTTTCTCTTCCATACGGACGAGACGAGCGTCCAAATCTAATTTAGTCGGAAATGCCCTCACCATCTCCCATAACTCTGCCAGTGTCGATTCCATGGAAGGAGGGGGGCCGGTAGGAGAGATTGGATGGGGTTCCCCGCGGTCCGCAGAGGTGGTGAGCGGGCCCCTTAATATGGCTGGCTCAGGGGTGTCATATCTTCCACGTGAGGCTGCGGGAGAGCGGCGGTGGCGAGTGTTGCCTTTTCAGACGCACCTTTTGGTGCCCGGCGTTCATGTTCCTGTCTTGGCTCTGTAGGAATCTGCTGGGGGAGGGGAGCGGCAGCTCTCCCCGGAGGCACCGACCCTGCCACGGTCCCTGTACCTGGACCTACCTCCGGGGATGAAGCAGTGAAGGCCCCATCCTGTTGATCCCTGGAGGATCCGGCGGGAGCTGCGGTGCCGGAGGGCGGAGAGTCCCCACGCGACATCGGGGATCGGCTGCGGCCTGTAGCTGGAATGGAGGAGGGCCGCGGTGAGGACCTGTCACGGCCGGACCGGAGGTATCGGTCCATCGAGGAGGGACCCGGAGTGACCGACTGGGATCTACGCTGTCTCCCCTTAGTCATTGCATCGATGGAGCAGGTAAGTGAGACCCGGGATAGTGCAAAGGCAGTGATGCTGGTCCGGAGCTCCAAGCTCACGCGTCATTACTCCGCCATCGCCAAGCCACGCCCCCTCAGTTTTTTTTTAACTGAAGTTCGGCCACTACATTTTTTATAGCGTAGCGACACAGTTGTAGCTCAATTTTTTTTTACAGTTCTATATTGGACGTTTAATAAATTTCTTTCTCCTACATTTTTCTTATTCTTTTCTTTTTCTTCTCTTTTTTTTTTTCCTATAAATTTCATATACTCGTGTAAAAGCACAACACATACAACCACCTCTATAAAAATAAATTGGGTATTACACGTGTTGAAGCACTACATACCCCCCTAATAAAAAATGTCCCAATCATCCCAAAGGGTCTATTCAGCCGAAGAGGCATATGCCATCCTGGCCTCTGACACTGAATCGGCCAGCGAGGGAGAAGAGGAAATTGCCCCATTCCTCTTGACCTCCTCCTCATCATCATCCAGTGATGAGGAACCCCCGCTAAGCCACCCCAGGACATCAGCTGAGGCAACCCCCCAAATGAGTGATACCATGTGGAACCCACCCCCTGATAATTATGAGCCTCACACTCCAGATTTCTTAGGCAGCTCAGGAATTCAATTTGAGACTGTAGGCCTTGCAGAAATTGACTATTTCAAGCTCTTTTTCTCTGAAGATTTTGTTAACTTAATCATGGCCAAGACTAATTTATACGCCCAGCAATTTTTAGCCCAAAACACCAAGTCATTATTTGCTAGGTGGACCCCCATAGAGGCAGCGGAGATGATGACATTTTGGGTCCTTGTCCTACATATGGGCTTAGTAAAAAAAGGCAGAGATTAGGCAATACTGAAGTGCGGACATTTTATACAACACCCCATTATACCGCATGGCAATGACCTGGACACGTTTTGAAATAATTCTGAAATATTTGCATTATAATGATAATGCACAGTGCCCACCCCGTGATGACCCCACATACGACCGCCTATTAAAAATTAGGCCAATCATTGATTATTTCTGCACCAAATTTCAAGAAGCGTACACCCATGAAAAGAACATTGCAATAGACGAGTCCCTTGTACATTTTAAGCGAAGACTAAAATTCCGCCAATACCTGCCAAGCAAGAGGGTGAGGTATGGAAATAAAATGTACAAGCTGTGCGAGAGTAGCTCAGGGTACACATACAGGTTTAGGGTTTATGAAGGGAAGGACACCAGGATAGAACTTCCAGAATGCCACCCTATCCTGGGAGTTAGTGGAAAAATAGTGTGGGATTTGGTGCACCCACTGCTGGACCAGGGTTATCACCTTTACGTGGATAACTTCTATACCAGCATCCCACTATTTAAATGCCTATCCACCAGAAGTACTGCAGCATGTAGTACCGTGCGCAAAAACCAGAGAGGTCTCTCTAAGGGTATGTTCACACGCAGTAGCAAAATATATCTGAAATTACGGAGCTGTTTTCGCCTGAAAACAGCTCCTGATTTTCAGACGTTTTTGTAACTACTCGCGTTTTTCACGGCGTATTTTGCGGACGTTATTGGAGCGGTTTTTCAAAGGAGTCCATGAAAAACGGCTCCAAAAACGTCCCAAGAAGTGACATGCACTTTTTTGACGCGGGCGTGTTTTTACACCTCGTAAAATTACACTTCGTGGGAACAGAACATCGTAAAACCCATTGAAAGCAATGGGCAGATGTTTGTAGGCATAATGGAGCCGTTTTTTTCAGGCGTAATTTGAGGCGTAAAACGCCCAAATCACGTCTGAAAACAGTGCGTGTGAACATACCCTAAAAATCTGATTGGCAAACCCCTAAGAAAGGGAGGAAGCAGGGCACTACACACGAGAACATGTTGCTGGTCAAGTATAAGGACAAGAGGGACGTTCTTATGTTGACCACAATACATGGTAACCGGAAACACCCCTGTCCGAGGTAGCACTACAATGACCCCCAAGCCAGATTGCATCCTGGGCTAAAATAAGTACATGGGAGGGGTTGATCTCTCTGATCAAGTACTGAAGCTGTACAGTGCTATGCGTAAAACAAAGGGGTGGTACAAAAAGCTGGCCGTGCACATGGTACAGATGGCATTGTATAACTCTTATGTGTTACACCAATGTGCAGGCCGCACAGGGACATTCCTTCAGTTTCAGGAGGCGGTTAACAAGGCCCTTGTATTTGGGAACCAGAAAGGGGAGGGCCCCAGTACTTCTAGAAGCGATGGTCCACGTGTTGTACCAGGGCAACACTTTCCTGGCAAAATCCCCTCCACTGGTAAAAAGGGAAGGACCCAAAAAAGGTGTAAAGTGTGTTACAAAAGGGGGAGAAGACGAGACACAGCTTATCATTGTAAAACCTGTCCCGACAAACCTGGCCTGTGCATAAAGGAGTGCTTCAAAGCTTATCACACATCCATGGATTTTTAATTGAATAATTTTTTTAAATGCTCACTATACCCCTAGATAAATTCTTTGAGGGGTGTAGTTTCCCAAATGAAGTCACTGGTGGGGGGTTTCCACTGTTTTGGCCACTCAGAGGCTTTGCAAATGTGACATGGACTCCGCAAATCATTCCAGTTAAATTTGAACTCCAAATGGTGCTCTTTCCCTTTTGAGCCCTGCCTTGTGTCCAAACAACCGTTTATGACCACATATGGGGTACTGTTTTACTCGGGAGTAACTGCTCTACAAATGTTGTTGTGCTTTTTCTCCTTTAGTCCTTGTGGGAATGAAAAAAAAATAGCTAAACCTACATTTTCTTTGAAAAAAATTTAGATTTTCATTTTCACGGCCTACTTCCAATAATTTCTGCAAAAAACCTGTGGGGTCGGGGGCGTGGCCAGCTATGGGAGAGTGAAGTCGTGTTTTCTCCAGCTCCTCACCCAGCGTTCATATTAGTGGCTAACATCGACTCCCAGTAATGGGAAAAGCATCTAAAAAATCTAAGGCAGCAGCCCTTTCCTGCCCCTCTTCACCCCAGCGCGATATTGGGGTCTATTTCGGGCGCCATCAGCAGATGCAGCTGAGGGCCTCATCGCGGTCTGAAGCAGGCGACCAAGATGGCCGCTCGGAGTCGTCCTCAACGCTAGCTCGGTGCCCTGGGCCTCCGGAGACCGCACCTGACGACGTCCACTTACCCTCCATGGTGCAGCTGCAGGAGGTCGATGGATCCGTGTCTCCTCACCAGGTACCGGACAAGACTGGGGCCCGGCCGACGGCGCCTGCTGCTTCCCAAGATGGCCGCCGGGACTCTGTGTCGTCTGGAAACGGGCCCGCTCAGGAGAGCACGGCCCTTCTTTCACTCCCGCCAGCTGGGAGAGCTCGGGATCCGAGGGAACCGGACCCCCGACCGGGATTTGAGGTCTCTGGGGCCTCCTCTGCGGCCGCCGCTGCGCTCCTGCAGTCGGACCACGTGGTCCTGCAAGATGGCCGCCGGCGTTCTCGGGCCGACCAGCAGAAGTCGGGGAAGCATCCTGCGGCAGAGTTCTCTTCATGGCCTGCAGGCCCTGTGCCTCCTAGACAGGATGAGGGGCGGACACAGATTGACCTGGAGTCCCTTGGAATGGGAGACTCCGCGGACGACCTGACGGTGGATGGTCAGAGGGAGGACCGCAGTGAGTACCAGGGCCCTGTGCCACATACCGCCAGTGCCACTGCTCAGCATGTGGGGCTGATATACCCAGATCCCCCTCTCAGGGGACCTGGGCAGGTAGGGGCCTCCCCCTCTTGGTCCCTGAGCAGTACCCCCAGCGCTTTACTGACAACCACTCAGCCCCTGTATATGGGGTCTATCCCGCACCCCGGGAATATGTCTGTGCTGCGGACATGCGGCCAAGGTCCCCCGTGCCACCCACTTTCTTCTCCTGGCCTGGATAATACCCATACATCAGCAGGCTTGGGATCGCATCTCCCAGATCCGTCGTCTGGGTCTGTGTGTGAAAATAGGCCGGCAACCCTCTCGGATATCCGCCAGCTTGTTCAATTGATGCCCACCAGGGAGGATATGTCTTCCTTTGCGAGACAGATTGTGGAAGAGTGTAAGCTAGAGTTTACCCAGTTCCGTGCTGAACTTTCCTCACTTACTGCGAGAGTGGACACACTCACTCAGGATCGGGCGGCTGATAATGCTACTATTGTGAATATCCAAACAACGATCCAGCAGCACTCAGCCCAACTGTTCACTTTACAGCAACATCTGGACGACATTGAAAACCGTAACCGGAGGAATAACCTACGAGTCCGGGGGTTGCCAGAATCCATTCCTGCGTCTGACCTGTTTTCAACCCTGTCAACCATCTTTAATAATTTATTGGGCCGCCCGCCGAACACCCATATAGAAATTGACCGAGCGCATAGAGCTCTCCGCCCGGTGAGTGTTGAGGATCCACGCCCGAGGGATGTCATTTGCCGAATTCACTTTTACGCCATCAAAGACTCTATCCTACAAAAAATCAGACGACAGCCTATCATCCTTCACCAAGGCACGCAACTACGTATTCTGCCGGATTTATCACGACATACGCTGGCGCAAAGAGCTGCTCTCAAACCCCTATTGGAGGTACTCCGGAGCCGTGATATCATCTACAGGTGGGGCTTCCCCTTTGCCCTGATGGTCCGACAAGATGGTCGTACCCATACAGTACGATCCCCGGCCGACGTGCCTGGATTCTTACGGGACTTGAACCTCCCTCAGGTTTCTCTACCGGAGTGGCCCTCGCTGCTATCCTCTGCTGGCGGAGGACCGCGGTCGGGACGGCCGCTCCCTAGGCCCCTACATGCGACGGTGGGTCGCCCTCAGCGCGGACCCCGCAGAAGATCTGGGCGCCGGCAAGAACGTGATCCTACTCCACCTATGGAAATTGCCCGCTCAGCGTGATGACCTGGAGTGCCTTTCCCGGTGATGAGGACTGCTTTCTGTGTGAAATTGAGGCTGCCTGCTGTTTGAATATTTCCGTTAGATGCCTTACTACTGCTTTTGTCTTTGCATTGAGTTTTAGATGTTAAGCTGTTCATACTTTTATTATAAGTACGCTGGGGAGTGTGGATAACTCTCATGCATAGTTGTCACCTTCCCCCTGTAGGTATTGGACCAAATTTTTGGTCTTTCGCATTTGTGCGTTTAGTTGATGCGGTAGTGTTTCTCATACTGCCTTTTTTGTTGAATACTTGTATGTGTTTTTTTTCTAATGCTCTGTCTTTTACTTCTAGCTTGTTCCCTTCCCCTTCCTTCCTCCTGGCGATCCTGGACTCCTGCCCCTCGTGGGTTTTCCAGTGCACATCTCCAAGCCGTTTAGTCTACATCCATGGCTGACCTCAATATTGCCTCCTTCAATGTGAAGGGGCTGAATGTTCCTGAAAAGCGGGCGCAAATCCTCCACCATCTACACAAGCGTAAGGTACACATTGCATGCTTCCAGGAGACACATTTCAAGGAAGGACACACCCCTACCATTAAACATAAATTTTACACTACTTGGCACTTCAATAATAACCCACTTTCCAGAGCGTGTGGAGTGGCCATAGCTCTCCACAAGTCCCTCCCCCATCAGGTTGTCAATTCGGTCGTGGACCCCGACGCTAGGTATATCATTTTAGTGCTCAATATTGGTGGGAGGGAGTTCACGGTGATTAATGCTTATGCTCCCAATCAGGGACAGGTGCCTTTCATTCTTAAACTTATAGATACTGCCCTTCCGGTGGTCCGGGGGACTGTGGTGCTGTGCGGAGACTTCAACCTCACTTTGGATCCGACAGTGGATAATTCTACTGGTCGTTCGAGTCTGGCATATGGTGCTATCAGACGGGTGAAACGTGCTCTCTTGCAGCTCCAACTATGTGATGCATGGCGCATTCAACATCCCGTTGATAAGGATTATAGTTTTTACTCCCACCCGCATGGCACTTACAGTCGCTTGGACTACATTTTTCTGCAGCAGCATGCTCTCCCCTGGGTCACCGACACGTCCATTGGTAGTATTCTGTGGTCTGACCATGCGCCGGTGTATTGCACCTTGCAGCTCCCCTTCCTCACTAAGGGTCCCTGGACTTGGAAACTTAACGAGTCCCTCCTCCTGGATGGGGTATGCCATGCTGACTTGCTTAAGACGGTGGAGCATTTCACACTGGATCACTCTCGTGATGACACGTCCCCCTTGATTCGTTGGGAGGCCCTTAAATGTGTTCTTAGGGGGGTACTCATAAAACATGGGGCGCGCCTTAAAAGAGAGAGGGCCCATTCCCTTAAAATTGCGCTCCAAAAAATTAGCTCCCTGGAACTGGCTCACAAGCGTGCGCTCTCTCTTCCGATTCTACGGGAATTACAGGTTGCCCGACAGGAGGCCAGGCGGCTGCTGGACTCGGCCCAGCAGCGTGCTCTTCAAGTCTGTCGTAGTAGGTTCTATGAGTTTGGCAATAAGAGCGGACGCATGTTGGCCAGAGCTTTAAAGGCTAGGACTGCCCAGTCACACATACAAAACACTAAATCTCCGTCTGGCCAGGTTGTTCACACGACCCCGGAAATAGCGGATTGTTTCCATAGTTTTTTCTCTGACCTTTACAGCCTTGACTCGCCCGCCCACGCCCCCTCCCTTCCGCCGGACCGGGATTCTTTCTCCTCTCCCTTCACACCGTTGTCTGGGGAGATAGCAGAGGAATTAGATATGGACTTCACCTCCCCGGAGCTCCTTGCGGTTATAACCGATCTTCCTGGGGGAAAGAGTCCTGGCCCGGACGGCTATACTGTCAAATTCTACAAAATGTTAACTGATCATTTAATACCGCTCCTACTGCCAGCGTTTAACTCTGTTTCCCCAGAGGTCATGTTTCCTCCCAGCTCCACTTTAGCCCACGTCACGGTTATCCCTAAACCGGGTAAAGACCCTCAACTCTGCTCAAGTTATCGTCCCATCTCCTTACTCAATGTAGATCTAAAAATATATGCCAAGTTGCTTGCCAATAGATTGAATAAATACCTGCCTAGTCTAGTTCATCCGGACCAGGTGGGGTTTGTACCGGGCCGGGAGGCGCCGTACAACACCCTCAAAACACTTGATATCATCCACCATGCCCAGACTAACCACATCCCGCTCATGATCCTGTCCCTGGATTCCGAAAAGGCGTTTGACAGAATATCATGGCCTGCCCTTCACCAAACCCTTCGACATGTAGGTGTAGGACCCTCTCTCTTGGCAAAAATTATGGCACTGTATCACACACCTTCGGCCCAAATAAAAAGAAATGGATCCCTCTCGGCACCTTTCCCGATTCATAATGGCACTAGACAGGGATGCCCCCTGTCCCCCCTGTTGTATGTCCTGGTCATGGAGCATCTCATGGCCTCCATCCGGAACAACATGGATATCAAGGGCATTACCATTGGAGGAATGGAATATAAGTGCTCGGCATTTGCTGACGACCTATTGGTCTATCTCACAGACCCTCATGTCTCCCTCCCTTCTTTGATGTCCGAGTTGTCCCGTTTTGGAACTTGGTCTAATTTCAAGATTAATTTCTCTAAGTCTGAAGCGTTAAATGTTTCTCTCCCTGCCCAGCTAGTTTCGCTTCTCCAAAGTAACTTCCCTTTCTCGTGGCCTTCCAGAGGCATTACATATTTAGGTGCTCGTATAAGTAGAGACCTCACACAGCTGTTTACAAATAATTTCATCCCCCTGCTGGCCAAGTTTCGTACTGACCTTAGTTCCTGGCATAAGACTGAATTCTCCTGGTTTGGCCGGATTAATATTATTAAAATGTCTCTACTCCCCCGTTTACTTTATCTCCTGCAGACCATCCCCATCACTATCCCATCTACCTACTGGTTGCGGCTTCAGCAGTGTTTTGGCTCCTTCATTTGGCCGACTGGTCGTCCGCGTTTGAGCCGAGCTCTTCTGACTCGCTCCAGGGGTGCGGGTGGGGTGGGTCTGCCGGACTGTCGGCTCTATTATCTAGCATCAACACATGCGCGGGTTTTAGATTTTTTTCACAACCGAGAATCAAAACTGTGGGTTCGTTTGGCTCAACAACTATGCCCCAGTACCCTATCTACCCTGCCGTGGACCCTGCCTGGGAATAGACCGACCCAACCCTCCTTTGTTGTACACCATACCCTTGTGGCGTTGAGGCACATAAAGCCTGGAAGTACGCTGGTTGACCCCCTGGGTCCTTTAACTCCGGTTACGGACAATCCTGCCTTTCCTGCTGGTAAGGCTGGTCGCTCCTTCCTAGGTAGGTCACCCACCAACCCCTTGTATTTTGCCCAGGTCTTATCTGCCTCCTCTCTTCTCCCTTTAACCTCTATCTGCCCCGATGACGTGCTCTCTCCTCGCCGTATGTATGAATACGCCCAGTTGAAGCACTTTTATGGAGCCGTTAATCGTCGCGCACATCTCCACCGGTTGTTAACTGACTTTGAACGCCTCTGTGTCTCCACCCAGCCTCCTACCCACACCATCTCCACATTATACAAACTACTTCTTGCACAGCGATCCCAACAACTCCCCTCCTTCTGCGGGGCCTGGGAGAGAGAATTACAGACTACATTTACAGAAGCACAGTGGAAGAGGTGTTTCACCCTTTCTCAAAAAGCCTCTATAGCCAGTAGGGCCCAGGAAACTAGTTACAAAATTGTCTCTAGATGGTATCGGGTCCCGGCGGCTCTGCATAAATGGTTTCCATCTGTGCCTGACAGTTGTTGGCGTTGTGGTGCTGCGGGAGGTTCCATGTCACATGTCTGGTGGAGTTGCCCCTTGTTGAGGAGTTTTTGGGATGCAGTACTTAAATTAATACTAGAGGTTACCGGAGTTTCTGTTCCCGATTCCCCAGAAGCTGCTCTTTTATTTATGTTCCCGATGCCAATACACGTATATAAAAGTTCCCTAACTAGACATCTCCTTCAGGCGGCAAAGTCAGTGATCCCGCGCAGGTGGAAAACTGCAATGCCTCCAACATTAGATGAATGGTTTCGGGAGGTTGCCGTGATACAGCACATGGAACACCTGGTAGCTCACTCCCCGGCAGCTGTGGTAAAATATACGTCTACATGGTCGCCATGGATAGTGTTCCTTTCTTCTTCTTCATACCTCACGGCCGTAACCTGAGTTGGCCTATGCCCCTGTGAAGTGTACGGTGGTGCTTATTTTCTGTTGGCTGCATTCATAATACCCCGGAACAGGAGTCCAGGATCCTCATGCCCTCCCCCTTCCCTCCTTTCCCTCCCTCTCTTGGGGCCTTTTCTATTCGTTCTTTTCCCCTGTCTAGGGTAATGTGCCTCTCCTTCTCCGCTTCAATTAAGTGGCCTCAATGTATGCTCTGCTGCTTTGCTCATGAACTCATTCATGCTACTGACGTATACTGAATAATGTCCTTGAATGGGGATGTGATGCACATTTCTGATTTTGTTTTAGTGGGTTTTTGCTTTGGTCTTGACCTGGTTTGTTTGTTAATTTACTGTGTGGAGGCCTTCCCTCCACTATGTCTTGTAACTCTGTGTACTGAAACTTAATAAAACTTTGAATAAGAAAAAAAAACCTGTGGGGTCAAAATGCTCACTATACCTCTAGATTATTTCCTTAAGGGGTGTAGTTTCCAAAATGGGGTCACTTGTGGGGGGTTTCGACTTTCTTGGTACCGCAAGAGCCCTTCAAACATATTGCCTAAAATATATTCTAATAAAAAGAAGGCCCCAAAATCCTCTAGGTGCTCCTTTGTTTCTGAGGCCGGTGCTTCACTCCAGTAGCACACATATGGGATATTTCCTAAAACTGCTGAACCTGGGCAATAAATATTGAGTTGCATTTTTCTGGTAAAACTTTCTGTGTTACAAAAAAAATGGATTAAACATGAATTTCTGCAAAAAAAAAAAAAAGACATTTGTAAATTTCACCACTACAGTGTTTTAATTCCTGTGAAACGTCTAAAGGGTTAAGAAACTTTCTAAATACTGTTTTGAATACTTTGAGGGGTGACGATTTTAAAATAGGGTGACTTATTGGGGGTTTCTAATATATAAGGCCCTCGAAGCCACTTCAGAACTGAACTGGCCTCTGTAAAAATAGCCTTTTGAAATTTTCTTGAAAATGTGAGAAATTGCTGCTAAAGTTCTAAGCCTTGTAACGTCCTAGAAAAATAAAAGGATGTTCAAAAAACTATGCCAATCTAAAGTAGACATATTGGGGATGTTAATTTTACAACAATTTTTTGTGGTATAACTGCCTGTCTTACAAGCAGATACAATAAAATTTATAAAAATGCTAATTTTTGCAATTTTTGGCTAAATTTTGGTGTTTTTCACAATTAAATACTGAATGTATCAAGCAAATTTTGCCAGTAACATAAAGTACAATGTGTCACGAGAAAACAGTCTCAGAATCGCTTGGATAGGTAAAAGCATTCCGAAGTTATTACCACATAAAGTGAAACATGTCAGAGTGCTGTCCGTTTTGCACCCGTTCTGATTCCGTTACGGGCCGTGTTGCCATTTTAAACGGCCGATTTTCACCCGTTTTGCATCCGTTTTTTCCCCTGTCCGTTATAAAATCGGATGAATTTCATTTGTACATTTTTTGCCACACATTTCCCTCTGTAGATAATGCCACACACTGCCCTCTGTAGATACTGTCACAGCCCCTCTGTAGGTAGTGCCACATAGCCCCCCTTGTAGGTAATGCCACACAGACCCCCTTGTAGGTAGTGAAACACAGACCCCCCCCTGTAAGCAATGCCACACAGCCTCCCTGTAGGTAATGCCACACAGCCCCCCTGTAGGTAATGCCACACAGCCCCCCTGTAGGGAATTCCACACAGCCCCCCTGTAGGCAATGTCACAAAGCCTCCTGTAGGCAATGCCACACAGCCCCCCCTGTAGGTAATGCCACACAGCCCCCCCGTAGGTAATGCCACACAGCCTCCCTGTAGGTAGTGCTACACAGACCCCTTGTACATAGTCACCCCCCATAGATGGCACCCCCCTACATTCCTGTAGGGGACGGCTCCAGGAGAAGTCCCCCACTTCACTGTCCATATATGGACAGTGAATTGAGGGACTTCTCCTGGATCGGAATCCCCGGCCACAGCGGTGGAGATTCCGCTTCAGAAGTCCCTGACGTCGCTGTGTCCATATATGGCCAGTGAAGGCAGGGACTTCTCCTGGAGCGAAATCCCCGGCCACATCGCTGGGAATTCCGCTTCAGAAGTTCCTGACGTCACTGTGTCCATATATGGACAGTGAACACAGGGACTTCTCATGGAGCGTAATCCCCGGCCACATCGCCGGGGATTCCACTTCAGAAGTTCCTGACGTGAAGTCAGGGATTTCTGCTGGAGCGGAATCCAGAATCCGCGGCCGCTGACCCTCCTCCTCCTCCTCACATGCACTTCGCACTGTGAGGAGGAGAAGGAGACAAAGCGAGCGACGGAAGACACGGCCGTCACAGACTTCTATGGGGGCCGGGTGGCCGGGAGAACGGCCGAAAATAGGGCAAGTCCCATTTTTTGACGGACGGGTTTCCCAGGCCGTCCAAAAATCGGTCGTGTGAATAGCCCTATTAGGGATCTATTGTTCTTACTGCAGCCGTGTGACGGCCGTTTTTTGAACGTCCGTCACACGACCGGGAAACCCTGTTGTGTGCATAAGGGCTAACACATAGTGGATATAAAAAAAATACATATTTGGCATCACCGGAATCGTATTGACCAAGAGAATAAAGTTATGTTATTTATACTGCACGGTGAACACCGTAAAAACAAAACCCAAAAAACTATTGCGGAATTGCTCTTTTTTTCAACAAGCCCCCCCCCCCCCCCAAAAAAAAATAAAATTTAAAAAATTATACAATACATTATACGCAAAAACAAGCCTTCATATTGCCATGTCAACGAGAAAATAAAAAGTTATGGCTCTTGAAATGCAACGATTAAAAAGCTGAAGAAAAAATAGCTTGATCATTAACCCCTTTCCGACATATGACTTATATTTACGTCATAGCCAGGTAGGCGAAGTATAGAGCGGGCTCACAGGCTGAGCCCACTCTATACAACGTGGGTTTTGGCTGTTATGTTACAACCGACACTTCACTGAAACTAATGGGATCACGCTCGAGAGGTCAATAGCGACCGCGGCATCTAAAGCGTTCGAAAGAGGGGGCAACCCCCTCTGGCAGTCCATCGGCCCCTCCGCGATGCGATCGCGGAGTGCCAATGTTTGGCATAGCAGCCTGGGGGCCAAATGTAGGCCCCCAGGCTGCCATCTTTGTACTCCTATTAAGCCATTGGTATTGCAGTACATAATGCCAAAAAATATTAAAGGTTAAAAAAAAAAACATTTCCTCCCTAAAGAAAATAATAAACATAATTGGTTTTGCCTCGTCCATAAAAGTCTGAGCTACTGCAATATAACATTATTTAATACATACGGTGAACTCCATAAAAAAAAAAAAGGAGCCAGCATTGCTGTCTTTTAGTAACCTCATCTCCCACAAAAAAAGAAAATAAAGAGTGATAAAGAACTTGCATGTATCATTACAAATTACATCCCGCAAAAAAAAAAAAATAAGCCCTCACACTTCTCAATCGATGGAAAAATAAAGTTATGGCTCTCAGAATTTGGCGACACAAAATAAATGTTATTTTTTACAATTGGTTTTAAAATGTAGTAAAATATTAAAAAAACTATACCAATTTGGTATCGCCGTAATTTTATTGATCCGCAGAATAAAGTTAACATGTCGTTTTAATTGCATGGTGAACGCCTTAAAAGCGAAGCGCAAAAACCTGTGGAGGATTCACTTTTTTTTTCACATTCCACCCCACAAAGAATTTGTTCCTGTTTCCTTGGACATTATATGGTACAATAAACGGTGCCGTGAAACACTACAACTTGTCCCGCAAAAATCTAACCCTCCTACGACTATATCGACAGAAACATTTTAAAAAGTTGGAAGGATGGTGAGGAGGAAAAAATCAAAATAAAAAAATTGGGTAAAGAGAACCTTTCACCTCCCCATACATGTGCAGCATGTAATGGGGAGGGCTGAACAAACCCTGGGGCACTTTACATATTTTTCTACCTGCCTCCGTTATTTAGATATCGGTGCCGTTATATTTGGCGCACGATATTTAAATAACCCTCTGAACAGTCAGCGGGGCGTGTACTGGCAAGGGGGCGTGTTACTATGGCTGTGACACTGTCCAATCAGATATGGACAGTGCCACAGCAAGAGCGATCAGAGAAAGAGCACACTCTCTCTCTTCAGCTTTGAATATCAGTCTTTTCACCCGAACTGGCAAGGGGGCGTGTCACTGCTACGGAGAGCATCTCTTCAGCTCTTGCGAGAGATCAGTCTTGTATTGTTTGCCGAACTGGCAAGGGGGTGTCTCTGCTACGGACAGTGTAAGCGCTCCCCAGCTCTTACACTGTCCATAGCAGAGACACGCCCCCTTGCCAGTTCGGCAGACAAAGTACAAGACTGATCTCTCACAAGAGCTGAAGAGATGAGAGTGCGCTTTCCATTCTCCAGCTCTTACTGTCTGTAGCAGTGACACGCCCCTTGCCAGTTCGGGTGAAAAGACTGATCTTCAAAGCTGAAGAGAGAGAGCATGCACTTTCTCTGCTCACTCTTGCTGTGGCACTGTTCATATCTGACTCTCCACAGGGCCGCCATCAGGGCAGTACTAGTAGTACTCCCATCAGGGGCCCGGCCACATGGCTGATGAAAAGGGGCCCGCCGGGCTGTCATCGCCCCCCCCCTGGACTGTCAACCCCCCCCCCCGGACTGTCAACCCCCTCGCAAACTTCGCGGCCCCCCCTCGCAACGCTCACGGGCCTCCCCCTGCATGCCTGTTGTTACTTCACAAACTGGACGGGGAAGATACGGCATGAGAAGCAGAAGCTCCGTGTGGAGATCCCGCTCCCCAGCAAGCTCCTTCTCTACACAGCCGACTGGACCTGAAGGCTGGTGAGTGTTCCCTCCTCTGCATCCTGCTTCCCATTATTTCTGACCCCACTTGTACAATGTATAAAGTATGTTAAAATGTTGTTTTTTTTTTCATTTTCCTAGCGTTTTTTTGCAGCGATTTTCGCAATCACTGCAAAAATGACGCAATTTTGCCGCTATTATAAAAAAATCACGGCAAAACCATGTGATTTGTGCTGCGATTACGAAAATTGCATAAAAAAGGATACAAAACATAAAAAAATAGTGCTGTTATTGTAAAGGATCTGCCGGGCACAACTTCTGTGTATACGACCATAGGTAATCAGTCTGCACCAGAGTCTATGTCTCTGAGACTGACTCCATCTTCCACCACTCAGGATGGCAGGCTTAGGAGTGGGAGAGCCTATCGCAGCCTGGCCAGACGGAGCTAGCTCCCGCCCTCTGTCTATTTATACCTGCCTTTCCTGTTCCTCCTTTGCTTGTGATTCTTCTCGTGTGGTTTCCTGGCCCAGCTACAGCTTCAGACTATTTGATCCTGCTCCATACTGACCCTGGCTTGCTGACTACTCTCCTGCTCTGCGTTTGGTACCTCCTGGTTTGACTCGGCTCGTTCACCACTCTTGTTGCTCACGGTGTTGCCGTGGGCAACTGCCCCTTTTCCCTTAGCTTTGTGTACCCTTGTCTGTTTGTCTCGTGCACTTACTGAGCGTAGGGACCGCCGCCCAGTTGTACCCCGTCGCCTAGGGCGGGTCGTTGCAAGTAGGCAGGGACAGAGTGGCGGGTAGATTAGGGCTCACTTGTCCGTTTCCCTACCCCCGTCATTACATAATCACAAGCCCATATACCTAGTCTACCCTGGTCCCTGACACTACTATGGACCCCCTTGAGACCCTGGCCCAGCAAATGCAGGGTCTCTCCCTACAGGTCCAGGCCCTGGCTCAGAGGGTCAACCAGCCTGATGCTGCCATGGTAGTACCCCTCACCTCACCTCTTGAAACCCACCTCAAGTTGCCTGACCAGTTCTCAGGGGACGGGAGGAGTTTTCTCTCCTTTCGGGAGAGTTGTAAGCTCTACTTTCGCTTGAAGCCCCACTCCTCAGGTGCTGAGAGCCAGCGGGTGGGTATAATTATGTCCCGGCTCCAGGAAGGGCCCCAAGAATGGGCCTTCTCCCTGGCACCTGACGCCCCTGAACTTTCCTCCATTGACCGTTTCTTTTCTGCTCTCGGACTCATTTATGACGAGACTGACAGGACTGCCTTTGCCGAGAGTCAGCTGGTGACCTTACGTCAGGGTAAGAGACCTGTGGAGGAGTATTGCTCTGACTTTAGGAAGTGGTGCGTAGCTTCTCGGTGGAATGACCCTGCCTTAAGGTGCCAGTTTAGGTTGGGTCTGTCGAACGCCCTGAAAGACCTGCTAGTTAGCTATCCCTGTTCTGACTCCTTAGACCAGGTTATGGCTTTAGCGGTACGACTTGACCGACGTCTCAGGGAACGACAACTTGAACGGTTTTGTGTTTTCCCCTCTGACTCCCCCATGATGCCTCCCGAGGTCCCGTTGCTTCGCTCTTCCACGGAAGACTTGGAGGTACCCATGCAACTCGGGGCCTCCGTGTCCCCCCGACAACGTAGAGCGTTCCACAGGAAGAATGGTCTCTGTTTCTATTGTGGGGATGACAAACATCAAGTGAATACCTGTCCTAGGCGTAAGAATAAGCAGCCGGAAAACTTCCGCGCCTAAGTGATCATCGGGGAGGTCACTTGGGCGCACAGGTACTTCCCGTAAATATGAAACGTAATAAAATCTTGCTTCTCTTTCAGGTCTCTTTTGGTGGTAGGTCTGCTACCGGCAGTGCCTTCGTGGATTCAGGGTCTTCTGCTAATATCATGTCTGTGGAATTTGCCATGTCTCTAGCCATGCCTTTGATTGATTTGCCTAAACCTGTCCCGGTAGTGGGTATCGACTCCACTCCTCTTGCTAATGGTTATTTTACACAGCATACCCCTGTTTTTGAACTCCTTGTTGGCTCCATGCATTTGGAGCAGTGCTCTGTACTGTTGATGCAGGGATTATCGTCCGATTTGGTTTTAGGCCTTCCCTGGTTGCAGTTGCATAATCCCACGTTTGACTGGAATACTGGGGAGCTTACCAAATGGGGTAATGAATGCTTGACGTCATGTTTTTCCGTTAATTCTATTTCTCCCCCTGAGGAGGTCAACACGCTACCTGAGTTTGTTCAGGACTTCGCTGATGTTTTCTCTAAGGAGGCCTCCGAAGTGTTACCTCCTCATAGAGAATACGATTGCGCTATCGAATTGGTACCAGGAGCTAAGCTCCCTAAGGGTAGGATATTTAATCTTTCTTGTCCTGAACGTGAAGCCATGAGAGAATATATCCAGGAATGCCTGGCCAAGGGGTTACATTCGCCCCTCTACTTCTCCGGTAGGTGCTGGCTTCTTCTTCGTAGGGAAGAAGGATGGTGGTCTTAGGCCATGCATTGACTACCGCAACTTGAATACGGTCACTGTAAGGAACCAGTGTCCCCTTCCTTTGATTCCTGATCTCTTTAATCAGGTTCAGAGGGCCCAATGTTTGATCTACGGGGGGCGTATAACCTTATCCGCATCAAAGAGGGGGATGAGTGGAAGACTGTGTTTAACACGCCCGAAGGTCACTTCGAATACCTCGTCATGCCCTTTGGGTTGTGTAATGCTCCCGCAGTCTTCCAGAATTTCATAAATGAGATTTAAAGAGATTACCTGGGGGTATTTCTTGTAGTTTACCTTGATGACATACTGGTGTTTTCCAAAGACTGGTCCTCCCACATTGAGCATGTCAGGAAGGTGCTCCAGGTCCTTCGGGAAAACAAACTGTTTGCTAAAACCGAAAAATGTGTGTTTGGGGTACAGGAGATACCATTTTTGGGTCAAATCCTCACTCCTCATGAATTCCGCATGGACCCCGCCAAGGTCCAGGCTGTGGCGAAATGGGTCCAACCTGCCTCCCTGAAGGCGTTACAGTGTTTCTTGGGGTTCGCTAATTATTACAGGAGATTTATTGCTAACTTCTCGGTCATCGCTAAGCCTCTTACGGACCTCACTCGCAAAGGTGCTGATCTCCTCCACTGGCCTCCTGAGGCTGTCCAGGCTTTTGAGGTCCTTAAGAAGTGTTTTATCTCGGCCCCGGTGCTGGTTCAGCCCAACCAAATGGAGCCATTTATCGTGGAAGTTGACGCATCCGAGGTGGGAGTGGGGGCTGCCTTGTCCCAGGGTACCAGGTCCCTCACCCATCTCCGCCCCTGTGCCTACTTCTCCAGGAAGTTTTCACCCACTGAGAGTAACTATGATTGTAAAGGATCTGCCAGGCACAGCTTCGGGGTTAACTTCCTTAGGTAATCATTCTTCACCTGAGTCTATCTCTCTGAGACTGACTCCAGCTTCCACCACTCAGGCTGGCAGGCTTAGGAGTGGGAGAGCCTATCGCAGCCTGGCCAGACTCAGCTAGCTCCGGCCCTCTGTCTATTTATACCTGCCTTTCCTTTTCCTCCTTGCTTGTGATTCTTTCCGTGTGGTTTCCTGGCCCAGCTACAGCTCCTAACAATTTGATCCTGCTCCATTCTGACCCTGGCTTTCTGACTACTTTTCTGCTCTGCGTTTGGTACCTCGTGCTCTCCTGGTTTGACTTGGCTCGTTCACCACTCTGTTGCTCACGGTGTCGCCGTGGGCAACCGCCCCTTTCCCTTTGCTTTATATTCCCTTGTATGTTTTGTCTCGTGCACTTACTGAGCGTAGGGACCGCCGCCCAGTTGTACCCCGTCGCCTAGGGCGGGTCGTTGCAAGTAGGCAAGGACAGAGTGGCGGGTAGATTAGGGCTCACTTGTCCGTTTCCCTACACCTATCATTACAATGATATTGGCAACCGCGAACTCTTAGCCATTAAATGGGCATTTGAAGAGTGTCGCCACTTCCTGGAGGGGGCTAGGCACCAGGTAACGGTACTTACTGACCACAAGAATCTAGTTTTCCTAGAATCTGCCCGGAGGCTAAACCCGAGACAAGCTCGATGGGCGCTATTTTTTACCAGATTCAACTTTTTGCTTACCTATAGGGCTGGGTCTAAAAATATTAAGGCCGATGCACTGTCGCGTAGCTTCATGGCCAGTCCTCCTTCGGAGGAAGATCCTGCTTGTATTTTGCCTCCAGGTATAATCATTTCTTCTATTGATTCTGATTTAGTCTCTGAGATTGCGGCTGATCAAGGTTCAGCTCCCGGGAACCTTCCTGAGGACAAGCTGTTTGTTCCCCTGCAATTCCGGCTAAGGGTACTTAGGGAAAGTCATGACTCCGCACTATCTGGTCATCCAGGCGTCCTGGGTACCAAACACCTTATTGCCAGAAACTATTGGTGGCCTGGGTTGCCTAAAGACGTTAAGGCCTACGTCGTCGCTTGTGAGGTTTGTGCTAGGTCCAAGACTCCCAGGTCCCGACCAGCGGGCTTACTACGTTCTTTGCCCATTCCCCAGAGACCTTGGACCCATATCTCCATGGATTTTATCACCGATTTGCCTCCATCTCAAGGCAAGTCGGTGGTGTGGGTTGTAGTAGACCGCTTCAGTAAAATGTGCCACTTTGTGCCCCTCAAGGAACTACCCAATGCCAAGACGTTAGCTACCTTGTTCGTCAAACACATCCTGCATCTCCATGGGCTCCCTTTCAATATTGTTTTGGACAGAGGGGTACAATTTGTTTCATTGTTTTGGAGAGCCTTCTGTAAAAAGTTGGAGATTGATCTGTCCTCCTCTGCCTTCCATACTTAAACTAATGGCCAAACGGAGAGGACTAATCCGTCTCTAGAACAATATTTAAGGTGTTTTATCTCTGACTGTCAATATGATTGGGTCTCATTCATCCCCCTCGCCGAATTTTCCCTTAATAACCGGGTCAGTAATTCGTCAGGGGTCTCCCCCTTTTTCTGTAATTTTGGGTTTAATCCACGGTTCTCCTCCGCTTCACCTGGTAGTTCCAACAATCCCGAGGTAGATGTCGTTCATCGGGAACTGTGCACAGTCTGGGCCCAGGTTCAGAAGAACCTAGAAGCGTCCCAGAGCGTACAAAAAACTCAGGCTGATAGAAGACGTTCTGCTAACCCCTTGTTTATGGTCGGGGATCTGGTGTGGTTATCATCTAGGAACTTGCGCCTTAAGGTCCCGTCCAAGAAGTTTGCTCCCCGGTTTATTGGGCCGTATAAGGTCATTGAAGTCCTCAATTCTGTCTCCTTCCGACTGGAGTTGCCCCCATCTTTTCGAATACACGACGTGTTTCATGCTTCCCTCCTTAAACGCTGCTCCCCGTCCTTGGCTCCCTCGAGGAAACCTCCTGTTTCCGTTCTCACCCCTGAGGGGGTGGAATTCGAGGTGGCCAAGATTGTGGACAGCAAGATGGTCCATGGCTCCCTCCAGTACCTGGTCCATTGGAGAGGATACGGGCCTGAGGAGAGGACTTGGGTACCCGCCCGGGATGTTCATGCTGGGGTATTGGTCAGGAGGTTCCACCTTCGTTTCCCCAATAAACCAGGTCCACTTAGAAAGGGTCTGGTGGCCCCTCATAAAAGGGGGGGGGGGGTACTGTAAAGGATCTGCCGGGCACAACTTCTGTGTATACGCCCATAGGTAATCAGTCTGCACCTGAGTCTATGTCTCTGAGACTGACTCCATCTTCCACCACTCAGGATGGGAGGCTTAGGAGTGGGAGAACCTATCGCAGCCTGGCCAGACGGAGCTAGCTCCCACCCTCTGTCTATTTATACCTGCCTTTCCTGTTCCTCCTTTGCTTGTGATTCTTCTCGTGTGGTTTCCTGGCCCAGCTACAGCTTCTGACTATTTGATCCTGCTCCATACTGACCCTGGCTTGCTGACTACTCTCCTGCTCTGCGTTTGGTACCTCGTTCCCTCCTGATTTGACTCGGCTCGTTCACCACTCTTGTTGCTCACGGTGTTGCCGTGGGCAACTGCCCCTTTTCCCTTAGCTTTGTGTACCCTTGTCTGTTTGTCTCGTGCACTTACTGAGAATAGGGACCGCCGCCCAGTTGTACCCCGTCGCCTAGGGCGGGTCGTTGTAAGTAGGCAGGGACAGAGTGGCAGGTAGATTAGGGCTCATTTGTCCGTTTCCCTACCCCCGTCATTACAGTTATAATCACTTATAATCACAGTGCGGTCAAATCACGTTTTTGCAAAAATTGTGGCAAAAAAATGGGATTTGACTGCACTGTGTAACTAGACTAAGGCCTTATTCAGACAGCCGTGTTTGGTCCGTGATATATACGGAGCGTGTATCGGCCGTATTTCCCAGGCCGACCACAATTCAGGGAGCCGGACTCCTAGCATCATAGTTATAAATGCTGCTAGGAGTCCCTGCCTCTCTGCGGGAATACTGCCCCATACTGTAATGATACGGGACCGGGGACAGTATTCCCACGGGAAGGGAGGGACTCCTATGATTATAGATAAATGTGATGCTAGAAACCCGGCTCCCTGAACTGTGGTCGGTCCGGGAAATATGGCCGATACACGGTCTGTATATCACAGACCGAACATGGACGTCTAAATAAGGCCACTTACTTGTCTCCTATTTTTGGTGTGGATTGAGCACTGAAAATTCACTACAAATTGCAATATAAGGCTATATTCAGACTAACGTGTGTAAAATAAGCCGTGAATAACGGACGATTTTCACGGCTGATTTACAGGCCCTTCACACGGTCTGTTAAAACAACGACCTTGTGAATAACCCCATAGAAATACATGCAGCCTTGTGACGGCAATTTAAAAAAAATGTCCTTCACACGGACGATTAACACGTTTGTCTGAATAAGCTCTAGCTCATGTGAATGGGGTTTGTCAAAACCCCATGCACGTGTAGCAGAAAAAAAATCTGCATGGAATTTAGGACGTGCTGCTGATTTATAACCCCTTAACGCAATATCATGTAACTGTACGTGATAAGGGTTAGGAATGTATGGGAAGTATAGAGCGAGCTCAGGGGCTGAGCTTGCTCCATACACAGCGGGTGACGGCAGCCGACACCTCACTGCAACGGGCGGAATCAAAGATCACTTTGATTCCGCCTGTTTAACATCTTAAATGCCGTGGTCAATCGCGACTGCAGCATTTAAAGTGTTAGGGTATGTTCACACGGCCTATTTACGGACGTAATTCGGGCGTTTTTGCCCCGAATTACGTCTGAAAATAGCGCCTCAATAGCGCTGACAAACATCTGCCCATTGAAAGCAATGGGCAGACGTTTGTCTGTTCACACGAGGCGTATATTTACGCGCCGCTGTCAAATGACGGCGCGTAAATAGACGCCCGCGTAGAAGAAGTGACCTGTCACTTCTTTGGCCGTATTTGGAGCCGCTATTCATTGACTCCAATGAATAGCAGCGCTAATTACGGCCGTAATTGACGCGGCGTTCAAGCGCCTGCACATGCCGGTACGGCTGAATTTACGGGGATGTTTTCAGGCTGAAACATCCCCGTAATTTCAGCCGTTACGGACCCCCGCCGTGTGAACATACCCTTAGAATCAGGGGGGCGCCCCTGAAACAAGCCATCGCGCCCCCGCTACAGCACGTTCGCCTGTTAGCAACGTTTGTTATAGCAGCCTGGGGGCCTAATGAAAGCCCCCAGGTCTGCCATCTTTGTACTCCTTTGAAGCGCGGCTTCGAGTCCTCTAGGGGGACTAATAAAAAAAGTAAAAAACTGTTAAATAAAGCTTTTTTTTTATGTAACAAAAGTATTAAAATTTAAAAAAAAAAACTTTTCACGTTTTTTCCCTAAATCAATGTTAAAAAATTAAAAGTTAACATAACTGGTATCGCCGTGTCCGTAAAAGTCTGAACTATCACAATATTGCATTGTTTAACCCGCTGGGTGAATGCCGTAAAAAGAAATCTATATAAAACACGCAAATTGCTGGTTTTTGGTCACCTTAGTGCTCAAAAAAAGTTATCAAAAAGTCGCATATACCCCAAAATGGTATTGGTGAAAACTACTGCTCGCCCTGCAAAATTTAAGCCCTCACATCACTAAATTGAAAAAGTTCTGACTCTCAGAATACGGCGACACAAAACATTTTTTTAATTTAGCAAATAGTTTTATTTTTTAGAAAAATTGGTAAAACATAAAACAAATTATATAAATTTGATATCGCCGTAATTGTATCAACCTGTAGAATAAGGTGAATATGTAGTTTTTACCGCCTAATGGATACCGTAACAACAAACCCACCCAACAAATGGTGTACTCGCTGTTTTTTGCCCATTTAACCCCACAAATAATTTTTTACAGCTTCCTAGTACATTTTGCGGTACAGTAAATGGCGCCATGAAAAACTGCAACTTGTCCCGCAAAAAACAAGCCCTTATATGGCGATATAGACGGAAAAATAAAAAAATTATAGCTTTTGGAAGACGGGGAGGAAAAAGCAAAAGTGAAAATTCAAAAAATGGGGGGGGGGGGGGGGGGTTAAATCAGCTGCATTCCTATTATGTTCCAGAATTGTAACTTATTTAATCCTTTACAATGTATAGGGTTAATTTGCTGTAAATCCCTAGCAAATTCTGTAACGAACACATTGAGGAATTTGGTGCACAAAATCCGCATCAGAACAGTCAGAAAAATTTTGCAAGCGGAAACGCAAGATAAATTAATATGTAGCATATTTTCAAATACGCACCGCAGGTCAATTTTTGTGCAGAAAATGCGACCTGTAGATGAGATTTCTTGATCTCATTTACTTTGCTGGTGCTTTATTAGGCTGGATTCACATGAGCATGTTTGGTCCGTAAAGAACGGAACGTATTTCGGCCGCAAGTCCCGGACCGAACACACTGCAGGGAGCCGGGCTCCTAGCATCATAGTTATGTACGACGCTAGGAGTCCCTGCCTCGCTGCGGTACAACTGTCCCGTACTGTAATCATGTTTTCAGCTTTACACTGCGGATTTGCCGCACGAAAATACCCGCGACAAATTTGTACGTAATAAGTATCATGTGCATTTGGCCCAATAGCGCTTTTTTTAACTCACCCTAAGGCCCCGTTCACACATGTTGGATTTGATACGGATTCCGATGACATGCCGATGATTCTGCATCCCATGCATATAAGGTTTTCGCAAACCAGTTCACATGCTGTGAAAAAATTTTCACGTGTATTTTTGTCCGCACCATGAAAAGAAATCCACCACAGCAATTGGGCCTTATTCACACGAGCGTATTTCACGTCCGTGTTACGCGCGTTAAAGAAACAGACATCACACGGACCTATGCAATTCAATGGGGCCATTCAAAGATTCAGTGTTTTTCACGCAGCGTGTGTCCGCTGCGCGAAACTCACTGCATGTCCTATACTTGTGCGTTTTTTGCGCATCACGCACCCATTGAAGTCAATGGGTGCGTGAAAATCACGGACAGCACACAGACGCACATCCGTGTGCTGTCCGTGATTCACGCAATATTTGCTAAAGAAATGATGAGAGAAAGAAAAACACGTCCTTCTGTTGTTTTTGCTGACGTAAAAAACACGGGGGATACGGATGACATACGCGTGTAAAAAACGCAGACGAGCACCGTACACGGATGCCACACGGAACTGCAGTGCAGGAAAAACACGGCGTTTTTTACGCGCGCAAAACGGACACGTTCAAGGTATGTTCACACAGCAACGCCAATTACGTCTGAAATTACGGAGCTGTTTTCAGGCGAAAACAGCTTCCTGAATGTCAGACGTTTTGACAAGTGCACGTGTTTTTCGCGGCGTCTTTTACGGACGTAATTGGAGCTGGTTTTCATTGGAGTCAATGAAAAATGGCTCCAATAACGTCCCAAGAAGTGTCCTGCACTTCTTTGAGGCGGGCGTCTTTTTACGTAAAAAAAAAAGTTTGGAGCCGTTTTTTCGGCCGTAATTCGAGGTGTAAAACGCCTGAATTACGTCCGTAAATAGGGCGTGTGAACATACCCTCATGTGAATAAGACCTTGGTAGCATGCGACTTATATTACATGGAAAAGCAACTTTGAATGACAATGGGACTTAGGCCTTGTTCACACATCTTCACCTTGTAATACATCTGCCTCGAAATTCCTTCAGGCTTTCTCTGCCTCCCATTGACATGTCAATGGGAGGTCAGAGACGGAAATGCCCGAAGAAAGGGCATGTTGCTTCTTTTTCTAGCAAGCGTTTTTTTCTGCTCGTGGGAAAAAAACGCCTTCGCCACCTGTTGAAATCAATAGGAGGCAATTTCGGCAGTTTTTTTGCCGCAGTTTCCATTGCAAAAAATGTGGCAAAAAACTCTGTGTGAACAGGGCCTTATTCTTGTGCGGATCTGCTACACGCTTGTGGCACATCTGCGTCAGAAATAAAAAGGTTAAGGTATGTGCACACGACAACGCCAAATACGTCTGAAATTACGGAGCTGTTTTCAGGAGAAACAGCTCCTGAATTTCAGAAGTTTTTGCATGTACTCGCGTTTTTCGCAGCGTCTTTTACGGACGTAATTGGAGCTGTTCTTCATTGGAGTCAATGAAAAACGGCTCCAATTACGTCCCAAGAAGTGTCCTGCACTTCTTTGACGCGGCCGTAATTTTACGCGTCGTCTTTTGACAGCGACGCGTAAAATGACAGCTCGTCTGAACACAACATCGTAAGACCCATTGCAAGCAATGGGCAGATGTTTGCCGACGTATTGGAGCCGTCTTTTTAGGTTTAATTCGAGGCGTAAAACGCCTCCGTTACGCTTGAAAATAGGTCGTGTGCAGATACCCCAAGCCTCAGATTTTTTCTGTGGAAAAACACATTGAACTTTAATGGCAATGTAAGGCTGGATTCACACGAGCGTGGCGTTTTTGCGCACGCAAAAACGCGGCGTTTTGCGTGCGCAAAAAACACTTAACAGCTCCGTGTGGCAGCAGCATATGATGCGCGGCTGCGTGCTTTTCGCGCAGCCGCCATCATTATGACACTCCATTTGGATGTTTGTAAACAGAAAAGCACGTGGTGCTTTTTTGTTTACATTGATCCTTTTGACAGCTGTTGCGCGAATCACGCAGTTCACACGGAAGTGCTTCCATGCGGCATGCATGGTTTTCACGCACCCATTGACTTCAATGGGTGCGTGATTCGCGCAAAACGCCGAAAGAACGGACATGTCGTGACTTTTTTTCAGCGGACTCACGCTGAGTAAAAATCACGCACATGTCCACACGGCCCCATAGACTAATATAGGTCCGTGCGACGTGCGTGAAAATCAAGCGCGTTGCACGGACGTAATTCCTGTTCGTCTGAATGAAGCCTAAGAACGGAGCATTAGTGCTTACATCCCCACAAGTGCTCCCCCTCCCTTAACCCCCTAATGACCAGGCCATTTTGCGCGTCAATGACAAGGGATTAATTTTTCGTTTTTTCACGGTCGCATTCCACGGTCGTTTTTTTATTCCGTCGACATAGCCGTATAAGGGCTTGTTTTTTGCGGGACGAGTTGTGTTTTGTAATTGCACCATTTTTAGATGCATATAATAAATCGATTAACTTTTATTCACTTTATTTTAGGAGAGTATTGAAAATAAGAAGCTATTCCAGCATTAATTTTCACGTTATAAATTTACGCCGTTTACTATGCAGTGTAAATAACATGTTAACTTTATTCTATGGGTCGGCACGATTACGGGGATACCAAATATGTAAGGGTTTTATATGTTTGCCTACGTTTGAACAATAAAAACCCTTTTAGAAAAAAATTACTTGTTTTTGGACGCAGTTCATTTTATTTTTCAAGTTGTTACGATCGCGGGGATACCATATATGTGTATGTGTTATTTGTTTTGACACTTTTACTAAATAAAACCACTTTTTGGGCAAAAAAAAGTTTCATTTTATTTTGACTCTAATTTTTTTTTCCACAAACTTTATTTAACTGCTTTACAGTTGTTTGTTTTTTAGTCCCACCATCTGATAGTATAAGGGTATGTGCACACACACTAATTACGTCCGTAATTGACGGACGTATTTCAGCCGCAAGTAGTGGACCGAACTCAGTGCAGGGAGCCGGGCTCCTAGCATCATACTTATGTACGATGCTAGGAGTCCCTGCCTCGCTGCAGGAAAACTGTCTCGTACTGAAAACATGATTACAGTACGGGACAGTTGTCCTGCAGCGAGGCAGGGACTTCTAGCATCGTACATAAGTATGATGCTAGGAGCCCGGCTCCTTGCACTGTGTTCGGTCCGGGACTTGCGGCCGAAATACGTCCGTCAATTACGGACGTAATTAGTGTGTGTGCACATACCCTTACAAAGAATTATTGCCTGTCAGTGTAAAGCTGACAGGCAATCTATTAGGCCATGCCGCCTAACAGGCATTTTCTAAAGGCAGACCTGGGGGCCTTTGTTAGGCCCCCGGCTGCCATGGAAACCCAACGGCGCCCCGCAATTTCTTTCTGCCATCGAAACCCGACGGCGCTCCCTCTCTCTGCCAAACACATTAGATGTCGCTGTCGCTATTGACAGCGGCATTTAATGGGTTAAACTGCCGGAATCGGAGCGCGCTTAGATTCCGGCAGGAGCCAGGCTGTGTATAACAGCCATGCACCTGCCGCTGATCGCGTGGGTATACTGGCAGTACCCACGCGATCAGAGGATGGATATATCCGTCCTTTTGCGGGAACTAACTCCTGCTCAGGACGGATATATCCGTCCTTCGTCGTATAGGGGTTAAGGCCCCCTTCACATCGTGTTGTTGCCCTAAGTTTATCGTATTCGTCAGGAAATCTCCTAACGTACACTATAAACAACGTGGACGGTAATTCACAGGGCTCCATTATGTTCTTTTGGCCTACATCAGGCCGGTAGCCGTCGGTATACCTTATTTTTGAAGGATGGAATAGCGTGACGTCAGGGATTCTCCAAGGCCGGAATCCCCGGTCAGAGTGTTGCCGACGCTCCGGTCGTGTGCTCCGGCCGTGTACTCAGGCTTTGCAAAGCTTTGGATGTCACTTTACGTATATGGAAATCAGGAACAGCGCCATAGTCCCTGGGCAGAGCGCTAGTAGAAGGCTCCAGCCCTGTTCATGGACTGTGACTTCAGTAGTTTCCCCTGGGCCATTCCCCAGGCGACGTATTTCACTGTATGCCATACTGTCAGATACGTTTTGGATAAATAGTTCGAAATCTAGAGCATTAACCGGTCACTGCCGGCTCCATGGTTTTCTTTACTATAATTGACATCAGCACCAAAATCAGTTAATGTGTATAATGTACATACATGAGTGACACATTTTCTGTCGCCCACCGCCGGTAATGGAGGTTGGGGGGGGGAAGAAATTCATGATTCTCCATAGCAATAAGTGAAAAACTCAGAAACAGCAGTGTCTGTTTGCAGAACCCCCATCAATTTCTCTAGAAAGTTGCTGCTATCAGTACTATGTCATGCAATGGTTTTAAAATACTGACGCTACTTCAGGCGGCCACATTTGTGCATCTGTATTGCGGTCAGAATACCCGGATCTCCGCAGGTATGGAATTCCCACTCGCTAACTCATGACAGGAATGCCGACACCCCGTGCCCACTCACGAAAATTATAATTAGGAAGTGGAGTAATGATTGTGATCCCAAATACTTTCCTAAACATTCTATATGGTAGTGGCCTTCAACCTATGGCTCTGCCCCTGTTGCAAACCTACAATTACCAGCATGCTGTGACAACCACAGGTTAAACACCTGTTATATGGTATTTATAAGTATTATCCCTTTGCTATGGGCACATTTATGTCTGAAGGTTTTACATAGTGAACATATATTACATCATGCTTATAGAAAACGCACATAGCGCTACTTTTTAACGGAGAAAGATAAAAATTATAAGAGAAATACAACATCTGATATCCTTCCACATAAGGGACTATTTTAACTTCGTCCCTTGCGCGCATAGCACGCAAGATAGCAGGGCACGTAGACGCCACGAGGATCACGTGGGCGGACGGCGTGCGCTCATTGGTCATTTGGTGATGCGCTTGGAGATCGGTATAGAAGAAGCACGGTTGGCGGCAGCGTGGAGGCTGTACTGAGCGGTAATGCCATAGTTCCTTATCTTATAGTGTGTGCACGTCCAGTACTTATAGGACAAGTGCTGTATACATGATGGTAACCAGCATGGAACACTGTTAGAGGGGTTTTCCCATTTTCGACATTATGGCATATCCACAGGATGTGCGGTGAATGTGTAATAGCTGCGGGACCCGCATCGGTATCGAGAACGGGGTCTCCCGACGCTGCTGTAACTTCCTCCCTCCACTAGTCTGGCGAAACAGGGTCGGGAGACCATGTTCTAGATATAGGTGCTGGGACCCGCATCTATCAGACGTTTGTGGCGTATCCTATGGATGTGCCATTAAAGAGGCTGTCACCACATTATAAGTGCCCTATATTGTACATCATGTGATCGGCGCTGTAATGTAGATTACAGCAGTGTTTTTTTATTTAGAAAAACGATCATTTTTGAGTGTTTTACTATATGGCCAAGCGGGAATTGTGGAGAGGAGTTTATGACGCTGACCAATCAGTGACCAATCAGCGACATACACTTCTCTCCATTCATTTACACAGCACATAGCGATATAGCTATATCGCTATGTGCAGCCACAAACACACTAGAACGTTACTGCAGCGTCCTGACAATGAATATACAGTACAGTACCTCCAGCCAGGACGTGATGTGTATTCAGAATCCTGACACTTTTGTAGCGTCTGTGTGAGACTAGAGCACAGCGAGATCTCGCTGTAAATGACAGTTTACAGCGTAATCTCGCGAGACTACGTCTGCTATGCTGTAAATCACACAGACGCTACAGAAATGTCAGGATTCTGAATACACATCACGTCCTGGCTGGAGGTACTGTACTGTATATTCATTGTCAGGACGCTGCAGTAACGTTCTAGTGTGTTTGTGGCTGCACATAGCGATATAGCTATATCGCTATGTGCTGTGTAAATGAATGGAGAGAAGTGTATGATGTTGATTGGTCAGTGTCATACACTCCTCTGTACAACGCCCACTTGGTCATATAGTAAAACATGTCCAGTTGTCCATTGAGAAACTCATTAGCATAAAGCTAATATAGGTCATAACTGTCAAAAATGATAGTTTTTCTAAATAAAAAACACTGCTGTAATCTACATTACAGCGCCGATCACATCATGTACAAGATAGGCCACTTATAATGTGGTGACAGAGCTTCTTTAACGTCTATGGTGGGAAAACACACTAAATAAACTTCTTTTTGTCCTGCTTCACTTTTAGTATTGTTATAGCAGGATGGTCTGTATAGAACTGTATGATTATTATTTTTTGTGGAGCGCCGACCTATTCCATGGAGTTTATAATCTTTATAGGAAACCAATTAACCCAAGCATGAGTTTAGAAAGTAGGAGAAAAAGAGTGGTTGGATCCAGCGCTGAGATGATTAAAAAGAAACTTTTTCTAAGTTTTATTGGTTCTTCATTAAAAGATGATTTCAATGGCATATGAATATTAGCAATGCTGGGATAGTGGAATAGGGTGAATAGCCTACGCGTTTCGGACACTGTCTCCGTCCTTATTCATGGCTTAAGCGTAGGCTATTCACCCTATTCCACTATCCCAGCATTGCAGGACTAATATTCATATGCCATTGAAATCATCTTTTAATGAAGAACCAATAAAACTTGGAAAAAGTTTCTTTTTAATCATCTCAGCGCTGGATCCAACCACTCTTTTTCTACTACATAGCAAGTTTCCGTGTGCCGCCACGACGACCCGAGCGCCTGGACTATTATTCAAAAATACAAGTCCTTATCACAAGGTGAGCTGGAGAAATCCTCCCAATCTTTGCTTGTTTAGAAAGTAGGAGCTACACCATTAAAACGTCCTTGTATTAATTACCTAGTTGGACCCTGTGGCAAAAGCTGAAGCCACTGTTGAGGTAAGACGTCAGGACGGAGGAGATGGTTAGTGATTTCTGGGACAACCCTTTTCGTCATTTGCATGTTATGGGAAAGGCAGCGTTCGCTTGGTGCCTCCCTCTATTTGCCGAAGCGCAAAGTTGCTAAAAAAAAAAAAAATGTAGTTCCAGCTCTGGAAAACTTTCTGTGACCATCTTATATATCTTCGAAAGTTTGTTTGAAGCCCGATTTTTCATTGGTTTAAAATCTGGGAATAGCTATTTTTGATTGGATACGCGTTCCCCAGGTAACGGGTTGCACTGACAGGCTCCGCCCCTATTAATGAAGTGGCAGCCCATAATTGGCTGCAACGTATATCATTCGATGACTTCTGGGACCGTCAGTAAGGACTAATCCCTATCACTGTATAACATGTTCTTATATAAAACACAGCTGCCGCAGAACCTCTTATTCAGATGTACAGAGCTGTAGCTGTCCCATTCATATGTCGCAAAATCGCGGCAAAACGCCACGACTGCTAAATCTGAATAATCCCGTCAGAGATGAGTCGATACATAACTGGAATATAAAACCTATAAAACATCGATGCCAAATGGGCATGAATCAGAAGTCCCCGTCCCTCATCCACCACTTCGTAGTTTAGTCTAGGAGCACTGGCTTAGGACTTTTATTTCCTAAAGGGAATACATTTTTTGATCATGTGATCATAGTGTTAAGGATATTTAACACCTTCCCGACATTTGCCGTACATGTACGTCATGGAAAGCATTGACTTCCCGCAAAATGCCGTACATGTACGTCAAATGTTTGGCACCGGCTCAGAAGCTGAGTCTGTGCCATCATCACCGGATCTCAGCTGTATCTTACAGCTGACATCCGACTGTAACGGCGGGGACCGAAATTAGCTTCGATCCCCGCCATTAACCCCTTAAGTGCAGCGCTCAAACGCGATCGCTGCACTTAAGGTGTTTGCAGCTCATCGGAGCCCCAGCAATGAAATTGCCGGGGTTCCGGTGGCTGCAATGGCAACCGGAGGCCTAATACTGGCCTCCCGGTCTGCCTAGCACCGAAGCCGGTCAAGATCCGCCCAGCGGCGGAGCCTGATCGGCTTCCGTAGCTGCCGGCAAGATGGCGCCGGGTCAGGAGCTGATCCGGCGTCATCAGCGGTGGAAGTCAGCTGTATGTTAGAGCTGACATCCACCTGTAACGGCAGGAACCGGAGCTAGCTCCGATCCCTGCCATTAACCCCTTCGATGCAGCAATCGAAAGCGATTGCTGCATCGTAGTGGTTACTAGCAGATCGCCAGCCCTGACAGGCAATCAGGACTGGCGACTGCTGTTATGGCAACAGGAGACACAATGGTCTCCTGCTCTGCCATTACGGAAGCCGATTTAGGCCCCGTCGGGAGGCGAAGCCTAATCGGCTTGCTGTCAGTGAATGACTGACAGATCTAATACATTGCACTACATAGGTAGTGCAATGTATTAGAAAAAAAAAATCTGACCGTTGGACCTTCAAGTCCCCTAGTGGGACTTGAAGAAAAGTGAAAAAAATAAAAGTTTGAAAACAATAAAAGTTTCAAGTAATCAAATAAAACACAATCCCCCTTTTACACTTATCAAGTCCTTTATTATTGAAAAATAATAATAAACCATATGTATTTGGTATCGCCACGACTGTAACGACCTGAGGTATCAAAATATTGTATTATTTATTGCACGCGGTGAATAGCGTAAAAAAAACCGTAAAAAACGTTACCAGAGTTTCTGTTTTTTGGTCACTTTGCCCTACAAATATTAGAATAAAAAGTGCTCAAAAAGTCGCACGTATCCAAAAATGGTACCTATAAAAACTATAGCTCGTCCCGCAAAAAACAAGCCCTCATACACGTCCGTCGACAAAAAAATTAAAACGTTATGGTTCTCACAACTTGGCGACAGAAAAAAATACATTCTTTTTACAAAAGTAATTTTATTGTGAAAAAAGTTGTAAAACATAAAAAAGTGCTATAAATTAGGTATCGCCAGAATCGTACTGACCCACAGAATAAAGTTAACATGTAATTTATAACGCATGGTGAACGCTGTATAAAAAAAACGAAAAAAGCTGTGCCAGAATTGCGTTTTTTTGTTTACCTGGCATCCCAAAAAATAGGATAAAAGGTGATCAAAAAGTCACATGTACCCCAAAATGGTACCAATAATAACTACAGCTCGTCCCACAACAAACCAGCCCTCATACCGCTACGTCTATGAAAAATAAAATTAGTTGTGGCTCGAATAAGTCAGGAAATAAAAAAATATGCAGTTGTGCCCGAGGGGAACATTTCTTCAGTTTGAAGAGGTGATTTATCAAGGACCTAAAATTAGGGAACCAGGAAAGGGAGGGCCCAAACATATCCGCTGGAAGAGATGGTGCCCGTATTATACCAGGACAACACTTTCCCAGCAAAATTCCTCAAACTACAAAGGTGCGGAGTGTGGACCAAAAGGGGGATAAGAAATGACACCATTTATCAGTGCGACACTGGCCTGTGCGGAAAGGATTGCTTCACAGCGTAACACACATCTATGGATTATTTTTTTTTTTTCATACCACCTGACTATGCCCCTTATATATAGCCATGATTAAGAACGCAGCTAGCGTTTGAAACGCGTAGGCTTCCTCAATCCTCTCATTTCTCTCCCAGCACTCAAGGACATCACCCCGATTGACCTCTTTTAAACATCTTCATTAAACTTGGAACAAGTTCCTTTTTATTTGCAGCTACGCTGGATCCAAACCACCTGTTTCTCCTGTATGCCCCTTATATACTCCGCCCCGCTTACATGTACCCCCACATTATAAAACACCAGCAATACTCAAACAAATTTAGTACCAAGCAAAATCCGCTCTCCAAAAGCCAAATGGTGCTCCCTCGGCTCTGAACCCTACAGCGTGCCCAAACAGCAGTTTCCTTCAACATATATGGCATCGTCATACCCGGGAGAACCCTTTTAACAATTTTTGGGGTGTGTGTCTCCAGTGTCATAAGCTTGGCATGACATATTTGCCACTGAATGGCATATCTAGGGAAAAATATAAATTTTTAATTTGCACCATCCGCAGTGCATTCATTTATGGAAAAGACCTGTGGGGTGAAAATGCTCACTACACCCCTTAATAAATGCCTTGAGGTGTGCAGTTTCCATAATGGGGGTCACTTCTCAGGGGTTTCTTTTTATTATTTCACATCTGAGCCTCTGTAGTTGTGAACCAATACTTTGTAAATCGCCAAATTAGGCCTCCACTCCGCAGGGTACTCTTCACTCCTGAGCCCTGTCATATGTCCAGGCAAAAGATTAGAGCCCCATGTAGGGTGTTTCTAAAATCGGGAAACACAGCATAATAATTAGAGGGCTGTCTTGTTATGGTGGCACAAGCCGGGCACCACATATTGGCATATCTATGGAAGAAAATCCCATTTTCACTCTGCAACATCGAGTGAACACTAATTTCTACAAAACACCTGCAGGGTTAAAATGCTTACTACACCCCTTGGTAAATGCATTGAGGGGTGTCGTTTCCAAAATGGGGTCACTTCTGGGGGGTTTCCACTGTTTTGGGCCCACAGGCGCCCAGAAACCAATCCAGCAACATCTGCACTCCAAATGGCGGTCCTTTCCTTTTGAGCCCTGCCGTTTGCCCAAACAGCAGCTTATGACCATATATGGGGTATTGCCGTACTCGGGAGAAATTGCTTTACAAATTTTGAGTTCTTTTTTTCCTTTATTTGTTGAGAAAATGAAAAAATTTGCGCTAAAGCTTATTGAAGAAAAAGGACTGTTTTTATTTTCACTGCCTAATTCTAATAAATTCTATGAAACAACATCTGTGGGGTCAAAATGCTTACTACACCCCTAGATGAATTCCTCAAGAGGTGTAGTTTCCTAAATGGAGTCCCTTTTTGGGCGTTTTCATTGTTTTGTCCCCTCAGGGGCTTTGCAAATGTGACCTGGCCTCCGCAAACCATTCCTGCTAAATGTGATCTCAAAAAGCCAAATAGTGCTCTTTCCCTTCTAAGCCCTGCCGTGTGTCCAAACAGCCGTTTATTACCACATGTGGGGTATTGTTTTACTCGGGAGAAATTGCTTTACAAATGTTGCGGTGCTTTTTCTCCTTCAGTCCTTCTGGAAATGAGAAAAAATTAGCTAAACCTACATTTTCTTTGAAAAAATTTAGATTATCATTTTCACAGCCTACTTCCAATAATTTATGCAAAAAACCTGTGGGGTCAAAACGCTCACTATACCCCTAGATAATTTCCTCAATGGGTGTAGTTTCCGAAATGGGGTCACTTGTGGGGGGTTTCCACTGTTTTGTCCCCTCAGGGGCTTTGTAAATGTGACATGGCCTCTCAAACCATTCCTGCTAAATTTGAGCTTCAAAAGCCAAATGGCGCTCTTTCCCTACTAAGCCCTGCCGTGTGTCCAAATATCCATTTATTACCACATGTGGGGTAGTGTTTTACTCGGGAGAAATTGCTTTACAAATTTTGCGGTGCTTTTTCTCCTTTAGTCCTTGTGGAAATGAGAAAAAAAATCCATAAACCTACATTTTCTTTGAAGAAATGTTGATTTTAATTTTCACGGCCTACTTCCAATAATTTCTGTAAAAAACCTGTGCGGTCAAAATGCTCACTACACCCCTAGATAATTTCCTTGAGGTGTCTAGTTTCCCAGATGGGGTCACTTTTGGGGGATTTTCACTGTTTTGGCACCGCAAGAGCCCTTCAAACCTGACATGGTGCCTAAAATATATTCTAACAAAAATAAGGCCACAAAATCCACTAGGTGCTCCTTTGCTTCTGAGGCCGGTGCTTCAGTCCAGTAGCACGCTACGGCCACATGTGGGATATTTCCTAAAACTGCAGAAACTGGGCAACAAATATTGAGTTGCGTTTCTCTGGTAAAACCTTCTGTGTTATAAAAAAAATTGTATTAAAAATTTTATTTCTGCCAAAAAATATGAAATTTGTAAGTTTCACCTCTACTTTGCTTTAATTCCTGTGAAATCTGTAAAGGGTTAAGACATTTTCTAAATGCTGTTTTGAATACTTTGAGGGGTGAAGTTTTTAAAATGGGGTGACTTTTTGGTGGTTTCTAATATATAAGGCCCTCAAAACCACTTCACAACTGAACTGGCCCCTGTAAAAATAGCCTTTTGAAATTTTCTTGAAAATGTGAGAAATTGCTGCTAAAGTTCTAAGCCTTGTGAGGTCATAGAAAAATAAAAGGATGTTCAAAAAACGATACCAATCTAAAGTAGACATATGGGGGATGTTAATTAGCAACAATTTTGTGTGTTAGAACTTCCTGTCTTACAAGCGGATACATTTAAATTGAGAAAAATGCTAATTTTTGAAATTTTTCGCTAATTTTTGGTGTTTTTCACACTTAAATACTGAACATATCGAGCAAATTTTACCACTATCTTAAAGTCCAATGTGTCACGAGAAAACAATCTCAGAATCGCCCGGATAGGTGAAAGCATTTCGACGTTATTACCACATAAAGTGAAACATGTCAGATTTGAAAAATGAGGCTCTGTCAGGAAGGTCAAAAGTAGCTAAAGAGGGAAGGGGTTAATGGTGCTTCCAATAACATTGGGTCCGGTGTCACCAGTATTCTACCCGTACTTACGGACCCGTTTTCTCTGCACTAATCGGCAGCCACTTCTCTCTATCAGTGCTGGAAAGAGAGTAGGGGCAGCCCTTTCGGGCAGAGTTTCCGCAGCGATTTAAAGTAAAAGAAGTTCATACGTACCGTTGTCTTGGTGACGCGTCCCTCTTGATATCCAGTCCGACCTCCCTGGATGACGCGGCAGTCTGTGATTGGCTGCAGCGGTCACATGGAATGAAACGTCATCCCGGGAGGCCGGACTGGAGGAGGAATCAGGTAAGTTAACTTTTAATACTCTCTAATTATTATGCGGGTCGTGCTCCCATATAAAGTATGGGAGCACGGTCCGTAAAAAGCAAAAATAGGACATGTCCTATCTTTTGCGGAGCCTTTCTACGGCACGGATACCTTCCTGTAAATATACAGGAAGGTGTCCATGGGCAATAGAAGTGAATGGGTCCGTAATTACGTACAAATTCTATGGTTGTTTGCATGGGACCTTACAACACATAATTGGGTATTTAATCCGTTGCGTACCTGCTCCGCAATAGTACGGCACACGCCGCTCATTGAAGCGGACCTGCGCCGTACTATTGTGGAGCAGGAATAAACTGTCACTATGTGAAATCACATAGTGATAAAACAGCGACAGCAACTGTCATTGACAGCTAACTGTCTCTGTTACTGCCTGGGGACCAATCTGCAGGCCCCCATGCCGGATATTGAAGACTGACCAATCACAGCAGAGACTGACCAATCACAGCCATCTGTGACGTCGTCTACAGGAGAAAGCTCCTGTCACTTTCTCTGATCTCCTCATTTCTGTGAGATTCTGAGGAGATCAGAGAAAGACATGTAAAAAAAAACAACACAATTTTTATTAACCCCTTCCCGCAAATGGGCGTATAGTAACGCCCTGAGGATGAAGCGGGCACAGGAGCTGTGCGCGCTCCATCTTCATCGGATGGGTTGGCTGTAATATACAGCCGACATCTCACTACATCTCACTGTTATCTCCGATCACCGTCGTTTAACCCCTTAAATGCCGCTGTCGACAGCGGCATTTAAGTGATTGATACAGAGGGAGGGGGCTCCCTCTGCACCCCGTTGGCTCCCCCCGCAAAAAATGATTGTTGCAATGGCAACCAGGAAGCCTAGCAACGGCTTTCTGGTTGCCAGGTACGGGAGCCTATTAGGTCCTGCCCAAGGCAGGATGTAATAGGCTCAACTGTCAGTTGTAAAGTGACAGTTACAATACACTGCACTACACAAGTACATACATAAGTAGTGCAGTGTATTGTACAGGGGATCAGAAGATCAGATCTTCCAGTCTCCTAGTATGTGTTAAAAAAAAAAAAAAAGTGAAAAAAAAAAGGTTTTAGATAAATAAGTAAAAGTTTTACGTAATAAAAACAATAATCGCCCTGTTTCCCTGATCAAGCCCTTTATAATTAGAAAAAAAAACCCAAAAAACTAGACCTAATAGGTATTGCCGCGTTCGTATCGGCCTGACCTAAAAGAATATCCTATTATTTATCCCGCATGGTGAACACCGTAAAAAAAAATACAATAAAAAACAATGGCAGAATTTCCTTTTTTGGTCACCTTGTTTCCAAAAAAATGGAATAAAAAGTCGCACGTACCCAAACATGGTACCAATAAAAACTACAGTGTGTCACTCAAAAAACAAGCCCTCACACGGCTCCGTTGATAAAAAAATAAAAAAGTTATGGCTCTCAGGATATGGTGACACTAAGGCGGGATTCACACGACCGGGTCGCGTCCGAGCCCGAGTGCCGGCCGGTAAAATCGGCCATTCTGCCCGGCCGGTTTGCATAAAGGCATGCATCCGTGCCGGGCCGGGCAGATCCGGACAGTGACATCAGCGGCAACTCCTGAAGGGGAATCCCCATGTGTTCGGGGATTCCGCTTCAGGAGTTTCCCCTGATGTCACTGCCCAGATATGGACAGAGACATCAAGCTCTCTGTCCAGGAGCGGAATCCCCGAACACACGGGGATTCCGCTCCTTCAAGGAGCTAAAGTGCGGCTAGCACATAGCAGAGCGGGGAGATACCTCCCCGCTCTGCTATAGTGGCGTCGCTACAGTAGTAGCAGCCGCAGCAGCAGCTTCTGCAGCTGCTAGCGGCGCCATCAAAGGTATCGCCGGGCCAGGGCGCTTTTAAAACAAGCAGGAGAAGGGAGCCAGCGCAGCGCTCCCTTCCACCTGCTGTACACCCCGGCCCTGCCACACCGTGTACAGCGATGCCATTCGTCAGAATGGCATCAACTCCTCCTCCTCACATGCACTCTGCGCTGTGAGGAGGAGGAGATAGAGCGCAAGAGCCGGAAAACCCGGCCGTCACTCGGGACACATCCCGGTGATGGCCGGGTATTACCCGGCCCCATAGAATTCTATGGGAGCCGGGCGGCCGGGTACCCGGGCGAAAATAGAGCATGTCCTATTTTTTGACGGGCGGTTTTCCCGGCCGTCAAAAAATCGGTCGTGTGAATAGCCCCATTAGGGGTCTATTATTCCTAATGCAGCCGGGTGCCGGCCGATTTATGAACGGCCGGCACCCGGCCGGGAAACCCTGCCGTGTGAATGAGGCCTAAGGCCTCATGCACACGAACTTATTTATTCCTCCTGTAAATACTGGCGTAAATACGGGTCCTTGGTCACACGTATTCGACCCGTATTGCACCAGTATTTACGGACCAGTGCCCCGAAATACGGGTCCGGTGTCACCCGTATTCCACCCGTATTTAAGGGCACGTTTTTGCTGCAAAATTGCACTGCAGTAATCGGCAGCCTTTCTCCCTATCAGTGCAGGATAGAGAGAAGGGGCAGCCCTTTCCGTAGTAAAAGTAAAATAAATTCATACTTACCCGGCCGTTGTCTTGGTGACGCGTCCCTCTTTCGACATCCAGCCCGACCTCCCTGGATGACGCGGCAGTCCATGTGACTTTTTTTACAGATTGATCTATATTGTGATCGGTAGTTTCTGTCCAGGGTGCTGAAAGAGTTACTGCCGATCATTTAACTCTTTCAGCACCCTGGACAGTGACTATCCCCTGACGTCGCCTAGCAACGCTCCCGTAATTACGGGTGCACACACGTAGCCACCCGTAATTACGGGAGCCCCTTAGACTTCTATGGGCCTGCCCGTGCCGTAATTACGGCCAGAAATAGGACATGTTCTATATTTTTCAATGGCACGGGCACCTTCCCGTAAGCAAACGGGGAGGTACCCGTGTCCAATAGAAGTCTATGGGCCCATAATTATGGGCGTTTTTACGTTCGTTAGCATGGGGCCTAAGATGTAGCTTTAGCACTCAGGAAATTTGAGGTAGATTTTGAACTGCCTGCGCCTTTTTGTCTGCGGATTTCGGTGTGGTTTTTGCCTGCGGCCATTTAACCCCTTAGTGACCAGCCCATTTTAGGCCCTAATGACCAAGCTATTTTATTCGTTTTTCTGTAGTCGCATTCAAAGAGCTATAACTTTTTTATTTTTTCATCTACATAGCTTTATGAGGACTTGTTTTTGGCGGGATTAGTTGTACTTTTTAATAGCACCATTTTTGGGTACATATAAAAAATGTTTTATTAACTTAACTTTTTTTGGGGGGATTATAAAAAAAACTGAAATTCCGCCATTGTTCTATGCGTTTTTAAATTGACGCCGTTCATTATGCGAAGTAAATAGCATGTTACCATTATTCTATGGGTCGGTACGATTACGGCGATACCACATATGTAGAGGTTTTTTATGTTTTACGACTTTTGCACAATAAAAGCCTCCCTGTACCATTGCAGATAGTTTCCCAGTTTACATATTTAGGGATAAAGATCTCCTTTAGTATAGCAAGACATGGGGAACTGAATCTTGACCCTTTGGTGGTAGCCACTGAGAGACGGTTGAGCGCCTGGAGGAACCTTCTGCTGTCACTGTATGGACGGATTCATTTATTTAAGATGATATACTTACCTAGATATCTTTTTGTGCCTCTCCTGTTGTGTTGCGGAAGAAATTCTTTCAACAGCTTGATAGTATACTGCGAGCTTTTTATTGGCGGGGTGGTGCTCCACGGTTCAGCCTTAGGCCTGGTTTACACGAGCGTGTGCGTTTTGCGCACGCAAAAAACGCAGCGTTTTGCGTGCGCAAAATGCACTTAACAGCTCCGTGTGTCATCAGCATATGATGCGCGGCTGCGTGATTTTCGTGCAGCCACAATCATTATGACACTCCGTTTGGATGTTTGTAAACAGAAAAGAAGGTGGTGCTTTTCTGTTTACATTCAGCGTTTGACAGCTGTTGCGCGAATCACGCTGTTCGCACGGAAGTGCTTCCGTGTGACCGTGATTTTCACGCACCCATTGACTTCAATGGGTGCGTGATGTGCGAACAGCGCACAAATATAGGACATGTCGTGAGTTTTTTTTCAGCGGACTCACGCTGAGCAAAACTCACAGACTGTCTGCATGCCCCCATAGACTTACATAGGTCCGTACGACACGCGTGAAAAGCACGCGCGTCGCACGGACTTATATCACGCTCGTCTAAACGAGGCCTTAGTCTGTTGCAGGCCCCTAAACAACGGGGGGGGGGGGGGGGGGAATGGCGACATCAAATCTTAAATTCTACTGTTTAGCTTCTCAACTCGTGATTGCAGGTTGGTGGATAGATATAGATCTGAGTAATGCAGCCACTGAACTGGCAGGTGCACTTATGACTTGATTTTGGAGCACAAGTATGACTATGAGTGAATGTTAGTTTTGATTCAGTCAGGCGTTCGGGGATGGTAAATATGCACATTTTGTTACTGTCATAAAATGCATATGCTCCGAGTTGACATTTCTATATGGTGCTAATGCCTTTTTGAATGTCTTTAATTTTGTATTGTTTGTATATTGGTATGTGTTTTGTACAACAAAAGTTTTGAAAATTAAAGCCTTTAAAAAAAAAAAAAAAAATGAAGTCAAGTTAGCAAAGTTATCTACAGAAAAACAAATCACTAATGATGATAAAATCCCCAAAAATTTTATAAATATATTAATGCCAAAAAATGAACCTGCTCCAAACGATTCGGACACGGCTCTAGGTTACAGTCGACACTTCACAAAAACGAGCGGGATCGCGCTCGAGGTTGTTTAACCAGTTAAAATGCAGCGGTCAATAGCGACCGCTGCATTTTAAGTCGTTAGAAAGAAGGGGGGGACCCCCCTCTAGCAGTTAATCGCGCCCCCCGCAATTCATTCGCAGGGTGGCGATGGTTGCTATGGCTGCCTCGGGGTCCCCAGGTCCGCCATCTTTGTGCTCCTATTAAAGAGGCTCTGTCACCAGATTTTGCAACCCCTATCTCCTATTGCAGCAGATCGGCGCTTCAATGTAGATAAGAGTAACGTTTTTTTTTTTTTTTTTTAAAACGAGCATTTTTGGCCAAGTTATGACCATTTTTATATTTATGTAAATGAGGCTTTCTAAAGTACAACTGGGCGTGTTTACAGTAAAAGTACAACTGGGCGTGTATTGTGTTCATTACATCGGGGCGTTTTTACTTCTTTTACTAGCTGGGCGTTGTGTATAGAAGTATCATCCACTTCTCTTCACAACGCCCAGCTTCTGGCAGTGCAGACACAGCGTGTTCTCGAGAGATCACGCTGTGACGTCACTCACTTCCTGCCCCAGGTCCTGCATCGTGTCGGACCAGCGAGGACACATTGGCACCAGAGGCTACATTTGATTCTGCAGCAGCATCGGCGTTTGCAGGTAAGTCGATGTAGCTACTTACCTGCAAACGCTGATGCTGCTGCAGAATCAAATGTAGCCTCTGGTGCCGATGTGTCCTCGCTCGTCCGACACGATGCAGGACCTGGGGCAGGAAGTGAGTGACGTCTCAGCGTGATCTCTCGAGAACACGCTGTGTCTGCACTGCCAGAAGCTGGGCGTTGTTTAGAGAAGTGGATGATACTTCTATACACAACGCCCAGCTAGTAAAAGAAGTAAAAACGCCCCGATGTAACGAACACAATACACGCCCAGTTGTACTTTTACTTTAAACACGCCCAGTTGTACTTTAGAAAGCCTCATTTACATAAATATAAAAATGGTCATAACTTGCCCAAAAATTCTCGTTTAAAAAAAACGTTACTCTTCTCTCCATTGCAGCGCCGATCTGCTGCAATAGGAGATAGGGGTTGCAAAATCTGGTGACAGAGCCTCTTTAAGCCCTGCCTCCGGCAGGGCTTAACCCCTTCCCACTATGTGAAGTAATAGTCTGTCACAGGAGTTGTCCTGTTAACGCAAACTGACGGACTATTACGTCACAGCATTAACAGGGCACTGTGTCGGCAGACACGTCTGCAGACACCGTTTTAAAGCAGTGATAGCTTAACGCTATCACTGCTTCAAGGCCAGGACCGGAGCTAGCCTCCGATCCGGCCGATTTAACACCTTAGATGCAGCCCTCAAAACAGAGAGCTGCGTCTATGGTGTTTACAAGCCGATCGGAACCCTGCAATGAAATCGCGGGGTTCCGATGACTGCTCCGGCAGACAGGGCGCCTAACAATGGCCTCCCGTCTGCCTAGAACGGAAGCTTGCTAGGTCCCGCCCAGAGGCGGGGCCTAAAAGGCGCCCGGCCGCAGTTTCAAGAAGGAGCAGGCTCAGGAGCCGAGCCTGCGACATCAGCCGTTGATGTCCGCTGTATATGGTTGTGTTCAGACAGCACCAGTATCTTCGGGTGCTCGAAATAGGGTCCCAACCCAGATGTAGGTCAAGAAATGTATTCTGCACACCTTGATTGTGTTCAAAAAAATGTTTTTATTTATTTCTCCGGGTAAATGGCAGAGGCTATACGTGCTCCGTCAAAGTTTCGGTCGTAAGACCTTCGTCGGGCACTGAGCCGTACTGGGGACTCGATCAGCGTCAGTATCGCGTTTGTAGTAGCGCTGCTATAAATTGTGTCTGGCGGCTTACCGCTTTTTAGGTAAGCCGCCAGACACAATTTATAGCAGCGCTACTAAAAACGCGATACTGACGCTGATCGAGTCCCCAGTGCGGCTCAGTGCCCGACGAAGGTCTAACGACCGAAACGTTGACGTAGCACGTATAGCCTCTGGCATTTACCCTGAGAAATAAATAAAAATATATTTTTTGAACACAATCAAGGTGTGCAGAATACATTTCTTGATGTCAGCTGTGTGTTACAGCTTACACCGTGCTGTAACGGCAGGGAACGGAGCTAGCTCCGATCCCTGCCATTAACCCCTCAGATGCCACGATCGTGGCATCTTAGTCGTTTGTAGTGATCGGCTTCGACACAATGTTATCATGATGAATCCAATCGCTGCTATGGCAACCGGAGGCCTAATAATGGCCTCCTGGTCTGCCACGTACGATAGCCTATTAGGCCTCGCCCACAGACGGGACCTAATAGGCTTGCTATTAGTGAATGACTGACTGCCCTAATGCATTGCACTACGTGGCTAGTGCAATGCATTAGAGTAAAGATCAGAGGTGCAGGACCTCAAGTCCCCTAGTGGGGCAAAAAAAAAAGTTGAATAAAAGTGTAAAAATAAAAGTTTCAAGTTAATAAAAACAAACACTGCCTTTTTTCCTATAATAAGCCTTTTATTATTGGGAAAAAATGAAAATGTTAAAGTACACATATTTGGTATCGCCGCGTCCGTAACGACCCAAACTATAAAAGTATAATATTATTTTTCCTGCACGGTTAACACTGCAAAAAAAAACATAAAATAAACACCAGAATCACAGTTTTTTTTTTTTTTTTATCACCACCCCTCACAAAACATGGAATAAAGAGTGATCATAAAGTCGCATGTACCCCAAAATAGTACCAATAAAAACTACAACCCGTCCCGCAAAAAACAAGCTCTTACACAGCTTTTTTTGACTGAAAAATAAAAAAAGTTCTGGCTCTCAGAATATAGCCACACAGTATGTGCAGAGTGTCCAAAAGTGGATAACATCTGGCACCATTTATCAGTGAAATATTATTTATTTACCGCATTATTATACCCTCTTATAATGCCCATCATGATGTTCTTCGCACAGATTACATATGCCCCCGCATTATAAACGGAAATACCAGCAAAACCCCAAACAGAAAAACTAGCAAGCAAAATCTGTGCTCCAAAAGCCAAATGGCGCTCCCTCCCTTCTGAGCCCTACAGCAGTTTACGTCTACATATATGGCATCGCCATACCCGGGGGAACCAGCTTAACGGTTTACGAGGTGTGTATTTTCGGTGGCACAAACGGGGTGCAACATATTGCGCACTAAAATGGCATATCAGCAGAAAGTTGCTATTTTCACTTTGCACCATCCGTTGCGCATTAATTACTAATGGAAAAACACCTGTGGGGGCAAAATGCTCACTACACCCCTTAAAATTCCTTAAGGGGTGTCGTTTCCAAAATAGGGGTCACTACTTGTGGGTTTGTTTTGCTATTTGACCTCAGAGCCCTGCAATTGTGGGGCAATTCTGTGAAAATCACTAAAATGGACCTCAAATGCGCATGGTACTCTTCACTTCTGAGCCCTGTGATATGTCCAGGCAAATGATAATGCCTTATGGGGTGTAGTTTCCAAAATAGGGTCACTTCTTGGGGGCTTCCACTGTACTCTGGTACCTCAGGGTTTTGCAAATGCGACATGGCACCCAAAAACCAATCCAGCAAAATCTGCATGCCAAATAGCGCTCCTTCCTTTCTGAGCCCTGCCGTGTGTCCAAACAGCAGTTTACGACCACATGTGGGGTATTTCCGTACTCTGGAGAAATTGCTTTATAAATGTTGTGCGGCTTTTTCCTCTTTATCCCTTGTGAAAATGAAAAAATGCAACTTTTTAGTGGAAAAAATGCTGATATGCAATTTTTACGGCCTAATTCCAATAAATTTAGCAAAGGACCAGTGAGGTCTAAATGCTTACTATACCCCTAGATGGATTCCTTAAGGGGTGTCGTTTCCAAAATGGGGTCACTTTTGGGGAGTTCCTACTGATTTGTTCCCGCAGGCACTTTGCAAATGTGACATGGCACCCGAAAACCATTCCAGCTAAATTTGAGCTCCCAATGTTGACCCTTCCCTTTTGACCCCTGCCGTATGTCCAAGTAGTAGTTTTTGACCACTTATGGGGTATTCCCGTAATCGGGAGAAATTGCTTTTCAAATGTTGGGGTGCTTTTTCTCCTTTATGCCTTGTACAAATTTCAACATTTTATTCGGAAAAATGTCGATTTTCACGGCCTAATTCCACTAAAGTCCGCATAAAAACTGTGGGGTCAAAATGCTCACTATACCCCTCAATAAATTTCTTCCCTTCTGAGCCCTGCCGTGTGTCAAAACAGCAGTTTATCACCACATATGGGGTATTGCCGTAATCGGGAAAAATTGCTTTTCAAATCTCGGGGGGCTTTTTCTCATTTATGCCTTGTAAAAATAGAAAATTTCTTCGTTTTATTGAAAAAAATGTCGATTTTCATTTTCACGGCTTCATTCCACTAAATTCAGCATAAACAACCGTGGCGTCAAAATGGCCACTATACCCCTTGATAAATTCCTTGAGGGGTGTAGTTTGCCAAATGGTGTCTTTTTGGGGGTGTTTCCACTGTTTTGGAATCTGCAATAAATCTATGGGGTCAAAATGCTCACTACTCCCCTAGATAATTTCCTTGAGGTGTTTAGTTTCCCAAAAGGGGTCACTTTTCTGGGATTTCCACTGTTTTGGCACCACAAGAGCCCTTCAAACCTGACATGGTGTCTAAAATATATTCTAATAAAAAGGAGGCCCCAAAATCCTCTGAGTGCTCGTTTGCGTTGGAGGTCTGTGTTTCAGTGAATTGGCACACTAGGGCTACATGTGGGATATTTCTAAAAACTGCAGAATCCGGGCAATAAATATTGAGTTGTGTTTCTCCGGTAAAACCTTCTGTGTTACAGGAAAAAAAAAGGCTTAAAAATGAATTTCTGCCCAAAAAAATTAAATTTGTAAATTTCATCCCTAATTTGCTGTAATTCTTGTGAAATGCCTAAAGGGTTAATAAACTTTCTAAATGCTGTTTTGAATACTTTGAGGCGTTCAGTTTTTAAAATGGGGTGCTTTATGGGGGTTTGCATTGTATGGGCCCCTCAAAACCACTTCACAACTGAACTCGTCCCTGTAAAAATAACCTTTTGAAATTTTCTTAAAAATGTGAGAAATTTCTGAGCCTTGTAACGTGCTAGAAAAATAAAAGGATGTACAAAAAATGATGACAATCTAAAGTAGACATATGGGAAATGTTAATTAGCATTTATTTTGTGTGGTATTACGATCTGTCTTACAAGCAGGTACATTTAAATTTAGAAAAATGCTAATTTCTGCAGTTTTTCCTCAAAATTTTGTTGTTTTTCACAATAAAATACTGAATGCATCGACAATTTTATATCTAACTTAAAGGGGTTGTCCGAGATACCAACATTTTTTCAAAAACTCTGTCATACATTACCCCTTATACAGACAACCTAAATAAAGCATTATTTTTAAAAAAAAATCTACTTAGCACATTTCTTCTTTGAATTTAGCACAGTTTGTTTACATGCAGTTCAGCTCTGGTTTGTTGATCTTTCCTTGTTATGAAACTTTTTTCCCGTGCACGCTCATTGCAGGCTGCAATGAGCGTGCACGTACCTTCCAAGAGTTCATGTGAGCTGTCCTTGCTCCTCCCGCTGACCTCCTTCACTGGATTGTCTCCTTGCTGACATTCTTGAAGGATGGTGAGCAAATGTTCTCCCCCCATTATGTTTTATTTCTCTTTTCAGGTCTATAAACCTCTTCGTGTCTCCCCTCACCCTCGTCCACCCTCACCCTAACCCTCACCCTCACCCTAACCCTCGCCCACCCTCCTCTATCTCACGTCTCTCTCCACTAAGGCTATGTTCACACAGAGTTTTTTTGCCGGAGGAATATCTGCCTCAAAATTCCGTCTTGAAGTTTGCGGCAGATTTACCTCTCCCTGCACGTTGATTTTTGCGTCATTTTTCCCGGAGTTTTTTGTGCGCTGTTTGCGGTTTTGTTTGCCGCTTTGTTCGGGCCGTTTTTCGCTTCGTTTATCTTGGCATTTTTTGCTTGTTTGTTTGCGTCTTTTTTTGCTGTGTTTTCCGTTGCGTTTATCGTAGCCTTTTTCGTATCGTTTCTTTTTTTGCATCGTTGTTTGCGGCTATTTTTGCTGCGTTTTTCGTTGCGTCTTTCGTGGCGTTTTCCCAGTAGTTTTTCACGGCGTTCTTTGCCTCTTTGTTTGCGGCTTTTTCCGCGATGTTTTTCGCAACGTTTTCCGTGGCGTTTATCGTAGCCTTTTTTGCGTCGTTTTTCGCCTCTTTTTTTTGCGTCGCTGTTTGCGGTTTTTTTTCTGCGTTTCGTTGCGTCTTTCATGGCGTTTTTCCTGTCGTTTTTCGTGGCGTTTTTTGCCTCTTTTTTCGCGGCTTTATTTGCGATGTTTATCGCGGCGTTTATCGTAGCCTTTTTGGCGTTGTTTTTGCTGCGTTTTTCGCGTCGTTTTCCGTCATGTTTTTCGCCCACGGCAATTGAGCGCCGCGGGCATAAAACAACGGAAATACGCTTTCTCTGCCTCCCATTGAAGTCAATGGGAGGTCAGAGGTGTAAACGCCCGAAGATGGAGCATGTCGCTTCTTTTTCCCACGAGGCAGTTTTACTGCTCGCGGGAAAAAGACGCCGACGCCTCCCATTGAAATCAATGGTACGCATTTTCGGGCCGTTTTTTACAAGTTTTGCTACGCTGTTTCCGCTTAAAAAAAAAACAGGCGGAAACATCCCCGTAATTTCAGCCGTTATGGACGCCCTCGTGTGAACATACCCTAACAATGTAGGCTTAGATACAGGACCCCAGAAGATCTTATCCAGTTCAGGACCGGGCTATTTTGCGCCTTCAGGACCAGACACCGTTTAGCCATTTTTAGCACGTGTTAGTTAAATGGCTATAACTTTTTTATTTGTTGGGCTATCGACGTGATTTTTGCGACGTTTTTTCCGTAGACAATGCAGGTTTCTTTTTTTTATCATTTTTATACACACCTTTTTTGGCATTTTAGAATTTTCTTTCATAAAGTTTGAAAATATTAGTAAAAAAAAAGCTTTTTTACGTTTCAGCTATTTTTTTTGGTAATAACATAGTTTTACCCTAAAATAGACCTTTTATTTGTGATCGTCATTGTCTACCGTAAATTTTAATATATTACATGTCTATATTAGGGTAATTGGGTCAGCGCTAGCGTTACAACAATGATTGGCGGGGGGAACGGTATTTTATTGGGGTGGGTATTTTATGTGTATTTATTATTGTATTTTTTTTTGCACTTTACTTTATTATTTTTTTATTACTATGGTCTGTCCCCCAAAAGGTCAGAAAAGACCTTTGGGGAACGTTATATGTTTTTTTTCTTTCTTTTACACCATGTTTTTCCACTGTAACTGGGGCTGCACAGCAGCCCCAGTTACAGGGGAAATCAGCCCTCTCATAGTGACGATTGTCACTAATAGGGCTGTGCTGGGTCTAGTAAGACCCAGCAGCAGTCTGCCACTAACGGCACCCGGTGATCATGTGACCAGTCACATGATACCGGGAGGAATAGAGACAGCGCCGCGGGGCCGCTGTCTCTATTCCTATACACAGCGTTCATTGAGCGCTGTGTAAAAAGACATCGGAGAAGACAGAAGCAGCTAAAGCTGCTTCTATCTTCTCCTCAGGGTCCCCGGCAGTCACTGACAGCCGGAGACCCGACATACAGCTGCCCGATCGCGCGGGCAGCAAGTTAAAACCCGAGCCGTAGAAAGTCTATAGCTCGGGTTTTAAGGACCCGTCCCTGACCGCTGGCCGTAAAAATACAGCCAGCGGTCGGGAACCAGTTGTTAAACAGTGCACGGTGTCCCGCGGGCCGCAGATAACAGCCTCAAGGGCTGCATGCGACCCGTGTGCTGCATAGTGTTGTATAATTCCCTATCAAAGCCTACTATGTGTAGGCTTTGATAGGGGAAGAACTAAAAGTACAGAGGTCACTGTACCTTTCTAGTCCGCGGGTGCCGTCCCTCTTCACTTTTTTCACTGTGAACATGCATAGGCGCGTTCACAGTGAAAAGATGCATAGGCTGGGCGGGCGGGCACGCGCAGAAACGTCACGTCTCCAGTGACGTGTCGTGTCCCATCCGAGGTCTCGCTGGGGCGAGACCATGTGATCGGGACACGACACGACAGTGGAGGAGGAAGAAAACGTGACGTCAGAAGACATGTGATCGGCAGAAAAGAGCTGCCAGAACGGAGAACAGAAGCAAGATTGCACAGGTAAGTATATTAGGGAATACTTAATGTGTGCATTGTGTGTTTAACTTTAAAATAAAAATATATCTCGGACAACCCCTTTAAAGTATAATGTGTCACGAGAAAACATTCTCAGAATCGCTTGGATAGGTAAAAGCATTCCGAAGTTATTACCACATAAAGTGACACGTCAGATTTGAAAAATAGGGCTGCGTCCTGAACATGCCAACTAGTCCATGTCCTTACAGGGTTAATAGAAACCTGTCAGAAAGATGATATACTGCAATACATTAGTATTGCAGTCTATCGTGCAAGCGATCGCTGGTTGAAGTCCCCTTGGGGGACTAATAAAAAAAAGTAGAAATTTGTAAAATAACGTGTTTTTTTTTTTTTTTTTGTATTTTGTTTTTTTTTAATGTAAAAAAAATATAAAAAAATTAAAAGTTAAAAAAAACAAACATGCATGCGGCCCTTGGGGCTGTTATCTGCGGCCTGCGGGACACAGCCGCTAGTACAGGCTCTGCTCCGGGGCTCTAGAATCTTCTGACGTCGCTGTCCACATATGGACATCGATGTCTGATGCTTCCCCAGAGCCAGAGTTCCGTGCAGAGCACTAGTATAGGCTCTGCTCCGGGACTCTGTGGAATTCCCTGACGTCGCTGTCCATATATGGACAGTGTTGTCAGGGTCTTCCCCAGAGCTGAGTCCCGGGCAGAGCACTAGTATAGGCTCTTCTTCGGGACTCTGTGGAATTCCCTGACATCGCTGTCCATATATGCTCTGGGGAAGCCTCTCTGGGGCTGCCGAACTGGCAAGGGGATATGTCACTGCTACCGACCGTGTAGGAGCTGGGGAGCGCTTACACTGTCCGTAGCAGAGACACGCCCCCTTGCCATTTCGGCAGAAGACTAATCTTAAAATCTCTCTCCCTCTCCCCCTCTCCCCGTCTCCCCCCCTCTCCTGAAAATACGGAGCTGTTTTCAAGGGAAAACAGGGCCTGATTTTCGGATGTTTTTTAAACCACTCGCTATTTTCGTAGCGTTTTTTACGGCCGTTTTTGGAGCTGGTTTTCTATAGAGTAAATGAAAAACGTCCCAAGAAGTGACATGCACTTCTTTTTCGTGGGCATCATTTTACGTGTAGTTTTTGTAAAATGAGGCGTAAAAAAAACGCCCCGTCGGAACAGAACGCCGTATTTCCCAATGAAATCAATGGGCAGATGTTTGTAGGCATTCTGCTTTTGTTTTTTCAGCCTTTTTTCGAGGCGTAAATGCGCCGAAATACGCCTGAAAACACTCTGTGTGAACATACCCTTAGGCTACATGCACACGCTGCAGAATTTGATGCAGAAACATCCGCACCAAAACCACAGGTGTACGCATGTAATACCACAGCTGAAACCGCGCTAATGTTGCATTTTTTTATGCGTTTTAAGTGCTGTATTTACGTTTTGATTTGGAAATAGGTACAGTTTTATGCAGCGTATTTTGGTGTGTTTTTCTTTAGAACGAGTCCGATACAATTCACAAGCTGAAACGCCGGATAAATTGACATGCTGCAGATTTTAAAATACGCACCGCAGGTCAATTTCCGTGCAGAAAAAATCTGCACCATGTAGATGAGATTTCTTGAAATCCCATTTACTTTGCTGGTACTGTATTACTCTGCGGATTTGCTGCATAAAAGAAACGCACGGCAAATCTGCACGTAATACGCAACGTGTGCATTAAGCCTTTGGGCTTGTCCACACACAACGGAATTGCACAAAATTTCTGCAGCAATTCCGTTGCAAACAGCAGACATTCCGCTGCGGCAAAAACGCACCATTTCCTGCGATTAATTGGTTTTTTTTACGGCAGAAAATAGTGTGGATTTTGCTGCGTTTTTCACCATGCAAGAAGATGGTGACATCTCCTCTGAAAAACGCAACAAATCTGTTCACTTCCGTAGCAGGAATGGACATGCTGCGGTCTGAAAAATACGCACCGCAGGTCAATCTCTGCACGGAATTTTTGAAGAAAATGGGGATGAGATTTGTTAAATCTCATTCACTATGCTGCTACTATATTCTGCTGTGTTTTTTCCGTCCGCAATTTTGGACGGAAATAACGCAGCAATTCTGCAGCGTGTGGACGAGCCCTTTTGCTACATGCACACGTTGCTTAATTTTATGCGGAAAATCTGCAGCAAAACCGCAGGTAATTTCGCAGGTAAAATCCGCACCTAAAGGCTTGTTCACACACAACGGAATTGACTCCGAAAATTTCTGCAGCAAATCCTTTGAAAGTAGCAGACTTTCAGCTGCGGAAAAAACAAACTGTTTGCTGCGGTTTTTATTGCAGAAAATGGTGCGTATTTTGCTGCATTTTCCACAATGCAAGGAGATGGTGACATCTCTGAAAAACACAGCAATTCAGTCCACTTTCCGCAGCATGTAATTGACATGCTGCGGTCCGAAAATTTAAGCACCGCAGGTCATTTTCGGCTTGGAATTTTTTATGCAGCGTGTGGATGAGATTTGTTAAATCTCATCCACTATGCTGCTACTGTATGCTGTGTCTTTTCCGTCCGCAATTCCTAATGGGAAAAATGCATTAATTCCGCAAAGTGTGGGCGAGCCCTAATGGCGCGTTTTTCTATGCAGTTTTTACATTTTGATGCGGAAATAGGTGCGTTTTATGCTGCATATTTTGGTGCGTTTTTTTAATAACTAGTCCAATATGATTCTGCAAGCGGAAACGCAAGATAAATTGACATAGGTCAATTTACGCTCAGAAAAATTCTGCAACGCTTTAATGAAATATCTTGCATTTTCATTTACTTTGCTGGTACTGTATTACGCTGCAGATTTGCCACATAAAAATATGCGGAAATTATCTAGGGGTATAGTGAGCATTTTGACCCCACAGGTTTTTTGCAGAAATTATTGGAATTAGGCCATGAAAATGAAAATCGACATTTTCTTCAAAGAAAATGTAGGTTTAGCAAATTTTTTCTCACTTCCACAAAGACTAAAGGAGAAAAAGCACCGCAAAATTTGTAAAGCAATGTCTTCCGAGAAAAAACATACCCCACGTGTGGTCAAAAACGGCTGTTTGGACAAACGGCAGGGCTTAGAAGGGAAAGAGCGCTATTTGGCTTTTGGAGCTCAAATTTAGCAGGAATGGTTTGCGGAGACCATGTCACATTTACAAAGCCCCTGAGGTGATAAAACAGTGGAAACCCCCCACAAGTGACCCCATTTTGGAAACTGCACCCCTTGAGGAATTAATCTAGGAGTGTAGTGAGCATTATGACCCCACAGGCGTTTCATACATTTTATTAGAATTGGGCAGTGAAAATAAAAACAATCCTTTTTTTCTTCAATATGACGTACCTTTAGCTCAAAATTTTTCAATTTCTCAACAAATAAAGGAAACAAAGAACCCAACATTTGTAAAGCAACTTCTCCAGAGTATGGCAATACCCCATATGTGGTTATAAACTGCTGTTTGAGCGCACAGTAGGGCTCATAAGGGAAGGAGCGGCATTTGGCTTTTGGAGTACAGATTTTGCTGGATTGGTTTCTGGGCGCATGTGGGACCAAAACAGTGGAAACCCCCCAGAAGTGACCCCATTTTGGAAACTACACCCCTCAATGCATTCACCTAGGGGGTGTAGTGAGCATGTTAACCCCGCAGGTGTTCTGTAGAAATTAGTGTGCACTCGATGTTGCAGAGTGAAAATGGGATGTTTTCCATAGATATACCAATATGTGGTGCCCAGCTTGTGCCACCATAACAAGACAGCTCTCTAATTATTAAGCGGTGTTTCCCGGTTTTAGAAACACCCTACATGTAGTCCTAATCTTTTGCCTGGACGTTTGACAGGGCTCAGGAGTGAAAGAGTACCATGTAAAATTGAGGCAATTTACAAAGTATTGGTTCTCAATTGCAGGGCTCAGATATGAAATAATAAAAAGAAAGTGACCACATTTTGGAAACTACACCCCTCAAGGCATTTATTAAGGGGTGTAGTGCGCATTTACACCCCACAGGTCTTTTCTATAAATGATTGCGCTGCGGATGGTGCAAATTAAAAATGTTAATATTTTTCCATATATATGCCATTTCAGTGGCAAATATGTTGTGCCACCTGAGAGACACACCACAGAAATTGTTAAAAGGGTTCTCCCGGGTATGGCGATGCCATATATGTGGAAGTAATGCGACTTTTTGATCACTTTTTATGCTATTTTTTTGGGAGGACATGGTAACCAAAAAAAAACAACGCAATTTCTGGCATAGGTTTTTTTTTTTGTTTTTTTTTTTTTTAATTCAGCGTTCACCATGCGTTATAAATTACATGCTAACTTTATTCTGCGGGTCATTACGATTTCGGCGATACCTAATTTATAGCACTTTTTTATGTTTTACCATATCTTTTTAACTTTTTTGTTGACTGAGCTGTATTAGGGCATGTTTGTTTGCGAGACGAGCTATATTTTTAGAGGTACCATTTTTGGTTACGTGCGATTTTTTTTAATCACTTTTTATTCCAATATTTGTAGGGCAAATTGACCAAAAAACAAATTCTGGTATAGTTTTTTAAATTAGTTTTTTTTATGCTGTTCACCGCGTGCAATAAGTAATATAATATTTTTATAGCTCTGGCCGTAACGGTCGCGGCGATACCAAATTCGTATGGTTTTATTATTTTTTTTTATTTTTTCAATCCAAAATTTTTGTTTACACTTTTTTTGAAGGTTCAACTGTCAGATTTTTATGTTTTTTCTAATACATTGCACTACCTACGTAGTGCAATGGATTAGATCTGTCAGTTATTTACTGACCGCAAGCCGATTAGGCTTGGCCTCCCGGGGGGACCTAATTGGCTTCCGTACTGGCAGAGCAGGAGGCCATTGTGTCTCCTGTTGCCATAGCAGCATCGGTAGCCTTGATTGCATGGCAGGGCTGGCGATACCTAGCAACCGCGAAGATGCAGCGATCGCTTTCAATCACTGCATCAAAGGGGTTAATGGCAGGGATCGGAACTATCGCCAGTTCCTGCCCTTACAGGTGGATGTCAGCTGTAACATACAGATGACATCCACCGCTGATGACGCCGGCTCAGCTCCTGAGCCGGCGCCATCTTGCTGTCGGCTATGGAAGCCGCCGGGCGGGTCCCGAACGTCTTCTGTGCTAGGCAGACCGGGAGGCCAGTATTAGGCCTCCGATTGCCATTGCAGCCACCGGAATTTCATTGCCGGGGTTCCAATGAGCTGCAAACGCCTTAAATGCAGTGATCGCATTTGAGCGCTGCATTTAAGGGGTTATTGGTGGGGATTGAAGGTAATTTCGGTCCCCGCCATTACAGCCGGATGTCCGCTGTAAGATACCGCTCAGATCCAGCGATGATGGCACCGACTCCGCTTCTGAGCCAGTGCCACGCATTTGGCGTATGGATACGGCAAAATGCGGGAAGCACTAGCTTTCCATGGCGTACCCATACGTCCAATGTCGGGAAGGGGTTAAAAGCTATTGTCGCTGCAGAAATTTACATTGTCCGTTAACGTTGGACATTATCTGCATTTGTCTGAGTTCCAAATTAATGAATGTTCTTTCACTGATGGATCTGAGAGAGGCCGGCCGGCTGGAGAAAGACCGTGACACGCAGCGTCAGTGTTCAAACAGTCTCTGCCCTAGGGGGCGGATCCATCTTTATTTATAGGAAAATGAGAGTAGGTGGTACCCTCATACTTGCAAACATAAACATTCTAAATATGATAATATCCCAAAACTCCCAATCTCCTCTTTAGTACATACATCTTTAGCCATAAGAAATACAATGTCAGCACGTTTTCTCACGTTGCCTTTGTAACAGCTGAATGCAAAGCCATAAACCAAATGACTTAGAATAGAATATCCATCCCCCCTGTGGGCTGTTGTCAGCAGATCTTTGAGCTCCAGTGACAACTGTCCATCCATGTGACGCAATTTAGGTTTACACATATAAAGATATTAAAATATTTTTGACACTCTGTACACCTTTTTTAAAGGGATTTTTAAAAAAAAAATAATTCCATGTTTTAGGTGTTAACTCCATCCCTCCACAGCCGGTTTTTGGATTTTCACTTTAGTTTTTTCCTTCGCACCATGCAAAAGCCATAACTTTCTTTTTTTTCTTTCCGTCACTATAGCCGTATGAGGGTTTGTTTTTGTTTTTTGCAGGGTGCGTTGTAGATTTTCACGGCACCGTATATTGTACCATATAATGTAGTGGGAAATTGATTAAAAATACTTTGTGGGGTGGAATAAGAAAAAAAAACAAGATTCCTCAACTTCTTAGGGGGGGGGGGTTGTTAGTTTCTACGGCGTTCACCGTGTGTTAAAAACGGCATGTTAACTTTATTCCGCGGGTCACCACAATTACGTTGATACCAAATTTATATATATATATATATATATATATATATATATATATATATATATATATAATTAAAAAAAATATTATTTTGATTTTACTACTTTTATAATGAAAAAAATGGTTAAAAATAAATTGAGTTTTGTCGCCATATTCTGGGAGCCATAACTTTTTTTTTTCCATAGATTCTGATGTATTTATTTTTTACGCCATTCACTGTTGACAGTTTGTATGTTTATGGATACACGATACCAGTTATGTTAATTTTTTTATTTTTTATATTGCACTTGGGGAAAAATGGGAGAAGTTGTTTTTGTTTTTATTTTTACTTTTTTATTAAATATATTATGCTGGAAGCTTCAATCGCGTTGTGGGGGGGGGGGGGGCCGTTGCAACGTTACAGGTGTCAGCCCCTTGCTTCTAACTACTTAGGAGTCGTGGTCACTACTGACCGTGGCATCTAAGGGGTTTAATGAATGGGGTCCCGCTCGTTAGGGTATGTGCAAACGCAAACTCAAAAACGTCTGAAAATACGGAGCTGTTTTCAGAGAAAACAGCCTCTGATTTTCAGGCGTTTTTGAAGCTGAAAATTATGCTTTTTTTTTTAATTTGGAGCTTCTTTTGAGGCGTTTTTCATAGTGTTCAATGGAAAATTTGCTTCAAAAAGTGACACGCTACTACTTTTTACGGAGCGTCTTTATACGCTCCGTTTTTTAAAACAGGCAGAAAAAGACGCCCTGTATGAACTAAATGCTGTTTTTCCCATTGATATCAATGGGCAGATGTTTGTAGGCGTTCAGCTTCCGTTTTTTTCAGTCGTTTTTCGAGGCGTAAATTCCCCGAAATACGCCTTAAAACACTGTGTGAACATACCCTTACACTGAAGTGTCGGCTGTAAGAAACAGCTGACAAGCTCGTTCTGTGGAACGGGCTCAGCCCATGAGCCCGCTCGATAAAAGCCCCCACCCCAACACCTGATGTGCGCCGTATATACTAGTCCTTCTCAATGAATTAGAATATCATCAAAAAGTTAATTTATTTCCGTAATTCAATTAAAAAAGTAAAACTCCTATATTATATAGATTCATTACATGAACGTGATCTGTTTCCAGCATTTTTTTTCTTTTAATGTTGATGATTAAGGCTTAGGCCCCATGCACAAGAACGTGCTTTTGAGGCCGCAATTCTCCCGAAAATCCACTGGAGAATTGCGGCCCCATTCATTCCTATGGGGCCATGCACACGTCCGTGGTTTCCAGGGTTCGTGCATGGCCCCGAAACCCGGACCGCAGAAAGAACGGGCAAGCCTTATTACGGCCGTGTTCTGCGGTCCGGGCTCATTGAAAATAATGGCCACGTCCATGTGCACAGCCTGCGATTTGCGGGCGGCTCGCGGCTGACACTCCATGGCCGGTCGACCCGAAAATCACAGCCGTGCACATGGCTACTGTCGTGTGCATGAGGCCTAACCGTTAATGAAAACCCAAAATTTAGTGTCAGAAAATTAGAATATTATATAAGCCCAATTTCAAAAATGATTTTTAATACAGAAATGTTGGCTTAGTGAAAAGTATGTACAGTATATACACTGAATACTTCGTCGGGGCTCCTTTTGCATGAATTACAGCATCAATGCGGCGTGGCATGGAGGCGATCAGCCTGTGGCACTGCTGAGGTGTTATGGACGCCCAGGTTGCTTTGATAGCGGCCTTCAGCTCGTCTGCATTGTTGGGTCTGCTGTCTCATCTTCCTCTTGACAATACACCATAGATTCTCTATGGGGTTTACGTCAGGCGAGTTTGCTGGCCAATCAAGCACAGTGATACTGTGGTTATTAAACCAGGTATTGGTGTGGGCAGGTGCCAAGTCCTGCTGGAAAATGAAATCAGCATCTCCATAAAGCTTGTCAGCAGAGGGAAGCATGAAGTGCTCTAGAATTTCCTGGTAGACGTCTGCGCTGACTCTGGACTTGATGGAACACAGTGGACCAACGCTGTTGCTCAGTGGTCCAAAGTCCTGTTTTCAGATTAAAGTAAACTTTGCATTTAATTTGCAAATCCAGGTCCCAGAGTCTGGAGGAAGAGTGGGGAGGCATCAATCCAAGTTGCTTGCGGTCCAGTGTAAAGTTTCCACAGTCAGTGATGGTTTGGGGAGCCATGTCATCTGCTGGTGTTGGTCCACTGTGTTGAAATCCAGAGTCAGCCCAGCCGTCTACCAGGAAATTTCCAGCACTTCATGCTTCCCTCTGCTGACAAGCTTTATGGAGATGCTGATTTCGTTTTCCAGCAGGACTTGGCACCTGCCCACACTGCCAATAGTACCAATACCTGGTTTAATAACTACAGTATCACTGTGCTTGATTGGCCAGCAAACTCGCCTGACCTAAACCCCATAGAAAATCTATGGGGCATTATCAAGAAGAAGATGAGACACCAGACCCAACAATGCAGACGAGCTGAAGGCCGCTATCAAAGCAACCTGGGCTTCCATAAGGGTATGTTCACACGTAGTTAACAAAAACGTCTGAAAATCCAGAGCTGTTTTCAAGGGAAAACAGACCCTGCTTTTCAGACGTTTTTTGACCAACTCGCATTTTTCGCGCCGTTTTCGCGGCGTTTTTTACGTCCGTTTTTGGAGCTGTTTTCATTGGAGTCTATGAGAAAACAGCTCCAAAAACGTCCAAAGAAGTGTCCTGCACTTCTTTTGACGAGGCTGTATTTTTACGCGTCGTCGTTTGACAGCTGTCAAACGACGACGCGTAAATAACAGGTCGTCTGCACAGTACGTCGGCAAACCCATTCAAATGAATGGGCAGAGGTTTGCCGACGTATTGGAGCCGTATTTTCAGACGTAAAACGAGGCATAATACGCCTCGTATACGTCTGAAATTTGGCCGTGTGAACATACCCTAACACCTCAGCAGTGCCACAGGCTGATCACCTCCATGCCACGCCACATTAATAACACCTCAGCAGTGCCACAGGCTGATCGCCTCCATGCCACGCCGCATTGATGCTGTAATTCATGTAGAGTCGGAGCCCCGACTAAGTATTGAGTGCATATACTGTACATGCTTTTGAGTAGGCCAACATTTCGGTATTAAAAATATTTTTTGAAATTAGGCTTATAAAATATTCTAATTTTCTGAGACACAAAATTTTGGGTTTTCATTAATTGTTAGCCATAATCAACATTAGAAGAAAAAAATGCTGGAAATAGATCACTGTGTGTAAGGAATCTATAGAATGAGTTTCACTTTTTTTATTGAATTACTGAAATAAATGTTAATTTTTGATGATATTCTAATGCGTTGAGAAGGACTAGTATACGGTGGATGACGCTAAGGGAGTTAAACAACTTTCAAATTGACTTATATTAAAGATTTTCTTTACTTTTTACAATACAGCTTCTATTTATTTTGTTTACATAGAATCTTTATAGTTTTCGATCCGTCTGTTCCATCAGTTCAGCTGTACTGATAACCTGGCTGAATGCTGGTCCTGCGTGTCTTTGACACACAGGATCCAGCTAATATTAATCATTAGATGTGATCATCATTATCTGGATCCTGCCTGACAGACCTGTACGTCCAGCTTTCAGCCGAGCTGTCAATCCTGCTGACCTGACAGATCGGCCTTAGGGTATGTGCACACGTAGTGTTTACGGCCCGAAAAACGGCTGAAAAATCGGAAGCAGAACGCCTCCAAACCTCTGCCCATTGATTTCAATGAGAAAAACGGCATTCTGTTCCGACGTGGCGGTTTTTATGCGGCCGTTATTCAAAATGGCCACGTAAAAAAAAAAAACTGCCGCGAGAAAGAAGTATATGTCACTTCTTGAGCGGTTTTTGGAGCAGTTTTTCATTGACTCATAGAAAAACAGCTCCAAAACCGGCCGTAAACAACGCTGCGAAAAACGCGAGTGGTTTAAAAAAACTTCTCAAAATCAGGAGCTGTTTTCCCTTGATAACAACTCATGTATTTTCAGACGTTTTTGAGATTGTGTGTGCACATACCCTTAACGGCAAGATACGACTTCTGGATCGGCCTGCTCTCGAGTACTCTTCAAGAGGAATTAGTCAATCTATCTCAACTGAACTCCAAAACGTCCAAATGTATCTGCAAAGCTGCTCTTGACAAGGCCCACCTGGTGGTGAGGGTTTCTGCTTCCTCTGTTGCCATTCGCTTGACCACCTGGCTTAAGGCTTGGTCTGCTGTTTCAGCCTCCAAGCTCTCCCTGACTTCTTTACCCTTTTCTGGGCCTTGTCTCTTTGGGCCTAGGTTGGACGAGGTTATCTCGGAAGCCACGGGTGGTAAAAGCGCCCATCTTCCTCGGAATTGACTACCCCTGCCAAAAAGGCCGGTCAGCGTTTTTTCTCCTTTTGTGGTTTCTCACCACCACTTCCTTCAGGCCACAGACCAAGCCCTCCCGACGCCCCCGACCTCCACCTGCACAGATTGGAACGGGCAAGGCCACTTCAGCCTGACGGTGCGCCCCCACTCGACTTGCCTCGGGTGAGGTACAGATTTCTGCACTTTAAGGACTTCTGCTCTCTCACATTTCGGATACCTGGGTTCAGGAGGGGGTTTCTTCGGGATACAAAATTTAATTTGCCAGCCTCCCTCCAGAGTGCGCCTTTCAATCCGCTGCTCCACAGTACCCAACCAGGGCCGCAATTTGTTTTTTCGAGCAACCGACTCTGCTTTATCAGGGGGTCATCATTCCGGTCCCCTTAAACCAAAGGTTCTGGGGTTTTCATTCCAACTTTCTGGTCCTCCCCAAAAAGGACGGTTCGGCCCATACTGGATCTCAAGCGCCTCAATGTGCACGTTTGGGTTCGTCCTTTTCGGGTTGGAATCTCTCAGATATGTAATTTCGTCTATGGAACGGGGAATTTCTTTCTACTCTTAACATGGACGCAAATCTACACGTCCCTATCTGCACTTACCACCAACGCTTCCTGCGTTTCTTGGTACTGTCTTGTCATTACCAATTTGTGGTCTTTTATCTTTGCCCTGGCTACAGCCCAGCGAGTGTTCACAAAAGTTCTGTGTCGTGATGACACTCCTTAGCACCAGCGGGGTGTCGGTCACTCCGTACCTGAACGACATCCTTATAAAAATCTCCCTCCAAGGGGGAAAACGAGAGGGCCCTCCAGCTTACTCTGAGCAATCTCAGTCAGTTTGGTTGGATCATCAACCGGTCCAAGTCTTTCCTATCTCTTTCACAGCAGATCAGGATTTTTGGGGGTCGCCTTCGACACTCGCTCGGCGAAGGTTTCCCTTTGTCTGGAATGTATTGTTTCTTCTTCAGTGTGGGATTCATTCCCTACAGATGGCTGTGCCGACCTCACTCCGCTTCTGTGTGCTGTTGCTCAAGACCATGGTGGCCTCTTTTGAGACTATATTCCATTTGCGCATTTCCACACGTGTCCCCTACAGCGTGCGGACCTCTCCCGGTGGGACAGATCCTTGCAATCTCTGGATCTAACAACTTAACGAAAGGGGAAGGAGAGTGGGAAAAGGATGTGACTGTTGAGGATTAATAAAAGAATGAAAAAAATTAATTTTTATTAATAAATGGATTAAAAAAGTCCAATGTAGTATGACCTTAAAAGTGCAGATGTCCCCTATTTCTCACTAAGGATTACACATCCGAGTATAACATGAGCATGTGCCTATTGGCCACAATTTGAATGTACCCTTGTCCCAAAGTGGCTGTGCAATGATCTGAAGGCTGTCTAATAGAACTGTGATCTGTGAATTAGACTGCACTGATAATTCAGTAATGTATACACTGTGACTAGAAATCGCTATTCCATTGATAATAATATGTCTGTAATAAATGTACATTAAGTGCCTGACATGCAGCCACAGTCTCTTCACCGGGCTGTATCAAAGCCCAGCAGTGGAGAGGCCCCACCGGGTAGTGGTGGGATGCATACCACACAGCAGCGTCGTCCACACAGCTGATGCTCTGCTCGGGAACTCCAGCGATACCAAACCCCTGAATTGACCAAATATGGACGTCGGGAGCAGTGCTGGAGTCCCGAGCAAAGCGCTTGCTGATGCTCTGCTCGGGACTCAAACAATAGGCAATGTGATAGCCCCTTGCGGTCATTTTCACGAACAGCACATGAAGCAAGTGCTCAGTCACGTGAGGCCGTGTCGGAGCGTCATCACTTTTAGAAAGGCTCCAGCATTTCCTGAATCATTCATGAGGTTTGAATTGCACCATTTAGCACTGAATTTTTAATTAAAGTTACTTTGTTTCACATAAATCTAATATTGCATTGCATAATGGATAACCCCGTTTAAGACCAGAACGTCCTCTTTAGCACGCATCTATCATCGTACATGGAAGGCTTACCTTGGTTGGTGTTAGGATCGCAAGCTTCCCCTACATGTGTTTTGCGGTTTGGATCTCTGTTTAGCTCTCCGCTCCCTGAAGGGGCAGTTATCTGCCCTTTCCATTTTGTTTGGTCGCCCGTTGGCATCTAAAGCTGACCTTAAAACTTTTTTTGCAGGGGTTGGCTCATGCGGTCCCTCCTTATCGCCCTCCAATTTCCTTGAATCTTGATTTGGTCTTGGATGTCTTGCAATCAACTTCATTTGAAACTTTAGGAGAGGTCTCTCTTTGTTCTGAAAAGTGATTTTTCTGGTTGCGGTGACCTCCATCCGTAGGGTCTCGGAGTTGGTGGCGCTCTCTTGTCATTCTCTGTTTCTAACTCTTCTCCACGACAATGTGGTGCCTAAAGTGGTTTTGGCCTTCCGCATGTGACTCATGCAACACGTTGTATTCCTATTGACCTCCGCTATCACGCAAATAAAAGACTTGGTTGCTGGTTTTTCCGGAAACCGCCAAGCTTGTTTTGCTAGGCTGTTTCCAGAACTCCCATGGAAGTTACAGAAGTTGCGGTTACAGAGTTACAGTTTTTGGAGCTCTACGCAAACATTGTCGTTTGTTGTGCTACGTTGTTTCCGGAACTCCCATCCACTTCTTCTATGGGAGTTTCAGTGTGGTAAAACGCATTTAGCTGTTTCCGAAGAAACCCAGTCAGATAGTGGCCAAAGCCCAGCGGCAGAAGGAAGGATGGGGGTTAGTGGACCCCGTCTTAAAGATAGGTGCTGGACACAGAGGTGCCTAATTTATTAAGAGGCGCACAACTCTTAAATTAGGCGCCTCTCTGGCTTTCCCTGCTACAAGCTGAAGTAGATTTACGCTATAATTTAAATTATGGTATTCAGCAAAGCTCCACCCACTTTTTTGTATAGCGCTACGAGCGGCGCAAATGCCTAAAATGTCCCAAAAATTTTTGGAGGCAAATTTCGACTTTTGAGGCACTTGTGACTTTTCTACACCAGAGAACCAACGTTGAAACAATAATAAATTCCCCCTTAGCACCTATAAATGGTTAACCCACTTTACTGCCCTCTGAACTGTTCAGGGATGCTGTCTGCTGCTCCTGCAGTCCTTTTGAAAATGCTGTGGTACAGGAATCCTGTCAGTCACTAGGTCTCTTTCAATCCGTGTTGCCGCAATAACGTTCGACCATGTATTTATTTTGCAGTTTTACATAATTATATTGATCTTTTCATTTATAATTACCAGTCGATTTAAAGGAAATATAATAAATGTTGGCAGATAATATTTTTAGTTTTTCTTGTTGCAGATAAAATGGCGGGCGCTAATTACTGGAATCAAACATCTACGTTTCCCAGCTTTGCTCAGATGTTAAAGAAAAATTTGCAGATTCAGGCATCGACTTCTGTGAGCCAGTCTACAGCATCAGCACCTTCAACTTACTGTGAAACGCGTGATGGAGTTGCCAAAGTTACTCCAATCACAGGTTGCATTTCAGTCCCAAATTTTAGTGTGTCTGGTTTTTTTTTTTGTATTTTTTTATTGGGTTAAAGTAATATGTGGAAAGGAAGCTGGTATAAACTTAAAATACATCTTTCTACCCTTGGGTCAAATTCAGAATTAGATTTAAAGTCTATCTCTAATCTCGCAGCAATGTGGAGGACATTCTACAGCATTAATGAGCAGTGTAGCTGAGAATTCAGCACTGACTGGGGTGAGAAATAACACTTGCCAGGAATCTGTAGCATGTCTGTGAGTCTTTTTCATTCTGCTCCTACTCCCATCCACTCACCATAGACTTGTGTGGGAAGCATGTCTGTGTCTGACTCACTCTACTACCTCTTCTTTCTCCCCCTCTCCATAGACTTCATTCCCTGCCTGCTAGTAGAAGAGGCAAAACCCCACTTCCTGTAGTCTGTCTCCTCTGCTCTCTAAATAGGGAAGGAGTTTGTTTGACAACAAGCTAATTATAAGAAGGGAGACACCTAGTGGCAGTAACTTCACATAGAATTTTGCATGGACAAAACAACTAAATTTTAACAGTAATTTCCATAATTGACATATCCGGTATACTATTAGATTAGCATAACTTGTTTGAAAAGTTAGTATCCATTTAAAGGGGAGGGTGTTTCCCTTTTTGTAATTATTCATTATCATGTAGATCCCAATGTAAGAGGGAAAGTCATAAAAAACAAAGTGATCAATACTTTATATTGTTTTTTTTTTAATGCTAATCATTGTTTCTGGCCAGCACAAAATAAATTGTTGGTTGAAAGGCGTTGACCCACATCAACTTTTATTTTTTAATCTTTATTAACGACCTGTTCAAGCTATTTAAAGAGAACCTTTCACCTGCCCACACATGTGCAGCTGAGTGAACTGTCAAGGGGGCGTGTCTCTGCTACAGAAAGTGCAAGAATGGAAGAGGAGAGCGCGCATGCCCTCTTCTCTCGAGCTCTTACACTGTCAGTAGCAGAGACACGCCCCCTTGTCAGTTTGGCAGACAACTACAAGATTGTGTGATCTCTCTTTTTTTTCAAAAAAATTCATTATTTGCAAAGTTATGTGCATTTTTCTAAATATGCTAATTTGGCTATACTTACCAAATTGGAGGTAACTCTTTCTCTTCACTCTGGGCGGTGTAATGTTTTCTGTATGACGCTGTCCAATCCGCATTATACAGTTCTCCTTTTCCCAGCCCAGCAACACAGCGTGATCATATAGTATACAGCTTCCATTCACGACTGTGTTTTCAACTGGTGATACCTCTGGTTGTTTCACAGCTAGACTGGACTGCGATCCTGGTGCCATATGAAAGATTAGAATCTCATCTTTCATATGCCACCAGAACCACTATTCTAGGTGGTCCACAGATGGAGATATGGCTATTTGACGTGATCCCCCTTCCCTCCAGCCTCAGTCTCTCACACTGTGTGAAGCAGCTTTTCATACTAATAGGACAGCGTCAGAGGCTGTGAGGTAGCTCCACCTCAGGAGAATCGCTGGTGTTGACGCCCATTTGTGTAGTATATCCTCATTTGCATATTTAGAAAAAAAAGCTCATAAGTTTTAAAATACTAAACTTTTGGACACCAATTTCACTAGTATTATCAGTGTGACAGCGCCTATTAGATTAGCTAGGAGATTAAGCATTGCTACACTAGTGTCAGATCCTCTATAAAGCGTAGCTAAACTTTCGCAAAAAAAAAATAAAATGTAAACTGCTATTATGTGAATACATTACTCCTAGCAATTTTTTTCACTTCAAAGTACCTTTTTTGCAGCTTTTTTTTCTTGTGAAATAGTCCACATCTATTTTCTCACGCTTCCAGCTTCTGGCCAGTTGCTAGGGGCGTGTCTTACTGTTTGTGATGTTTGCCAGTACTGTATGCAATATTCAATCTGCCCATAGTTCCCATCATGCACCTCAACAGCCAGCCAATCAGGAAAACCAAAGGTCCTTTTGCAGCACAGTTGTCTTTGCATCTAACATCTTGGATTTACCATATCAGACACATCTTCTCTACCATACCAATGCTAAGTATCTAAAGTTGGTTTTATAAAGTATCTGATAGCACTCGGATAAATAACTCCTCGCATCTTCCTGCATTTTTTTTCCTGCCTGCTCTCACTTCAGCCATACACTATGAGGTACAATATGGTCTGTACACAGTATATATACTATAAAGACAGCTCTGTATACGCTATACAGTATATACTATAAGAACAGCCGTGTACAGCACTGTATAGAGTATACATACACTATAAAAATCGGCTGCCTAATACAGTAGCATTTTAGATAATGAGATTTTTAAAGTCTCATGTACACGTTGCTGTTTTGTCCACGCGTAAATTGACGACTATTTTTGGTGCGGATGTTCCCTGTGTATTTCACCTCTTTCAATGCGAAGGGTGAAATTCTATCAAACATAAACACAAAAAACGCATATCCACGCACTGAAATCCAAACTAAAATATGCAAGAGTCCGTGCAGATTTTTTGCACAGATTTCAGTGCGTATACCTGTGGATTTTGATGTGGATTCTCCACATCTAAATACACTATGTGTGTAGGTACCCTTAGCCCTAATGCACACAACCGTGTGTGCTGCATGAGTCCCGTCCATGATCCGTGGCAAAGATAGGACATGTTCACAACTTCAAAAAGGTCCAACGTTTCAATCCCACATTGGGATCTTTCTCAAGCAATGTGGGTGGGATTGAAACGTTGCACCTTTTTGAAGTTGTCTGAATAAACCAATTTTATACTTTGAACTTTCGAGTGCTGCAAGATTTTCTTCGTGTGTGTGTGTGTATATATATGTATGTATGTATGTATGTATGTGTATATATATATATATATATATATATATATATATATATATATATTCCCTAGGACCTGGATTACTTGCTTGGCACCCAGACTTTACAAGCCTTCTTTGTAAATGCTGACATTATATATATATATATATATATATATATATATATATATATATATATATATATATATATATATATATATGTGTGTGTGTGTGTACGCACACAAATATATATTTCTCATAACCTACTGTAGTATTTATGGGAGCTGTGGCTATTTGGAAGGAGTATAGCAGTACAATTCGAAATATAGTAACCTGCTATGTGTGCAGGTTCTTTACAGTGGGTGCACGAGCTGCAAAGGCGCGCACTGCTCTTTGAGAAGAAGCGCAGGTCTGGCGCCGCCTACCTGTCCCCTCTTCCCCCTGTTCACAGTACTATAATCGGCAGCAGCAGAGCGCAGGGAGGAGAATGACAGCTCTGCTGCTGTCCGGACTATTGTATTTTATGAGAGGCGCTTCCCTAGCAGAAGTGCTTCCCTAGCAGAAGTGCAGGCAGGGGCGTACCTAAAGGCTCATGGGCCCTGGTGCAAAAGTTCAGCTTGGGCCCCCCCTTCCCCGCAACTACTTTATGGCCGATGTCTGTGGCCCACCTATAACTTACGGGAAGATGAGAAAGGATGAACCTCCTATTTAATTCTGTAGTAAATTTATTTTTAAAAGATTCTAGTGACCGTTCCCATTCTGGTGTGCACCACCTATTGGATTCATAAATGTTGTGAGTATGGGAAGAGAGGGAAATAGAGCAGGACTGATCAAAGTCGCCTTCATTTATTTTATTATTGATACCGACTGTTGTAGGGAAAGGATTTAATTGTGCAAAGTCCCCTTTTCCTTGACTGCACAATAACTACTAATTAATAATGTATTTATTTTTTTATGGTATTTTTACATTTTATTGTTTTTTGTGCTTTTATTGCTTTATGTATAGCAAGTATTATTTATATTGTTCAGATCCCTTTAACAATTTTCGTCAATGGGAAAAAGGAGGGAGTGCTGGGCTTAGTATTATAACTGTGACTTAGTTCAAGATTCACACAACATAATACTGCAACCAGTATTAAGCAATCAGCTGGTATACCAGGAGAGAGTGAGTCTCCTGGTTTATGGACGTGTAAATAACGATCTTTAATAGCTTTTAACACTGCAGAAGCAGATTCAATATCAGTATACCAGGAGAGGGAGTTGTGTGCGTCCAAACTTTTTGTGTTTAAAATCCCAGCATCGTCGCTGCAGGACCTGTCAGTCGAGCAGCAAGACTGGGATTGTAGCTGTCACTGTGCTTAGGCAGGAACAGCTACCAGTTCGCAGGCACACCCCACCGAACGGAGGGGTCGAGAGCGCAGGCTGTATTGTGCCCGCAGTGTTCCGAGCATAAATCTCAAAGTGTCAGCCTCGTGTGCCGTGACATCATCGGCACTCGACCGCGCGGCTTAAGCAGACCGTATCGCCGCTCACTCTCTCGGTCCAGATTTGAGCCCAGCAGTAAGATATTTTAATATTATATATATTATATATATTTAACAGGTGCTATTTTACGATTTGTCTGTGTCTTTCATGGGCAGTGAACTCTGAGGTGATAACTACAATACTGTGAGCGTGCACTGAGCTATGCACAGCAGAACACATTTATATTTATATTTATATATATATATATATATATATATATATATATATATATATATATACACATACACATACAGTGAAGGAAATAAGTATTTGATCCCTTGCTGATTTTGTAAGTATGCCCACTGTCAAAGTCATGAACAGTCTAGAATTTTTAATTTTACCAGTGAGAGAGATTATATAAAAAAAAAAACAGAAAATCACATAGTCAAAATTATATATATTTATTTGCATTGTGCACAGAGAAATAAGTATTTGATCCCCTACCAACCATTAAGAGTTCAGCCTCCTCCAGACCAGTTGGTGGCCATTTGCATTAGAGTCGTGCACGAGCCGGGAGAAATAATGTTAGCACAAAAATCGTGCTAACCGGCTTATAACTAATTTGAATTTGAAACAATCCCTGATGATGTGTCACATCCATTAGTGACATTGAAACGCGTAGGGTTGGAATAATTTGTTCAGCAGGTGGTCTCAGAGTTTCCTAGTAGCGGTCTGTTAACAGGACTGTTTTCAGATCCTTTCTCTTTGACCACATGCTGTGAGCCTGGTGGGCTGGAACAATCATTTTTCAGCAAGTAGCTGTCAGGGTTGTATACTATAAGAGGAGATCTTGGTCTACACTTGGGAAGTTTAATAGACCATCTCCTACCCCTGACCACTTGTCTGAGCCTGAACATATGTCTAATTCGGCTACATGAGCCATATTTTAATACTTTATCATTAAAATCTATTTTAAATCGTTCTAATCAGGCAGTAAACAGACCAGTTACACGCTCCAAATCAACTTAGTGCCTGCATTAAAGACAGCTGTCTTAAATGGTCATCTGTATAAAAGATTCCTGTCCACAGACTCAATTAATCAGTCTGACTCTAACCTCTACAACATGGGCAAGACCAAAGAGCTTTCTAAGGATGTCAGGGACAAGATCATAGACCTGCACAAGGCTGGAATGGGCTACAAAACCATAAGTAAGACGCTGGGTGAGAAGGAGACAACTGTTGGTGCAATAGTAAGAAAATGGAAGACATACAAAATGACTGTCAATCGACATCGATCTGGGGCTCTCACCTCGTGGGGTATCCTTGATCCTGAGGAAGGTGAGAGAGAGCTCAGCCGAAAACTACACGGGGGGGGGGGGGGGGGGCCTGTTAATGATCTCAAGGCAGCTGGGACCACAGTCACCAAGAAAACCATTGGTAACACATTACGCCGTAATGGATTAAAATCCTGCAGTGCCCGCAAGGTCCCCCTGCTCAAGAAGGCACATGTACAGGCCCGCCTGAAGTTTGCAAATGAACATCTGGATGATTCTGCGAGTGATTGGGAGAAGGTGCTGTGGTCAGATGAGACTAAAATTGAGCTCTTTGGCATTAACTCAACTCGCCGTGTTTGGAGGAAGAGAAATGCTGCCTATGACCCAAAGAACACCGTCCCCACTGTCAAGCATGGAGGTAGAAACATTATGTTTTGGGGGTGTTTCTCTGCTAAGGGCACAGGACTACTTCACCGCATCAATGGGAGAATGGATGGAGCCATGTACAGTCAAATCCTGAGTGACAACCTCATTCCCTCCACCAGGACATTAAAAATGGCTCGTGGCTGAGTCTTCCAGCACGACAATGACCCGAAACATACAGCCAAGGCAACAAAGGAGTGGCTCAAAAAGAAGCACATTAAGGTCATGGAGTGGCCTAGCCAGTCTCCAGACCTTAATCCCATCGAAAACTTATGGAGGGAGCTGAAGATCCGAGTTGCCAAGCGACAGGCTCGAAATCTTAATGATTTACAGATGATCTGCAAAGAGGAGTGGGCCAAAATTCCATCTAACGTGTGCAAACCTCATCATCAACTACAAAAAACGTCTGACTGCTGTGCTTGCCAACAAGGGTTTTGCCACCAAGTATTAAGTCTTGTTTGCCAAAGAGATCAAATACTTATTTCTCTGTGCACAATGCAAATAAATTATATATAATTTTGACAATGTGATCTTTTTTTTTTTTTTTAATATAATCTATCTCTCACTGGTAAAATTAACCTAGCCTAAAAATTCTAGACTGTTCATGTCTTTGACAGTGGGCAAACGTACAAAATCAGCAAGGGATCAAATACTTATTTCCTTCACTGTGTGTGTGTGTGTGTATATATATATATATCTATTTATATCTATCTCTTTTCACTTTCCCTGGCAAGTGGAGGGAAGATAAGACAGGACGGCAGGGTGCTTGCGGGGGATGGAGCAGTCCTAGTCTTATCTGATGCTAATTAGCAGCCCAGATTACAGTGTCCTGAGAGTATTTGCCGGAGGGAAGGGGGAGAATCACTCAGTGACAGAGACCAGTGCGCGCAAGAAAATTCATCCTAATGACGGGGAAGTAAGCGAACACCAGTGCATACAAGTCCATCACTGCAGTCTGACACAGCGCGGAGTGCGGCAGTGTGATTATCCTGGCTCATCCTTAGTACAGCCCAGTCAGCGTGTCTCTTAGGGGCCCGGTCGCAAGTGCGACTGCTGCGACCCCTATAGCTACGCCTGAGCGCAGGTCTGGTGCCCCCTCCCTGTCCCCTCTTCCCCCTGTCCACAGTACTGTAACCGGGAGTAGAAGGCAGGGAGGAAAATGAAAGCTTTGCTACTGTCCGGTGTATGGTATGTGAGAGGGGCTTCCATAGCAGAAGTGCAGGTCTAGCGAGGGAGCCGCCGCTAGACCTGCGCTTCTGCTACTGAAGCGTTTCTCACACATACTATATTACGGACAGCAGCAGAGCTTTCATTCCGCTCCCTGCTCTCTGCTGCTGCTGGTTACTCTATAGAGAACTGTATAGTACATAGAGGCAGAGAGACCTTCCTGACGTCACGATGGGGGTGTGCACGTCTGACGTCAGGATGGGGCCGTCCACCCGTGCACACAGGCAGCAGAGTCCGTACACCGATACATTCAAACGGTGTATGGATTTCTGCTAGCAACAGCAGAAATACAAGAAATAAAATGTAGTAACAAAGTGTCAGTGGCCATTTAAAACACATATAGCACAAAAAGGAGCCCAAATTAATTAAGTCTATTACAAAATATATTTATATTACACATGCTGCTAGAAAATAAAAAGTTGATCGAACGTTTAGTTACGCTTTAAAGGCTATGTACACCTATTTATTTATTTTTTAAAACTGTTGATCAGTGTGTTTTTTCGAACTTTCTAAGTGCTTATATTCAAAATTTTTAGTTTTTTACTGATGAAGATAGAGCTGCTTTGTATCCTGTATACATAGCAGTTGTATCTAGCAACCAAATATGCAACTCAGCTCTCTACTCACTGATATCTCAACAAGGAGATGAACAACCGGAGCATGTAAAAAAGAGGTGAAATCCTCAACACCACAAAAAATTATAGTTTTTTTTACCGCTAAGACGGTTGTAGATGTAAAGTCTGAAGTGTCCATCAAGGGTTTGACCTTCCCCTCAGCTAGCATGCAGAAAGAACGATCCAAATTTCCACTGGTGTGTATATCTCACTGGTACTTGTGGTTCTACACAGAAATGAAACTGCAGAAATGCAACTGCTTGCTGTGTATATCCTCATACTTGATGTTCTAAATCTCCAACAAGGGAGAAAAAGGAGATAGTGCACTACCTTTTGGAAACGACAAATTCCACGAGTTTATTCCATACTTACAAAAATAGATATAGATAAAAGCATATGCCCCAGAGGAAGCCAGAAGGGCGAAACCCAGGGTCGGGTTGCATTATTTGGCGTATTACAAGAGCTTATCTTATGCTTTTATCTATATCTATTTTTGTAAGTATGGAATAAGCTCGTGGAATTTGTAGTTTCCAAAAGGTAGTGCACTATCCTTTTTCTCCCTTGTTGGAGATTTAGAACATCAAGTACGAGGATATACACAGCAAGCAGTTGCATTTCTGCAGTTTCATTTCTGTATGGAACCATAAGTACCAGCGAGATATACACACCAGTGGAAATTTGGATCGTTCTTTCTGCATGCTAGCTGGGGGAAGGTCAAACCCTTGATGGACACTTCAGGCTTTACATCTACAACCGTCTGAGCGGTAAAAAAACTATAGTTGTATCTAGCGCTGAAACCCGTATCCATCAGGTCAGCGGCACTGACTGGTTCCGTGTCAGACGGAGACACGCAGGATCCACCTGTTATTGATCACATCTAAGTTATGAAATTAGATGTGATCAGTAACACCTTGTTCCTGTGTGTGTCAAAGACTTGCAGGACCCACTGACACTGAACCCGTTAGGCTGGGTTCACACAACCTATTTTCAGACGTAAACGAGGCGTATTATGCCTCGTTTTACGTCTGAAAATAGGGCTACAATACGTCGGCAAACATCTGCCCATTCATTTGAATGGGTTTGCCGACATACTGTGCCGACGACCTGTCATTTATGCGTCGTCGTTTGACAGCTGTCAAACGACGACGCGTAAAATGACTACCTCGGCAAAGAAATGCAGGACACTTCTTTGCAACGTAATTTGAGCCGTTCTTCATTGAAGTCAATGAAGCACAGCTCAAGATTTACGAGCGTTAAAGACGCCTCGCATAATGCGAGGAGGAGCTTTTACGTCCGAAACGACGCAGCTGTTTTCTCCTGAAAACAGTCTGTCTTTTCAGACGTAAAAGACAGTTCACGTGTGCACATACCCTTAGTCTCGCTGACCTGACGGATACAGGTTTCAGCTCTAGAATACAGGAAAAGTTGCTCTGTATACAGGATGCAAAGCAGCTGTATCTTCAATGTAATTTTTTTTTAATAAAATGTATTTAGAAAGTTGCACAAAACACACTGATAGTCATTTTTATTAAAAAACAAAACCTGACTTCAAAGGTGTACAAAGCTTTTAAGAGGAATAGCTAGATGCTTGCTAATTGGTTTGCGTCCGACCGCTGGGACCTTTCACTTGTAGGTGCTCCTTTCTAAATTTTTTCAAATATTGCAGCCTTCCATCCAGTTTTAAACATTAACAGTATGAGCCTTGTGTTGTATTGTTTTCCAGATTAATATCTTTTGCCACTAAATGATTAGCGTATGCCGCAGTATATATATTTTTTTACAGTACCGTAATTCATTAGGCATAAACTCCAAGACATTTTTCACCACTTTCATGCTAGGAAGCTTCATATTCCAAAGACATCTTGGCACGTTTGCAATGGAAAAGATAATTTTAGATTTCTATATGTGTAACTTGAAAGATTCAAGCTATGCTGTTGTCTGATGTCTATATTGTATGTTTCTTCTCTGACAAGCCTGTTGTAGGGATGCAAGTTCAGAGCTCAGTAAAATGTGCCCTCTCCTATATCAAAACTAGCCTTTCTCTACTCCTGTGCCCTCTCACACTGTAAGAACTCTTTCTCTAGGTATCTTTCCGGAACCATTTTTGACTAAGAGAATTCTACCTCCATCAACATCGTCATTGGTACCTAAAAAAGTGCCAAAAGAGTTTATTATGAAGTATAAACGTGGCGATTTGAATCCAGTTTCTGCTTTACACCAGTTTGTTCAAATGCAGTGTATGGAACTTGAGATGAAAGAGACCGTAACTACAGGTAAGGATACATTGCAAGTGTATATAATCTTTTTTTCATTTGTTACATTGGGGAACACAGACCGGGGGTATATGCTTTTTCCACTAGGTGGCTTGACAGTTAGAATTCAAAAAGTATAGCCCTATCTACAATAGGGTTGTCACGATACCAGAATTTGGACTTCGATACCGATACTTTGTGTAGTATTGAGATTAGATACCAAAACGATACTTTGCAAACATTAATAATAAAAAAAAGTTCTTCCATATTTTGGTGTGAGGAAGTTTGAACCTCTATGTGCCACCCTTTAATAGTTATTAACCCCATCATGTTTCTCACAGTCATAATGGGCAACTTTGTGTTAATGTGTGAGGAACACGATGGGGTTAATTACTATTAATGTGAGACACATGGAGGTTAAAAATTCATAACACCTCGTGCCCCACATTATTAAGTGAAAAAAAATGAGTGCTTTATTTTTTCTTTATAGCGTTCACATCATAAATGATGCTATAAATCTGTTGTGCAGGTTATTACGGCCGCAAAGATATGTGTATATTTTATGTAGTGAGACTTTTTATTTTAATGTTTATTGTAAAAATTGTGTTGTTTTTTTTATGTGCATGTATATGTGATATATATATATATATTATACTAGTCCTTCTCCATGAATTAAAATATCAAAAAGTTAATTTACTTCAGTAATTCAATTCAAAAAGTGAAACTCATATATTATATAGATTCATTACACACAGAGTGATCTATTTCCAGCATTTTTTTTCTTTTAATGTTGATGATTATGGCTAACAGTTAATGAAAACCCAACATTTAGTGTCTCAGAAAATTAGAATATTATATAAGCCCAATTTCAAAAATGATTTTTAATACAGAAATGTTGGCCTACTGAATAGTATGTACAGTATATGCACTCAATACTTGGTCGGGGCTCCTTTTGCATGAATTACTGCATCAATGCGGCGTGGCATGGAGGCGATCAGCCTGTGGCACTGCTGAGGTGTTATCAATGCGGCGTGGCATGGAGGCGATCAGCCTGTGGCACTGCTGAGGTGTTATGGAAGCCCAGGTTGCTTTGATAGCGACATTCAGCTCGTCTGCATTGTTGGGTCTGGTGTCTCATCTTCCTCTTGACAATACACCATAGATTCTCTATGGGGTTTAGGTCAGGTGAGTTTGCCGGGCAATCAAGCGCAGTGATACTGTGGTTATTAAACCAGGTATTGGTACTTTTGGCAGTGAGGGCAGGTGCCAAGTCCTGCTGGAAAATGAAAAAAGCATGTCCATAAAGGAAGAGGGAAGCATGAAGTGCTCTAAAATTTCCTGGTAAACGGCTGCGTTGACTCAGGACTTAATATAACACAGTTTTGTTGGGCTAACTAGCTCTGTGGGTTGGGTTTCCCCCAGAGGGTCCAATCTTGGCAAGAGTTTAAATCGCAACTTTGTTTCTCTGTTGGGATTGGTTATCAGAAAGCACATAACTGCTGACATCCAAACACAGCATGTTGGGGGCATGGCTTAATACCCCCTTACTTTGTCCTCCACAGTCGGGCAGACACACCGTGGGACGCAGGACCTCCTGCTGACTCTTCCTAATGGGACAGCACGACACTACCTGAAATTGGGTAGGGCCAGACTTTAGCCCCCTCTTGGTCCTTCCCCTACTCTATCCTCTGAAGCAGACTTCTCTAAACTGGGGGCGATTAAATTCGCAGACCTTGGTAAATTAGCAGCCATTACCGGTTTTTGCTTTTTCTTAATGAGGCTCTGTCACCAGATTATAAGTGCCCTATCTCCCACTTAATCTGATCGGTGCTGTAATGTACATAACTGCAGTGGTTTTTATTTTGAAAAATGATAATTTATGAGCAATTTTAGATTTATGCTAATGACTTTCTTAATAGACAACTGGGCCTGGTTTTATTTTTTACTAACTGGGCATTGTACAGAGGAGTGTATTACGCTGACCAGTCAGTGACCAATCAGCGTCATACACTTCTCATTCTTCCAGCCCAGCTTCTTTCACTGCACAATCACTCTGTAAAAATGGGCTGGAACAATGAGAAGTGTATGGCGCTGATTGGTCACTGATTGGTCAGCCTCATACACTTCTCTTTACAACGCCCAGTTGGTAAAAAGTAAAAACACGCCCAGTTGTCTATTAAGAAACAAATTAGCATAAATCTAAAATTGCTCATAACTTGCTAAAAAATGATTGTTTTTCAAAATAAAAACCACTGCTGTTATCTACATTACAGCGCCAATCAGATTATTTAGGAGATAGGGCACTTATAATCTGTGACAGAGCCTCTTTAACCCCATAACGCTCCAGGACATACTATTATGTCATTGTAAGTGCATCGTTCGCGCTCCATGACATAATAGTATGTCATGGAGTAAACACGGCGCCGTTCGCGCGGGGCGCGTTTGATGAGCTGTGATAGCTGCTGTTTCCGACAGCAGGCTATCACAGCTCAATGTGCAGGGACCGATCGCGGTGGTCCCCGCAGATTAACCCCTCAGAAGCCGCGTTCAATAGCGATCGCGGCTTCTTAGGGGTTAATCCGCCATCGCCGACCTGCTACACGATAGCGGCCGGCGATGGTGACTATGGCAACCGGACACCAAACAATGGCGTCCGGCTATGCCATCGACGGAAGCCTAGTGGGTCCTGACAGAGTCAGGACCCACTATGCTTGCTGTCGGTGAGTAGCTGACAGTTCTAATACACTGCACTACGCATGTAGTGCAGTGTATTAGAATAGCGATTAGGGCCTCCTGCCCTCAAGTCCCCTAGTGGGACAAAGTAAAAAAGTTAAAAGTAAAAAAAAGTTGTGTAAAAATAAGAAAATAAAAGTTTTAAAAGTAAAAATCACCCCTTTTCCCTTATCAGTCTTTAATATTAAAATAAATAAACTATACATAATTGGTATCGCCACGTCCGTAACGGCCTGAACTACAAAATTATTTAGTTATTTATCCTGCGCGGTGAACGCCGTAAGAAAAAGAAATAATAAACAGTACCAGAATCACTATTTTTTGGTCACTTCACCGCCTAAAAAATGGAATAAAAAGAGATCAAAAAGTCGCATGTCCCTAAAAATGGTACTGATTGAAACTACAGTTCGTTACGCAAAAAATAAGTCCTCGCACGGCTTTCTTGAAGGAAAAATAAAAACGTTCTGGCGCTTAGAATAAGGTAACACAAAAAGTAAATGATTTATTACAAAAAGTATTTTATTGTGCAAACGCCATAAGACATAAAAAAAAACTATAAACATCTGGTATCGCCGTAATCGTATCGCCCCGCAGAATAAAGTGAATATGCCATTTATAGCGCACGGTGCACGCTGTAAAAAAAATAGAACAAAAAAACAAATTGTAGAATTGCTTTTTTTAGTCACCACGCCACATAAAAATAGAATAAAAACTGATCAAAAAGCCGCATGCACCCCAAGAAAACTACAATGGATTCCTCAAGGGGTCTAGTTTCCAAAATTTGGTCACTTTTGGGGGGTTTCCACTGTTTTGGCACCACAAGACCTCTTCAAACCGGACATGGTGCCTAATAAAAAGGAGGGCTCATAATCCACTAGGTGCTCCTTTGCTTCGGAGGCCGGTGCTTCAGTCCATTACCGCACTAGGGCCACATGTGGGATATTTCTCAAAACTGCAGAATCTGGGCAATACGTATTAAGTTGCATTTCTCTGGTAAAACCTTTTGTGTTATAAAAAAAATGGTATAAAGAGGATTTTCTGACAAAAAAAAAAGTAAATTTCACCTCTACTTTGCTCTAAATTTCTGTGAAACACCTAAAGGGTTCATAAACTTTCTAAATGCTGTTGTGAATACTTTGAGGGGTCTAGTTTCTAAAATGGGGTGTTTCATAGGGGTTTCTAATATATGGGCCCCTCAAAGCAACTTCAGAACTGAACTGTAACCTAAAAAAATAAATAAATTAGGCAATACTTAATTTCTTACATTATACTGATAATGAGCAGTGCCCACCCCGAGATGACCCCAGTTTTAACCGTTGGTATAAACTGAGACCCCTATTAGACCGTTTCGGTGCCCGGTTTTCCCAAGCATACACCACCGAGACGTGTATTTCTATTGATGAGTCCTTGGTACATTTTAAACGGAGACTTCAATTCTGCCAGTACCTGCCGAGTAAGAGGGCAAGGTATGGCGTGAAGATGTATAAGCTGTGCGAGAGTGCATCAGGCTATACCTACAAATTTAGGATATATGAAGGGAAGGACAGCAGTATTCAGCCCCCAGCACCACCTCTACCTGGATAATTTTTATATCAGCGTCCCGCTCTTCAACTGCCTCGCTTCCAGAAGTCCTGCGGCATGCGGCACGGCTAGAAGAAATCTGAGAGGCCTCCCTAAGACTCTGCAGGGCAAACACTCAGAAGGGGTGAAACCAGGGCACAATCTAGCAGCAACATATTGTGTGTCAAGTACAAGGACAAGAGAGATGTCACACCAGTACCCATGTACCAGTACAGAGACCCCCAAACCAGACTGCATCCTGGACTACAATAGGTACATGGGAGGGGTGGACTTGTCAGATCAAGTCCTGAAGCCCTACAGCGCCATGCGGTGTGGTATAAGAAGCTGGTCGTGCACATCATACCGAAAAGTTCCCCAAACTGGCAAGAAGGGAAAAAGTCAGAGGTGCAAAGTCTTCTATAGGAGGGGGATAAGGAAGGACACAATATATCAATGTGACACGTGTCCCGAAAAACTAAGGCTCTGTATGAAAGAGTGTTTTAAAATGTATCATACATCCCTTGAGTTTTAATCTACCCCAGTTTTACTTACCCTCATGCACTCTGCACATCTTATCCCCCTCATCTTTCCCTTCTGAGCCCTGCCGTGTGCCCAGGCAGCTGATAACAGCCACATTGAAGGTGTTGCCGTACCCGGGAGAACCCACATTACAGTTTATGGGGTGTATGTCTCCGGTCAAAATGTTCACTACACCTCTAGATGAATGCCTCAAGGGTGTAGTTTTTAAAATGGGGTCACTTCTTGGGGCTTTCAACTGTACTGGTACCTCAGGGGCTTCTACATACATGACTTCGCACCATGAAATCCCCAGTAGGCAAAATGGTGGTCCTTTCCAGCCCCCCCATGGGCCCAAACGGCAGTTTATCACCACAACTGGGATATTGCCGCACTCAGGACAAATTGGGCAACAAAATGGGGTATTTTATTCCTTGTGAAAATAAGACATTTTGATCCCAAACGACATCTCCTTGGAAAAAATTACATTTTTGTCAATTCACAGCCCATTTCAAATAAATTCTGTGAAACAACTATGGGGTCTAAATGGTCACAACACTCATAAATGAATTTCTTGAAGAGTGTAGTTTCCAAAATGGGGTCTTTTCTGGTGGGTTTCCATTGCGTTCATACCTCTGGGGCTCTGCAAATACCACATGGCACCCGAAAACCAATCCAGCAAATCTGGACTCCAAAGAACACACAGCGCTCCTTTCCTTCTGAGCTCTCCCATGGGCCCAAACGGCAGTTTCTCACCACAAATGGGGTATTACTGCACTCAGGAGAAATTGGGCAACAAAATGGAGTATTTTATTCCTTGTGAAAATAAGACATTTTGAGCCCAAACTACATCTTATTGGAAAAAATTACATTTTATTTAATTCACAGCCCAATTCAAATAAATTCTGTGTAGAAACTGTGGGGTCTAAATGGTCACAACACCCATAAATTAATTCCTTGAGGGGTGTAGTTTCCAAAATGGGGTCACTTCTGGTGGGTTTCCATTGCTTTGATACCTCTGGGGTTTTGCAAATGCGACATGGCACCGAAAACCAATCCAGCAGAATCTGCACTCCAAAGAACACACAGCGCTCCTTCCTTTCTGAGGCCTCCCATGGGCCCAAACGGCAGTTTATCGCCAGAAATGGGGTATTGCTGCATTCAGGAGAAATTGGGCAACAAAATGAGGTATTTTGTTCCCTGTGAAAATAAGAAATGTTGATGAAAAATTACATTTTATTGGAAAAAAATCATTTTTTTAATTTCACAGCCCAATTCAAATACGTGCTGAGTAAAAACCGTAGGGTCAAAATCGTAACAACAACCATAAATTAATTCCTTGAGGGGTGTAGTTTCCAAAATGGGGTCACGTTTGGGGGATTCCCACTGTTTTGGCACCTCAACACCTCTTCAAACCTGGCATGCTGCCTAAAATATATTCTAATAAAAAGAGGCCCCAAAATGCACTAGGTGCTTCTTTGGTTCTGGGGCTTGTGTTTTAGTCAAGGTGAACACTAGAGCCACATGTGGGACATTTCTAAAAACTGCAAAATCTGGGCAACACATATTTAGTAGCATTTCTCTGGTAAAACCTTCTGTGATACAGAAAGAAATTGAATAAAATTGAAATTCAGCAAGAAAAATGAAATTTGAAAATTTCACATCCACTTTGATTTAATTCCTGTGAAATGCATAAAGGGTTAAAAAAAACTTCTAAATGATGTTATGAATACTTTAAGGGGTCTAGTTTTTAAAATGGGGTGTTTTATGGGGGTTTCTAATATGTAGGCCCCTTAAAGCCACTTCAGAACTGAACCGGTACCTTAAAAAAAGGCTTTTGAAATTTTCTTAAAAATATGAGAAATTGCTGTTTATGTTCTAAGCCTTGTAACGTCCAAGAAAAATAAAAGAATGTTCAAAAAACGATGCCAATCTAAAGTAGACATATGGGAAATGTGAACTAGCAACTATTTTTGGTGGTATAACCATCTGTTTTACAAACAGATGCATTTAACCCCTTCCCGCTCCTTGACGTACTATTACGTCATGGCAGCTGTATCGTTCGCGCTCCATGCCGTAATAGTACGTCTCGGGAGTAACGGCCGTTTCGGCCGTCCTCCCGACACATACAGGAGCTGTGACGCTGCTGTCTTGTTCAGCAGCTGTCACAGCTCCTACAGCGGGGACCGATCGCTGTGTCCCCGCTGATTAACCCCTTAAAAGCCGCGTTCTATAGAGATCGCGGCTTTTTAGGGGTTAAGCTGCCATCGCCGGCCTGCTACGCGATAGCGGCCGGCGATGGTGACTATGGCAACCGGACACCAAACAATGGCGTCCGGCTATGCCATAGACGGAAGCCTAGTGGGTCCTGACAACGTCAGGACCCACTATGCTTGCTGTCAGTGAGTAGCTGACAGTTCTAATACACTGCACTACGCATGTAGTGCAGTGTATTAGAATAGCGATCAGGGCCTCCTGCCCTCATGTCCCCTAGTGGGACAAAGTAATAAAGTAAAAAAAAAGTTAAAAAAAGATGTGTAAAAATAAGAAAATAAAAGTTTTAAAAGTAATAAAAGTAAAAGTCCCACTTTTTCCCTTATCAGGCCTTTATTATTAATAAAAATATATAAACAAACAAATAAACTATACATAATTGGTATCGCCGCGTCCGTAACGGCCTGAACTACAAAATTATTTTGTTATTTATCCCGCACGGTGAACGCCGTAAAAAAAAATATTAATAAACCGTACCACAATCACAATTGTTTGGTCACTTCACCTCCCAAAAAATGGAATAAAAAGAGATCAAAAAGTCGCATGTACCTAAAAATGGTACTGATGGAAAATACAGTTCGTTACGCAAAAAATAAGTCCTCGCACGGCTTTATTGATTGAAAAATAAAAACGTTCTGGCTCTTAGAATAAGGTAACACAAAAAGTGAATGATTGTTTACAAAACGTATTTTATTGTGCAAACGCCATAAGACATAAAAAAAAACTATAAACATCTGGTATCGCCGTGATCGTATCGCCCCGCAGAATAAAGTTAATATATCATTTATAGCGCACGGTGAACGCTGTAAAAAAAAAAAGTATACAAAAACAATAGTAGAATTGCTGTTTATTAGTCACCACGCCACCTAAAAATGGAATAAAAACTGATCAAAAAGCCGCATGCACCCCATGAAAACTACAATGGATTCCTCAAGGGGTCTAGTTTCCAAATTGGGGTCACTTTTGGGGGGTTTCCAATGTTTTGGCACCACAAGACCTCTTCAAACCGGACATGGTGCCTAATAAAAAAGAGGGCTCAAAATCCGCTAGGTGCTCCTTTGCTTCGGTGGCCGGTGCTTCAGTCCATTACCGCACTAGGGCCACATGTGGGATATTTCTCAAAACTGCAGAATCTGGGCAATAAGTATTGAGTTGCGTTTCTCTGATAAATCCTTTTGTGTTATAAAAAAAAATGGTATAAAAAGAGTAAATGTCACCTCTACTTTGCTCTAAATTTCTGTGAAACACCTAAAGGGTTCATAAACTTTCTAAATGCTGTTGTGAATACTTTGAGGGGTCTAGTTTCTAAAATGGGGTGTTTGATAGGGGTTTCTAATATATGGGCCCCTCAAAGCAACTTCAGAAATTAACTGGAACCTAAAAAAATAAATAAATGAGGCAATACTTCGCTTCTTACATTATACTGATAATGAGCCGTGCCCACTCCGAGATGACCCCAGTTTTGACCGTTTGTATAAACGGAGACCCCTATTAGACCGTTCCAGTGCCCGGTTTTCCCAAGCATACACCCCCGAGAAGTGTTTTTCGATTGATGAGTCCCTGGTACATTTTAAAGGGAGGGTTCAATTCCGCCAGTACCTGCCAGGTAAGAGGGCAAGGTATGGCGTGAAGATGTATAAGCTGCGAGAGTGCATCAGGGTATACCTACAGATTTAGGATATATGAAGGAAAGGCCACCCCCAAACCAGACTGCATCCTGGACTACAATAGGTACATGGGAGGGATGGACTTGTCAAATCAAGTCCTGAAGCCCTACAGCGCCATGCGGTGAGGTATAAGAAGCTGGCCGGGCACATCATACAGATGGCTTTGTACAATGCGTATGTGCTACGTCGATGTGCAGGCCAGAGGGGAACTTTCCTGGAATTTCAAGATCTAATCTTTAGGGACCAGGAAGGGGGGGCGCATCGTACCAGGGCAACACTTTCCAGGAGAAGGTCCCCAAACCGGTGGAAAGGGAAAGAGTCAAAAGAGGTGCAGAGTCTGCTATAAGAGGGGGATAAGGAAGAACACAATATACCAATGTGACACGTGTCCCGAAAAACCAGGGCTCTGTATAAAAGATTGTTTTAAAATGTATCATACATCCCTTGATTTTCAATTTACCCTGATGCACTCCGCACAGCTTACCCCCCTCATCTTTCCCTTCTGAGCCCTGCCGTATGCCCAGGCAGCTGATAACAGCCACATGTAGGGTATTGTCGTACCCAGGAGAACCCACATTACAATTTAAGGGGTGTATATCTCCGGTGGCGCATGCTGGGCACACTATATTGGACACTGAAATGGCATATACATATATAAAATTGCAAATCTCACACTGCACCATCTGCTGCGCATTATCTTTTACACAGTACCTGTGGGGTCAAAATGCTCACTACACCTCTAGATGAATGTCTTAAGGGGTGTAGTTTTTAAAATGGGGTCACTTCTCGGGGGTTTCAACTGTACTGGTACCTCAGGGGCTTCTGCACACATGACTTAGCACCAGAAAAGCTCCAGTAGGCCAAATGGTGGTCCTTTCCTTCTGAGCCCTCCCATGGGCCCAAAGGGCAGTTTATCACCACAAATGGGGTATTGCCGCACTAAGGACAAATTGGGCAACAAAATGGGGTATGTTGTTCCTTGTGAAAATAAGAAATTTTGATCAAAAATGACATCTTATTGGAAAAAATATCATTTTTTTCATTTCACAGCCCAATTCAAATAGGTGCTGTGAAAAAACTGTGCGGTCAAAATGATAACAAAAACCATAAATGAATTCCTTGAGGGGTGTAGTTTCCAAAATGGGGTCACTTCTGGTGGGTTTCCATTGCTTTGATACCTCTGGGGCTCTGCAAATGCAACATGGCACCCGAAAACCAATCCAGCAAAATCTGGACTCCAACAAACACATAGCGCTCCTTTCCGTCTGAGCCCTCCCATGGGCCCAAACGGCAGTTTATCACCACAAATGGGGTATTGCCGCACTAAGGACAAATTGGGCAACAAAATGGGGTATGTTGTTCCCTGTGAAAATAAGAAATTTTGATCAAAAATGACATCTTATTGGAAAAAATATAATTTTTTTCATTTCACAGCCCAATTCAAATAGGTGCTGTGAAAAACCTGTGCGGTCAAAATGATAACAAAAACCATAAATGAATTCCTTGAGGGGTGTAGTTTCCAAAATGGGGTCACTTCTGGTGGGTTTCCATTGCTTTGATACCTCTGGGGCTCTGCAAATGCAACATGGCACCCGAAAACCAATCCAGCAAAATCTGGACTCCAACAAACACATAGCGCTCCTTTCCGTCTGAGCCCTCCCATGGGCCCAAACGGCAGTTTATCACCACAAATGGGGTATTGCCGCACTAAGGACAAATTGGGCAACAAAATGGGGTATGTTGTTCCCTGTGAAAATAAGAAATTTTGATCAAAAATGACATCTTATTGGAAAAAATATAATTTTTTTCATTTCACAGCCCAATTCAAATAGGTGCTGTGAAAAACCTGTGCGGTCAAAATGATAACAAAAACCATAAATGAATTCCTTGAGGGGTGTAGTTTCCAAAATGGGGTCACTTCTGGTGGGTTTCCATTGCTTTGATACCTCTGGGGCTCTGCAAATGCGACATGGCACCCGAAAACCAATCCAGCAAAATCTGGACTCCAACAAACACATAGCGCTCCTTTCCTTCTGAGCCCTCCCATGGGCCCAAACGGCAGTTTATCACCACAAATGGGGTATTGCCGCACTAAGGACAAATTGGGCAACAAAATGGGGTATGTTGTTCCCTGTGAAAATAAGAAAATTTGATCAAAAATGACATTTTATTGGAAAAAATATCATTTTTTTCATTTCACAGCCCAATTCAAATAGGTGCTGTGAAAAAACTGTGCGGTCAAAATGATAACAAAAACCATAAATGAATTCCTTGAGGGGTGTAATTTCCAAAATGGGGTCACTTCTGGTGGGTTTCCATTGTTTTGATACCTCAACGCCTCTTCAAACCTGGCATGCTGCCTAAAATATATTCTAATAAAAAAGAGGCCTCAAAATGCACTAGGTGCTTCTTTGCTTCTAGGGCTTGTGTTTTAGTCCACGAGCGCAGTAGGGCCACATGTGGGACATTTCTAAAAACTGCAGAATCTGGACAATACATATTTAGTAGTGTTTCTCTGGTAAAACCTTCTCTGTTACTAAAAAAAAATTGAATAAAATTGAAATTCAGCAGAAAAAATGAAATTTGCAAATTTAATTTCCACTTTGCTTTAATTCCTGTGAAATGCCTGAAGGGTTAAAAAACTTTCTATATGCTGTTTTGAATACTTTGAGGGGTCTAGTTTTTAAAATGGGGTGTTTTATGGGGGTTTCTAACACATAGTCCCCTCAAATCCACTTCAGAACTGAACTGGCACCTTCAAAAAAAGGCTTTTGAAATTTTCTTAAGAATATGAGAAATTGCTGTTTATGTTCTAAGCCTTGTAACGTCCAAGAAAAATAAAAGAATGTTCAAAAAACGATGCCAATCAAAAGTAGACATATGGGAAATGTGAACTAGTAACTATTTTGGGTGGTATAACCGTCTGTTTTTCAAGCAGATGCATTTAAATTCTGAAAAATGCTATTTTTTGTAAATTTTCTCTAAATTTTGCAATTTTTCACAAATAAAGACTGAATATATCGACCAAATTTTACCACGAACATGAAGCCCAAAGTGTCACGAGAAAACAATCTCAGAATCGCTTGGATAGGTTTAAGCATTCCGACGTTATTACCACATAAAGTGAAATATGTCAGATTTGAAAAATGGGCTCTGAGCCTTAAGGCCCAAACTAGGCTGCGTCCTTAAGGGGTTAAATTCAGAAAAATGCTATTTTTTCTAAATTTTCTCTAAATTTTGCAATTTTTCACAAATAAACAATGAATATATCAACCAAATTTTACCACTAACATGAAGCCCAATGTGTCACGAGAAAACAATCTCAGAATCACTTGGATAGGTTTAAGCATTCCGACGTTATTACCACATAAAGTGAAATATGTCAGATTTGAAAAATGAGCTCTGAGCCTTAAGGCCCAAACTAGGCTGCGTCCTTAAGGGGTTAACCTCTTCCCTCTGCAGCCACTTTTGACTGTCCTGAGAGCCATATTTTTCAAATCTGACGTGTCCCTTTACGTGGTAATAACTTTTGAAAATAAAGGCTTTTTTGTTTAAAAGTTTCGTTGTTCAAAACACGTACGAATATACAATTAATACAAAATAAAAGACATTCAGAAAGGCATTAGTATCATATAGAAAGGTCAATCTAGAGCAGATTCATTATATAACATATACAGGATATGTAAAATTATCGTCCCTGAGAGCCTAGCTGGATCATAACTAACATTCACACACATTCATCCTTGTGCTCTACCCCCCACCCACATCCTGACACTTTCAAGTGACAAACCGCAGTTTCTAGAGCCTCCAACCACCTTGACCAAATCTTCCAGTATTTATCCGGACATTTCCTGCTAAGGTATAGCTTTTTATACATCGGTACATATTTATTTACTAGTTGCTGCCAGTGTATTAAACTCGGACGTTTTGTGGTCTACCAAGCCATAATTATGATCTTCCGGGCACAAAAAAGAACAAAGCGAAAGAATATCTTATCATAGTGGTTTTGTATAACTTCATCCATAATGCCCAAGAGGCACATCTGAGGGGTAATGAGTCGCGGAAACTCAGAATGGGTATGAAGAAATTCCACTACCTCTGACCAAAAGGGGGCAACTCTGGGACATATCCACACACAATGTATAAAGGTTCCGACTTTTGACTGGCAGTGAAAACAACTATCCGAAGTCAGTTCTCCCATCCTCTGAAGCCTAATTGCCGTGTAATAGATGCTATGCAAAAACCGAGACTGTATTAGAAAATCCCTTGCACTCACCACTGAATCAAAAGAGGAGGATTCCACCTCTCGCCAGTCCTCCTCTGTACAGTTAGGGACATTATCCCTCCATCGCAGAAATACCTTATCAAAGGGTCTAGTACCCATGGTTGTAATGAAGGTGTACAATTGAGTGAGGACCCTTGAGAGGTCCGGAGCACCAATAAGGTCCTCCAATCCAGAGAAACCCACCTGAGGTGACGTAGACCCAAATTAGGCACACCAGGCATGCTATAGCTGGAGATTATGAAAAAAACATGTCCCTGAAATGTTACATCTATCCTGACGTTCAGAAAAAGATATCAAGCCAGAATCTGCATTACATACCTGACCCAGGAATTTGACCCCTGTCATCGACCACATCACCGCTCCCGGCAGTGATTCAAGATGAGACAACCAAGGATTACTCCATAGTGGAGTCCTAGGTGAGTATGAGGGGACCGTAGTGACCTTTAGCAGAGCGTGCGCTGTCCTCCAGGCTACAGCCACCGTCCGAAGTGGCAGTGGCGCGCAGCCCGTGGATTTAAATATGTCTAGCAAATTTGCCAGACTTTCATAAGAAGTCATAAGCGCACCAGCCAGCGCAGTGTCTGCATTACTCAGATCTAGATCTATCCACCAACGAGCAATCACCAGTTGAGAAGCTAAATAATAAATATGAAGATTTGGCGCCGCCATTCCCCCCCCTGTAGTTTAGGGACCTGCAACATATTCAGGCTGAACCTAGGAACTCCACCCTGCCAATAAAATTATCGCAGTATACTATCAAGCTGTTTTAAAGATTTTTTTTTTTTTTGTAATACAATAGGACAGGCACGAAATAGGTATAGAAACTTAGGTAAATATATCATCTTAAATAAATTAATCCTTCCATACAATGACAGAGGAAGGTTCCACCAGGTGTTCAACTCTCTCTCAGTGGCTACCACCAAAGGGTCAAGGTTCAGTTCCCTATATCTTGTTAGATTAAGGGAGATCTCAATCCCTAAATATGTAAATTGGGAGACTATCTGCAATGGTATAGGGAGGTCCTGGAGGGAGCAATAACCAGGAGTAAGTGGAAACATAACGGATTTGGCCCAATTTACCGATAGACCAGAAAAATCTGCATATAAAGATATTTTTTACGTTATGCGGCCTCTCGTGATACCATGTATATCAGAGGAATTGCGGATATCCACTGCCAGGGGTTCGATGGCAAGAGAAAATAACAGCAGGGAAAGTGGGCATCCACAATAAGTGCCTCCCACATAGATGCCGGCAAACCACCCAACTCAAGAGCACTATAATAAACATCTCAAAGTCTCGGCACCAAAACATCACTTGGCCCTATTCTACTCACCCCCCCCCCCCCCCCCCAATCCATCAAGTCCTGGAGTTTTACCCGAAGGCAAGGACTGAATTGCTGCCTCTATTTCTTCAACTATAATTGAGCTATCTAACTGAATGGCCTGAGCAGCTGTTAGACACCACAACGGAAGTGAGTGCAAAAAACACTCTACAGTGCTTACTGGACCATAACATTTGGAACTATATAGTGCAGAATAAAAAACACAAAAGATCTTATTTATCTCCTTCGGGGTAGTACATATCACTCCTAAGGAGAGAACAGATGGAATGGACACACAGGGACGCTCTGAGTGCGATAGATATGCCAGGAGTTAACCGTTCCTATCCCCCAAATTCAAATACAGATGCCTCAGCAGCTAGTACTCGTTTCTTAGTCTGCTCAGTGTGTGTATAAGGCCTCATGCCGACTTCAGTGTTTTTCTTCAGGGTGCTAGCCGTTTTTCTGACGGCTAGCACCCTGACCCATTCATTTCAATAGGGCCATGCACACTTCCGTTTTTTTGACGGCCCCGTTGCTCCGTTCCGATCCAAAGTAGAGCATGTCCTACTTTGGTCCGAGATTCTGTGACCGTGAGGCCCATGCAAGTCAATGGGGCCGTCAAAAAAACTGAAGTAAGTATGAACTTATTTTTTTTTTATTACATTAAAATTGTATTTTCCGAGCGTCGAGCATGGTACTGTCCAGGGTGCTGAAAGAGTTACCGCCAATCAGTTCAGCCCATTAACTCTTTCAGCACCCTGGACAGTACCATGCTCGGAAACGGAAACACTAAATGCACACGGCCGCTAAAACGGGCACACGGATCCGTCAAAAACGGCCGTGAAAACGCTGTCGGAAGTGTGCACGAGGCCTAAGAAGCAACTTTCTTTATGCTCCCGCCCACAAACTCTTGGTGTCAGGTTGGGGGTTCGCAATATAATCTTGTTCAGCCCTTTGGACCTCACATGTCAGGAACCTCTCTTTGGCCCCGAAGGTTTTCCTATATTTAGCCACCCCTGCTACAAATGCTCCTCTCACCGTAGCTTTGTATGCATCCCATATAACTAGCGGGTCTGGGTGGGAGGAATTGTTTTCCCAATAAACTACATGAGAGGCCGAGACCTCCGACACTACCTCAGTATTACCAAGCCTCCAGACCATTGATGCAATGGGAGGACCAGCTGAAAATGTTAAGAGAAGAGCTGAATGATCAGATATACCCCTAGGAGTAATAGTATTTGAATTAACTGCAGGTAAAAAATCTCCCGAGGCCATGGCAAGGTCCATTCTAGACAAAGATTTATGAGTAGATGAGTAATCCGTGTATAATCTATTGGACAGAAATTTCCAACGCCACACATCAGTGAGATGAAGCGCCGAGGACCATGAATTAAGATAAGCAGACGCCTGGTCCACCCCACCCGTACGATCCACCAAGGCATCCGGTACTGCATAGAAGTCACCCATGCACACAACCGGAAACTCTGATTTAATTTCTTAGCCACGAAATCTAGCAATTCAGGATCTATAGGCGGGGGGAGCATATAAGTTAATAATATTGAAAAATTAACCATTAATCGAATAGTGCATAATAATATATCGACCAAAATGATCACAGGCCACCTGCAGCACCTCCAGACGTAAACTTTTGGCTATTAGGAGCGATACTCCTCGCAAATAATTAGAGTAGGAGGGATGATATCCCTTCGCTTTCCAGGCACGCTTAAGAGCTAGTATCCGCTGGTTGGTTAAATGAGTCGCCTGTAAACATATGGGGAATGCTTCTTCACAAAATTAAAGACGAGCTTAGAGTTAAGCCCCCTAATGTTCCAACTTAGTATCTTAATTGAAGCCACAATGCATCTGGAATTGAACCATGCCCACCCACATAATATAGATCAAAGCAAAAAGGCATACAAGTCTTAGAACCGAGACTCAAAAACTTAGAACATCACACATAGACTCTTGTCCATGAGAGAATTATTTAATCAGGAGAAGCCCCTCCAGGAGCACGCGGTGCCGCCTCAGCCCACTCCAGAGCCTCAGTGGAGGACAGAAAGAATTTTGATGTCGGGCCGTCAATCACTCTGTTTGGCGGATCCAACATGGCATATTTTTAGCCCTTCTTCCGGACTTCCGTAAATTGAACACGTTGCCTTCTGATATTAACCGAAAAGTCTGGGTATATGGAAATCAGTTGAGAGTTGTATAGGATAGTTTCTTTTTTCTTTGCCGTCTGTAAGACAGCATCCCTGTCTCTGAAGTGTAATGTGTGCGAGCAAAGGACGCGGAGGCCTACCCGGAAGACCCATCCGTGTAGGGACTCTGTGTGCTCGCTCAATGGTAAAAAAGGCAGAGAAGTGCTCAACAGCCAGGGTATCATTTTAGCCATTGTTCCAAAAAGTACAGTAAAAAATTGTGTAGTACCGTGTTAGCCAGAGACAATATGAAATGTTAAATACTTTTGTGTCGAAAAAGACAAAAGTATAATCGGTATGATACCTTTTATTGGCTAACCATAAAAGTTATATATGCAAGCTTTCAGAGCGCAGAGGCTCCTTCAGGCAGTTTACAAATGAATGACTTAGAAAAAAGCACAACATTTAGATGTTACACAAGGACAATAAACTGAGGTTATAGGGGTGATGACTTAGGAGTTAAGGCATCTGGAGTCAGTCTGATAGGGGACTTGAGGTGTGTCCATGTAGTGGCTCATAAATCCTGGTGTTAGATTGAGGCCTTGTGTCAATGACTGGAATTTTATCATCATCTTGAATTCCCAAATTTTTCTTTCTCTGTTGTTTTTAAAATGACCCTTCAGAATGAGTACCTTTAAATCTGCCAATCTGTGATCAGGTCCAGAGAAATGTTTTCCCACGGGTGTATCCACCTCCTGTTATATTGTATGTCTGTGAAGATTCATCCTGGTTTGTAGTTTTTGTAGTTTTGACTGACTCCAGATGCCTTAACTCCTAAGTCATCACCCCTATAACCTCAGTTTTATTGCCCTGGCTTATCTTAATGATATATCACTTCATGTACTAATTGTCTTTGTGTAACATCTAAATGTTGTGCTTTTTTCTAAGTCATTCATTTGTAAACTGCCTGAAGAAGGAGCCTCTGCGCTCTGAAAGCTTGCATATAGAACTTTTATGGTTAGCCAATAAAGGTATCATACCTATTATACTTTTGTCTTTTTTGACACAAAAGTATTTAACATTTCATACAGCCATTGTTCCAGAAATTTAACCGCATCCGCCCCCTCCGACCTCTCTGGTAAGCCCACAATTGTTGTGTCGAAGACTATTTTCAAAATCATCTGCCCGGTCTCCCGAAGCCAGTACCTGTCTACTCAAATCCGCAATTTGAGCCGGAATAGAGCACAAAGTGTCCTCCACGTCAGGGATTCAGCGCTCATTTTCAGTAGTACGTTCACGGATTTTCTGCATATCATGCTTCAGTATAACAAAATCCTGACGCAGTTCATCAACTTTGGTGACAAGCTTAGACTGACATGCATTGATAGCTGCCAGCAATTCTGCAAATTTTACATCCATATGTGAGGAGGAGACAGCCTGGTCTTGTGGAGATAGTGGTCTCGGTGGACTTAAGGATCCATTAAACAGTGATAGAGAAGGATCAGGGGATGGAGGTAACCGCAAAGGTTGGGAAAACTTCTCAAGCTTCTTTGCCGCATGAGCTTTGATTTTCAATATATTGGCATCTGAGGGACAAGCATCTAGTTCATCCAGCGAGTGAAATGGAGGATCTTCCATAAGAGTCCTCATCAGAGGCAGATTTTCCTCCTGCAAAAAACTCTGTGTGAACCCAGCCTTACTCCTCTTCCCTTTCTTACCCCTATTACCTCCCATATTATGAGCACTATATTCCAAAGTGTGCACAGGCTGAAGAAGCGGCGGTTCCCGGTGCTATGCAGCCACAGACAGCAGCGTGGGATGGGGGAAAGAAGGCCTCGCCGTTCACCTACCTCCCAACCAGAAGCTAGCACCCTTTATCGGGTAATGTCTACAGTCCTCAAGATCCTCCAGCCAGCACACTCCACAAGTGCAATGTCCAGTGCAGACGACCACACCCTTTCAGCTGCCTGTGCTTCCAAATCTCCTCAGCTGACCATCACGTGCAAACCGGAAGTGCCGGGCCTCACACCACTACTTGCAGCAATTCCGTAGATTCGGTCCCACAGCACAAATCCTCTCACCGGCGGACACCGGAGGGTAAGTAGTCTCCTCTCCTCGTTATGAGCCGATTACTGATGCAGGATGGCTGTGATATATCCAGGAGAAGGAGTCTGGGTACTCTGGAGCTCCGCGAAGCACGTCTGCTCAGCCAGACATCCGGCCACGCCCCCCTATGTGGGATGCTTTCACCTATCCAAGCGATTCTGAGATTGTTTTCACACATTGGACTTTAAGTTAGTGGTAAAATTTGGTCGGTATTAGCATTTTTTTTACATTTAAATGTATCTGCTTGTAAGACAAGTGCTAGCACACAAAATAATTCACATTTCCCGTATGTCTACTTTAGATTGGCATAGTTTTCTGAACATCCATTTATTTTTCTAGGACATTACATGGCGTAGAACTTTAACCCTTTCCTGCATTTTCACGTACATGCACGTCAGAGAATGCGGCTGGTTAGCGCATTCCCACATGCATGTAACGTGATGCAGTTAAACTGTCACAGCGCCGCGGGACGAGATGACCACTGCAAACTGCTGTCCGAGACAGCTTGGCAACAGAGCTAGCCGATGGGACCAATCACAGTGGTCCCCTGTCGGTGATTGGTCTGTCAGTGCAGATAGACCAATCACAGCGGAGTGACGTAGGAAGGACTTGTTTTTCTATAGTCTAAGACTCTGATCTGCTCTGTTGGTTTTGAGAGGAGATCAGAGACTTTCTAAATTCCTTTTGTGAAAGAAATATACCTCCACAGCCTCATCAGTCACCCCCTCCCTGTGCCCCATCAGCACATCCCTGTGCCCCATCAGCACCACAGTGTGTCCCATCACCCCATCAGTATCATCTGTTGCCTAGTGACAGACGTCACTGAATCCGTTTAGTCAGCCAGGCTGTGTGTGAAACCCCTTTTGCTTGTGAAAAAAAAAAAACCTTATAAAAAAAAAAGTTTAATGAGCGACAGGGGTAGTATCGGACTAGCTTGTTAGAGTGTACGTGGTGTAAGGTTAGATTGGGTCAGGGCTAGTTAAAAATAATTTAGCATTCGGGCATTAGGTAGGGCTAATTAGGGTAAGAGGTTCAGAGTTAAAAACTGTTATTAGTTACAATGACAAAGCGAGTGCTCACTGCTGAAGAGGCGTATGCCTTATTCTGGGCAGAGTCAGAGTCTGACTGTGGAGATGAGCCCCGTAGACGTTCTAGGGCTACTGCGCAAGTACGACCAAAATACCTGAGCACATTAACCGGTTAACACCTTCCCGCATTTTTACGTACATGCACAGCGGGGAATGCGGCTGGTTAGCACATTCCCACGTGAATGTACGTGATGCAGTTAAACTGTCACAGCGCCGTGGGACGAGGTGACAGTTCACTGCAAACTGCTGTCCGAGACAGCTTAGCAACAGAGCTAGCCGACAGGGGACCAATGAAAGTGGTCCCCTGTCGGCGATCGCTGTGATAGGTCTGTCAGTGCAGACAGACCAATCACAGTTAGTGTGACGTAGGCAGTACTTGGTTTTTCTATAGTCTCCGTCTCTGATCTCCTCTGTTGGTTTTGAGAGGAGATCAGAGACGGATTCTAATTTTACTTGTGAACAATTTATACCCCCACAGCCTGATCAGTCACCCCCACAGCTAGTCAGTCACCTCTTGTGCCCCATCAGCAAATCCTTTTGCCTCATCAGCACCCCAGTGTGCCACATCACCCAATCAGTATCGTCTGTTGCCTAGTGACAGGCAGTTTGCGGCTTGGAGAGAGTATTCTGCCCAAAAAGAGGAGGAAATTGGAGAAAACTCTTGCTCAATAGAGAAGCATTATGGATTTTAAAATTAGATACTCGTTTCCCAATAGGCATGAATTATAGGAACGATTTGATGTATATTTACTGATCAAATCTCGAGCATTACATTTAAAAAAATCCTCAAATAATTGATGAAATTAAAATTAATATTAATATAATTTTATTATTCAGGCGAAAATCATGCTTAAGTTAAATTAAATTCAACTAACAAATGTCTATTAAAAAACCTATTTGGGGAAAATCCATTTTTTCATTTTCTCACTTCTGGACATTGCTTTTGCAGTATCGTTAAAGCGGAGCTGTCCATTCAGCACCACGGAAATAACAAATAACATACATTAGGAATTCAAACACATATGTAGCACACTAGTCAGCTTTACTAAAGATAATAATTTTGTGATTTCCAATATTACAGGGTAACTACGACATAAATTTTGTTACATACAACATAGTTAAATTCTCAAGTCCAGCCCAAAATAGTCACCTGATTGAATGTTTTTGACTATATATATATATATATGTGAATCTTATTTTTATATAGTAAGCTATGATTAAGGACCCCAGCGGTCTGAAACGCGTAAGCGTGGTCCCGGGATTTTTGTTTTATCCTTGGTTTTAAAAATGACTAAATAAAATTGGAATATTCGAGTGCTGGATCTGCCTTTTCTACACACCATTTTTTGCTAGTGACAGGCATCACTAAATCTGTTCAGTCAGCTGGACTGCGTGTGTTTTTTTGTTCTTGTAAAAATACTAAAAAAAAAACTATTACATAAAGTTTGTTAGTGAGCGACAGGGATAGTAAATTAGTTAGGCCTCATGCACACGACCGTAGCCATGTGCACGGCCGTGATTTTCGGGTCGGCCGGCTGCCAGCCGCAAGCCGCCCGCAAATCGCGGGCCATGCAAATGGCCGCGGCCATTATTTTCAATTAGCCCGGACTGCAGAACACGGCCGTCATAAGGCAGGTCCGTTCTTTCTGCGGTGCGGGCTCCCGGGCCATGCACGGACCGTAAAAACTACGGTCGTGTGCATGGCCCTGTAGAAATGAATGGGGCCGCAATTCTCCCGTGGATTTTCGGGGGAATTGCGTCCGCAAAAGCACGTTCTTGTGCATGGGGCCTTAGGGATAGTATCAGACTAGCTTGTTAGAGTGTACGTGGTGTAAGGTTAGGTACTGTCAGGGCTAGTTAAAAATAATTTAGCATTAGGGTATTAGGTAGGGTTAGAGGTTCAGGGAGATAAAAACTACAAGGTATTATAAGTGGGGAAGAGGGGGGGAGGAGGACCTCCAGCTCACCATTCGTTGTGTCTGGGAACAGACATCACCCAGATTCCCGCACCGCCAGCGGCAAACAGGCGAAAAAAGTGAACCACAATCCAGCGCTGGGTGAAAGTAAAAAGGAACACCTGTTCCAATTTTATTGATATAACAGTAAAAAGAACTAAATAGAATAGTTCTGCGATGTGAAGAGTACAGGGATCAGTGATGGGTAAAGGATCAAAGTTTTCCTTGTTGAAATGTGCACATGTTGTTAGTTACAATGACAAAGCGGGTGTTCACTGCTGAAGAGGCGTCCGCCTTATTCTGTGCAGAGTCTGACAGTGGAGATGAGGTGACATTTTTGATGTCGTCATCCTCAAGTGACACATCTAGTGATGAAACCCCCCCCCCCCCCGTAGACGTTCTAGGGCTAGTACGCAAGCACAACCAAATTAAGATGCCCCTGCGTGGATTGCCCCTGATAATTATATGCCCCAGGTGCCTGAATTTACTGCCACCCCAGGCACCAACGTGGACACTACTGGATTCAGAGAGAGAGATTTTTTTTTTCATTATTTTTCTCTGATGATTTAATTTGTCTTATGGTACAGCAGACAAATATTTATGCGGCACAATTTATTGCCTGCAATCCCAACAGTTACTATGCCAGGCCCAAAAATGGACCCCTACCAATGCAAATGAAATACAGAAATTTTGGGGCCTACTACTTAACATGGGCATTACAAAAAAGCCCTCTATTCGCTCCTATTGAAGCACTGATATACTACACCATTGCCCACTTTACCGCCTCACAATGCCTAGGGCTCGTTTCGAGATCTTGCTACGTTTCCTGCATTACAACAATAATGAGGCATGCCCAACCCACAAATGACCCCAGTTTTGACAGACTGTTCAAAATTAGACCTGTAGTGAACCACTACAATTCAAAATTTAAAGAGATTTACACCCCATAAAAATGCATTGCAGTGGACGAATCCTTGTTGCATTTCAAGGGCAGGCTACACTTCCGCCAGTACCTGCCCAACAAAAGGTCTAGGTATGGCGTGAAGCTGTATAAAGTGTGTGAAAGAGTGTCCGGATACACTTTTAAATTCAGAATCTATGAGGGAAAAGATTCTGCAATAGAGCCCCCAGACTGTCCCCCTGTCCTAGGAATAATTGGGAAGATAGTCTGGGATTTGCTGCACCCCTTACTGGACCAGGGATACCATCTATTTATTGATAACTTTTATAATAGTGTCCCCCTTTTGAAGTGCCTTGCTTCTAGAGGAAACGCAGCATGCGGCACAATCAGGAGAAACCAAAAGGGTCTCCCCAAGGACTTTGTAGATCATACAGTGTGCCGAGGGGAAAACAGGCCTGTTTGCTGTGACAATTTGCTGCTGGTCAAATACAAGGACAAACGTGATGTCCTTGTATTGACCACTCTCCATGCAGACTGATCCAGCCCTGTCACAGTGCGAGGAACCGCATCGCAGACCATCAAGCCTGTGTGTATCCAGGACTACAACCAGTTCATGGGAGGGGTGGATTTTTAGGACCAGGTTCTGCAACCCTACAATGCCCTCAGAAAATAAAGAACCTGGTATAAAAAGTTGGCCGTATACCTGATACAAGTGGCACTATATAATTCCTTTGTTCTGTATAAAAGTGCAGGCCATATGGGGACTTTTCTTGATTTTCAAGAAAAAATGATTAAAACTTTGATTTTTGGAGACCAGGAATGGGAGAGCGGCAGTGGAAGCAGCAGTGCTTCTGGAATAGTGGGCTCAAGAATTGTTCATGGGCAGCATTTCCCTGGCCACTGAAAAGAAAAGGAGGCCCCAAAGAAGGTGTCGAGTATGCTTGATGAGAGACATTAGGAAAGACACCACTCACTACTGTGAGACCTGCCCCTCTAAACCGGGCCTCTGCATTGGAGAATGCTTTCGAATATACCACACCTCTGTTGATTTTAAGATTAATTAAGTCCCTTTACTACCTGCCTTCTATCGCCTGGGTATTTACTTTCTAAAATTTATTTTATTTCCCATTTTGTCCCAATTGACACTTAAAAAAACTACCAAATAAAACGAAAAATTCCCATTATACCCCTAGATGAATACCTTGAAAGTTTTAAATTTTATTCAAGGAGGCATTTTATGAATTTTCTAAACGTTCTGGCACCCATGTTGCATAAAAATCTTACAAGTAAAAAGTGGGGCCCAAAAACCTCCTGGCACTCCTTCAATTCTGAGTTCTGATGTGCAATCCTGACATTCCAGTAAAACCACTAAATAGAACAAAAAATTTCCATTATACCCCTAGATGAATATCTTGAAGCACAGGAGAAAAGGCACACTAAATATTACGGCCTCAATATTTGCAGGGTCTAAATACTCACTACAAACCTAGATAAAAAGCATAAGGGGTATAGCTTTCAAAATGTGACCCTATGTTGTCACTGAAATGGCACATCTTTTTTTTTTTCAAAATGTAAGATGCTCTGTAATGACTATGTCCTGCCGCACAAAGCTCAATTTGTTTTTACTGTATCGTGAAATGGGCATATTTTTTTTTATTTGGAGAATCTCTAATAATCGAGCTGTTCCATATCAATACACCATGGGCTTTACTACAGTTTTATTCAGGTTTTTACTGGATCTCTTACACCCGATAATACTTCTGCCAATACTGACATTATTTTGGGGACTAGTGATCCTTTACTGTTCCTATAGATAGTTTTGGACACTGTCCCTTTATATATTCTGTAGGTTATTGGTTGTTTAGTGCGCATAGCGGTTCCTACTTTGCCGGGCAGGGGTCTGTTATGGTGTACTGCGTCGCTTGGTACGTCCCTTATATAGGGATTGATGAAGCTAAAGAGACATTGTATGACCAGTCACTATAAAAAATAAGATGTCATGTTTTTATCTCGTGAACAAACTGTAGTTGGATACGTTTTCCTCCATTTTTTTTTATAAATCTATTGCCTTTCACTCCAGAACAGTTGATTTTTCCCACTATAATTTATTATATATCAGACTAGAATGCTGTTCACAACGGCATCAGAATGACAGAAATGTGGGACAATTGCTTTGTTGTTAGCAAGACATAGTCAAACAGGCAAATGCATTTTTCAGGACATGCCTCCCTTATGAGAACATAGTGGTCAGCATGCTCACTACACTCCTGAATAGCTTAACGTGTGTTGTTTTAAGAATGGGTCATTTCTTGGGGGTTTCTATCATTCTGTCAGTTCAATGCCTCTCCAAATGTGAATTGGGGCGTAAAACATTTTCAAACAAAATTGGGGCCTTGAAAGCTACCAGGTGCTCTGTTCCTTTTTGGGCCCTGCCGTGTGTCCAAGCAGCGCATTAGGGCCACAATGTGGGTATTTTTGAATACAGGAGAAACAGGTTGATAGATTTTGTGGTGTGATTCTTCATTTTCATGTTCGCTTTACAAAGAAATCGGTCTTCAAACTGAAAATGTGAAATTTTATTTATTTTCACCTGCTATGCATTAAATTTATCAAAAATCGGTGGGGTCAAAATGATTACTATACCCCTAGATTAATACCTTATGGGGTCTAGTTTTCTAAATGGGGTCATTTGTGGGGGTTTCCATCACTCTGAGACATATGAGCCTCTGAAAACCTGGCTTGGTGCAGGAAAACAAAATGTACTTCAAAATTCATAAAATTATTATTCAATTTGTAAGTCTTCTAAATTGCTGAAAATTTATTTTATTTTTTCAAAAGTGCTGCCAAAATAGAGTAAAGAGATGGAAATATATATTTAATTAAAAAAATTGTACAGTGTACATATGTGACATATTGCAGTTAAAATTAGGGAAAAATTTTAATTTTTACAAAATTTCTTCAATTTTTCTTAATTAATTTCCACAAATCGTATCAGTCTACTTTTTACCACTAAAATAAAGTACAACATGTGACGAAAAAACAATGTCAGAATTACTTGGATATTCAAAACTTTCGCAGAGTTAGGGTATGCTCACACACACACTAATTACGGACGTAATTCGGGCGTTTTTGCCCCGAATTACGTCCGAAAAATGCGTATGTCAAATGACGGCGCGTAAATAGACGCCCGCGTCAAAGAAGTGACCTGTCACTTCTTGGGGCGTAATTGGAGCCGTTATTCATTGACTCCAATGAAAAGCAGCGCCAATTACGTCCGTAATGGACGCGGCGTTCAAGCGCCTGCACATGCCGTTACGGCTGAAATTACGGGGATGTTTTCTCCTGAAAACATCCCCGTAATTTCAGCCGTTACGGACGCTGTCGTGTGAACATACCCTTATTCTCAAATCTGGCTTGGTCATTAACCCCTTCAGGACCAAGCTAATTTTGGCCTTCAGGACCAGACCCATTTTTTCAAATCTGACATATTTCACTTTATGTGGTAATAACTCCGGAATGCTTTTACCTATCAAAGCGATTCTGAGATTGTTTTCTCGTGACACATTGGACTTTATGATAGTGGAAAAATTTGGTCGATAAATTTAATATTTATCAGTGAAAAACACCAAAATTTTGTGAAAAATGTCAAAAATTAGCATTTTTCTAAATGTAAATGTATCTGCTTGTAAGACAGGCAGTTATTCCACACAAAATTGTTGCTAATTAACATCCCCCACATGTCTACTTTAGATTGGCATCGTTTTTTGAACGTCCTTTTATTTTTCTATGACGTCACAAGGCTTAGAACTTTAGCAGCAATTTCTCACATTTTCAAGAAAATTTCAAAAGGCTACTTTTTACAGGGCCCAGTTCAGTTCTGAAGCGGCTTTTAGGGCCTTATATATTAGAATCCGCCAAAAAGTCACCCCATTTTAAAATCTTCAACCCTAAAAGTATTCAAAACAGCATTTAGAAAGTTTCTTAACCCTTTAAACGTTTCACAGGAATTAAATCAACGTAGAGGTGAAATTTTCAAATTTCATTTTTTTTTGCAGAAATTCATTTTCAATCTATTTTTTCTGTAACACAAAAGTTTTTACCAGAGAAACGCAACTCAATATTTATTGTAGAGATTCTGCAGTTTTTAGAAATATCCCACATGTGGCCCTAGTTCGGTAATGGACTGAAGCACAGGCCTCAGAAGCAAAGGAGCACAGAGTGGATTTTGGGCCTCCTTTTTATTAGAAAATATTTTAGACACCATGTCAGGTTTGAAGGGCTCTTTCGGTGCCAAAACAGTGGAAATCCACCAAAAGTGACCCCATTTTGGAAACTACACCCCTTGAGGAAATTATCTAGGGGTATAGTGAGCATTTTGACCCCGCAGGTTTTTTGCAGAAATTATTGGAAGTAGGCCGTGAAAATTAAAATCTACATTCTTTCAAAGAAAATGTAGGTTTAGCTAATTTGTTCTAATTTCCAAAAGGACTAAAGGAGAAAAAGCACCACAACATTTGTAAAGCAATTTCTCCCGAGTAAAACAATACCCCACATGTGGTAATAAATGGCTGTTTGGACACACGGCAGGGCTTAGAAGGGAAAGAGCGCCATTTGGCTTTTGGAGCTCAAATTTAGCAGGAATGGTTTGCGGAGGCCATGTCGCATTTACAAAGCTCCTGAGGGACCAAACAGTGAAAACGCCAAAAAAGTAACTCCATTGAGAAAACTACACCCCTTGAAGAATCCATCTAGTAGTGTAGTGAGCATTTTGACCCCACATGTGTTTCATAGATTTTATTAGAATTGGGCAGTGAAAATAAAAAAAAATCCTTTTTCTTCAATAAGGCGTAGCTTTATCTCCAATTTTTTAATTTTCTCAACAAATAAAGGAAAAAAAGAACCCCAACATTTGTAAAGCAACTTCTCTGGAGTACGGCAATACCCCACACGTGGTCATAAACATCTGTTTGGGCACACGGCAGGGCTCAGAAGGGAAGGAGCGCCATTTGCTTTTGGTGTACAGATTTAGCTGCATTTGGTTTCTGGTCGCTATGTTGCATTTGCAAAGTCCCTGTGGGACCAAAACAGTGGATCCCCCCAGAAGTGACTCCATTTTGGAAACAACACCCTCAAGGTATTCACCTAGGGGTGTAGTGAGCATGTTAACCTCACAGGTGTTTTGCAGAAATTCGTGTGCACACGATGTGGGAGAGTGAAAATGGGAATTTTTCCTTAGATACGCCAATATGTGGTGCCCAGCTTGTGCCACCATAACAAGACAGCTCTCAATTATTATGCAGTGTTTCCCGGTTTTAAAAACACCCTACGTGTGGCCCTAATCTTTTGCCTGGACATTCGACAGGGCTCAGGAGTGAAAGAGTACCATGTAAAATTGAGGCCTAATTTGGCGACATATAAAGTATTGGTTCACAATTGCAGAGGCTTTGATGTGAAATAATAAAAGAAACCTCTGAGAAGTGACCCCATTTTGGAAACTGCACTCCTCCAGGCATTTATTAAGGGGTGTAGTGAGCATTTTCACCCCACGTGTCTTTTCCATAAATGATTGCGCTGCCGAAGGTACAAATTAAAATTTTTCCCTAGATATGCCAATTCATTGTCAAATATGTCGTGCCCAGCTTGTGGTACTGGGGACACACACCCAAAAATTGTTAAAAGGGTTCTCCCGGGTATGGCGATGCCATATATGTGGAAGTAAACAGCTGTTTGGGCATGCTGTAGGGCTCAGATGGGTGGGAGCGCCATTTGGCTTTTGGAGCGTGGAATTTGCTTGGTAATAGTTTTGTTTGGAGTATCACTGTTGTTTCCGTTTATAATGTGGGGCATATGTGAGCTCGGCAGAGTACATCAGGGGCATAGTTTAGGTGGTATAATAATAAGGTAAAAAAAATAATAAAATGATCCATAGATGTGTGTTACGCTGACACAATCCTTTCTGCAGAGGCCGGTGTCGCACTGATAAATGTCCTTCATTATCCCCCTTTTGGTCCACACTCCGCACCTTTGCAGTTTGGGGAATTTTGCCGGGAAAGTGTTGTCCTTGTATAATACGGGCACCCTCGCTTCCAGCAGATATGTTTGGGCACTCCGCTTCATGGTTCCCTAATTTTAGTGCCTTGATACATCGCCTTTTGAAACAGAAGAAATGTTCCCCTCGGGACGGCACAACTGGATATTTTTCTTTCCTGACTTATTGGAGCCTTAACTTATTTTATTTTTTTATAGACGTAGTGGTATGAGTGCTCTTTTTTTACGGGACGAGCTGTAGCTTTTATTGGTACTATATTGGGGTACATGCGACTTTTTGATCACTTGTTATCCTTTTTTTGGGAAGCAAGGTGACAAAAAAACAGCAATTCTGCCAAAGTTTTTTAGTTGTTTTTTTTTAATATACAGCGTTCACCATGCGTTATAAACTACATGTTACCTTTATTCTGCGGGTCAGTACGATTCGGCGATACCTAATTTATAGAACTTTTTTATAACTTTTTGCACAATAAAATTACTTTTGGAAAGAGAATGTATTTTTTCTGTCGCCATGTTGTGAGAGCCATAACTTTGAAATTTTTTCGTCGATGGAGCTGTGTGAGGGTTTGTTTTTTGCGAGACGAGGTATAGATTTTATAGGTACCATTTTTGGATGCATGCGACTTTTTGATGAGTTTTTATTTAAATTTTTGGAAGACCGTGACCAAAAAAACAGTCATTATGGCAGTGTTTTTGAGGGTTTTTTTTTACGGTCTTCACTGCGCTGGATAAATAACATAATACTTTTATAGTTTAGGTCGTTACGGTCGCAGCGATACCAAATATGTATGGCTTATTATTTTTTTCAATAATAAATGACTTGATAAGGGAAAAAGGGCGATTGTGTTTTATTTTATTACTTGAAACTGTTATTGTATGTTTTACCACTTTTATTTTTACGCTTTTTTTTTACACATTTAGTCCCACTAGGGGATTCGAATGTCCAACTGTTTGTTTGAGGTTCTAATACATTGCACTACCTATGTAGTGCAATGTATTGGAACTGTCAGTTGTTCACTGACAGCAAGCCGATCAGGCTCCGCCTCTGGGCGGGGCCTAATCAGCCTACGTAATGGCAGACAGGAGTCCATTGTTAGGGCTCCTGTTGCCATAGTAGCAGTCGCCAGCCTTGCCATCGCATGGCAAGGCTGCCGATTTGCTACAAACCTCTAGGATGCAGCGATCACAATGGATCGCTGCATCGAAGGGGTTAATGCCAGGAATCGGAGCTGGCTCCGGTTCCTGGCGATAGATCGGGGTGTCCGCTATAACATACAGCGGACACCCACTGCTGATGACCCCGGCTCAGCTTCTGAGCCGGAAGCTGAGTCGGCGCCATCTTGCCAATGGTACCGGAAGCCTCCTGGGCCCCGCCGACGGCGGGGCATAGGAGGATTCCGTTACTGGCGGACCGGGAGGTAAGTATTAGCCCTCCGATCGCCTTTGCAGCCACCGGCAACCCAGTGATCACGTTGCTGGGGTGCCGGTGGCTATAAACTCCTCACATGCTGCGATCTCTATTGAACGCAGCATCTGAGGGGTTAATCGGCCGGATCGGATGCTAGCTCCAGTCCTGGCCGATACCTCAGGGTGACAGCTGTAACATACAGCTGTCACCCGGCGGTGATGTCGCTGGCTCAGCTCCTGAGCCAGCTTCATCTCCATCACGTACAGTTGAGTGAAAAGGCGTTAATCCACCAGTTTCAATCACGTAACTGTACGTGATTGGGCGGGAAGGGGTTAAGGTCCAAACTAGCTTGGTCATTAAGGGGTTAAGGACTAGGCTGTTTTACAGCTAATTGACGAGAGCAAATTTCACAATTTTGCTATGCGCTTCTTTAGATGAATTTTATTCACCTGCACAGTTATAGACATCTTTGAATTTTACACTCTTTTTAAAGGACAGATAGGGCTTTGTTTTAGTGGCATTTGTCAGTATATATCATTTTTTTTTCTTTCTCTAAAGTGGGCAAAATTGGAAAAAAATGCAAGAATTTAGCAATTGCGTCAGTTTATGCTAGCATTTTTCACACACCGTATAGACCACGGACAAAATTCATCTCCTTTCACATTCTTCCACTTCTCCCGTGCATGGGGATATCAAATATGTGTGCCTTATTCACTGTGCGGGCATGTGCAAGGCTTGGCATAAAAGGAGGCTTTTTGGCCTATTCGATCCAGGAATTCTGCACTTGATTTTATAGCAGCATACTGTTTTCTGGGGGGCCTAATGCTGCTGAAACATTAGAAACACACCATAAATGCCTTCATTCACACAAGTAGACCCCACAAGGTTTCCTTCAAGGGGTTTATCATATTTTTAGAAAGTCCATTTTTCTTCTGAAAGTTTCTTGAATAAGATGGAAGAAAATAAAATTAGCATTTTTTAGCAAATGCGTCAGTTTATGCCAGCATTTATCACACATAGAATGGACCACGGACAAAATTCATCTGCTTTCACATTCTGCCACTCCTGTGCATGGGGATACCAAATATGTGTGAGATGAAGGAGGGCGGACGATAGAAGAAGCTTATTTCACAAATCGCCTTTTTTCTAAGCTGGTTTTACAAAACTCAACAGAGTTTCTATAACACTTCCAAAATGTCTGCTCTTGAAGCAGAGATCTCAAAATATTTATCTACGTGTATAATGGGAATTTTTTTTGGGGGTTTTCTAAAATAAGAAATTGCAGGTTTATGCAAATGGAGCTCTCCAGCTGATAAACTTTAGAAAATATGCAAACATGAAATCCACCCCCCACCCATTCCCTTCCTCACCCTTGTTGAAAAATCGGGAAAAGTGTAATGTAGGGCAAATATATTTTCAACTAATTAACTAAAATCTAATCCTTCAGAACAGTGTGGTATTTTTTAAAACATGGGTCAATGCACAGGCCTGGTTATGAGGGACAGAAATATCGGGCATCTTTGCAGTGCCCGTCTTTTCTGCAGACGCGGCACTTTTTCTGGGGGTTGCTTCTAGTTGGTGTTGGGGGAATCCGAGTGATGAAATGTCTTTCAGTCAGTCGCGTGACATCCTCAGACTGGGGGTATTCTCTGGTGTCCTGAATATCAAAAATGAGGCCTTCAATAATTTTCTCCTGGAAATCCAGATATGTGTCTCTGCCTATGTTTTTTTTTATAGAGTACAAATGAGTTGTGGATTGCCACTTGTAACAGATAAATGGCCACTTTTTTGTACCAGATTTTTGTTTTGCGTTTTACTAAATAGGGCTGTAAAACCTGGTCACTTAAATCCACCCCCCCCCCCATGTACTTGTTATAGTCGGACACGCTCACTGGTTTGTGCTTGTCCGATGTTGCCCCTCTTTCCCTCACTGCCACTGTTACTGTGCTATGTATTGTGCTTAGTACATAAACATCTTTGCAATCCCTGTACTTGACCGCTAGCAAATTCTCAGATGCCTAAGCACAGGAGTTCCCCTTTACCATGCGCTTCTCCACTAATTGCTGTGGAAAACCAATTCGGTTTTTGCGCATCGTACCACATGCCCCAGTCATTGCAGCATGCAAATGCCTAAACGGGCACACTGGAATAAAAATTATCGCAGTACAGGTGGTACCCCTTGTGAAGCAGAGGCTGCATTACACCGCGTTCCAAATTATTATGCAAATGTTATTTTTCGCTGATTTTCCTAAATAGTCGCTGCAAATAACAGTCAGTATAATCTTCAAGCCTTTGGAGTATAATGCAAATTTTATTGAACAAATCTCCTAATGATAACAGATATTTTTTTTAGAAGTAAAAACTCAAAATGCACTGTTTCACATTATTATGCACAACAGAGCTCAAAACATTTTAAAGGTTGTAAAGAGAACTAAAATGGTAATTTGTTGAATTTGCAGCATCAGGAGGTCATATTTACAGAAATCAAAAGCTCTTTCAATCAAAATTAATCGTAACCGGCCAAGTTACATGTTAACATAGGACCCCTTCTTTGATGTCACCTTCACAATTCTTGCATACATTGAATTTGTGAGTATTTGGACAGTTTCTGCTTGAATATCTTTGCAGGATGTCAGAATAGCCTCCCAGAACTTCTGTTTTTATGTGAACTGCCTCCCACCCTCATAGATATTTTGCTTGAGGATGCTCCAAAGGTTCTCAATAGGGTTGAGGTCAGGGGAACATGGGCGCCACACCATGAGTTTCTCTCCTTTTTATGCCCATAGCAGCCAATGACACAGAGGTAATCTTTGCAGCATGAGATGGTGCATTGTCATGCATGAAGATAATTTTGCTACGGAAGGGACGGTTCTTTTTGTACCACGGAAGAAAGTGGTTGGTCATAAACTCTACGTACTTTGCAGAGGTCATTTTCACGCTGTCGGGGACCCTAAAGGGGGCCTACCAGCTCCCCATGATTCCAGCCCAAAACATGACTCAGTCACCTCCTTGCTGACGTTGCAGCCTTGTTGGGACATGGTGGCCATTCACCAACCATCCACTACTCCATCCATCGGGACCATCCAGGGTTGCACGGCACTCATCAGTAAACACGGTTTGAAAATTAGTCTTCATGTATTTCTGAGCCCACTGCAACCTTTTCTGCTTGTGAGCATTGTTTAGGGGTGGCCGAATAATAGCTTTATGCACACTTGCAAACCTCTGGAGGATCCTACACCTTGAGGTTCGCGGGACTCCAGAGGCACCAGCGGATTCAAATACCTGTTTGCTGCTTTGCAATAGCATTTTAGCAGCTGCTCTCCTAATCCTATTAATTTGTCTGGCAGAAACCTTCCTCATTATGCCTTTATCTGAACGAACCCGTCTGTGCTCTGAATCAGCCACAAATCTTTTCACAGTACGACTATCACGCCTAAGTTTTCTTGAAATATCCAATGTTTTCATACCTTGTCCAAGGTATTGCACTATTTCATGCTTTTCGACAGCAGAGAGATCCTTTTTCTTTCCCATATTGCTCGAAACCTGTGGCCTGTTTAATAATGTGGAACGTCCTTCTTAAGTAGTTTTCCTTTGATTGGGCACACCTGGCAAACTAATTATCACAGGTGTCTGAGATTGATCCAAAGAGCCCTAAGACACAATACCATCCATGAGTTTAATTGAAAAACTAATAATTAAATGTTTATGACACTTAAATCCAATGTGCATAATAATTTGGAACACGGTGTATCTCTCACACGATCTTACTGCTGGTGGAAAGATTAGGGGGGCATCCAGAAACATTTATTGTGCGGTCCCGCCCTTAATAAATCCTGAAGGCAGTGGTATATCCTGACCCGCTTTCACACAATTTGTAAAGCTGTAGATCTTCGCTTAAGCTAAGTCTTCCATGGTGGTTGAGTAGGGATTCGTCGACGCTTACATTCTTCTCAGGGGTGCAGTGTTGCAGGAATAAATTATTGAGGGAATTTATTAGCGCTTACTTTGAACAACCGATCACGGTTTGCATCGGTACTTGGGAGGGCCTGTGCGTTGTCATTGAAGTGGAGGAACCTCATTATTGTCTCGTAACGAGACCTGGGGTGGCTTGGGCGGGTCTTGTTGGCCTGTACGATCTTATGGAGGGCTTTTTGACAATACCCATATTTAGGGTGAGCCCCAATTTTTTTTTTAATTCCTGCAAATTGGTGGGCGTCCAATCTCTGGCATGGGTAGATGAAGGTTTCTGCCTTATATACTGAGCGGCATATAAATTAGATTCGTAGACAATCATTTAGGTCATCTGTAATAAATAAATGGAAGTAATTGCCAAATTTGTATTGTCCACAGTTATGCCAGGAGTGGCAGTATATCCGTGGATGAAGCAGGTGCCCATACAAGAGCCTGAACTGGAGGGACCAGGCTGTCCCGTGCTACAGCGCTATTTGGCCCTGCGCTTTCATATTCTGCAGTTTCAACTGCATCAGGGATAACGTCCCCTGAAGATGAACCTGAAGTGACGCTATCTTCGTCACTGCCTACAACAGGTTCTATTTCCGACGCCATCTCTGATGCGGTCTCAGACTCAGACCACAGCATGGCGTATGCCTCCTCAGCGCTAAATAACTTCCTCGCCATAACGTCACTAACACTAAACAAACTTGTTTTTTTTTATAAACACACAAACTAACTGGTGTGTATGTATGATATATATATATATATATATATATATATATCTACACTACCGCTAACAAAAAAATAAACTGCTATTTCTATATATAATATATAATTCGATATTCCCTACATGCCTATTCTAATATAATAAAAGATAGAAAGGTAGATAGAAAAAAAGATAGATGGATAGATTGTATCGATAGATAGAAATCTACCTATACAAAGAGTGAATTGAAGTGTAACACTGTATTTTTTTTCACAGTATTATTCTGGCAGCAATTCTCTCAAGTCTCTTCTCACACTGAAACAATGTGTGAGGAGAAGAAAAAAGGCAGGAGATTTGCTGCTAGAAATTCCAAAATAAAAACAAATGTGAACGCTGTGAAGGTTTTCACAGCGATCACATGTTCAGGGACCATCAGATTGGTCCCTGATACTCTGCCCAGTGCCCAGAGCTGTTGGTAACAGCATGGGCACAGGGCTGTGTGGACGCGATTGCTTGCACACTGTATTTTCAATAGACATGCATGTGATCGCTGTGATAGGTTTTCACAGCGATCACATGTTCAGGGACAATCAGATTGGCCCCTGACACTCTGCCCAGTGCCCATGGCTGTTAGCAACAGCCAGGGCACAGGGCTGTGTGCACGCGATCGCGCGTGCACAGTCTCTGAAGTGCCGCCGTAATTAGTCTAAACGGCAGACTTCAGAGACCCTGACCGCTGGCCGTAAAAACATAGCCAGCGGTCGGGAACCTGTTCATGCAGGTAGAATTCAATATCAATATCAATAACCAAAAAGCAAAATTAGTTACAGTGAAGGAAATAAGTATTTGATCCCTTGCTGATTTTGTAAGTTTGCCCACTGTCAAAGACATGAACAGTCTAGAATTTTTAGGCTAGGTTAATTTTACCAGTGAGAGATAGTTTATATAAAAAATAAATAAAAAAAATCACATTGTCAAAATTATATATATTTATTTGCATTGTGCACAGAGAAATAAGTATTTGATCCCTTTGGCAAACAAGACTTAATACTTGGTGGCAAAACCCTTGTTGGCAAGCACATCAGTCAGACGTTTTTTGTAGTTGATGATGAGGTTTGCACACATGTTAGATGGAATTTTGGCCCACTCCTCTTTGCAGATCCTCTGTAAATCATTAAGATTTCGAGGCTGTCTCTTGGCAACTCGGATCTTCAGCTCCCTCCATAAGTTTTCGATGGGATTAAGGTCTGGAGACTGGCTAGGCCACTCCATGACCTTAATGTGCTTCTATTTGAGCCACTCCTTTGTTGCCTTGGCTGTATGTTTCGGGTCGTTGTTGTGCTGGAAGACCCAGCCACGAGCCATTTTTAATGTCCTGGTGGAGGGTAGGAGGTTGTCACTCAGGATTTTTACGGTACATGGCTCCATCCATTCTCCCATTGATGCAGTAAAGTAGTCCTGTGCCCTTAGCAGAGAAACACCCCCCAAACATAATGTTTCCACCTCCATGCTTGACAGTGGGGACGGTTTTCTTTGGGTCATAGGCAGCATTTCTCTTCCTCCAAACACGGCGAGTTGAGTTAATGCCAAAGAGCTCAATTTTAGTCTCATCTGACCACAGCACCTTCTCCCAATCACTCTCCGAATCATCCAGATGTTCATTTGCAAACTTCAGACGGGCCTGTACATGTGCCTTCTTGAGCAGGGGGACCTTGCGGGCACTGCAGGATTTTAATCCATTACGGCGTAATGTGTTACCAATGGTTTTCTTGGTGACTGTGGTCCCAGCTGCCTTGAGATCATTAACAAGTTCCCCCGTGTAGTTTTCGGCTGAGCTCTCACCAGGATCAAGGATACCCCACGAGGTGAGATTTTGCATAGAGCCCCAGATCTATGTCGATTGACAGTCATTTTGTATGTCTTCCATTTTCTTACTATTGCACCAACAGTTGTCTCCTTCTCAGCCAGCGTCTTACTTATGGTTTTGTAGCCCATTCCAGCCTTGTGCAGGTCTATGATCTTGTCCCTGACATCCTTAGAAAGCTCTTTGGTCTTGCCCATGTTGTAGAGGTTAGAGTCAGACTGATTAATTGAGTCTGTGGACAGGAGTCTTTTATACAGGTGACCATTTAAGACAGCTGTCTTTAATGCAGGCACCAAGTTGATTTGGAGCGTGTAACTGGTCTGGAGGAGGCTGAACTCTTAATGGTTGGTAGGGGATCAAATACTTATTTCTCTGTGCACAATGCAAATAAATATATATAATTTTGACTATGTGATTTTCTTTTTTTTTTTTTATATATATATATATATATAATCTATCTCTCACTGGTAAAATTAACCTAGCCTAAAAATTCTAGACTGCTCATGTCGTTGACAGTGGGCAAACTTTCAAAATCAGCAAGGGATCAAATACTTATTTCCTTCACTGTATAGTAGATGACAATTAGAATCATACATATAGTCCGTATACTAAGCACATACACAACATCTAAGGCACAAGTTAGCAAAAGGTAGCAAAAGGCACTACGTGGAGATAATCTTTTGAAAAAGGGTCCACGGTAACCAAAGAGCTGCATTGGAATGACCTCCAGGGAATCTGGTACAGTACAACTGCTCCATTTTACAAGAGTGAGTCACTGCATTAATCACCTCCTTTTGAGGAAGTAATAGGCAATTTCCAATGCTGGGCAGTAATCAATCTCGTGGCAGGAATTATATGACTAATGACCACCACAAGATCTCGTGGGAGAGGTTTCCCTCACAAGAAGCACAATGCCAAGGTTGGCTCCGGAGGTACTAAGTGAGTAGTGACCGTATGAATCCATGTAAGGATCGCTTCCGATAATGGTTGAATTCCCGGACAGGACCACCACATATGAATGTAGGTGCCCCTGAGCCGACATTGTCTCCAACAAGTCTCAGGATAGTTGGTATCCATGTGAGCAAATTTAACTGGAGTAAAATACCAACGAAGGAATAGTTTCTGTGTCATCTCCAAATGATTAATACCGTGTGACACCCTCTTCACCCAAGAAAGAGCATGTTTCCAATCAAGCAAAGAGAATTGAGCGTCAAAGTCCCTCTCCCAGATAAGCATATGTGAACATTTACCTAGGGAGGCAGGTTTAAATAGTTATAGATGGTGGATATTCCCCTTAGCACACCTAGGTGATAGCGAGAAAAAAACAAAGGCAACCTTAGGAAAAGTAAGAGAAGCGATATTTATAGGCCGCAAATCATGTCTGATTCTAAGAAACAACATCAACACGGAAAACTCAGGTTATGTCAAATGTAACACAAGAAATATTCAAAATCGATACTCACATGAGTTGTGAAACCGACTATGTAATATACATGATTGAATGTGAGTGTGGGTTGCAATATGTTGGAAGAACAACCCAGACATTAAGAAAAAGATTGAATGGTCACCGTTTTAATGCCAAAAACGGTTTCCTAAAACATAGTTTATCAAGGCATTTGCTGTATAACCATACATCTGATTTTTCAAAAATAAAAATCTCTCCAATTGAGCAAATAAATTCCAAAATACACAACAGAATGTCTACCTTGAATAAACGGGAGTCATTTTGGATATTTACATTTGGTACTTTGAGACTCAATGAAAAAATAGATCAAGTCTAAATTGGAATAGGAGTATTCATTTCTTTCTCAAAAAATTAAATTTTGTATGTCCAAATAAAATGGAAAATTAACAGAGTTTATATGAATTAATATGTAGCATTTTTAAATAATATCACTCCTAAAAAATAAGAAGTTTTGAACAAACAAATGGAAATAAAACTAATTTCGTTTTTGATAAGAAAATCCTTCACTGCAACTTATGAAGAACATAGGTACTCTGGGCTCCCGACAATTAAAGGACTAGCGAATGTGATTGAATAACAATAGAGCTAGAGGAATTATCCATCATAATGCAATTATATTTGAATCTAAAACAATAGGACAGAACTGAATTTAATATAACTACAAAGAGCAAATACAATGGGAACATTCTATTTTACATCAGCAATATTTGAAAAAAACAGGAGCGGCCGGCTCCCGACAATTGAAAAACGAAAGTATTTAACCGGTTAAGGACTAGGCTGTTTTACAGCTAAATGACCAGAGCAAATGTCACAATTTTCATATGCGCTGCTTTAGATGACTATAACTCTGCAGGTGAATAAAGTTCATCTTTGAATTTTACACTCTTTGTAAAGTAC